>NW_024704752.1:19042597-19763186 GCF_018977255.1 Callorhinchus milii
ACCCCCCTCCCCCCACACCCTCACACACACACACACACCCCCCACCCCCCCCACACACCCCCTCACACACACACACACCACACACACACCCTCACACACCCCTCACACCCCCACCACACACCCCACACACACACACACCCACCCCCCACACCCCCCTCACACCCCCCACACACCCCCACCCCCTCACACACCCCCCCCCACACACCCTCACACACCCCCCACACCCCCACCCCCCACACACACCCCCCACACCCCCCCCCACACACACACCCCCCCCCACCCCCCCACACACCCCCCCCCCCCACACACCCCCTCACACACACCCTCACACCACCCCCCCCCCCCCCACACACCCCCCACACACACCCCCCCACCCCCTCACGCACCCCCCACCCCCTCACACACACACACCCCCCACACCCCCCCACCCCCTCACACACCCCCCCCCCCACCCCCCCCCCCCCCCCCCCCCACACACACACACACTGTTTTGTTTAACAGTTCTGTGAAACTTTGAGTCCAGAACCAGAACCATCTTCACTGTGTGGATTGTTTTTTTTTCCTTTTCTCTTGTTTTTTGGAGAAAAAAGCCCCTCCGACAAATCAGAAAAAATGTGTTTTGAGGGGGTGGGGGGGGGGGGGAGAGGGAGGGGTTAAAAAATAATGTTCTTTTTATTTCCCAGTTGGAGGTATTCTCCCTCCCGACAAATCCACAACTCCTTTCGCTCGGATGTCAAGTGGCCGCAGCCTTGTGTTCAGGGCCTCCCTCCTGTGCCCATGTTGGTCACCACACTTCCTGTTGGGTTACACTACATTGACTCCCAACTTTGCTTAGAAATGGGTTCAGACGCGGAAATGCAACAACAATAATAGTAGTCCTTTAACTGTGTGTGTGAGAGCTCCCATCAAATTTAGGGCTGTTTCTCCCGTCCGGGATAGCATTCCACGATGGCTCCTGAGCCAGCAATGGGCTTCTGGCTGTGTCAGACAGCCAAAAAAAATGATCATGTCATGTCTGAGCTGAATCGCGCTTCAAAATTAAATAAATTAAATTAAAATTAAATAATAATAATCCTCGCATCCTTTGATATAGCGCTTTTCGTGTCGGGAGGACGTCCCAAAGCGCTTCACGGAACACACTGTAAAGTGAATTGACTGTATATTTGTGGGCGAACGCGGCAGCCAATTGCGCACAGCAATGTCCCACAAACAGTCGTGGGTTGAAAATGACCAATTTATTATTGTTTTGGTTTTGGAGGATTATTATTAGGCTCTGTGTGGAGTAAGGAAACTTGCCCAAGGTTTCGCCCTCTGCCTGGAATTGAACTCAGGTCTCTCGCTTGCAAAGCGAGTGCTCTAACCACTGAGCCACAGGACTCCACCCACTGAGCCACAGGACTCCACCAAGGGCTAATCATAAGGGCTAATGATGGACATTGAAATGATGAGCGAGAAGAAGATGCGGTGGAGCGGATGCGGTGACGGAAGCTGTCCCGGTAATCCAGCATCGTTCTTTTGGACGTTTTGCCCAAAGAGAGCGTTAGTTAAGATGACGTTCGCCTGAAGTTTCCACGTCTGGGGGAGAGTGTGCGTTTTTGAAAGTGCTTTACGTCGATCCGAATTTGTGTTTGATTTCTGCGGCCACAGATTCCCGCTCTCGAGACCCGACCTGATGGCAAAGTGGCTGACGGCGGCAGCGCGAGAAAACTGGGTACCGTCGCCCAGAGCGACTCTCTGCAGCAATCACTTCACAACAGACTGTTTCGAGAAGAGGAACAACAGACGGCATCTGAAACTTTGCTCTGTCCCAACCATATTTCCACCGGCTGCGAACAAGGTACAGCTTCGAACGTTGTTCTCGGTCTGTCACTCGTTGCAGTAAATGAATTGGCGATAATAATATTATTGATCGGCCTCGAGAGCAAAACTTGTCACATTTTCATCAAAGCATATAGCTTGGAGGGGGTGGGGGGGGGGGGCATTAATTTTGGAGTGTAGCTTAACCACTTTTTTACATACAAATGTTCTCATTCTCATCCATCCTTCTTCCCCCTCTCTCCCACCAAACGCACAGTCGCTACACTTTACAGTATATCCCGTGAAGCGCTTTGAGACGTCTCGAAGACGTGATGGGGCGCTGCACCAAATGCGAGGATTCTTCTTATTTGTACAAATAATGCATGGATTTGTCTTGCTGTGAAAGGTCAGCGTGTGTGGCGCAACACAAAAGATAAATATGCGAACTTGTATTCTTTTCGTCTCGTGATCGCAGGCTGCAGGCGACAGAAGGGTACACAAGCTGAACACTTCGAGCGCTGACAACAGACACCGTGAGGGAATGTCAGCGTTGCAGTCGTCACCTTCGCCGTCGGAGGCTGTTTCAGCGTGCGACGCATTGAGCCAAACAGCTCAGTCAGTTAGAACTGCAGACAAACTAACTCCGCGGACCACGGAGGCTCTCGACACTGGGCGGCTTGCTCAATTAGCCGCTGCAGCAGCGGTCTTGAACCCCAAAGAATTGCCTCAGATCTCGGAAGTTCCTTTCACGCCGTGTTTATTTACTACACCTTTAGATCCAACATCTGCAGTGATAATGTCGGAAGGAACAGGTTGGATATACACAGAGGTACTTATCCCTGAGTCACAGACCCACCAATCAACTGCACCTCTGTGTTCTTCAGAAGGAGTACAGCTTTCCTCTGAGACTGCCCTTTCTCCAAACGATTTGCCGGAAACGGTGTTTCCTCAGGACCACAGTTATTTCATGAGCCCTTACCCCGATATAATCCGGCAAACTTTGGAAAGGAAGCTTGCTTGGGAGAAGAAGAAAAACAAGGAGCAAAGGCAAAAATTCAGAGTCTTGCAGCAAAAGCTGAAAAGAAAAAATCAGAAAATTGACCAGCTCAACAAAATTATTAACCAGCTACGGAAAAATATCAAGACAGACGAGCAGACAGGTATTGCACAGTAAGGCACACGCCCGCACGAAACCAAAATGCTTATTTAACAACCGTTTGGTTGTTTAATCAGAAATGACCTTCGCACTTAAAAGAAAAATGGATTGAAAATGTGCGGCATTGGTTTTTCAGCATTTAATACCTTACAAAGATGTCTATGTACCAGTCCAGGTGCCGGCTGAGTCCTGTTGAAGGTGGATGAGGGCTAACCTTCTCCAGTTGAACGTCAACAAGACCCTTAACTATCCTTTCCACCCCACAGCTGCGTCGCGACCCGCTCGCTCTGCCTTCCCCCATCCCCGCAACCTCGCCCGGCTCCGACACTGCCTCACACCGCAGGCCGTCGAAACCCTCACACACGCCTTCATAGCATCCAGGGTTGACTGTGCAAACATCCCCAACGCCTCCCTCCGTAGGCTGCAGATCATTCAGAACTCTGCAGCCCGTGTCCGCTCCCGCACCGGGCTCCGTGACTCCAATTGCCCCCGTCCTCGCCCGACTCCATTGGCTTCCCATCACACAGAGGATACAGTTCAAGATGCCGGTCCTCACCTCCAGAGCCCTCCGTGGTCTTGGTTGTTGAAGTTAGATTTGATCGTCTTCAAAGGGGTCAGTTTCGTGAGTCAATTCATTGGTTCACAGGGTGAAAATGTACAGGAGAGGAATAAATTCTTGTATATTTTAACCCTGAAATGAGCACGCAGCCAAACTACAGGGTGACCAAAGAGTCGTGATACCATTTACAATGCCTCATAAGTCTCGGTGAAGAAATTATGATATTTTAGGGTGTTTTTTTTTAAGACGTTTTTGTTCACACCGTACTTCTCTCTCCAGTAGAAAGATTTGCAAACGGATTGTTCACAACCTTCACGGAAACCAGAAAATAAAACAGACTTAAAAATGTACCTTTGCAAAACGTTGCCGTTCACTGTTGATGGGTTTGCCAAAAAGCTCAGTGAGCATTTTTTGTTGGTAATGTACAAGTAGCTTTAAAATTAAACTCTCGTTGTTTGATGCGTACAATCAGCCAAACGGTGCAGCATTTAAGACTTACGGTCGGGAGAGTGCGTTCGTCATTCACATTCGGTTTTAATAATGAGGGGAAAAAAAACTCTGTTCTCGCGGCAGTAAGTAAGTAGGAACCCGGGTGTCAGTGGTCCGGTGGGTGGCTTTTCTGGGGGTGGGGTAGTAATAATAATAATAGTAATAGTAATAATCCTGGCATTTGATACAGCGCCTCTCATCACGTCTTCTCGACGTCTCAAAGAGCTTCACAGAATATACCGTAAAGCGAATTGACCGCACGTTTGTGTGTGGGGCGAAGCCTTTGGTTTTTGGCAAAAACAAGAACAGTAATAATCCGGTCACTGCAATCCACGCAATCTGCGCGTCCGTGTGCGCGCGCGTGTGGGGGGGGGACGTGGCTGGCGTGTGCGGGGGGGGGACGTGGCTGTGTGCGCGTGTGTGCGGGGGGGGGACGTGGCTGTGTGTGCGGGGGGGGGACGTGGCTGCGTGTGTGCGGGGGGGACGTGGCTGTGTGCGGGGGGGGACGTGGCTGTGTGCGGGGGGGGACGTGGCTGTGTGTGCGGGGGGGGGGACGTGACTGTGTGCGGGGGGGACGTGGCTGTGTGCGCGTGTGTGCGGGGGGGGGACGTGGCTGTGTGTGCGGGGGGGGGACGTGGCTGTGTGCGGGGGGGACGTGGCTGTGTGCGCGTGTGTGCGGGGGGGGACGTGGCTGTGTGTGCGGGGGGGGGACGTGGCTGTGTGCGGGGGGGACGTGGCTGTGTGTGCGGGGGGGGGACGTGGCTGTGTGCGGGGGGGGACGTGGCTGTGTGCGCGTGTGTGCGGGGGGGGACGTGGCTGTGTGTGCGGGGGGGACGTGGCTGTGTGCGGGGGGGGACGTGGCTGCGCGTGTGCGGGGGGGGACGTGACTGTGTGCGGGGGGGGGACGTGGCTGTGTGCGGGGGGGACGTGGCTGTGTGTGTGCGGGGGGGGGACGTGGCTGTGTGCGGGGGGGACGTGGCTGTGTGCGCGTGTGTGCGGGGGGGAACATGGCTGCGCGTGTGTGCGGGGGGGGACGTGGCTGCGCGTGTGCGGGGGGGACGTGGCTGCGCGTGTGCGGGGGGGCGGAGGGGGGGGACATGTCTCGCCGCGTTCCGCCCGCAAGATACACAGTCACTACGCGTTGCGGTGTCTGGCGCGAAGCGCTCTCGAGCCTAAGGACAGGACAGTGACAGTGGGGCCCACAGACCCCCCCACTCCCCCCCCACCCCACCCCCGGCCTCAGAGCCGCCACCTGCTGGTGGGCGCCACGTGGGCCCACAACCCGCAGGAAGTTGAGGTCATTGTTCTTTTTTTTTATCAATCAGTCCGTCAATCCCCCGCGTCCGCTCCCTCCCGCGCTTTTCCGGTTGCCTTAGAAACGGACCAATCAGCAGCTGGCTCCGCCCTCCGCTGCCAAAAAAAAATGAGGCCCCGAATGGATCCAATCAACGAGGGCGGTTCACACCCGACCCGCAAACCAACCAACCAACCAAACGCTTCGGCTCATACCTGCGCGGATTGACCAATCAGCGCTCGCGGCCGGGGTCACGTCCCACCCCTCGGTGGGCGGGGACCGGAGGTGCGGGTGACCAATCGGAGGCCGGGTGACGCCGGCTGAGCGGCGGTTTGAATCGCGGTGGCCGTTGGCGGGTCGGCAGCTCGCGCCCGAGGGGGGAGGAGGAGGAGGAGGAGAAGGGGGGAGGGGTGGGGTTTGAAAGCCGTCTCCCGCGCGCCCGAGCGCCAACCGTCGCTGGTCGGCGAGGAGCCGTCCGTGTGGCGGAGGAGGAGGAGGAGGCGTCCGCCGCCGCCATCTTTACCGCCGCGTTTTTTTTTAACGGTGTACCTCATCTCTCCCTGACCCCGGAGCCGTTAAACGTGGGGTGAAAGCCCTCCCGCCCCCGCCCCGGGGTAGGTTACCGGCCCCGTTATTTTTTTTTCCCTTTCACCTCATCTTTTCCCCCTTCCCCGCCGATGGCGGAGACCGGCGCCGCCGCCGCCGCCGCCAGGAGTTTCCTGGCCGATTCCTCCGGCTTCGATTCGAGACTGGCCGACGCCTCCAGGGAGCTCCTGTTCTCCGGCAGAGTTTCGGGCATCGTTGAAGGTAACCCCTCAATCTTTCCCCCCTCTCCCCCACCTGTCCCCCCCTCCCCCCCCCCCCCCCTCTCCCCCACCTGTCCCCCCCCTCTCCCCCACCTGTCCCCCCCCCCTCTCCCCCACCTGTCCCCCCCCTCTCCCCCACCTGTCCCCCCCCCCTCTCCCCCACCTGTCCCCCCCCCCCTTCCCCCACCTGTCCCCCCCCCAGGTTTGCAGTTAACTCAGTGCAGCACCTGTGTGGGCAGAGGGGGAGGGAGGGAGCGCGGCCTCGCTCTGCAGTGCGAGTGCAACAAGTGTTGGTGTTTCCCGAACAAAGCTGCCCATTGATGCCCCCCTCTCCCCCCCTCCCCCCCCGAATGCGACTCCTCCCGCAAATGGGTCCCCGCAAATCAACTGCAAGCGTCGTCGCCGTCGCCTGAGAGGCCTGGGGGAGCCGATACCACCACAACTTTTAAGAGAGAAGCAGATAATTAGTTGGGGAGGAGCAGGGATATGGGGGGGGAGTGGGGTTGATCAGGGCTATGGGGAGAGAGTGGGGGAGTGGGGTTGATCAGGGCTATGGGGAGAGAGCGGGGGAGTGGGGTTGATCAGGGCTATGGGGAGAGAGCGGGGGAGTGGGGTTGATCAGGGCTATGGGGAGAGAGTGGGGGAGTGGGGTTGATCAGGGCTATGGGGAGAGAGCGGGGAGTGGGGTTGATCAGGGCTATGGGGAGAGAGTGGGGGAGTGGGGTTGATCAGGGCTATGGGGAGAGAGCGGGGGAGTGGGGTTGATCAGGGCTATGGGGAGAGAGCGGGGGAGTGGGGTTGATCAGGGCTATGGGGAGAGAGTGGGGGAGTGGGGTTGATCAGGGCTATGGGGAGAGAGTGGGGGAGTGGGGTTGATCAGGGCTATGGGGAGAGCGCGGGGGAGTGGGGTTGATCAGGGCTATGGGGAGAGAGCGGGGGAGTGGGGTTGATTTGGAAGCTCTTTTCAAAGAGCAGCACAGACGCGATGGGCCGAATGGCCTCCTCCTGTGCTGTACAATTCTATGATCGTAGCTTCTGCATTGCTTCAAATGCAAAGATTTTTGTCTTGTTTGGGTCACAGCCTTGGGAGTGATAAAAATTCACTGGAAATTGCAGACCGTTGATCTTATAATAAAGGGCAGATTTGGAAGTCAAACTAATAAAATAAATATATAGTTTTCTTTTCAAATTGGGATAGTTTGCTGTTCTTGATTTTTAAGCTTTTTTTGCTTGTTTTCTAAAGTACTTTATTGTAGTATAGCATATAATAATAACCCTTGCATTTGATATAGCGCTTTTCACGTCTTCGAGACGTCTCACAGCGCTTCACAGAATATGCTGTAAAGTGAATTGACCGTATATTTGTGGGCGAACGCGGCAGCCAATTGCGCACAGCAATGTCCCACAAACAGTCGTGGATTAAAAATAACCAATTTATTATTTTTTGTTTTGGAGGGATTATTTATTATGGAATGTAATATTTCACCCACAAATATACAGTCAATTCACTTTGTTGGTACAAATATCTCTTGTACTTTACTGAAATGTATCCCAGGGCACAACATTTTATTTATGCTTTAGATACAAGTAAATCCATTTTATGTTTGAAAGCATTTGCAAAGTAAAAATCAACACACAAATATAACATTGTTTCTCTTTAAACTAAAATATTTATAAAATGTTGCTTTGAGATGTCTCAAGACTTGATAAGGTTCTATATCAAATGCAAGGATTATTATTATTCACTGATGAAGTTTTTCTCAGTTCTTGTATTTAAATCCACAAGCAAGTAGTACACATTGAATCAACCAAGATTGCTTTTATTTATGTTACACAAGTACTTGGTTTCATATAGCTTTAAAGTATGAGCTTAATCACATATCAAATCAGTCCTATGTGAAACTCAGTTTTGCAGACCTGGAGGATCCCAACTTTGATCCACGTTCTGCTGAATCAATTGGTTTTGATGAGAGTGATGGTTGGATATGCCTTAAGTTGCCTCAGCACCTCTAACTGGGAAAGGAAAAATACAGTTATCTCTTTATAGTCCTGATGACTATTCAGTAACCTCTGCTGGAAGGTTCACGCGATATTGAGATGGGATGGGATCACACTTAACTGTGATGCTTCTAAAGACCAAATGAACTCCTGTCACTTGTTATGTAATCTAACCTATTCTAGAATGCACACTTTAGTGAGGTATTGGGTCGCGCTTTAGGATCATACCCTGGCATAAATCAGAGCGATCATTGAAAGGAGTACAAATGTTTGTAAGCTTTGTTTTCTTTTTCACAGATGTACCTCCGATTGAAACTAGAGTTGTTTTGGCTGGAGAAACTGGAAAGAATGAAGATCTTCTACAAGCTTTGCAGGTAATATTTCAGACTGAAGACTAAAATATTTTTTTTGATGTTTAAAGCATGATTTGTATTTAGGGTTCATTTAAATGTAATCATCCTCAGCCACCCCAGTTACTTTTGCAACATTTTTTGTCATTAACAATGTTAATAAGAGCAACAATAATGGTGGGTGAAAAGGATGCATCTTTTTAACTAAAGGAATTTTTTATTGCATCACTTGCTGCTGATATTTCTGCTTTGTATATAGCAAATACGAGGGAAAACAATTGTGGTTCTGATATTTTCTTTGGTTTTTACAACAAATTAGGAATTGAAGATTTCCTTCATTAAGTCAGAAGGAGCAGAAGATTTTGGGCATGAAGAAAACGCTGAATTTGAGACACTTTATGTCTTGGGGGAATTCGAAGGTCAAATTTATGACACCTTGCGCAAGACTGATGGTAGAATCCTGGGACCTCCTGTTGTGCTTCACTGTGCTCAGAAAGGAGAGGTAGGGATGGATCTCAACAGAACCTTCGGTGTTTCAAACCATGTGATAATTGTAAACCTTGACGTATTCATTTTAAATTGGGAGAGGCATATAATTGGGACAAGATAAAATATTAACTGGTTGATAACATTTTAGATTTCTAAAAGTTGCAGGATTGGCACATTTTTTTAAAAAAGCTGTTGAATCAAGAGGAGTATTTGGATGTCAAATTCTGATCTAGAGCACATGCTTGTGCTAACCCTTTGTTTTGACCTTTCAGCAGGGTTTTGTATCTTTTATGGAATTGCAGATTAGGTCTGTCAAATCAAATTATAGCTACAATTTATTCCTGTTTAAAATCTTGGTATAAAGCTAAGTGTGAATTTAGAGTGGAGACCATCTAGCTCATTGTTCTACAATAACAAAAGATAACATTTTTCAGCCATGATAATCTTCTTTCGGATTTTTACCAGTTGATAAGGCGCTGTATTTGGTGATCAATTAATTCCTACCCTTATTTTTATATTAAAAAAAACTTCTTGGCATCCTGAGAACTGAATTTAATATCTGTTATCTGATATTATTATTATTATTTGTTTTTGGTTGTATGTTGTATATGGGAGTTAGCATTATGACTATTCCGATATGGTAATTTAGCAGTCTATTAAAATGTTGTAATTAAGCTTCTTGCTCTATTTTCTATTATTTTTCTCCCTATTTTCCTGAAGCCTTTGCCTTTCACATCGCGGCCGCTGTACTGCACAGGCATGCTGAATCTCGTCTTGTGCTTCACAGGATTCAGGAAGGAGAAGTTGGTAAGATAAAAGTTCTACATCATTTAACCCGTTTTTGTCAATATTATATATTAAGTAGAAGACATTGTATTTGGATAGCTATGGATGTGAGGGACTTTTCCAACCTCTACATGAATTTATGAAAATATTTAAAGTCTGGCATTTTCATAAAAAACAATGAATCAAGAATGAATTGTCAAGAAAATATATAAGTAGCTTTTTGCACGGTGAGATTTGTTTTCAATAGAACCTCTGAAAATGCATTGCCTCTTCCTTGTTGTAGCCCGGGTGCAGGAGTTAATTTCAAGAGCAAAGTTCCTTTTAACTTGCTTTTATTTTCACTCGCAGCTTAGTCTTGTTACCCTGGTCCATCATATGGGAGGAACCATCCGTAAAGAATACACTGGGAAAGTTACGCATCTTGTTGCAAAGTCTACTCAAAGTGACAAATTCAGGGTAAGTGTTTACCCAATTTCCTCCCATTCTTGTTAAAAATAATTTTTAATCTCCAAATTCAAGTAGTGATGCAGTTTAAAGATATTTTAATGTTTATATAATAAACATTTGTGTTTGGAAACCCCAAAACCTTTTAAAAAAACACAAAAAATAAACGAATGCCTGGGATATCTGTAATGTATTCTTTGGATATCCTTTGTTTTCAGATCGCTGTGAGCATGGGTACACCAATCATGAAAGAAGAATGGATTTGCAAAGCTTGGGAGAACAGAAATGAATTGTGAGCATTTGGGTTGATTTTCGCATAGTTTCTTTTATGTGCACATCTTGCTGACTATTATAATGTAAATACTTTCAATGTAATGTGATGCATTTGGATTGAGACTTGAAAAACAATTCTACCATTTAATAATCCTTGCATTTGATATTGCGCTTTTCATATCTTCTAGACATCTTAAAGTGCTTCACACAATATCCTGTAAAGTGAATTGACTGTATATATTTGGGTGAAACGCGGCAGCCAATTGCACGCATTTATTTTAAAACAAAATGTTGCGTAACATCTACTTGGGGTTTCAGAGAAGGGTCATTTTTTTGTATACATGACCAAAAGTAGCAGGCACCAGTTGAGTTAACTTATCTTTTCTGATCAGAGTAGACAGAGAAGAAACCCAAACTTTCAGTGTATGTTAAAGTGGGAGCAGATAAATTGCCATATTGTCATATTCCTAAGGGTAGCGTCCAAAGTAAAAAAAAAAAATGGGCTTTACATCGTATTACTGAATTTAGCTTTTCTGTCCCCATAAAACGCACGTAACAAAGGGTACTTTATAAGTATTTTAAGCCAAAGATAGCCTTTAGCTTAGTGCACCAAATTTAGAAGCTTACACCCAACTGAAATGTATATACAATTTATCTATATTCTGTGTAACTTTAACTCGATCAATGTAACCTTATTATGGTCTTTTCATTTTTGTGTTACAGTGGATTCCATGCTGCAGGTGCCGAGTTTCAAAATGGGTTCAAAGTCCTCCCTTTCCACGACTGCACGCTGAGCTTCATTGGGTTCTCGGATGAAGAAATGAGAAGTATGGAGGAAATGACAGAAATGCAAGGTCTGTATTGGGCACAAGAGAAAATACTTGCCATTATGCTCAATTTTGAATAGTTCTCCACAAGATAAAGGAAGTTGTTGTCAAAATGAAGTTAATTACTGACAAATACTTTTTTCAGTCATTTGACTTCTTCCTGCATCTTCTGATTACCATAGAAATGTCAATATTTTTCACCTTATGAAACTGGTTTGCTCACTGGCAATTCCAAATGAGGAGGAGGTTATCCCCATAAAGGATAGTCCATTTTGTTTACTAAATTCTGAGTAATCTAATGTAGAATAAATTTAATTTGTAAAGTAGCTGATTTATATTAGAAATTAACAATTGAATAATGAATATAAAAGAAAATTGGCATCTTATTTTTTTTCCAGGAGGAAGGTACCTGCCTCTTGGTGATGAAAAGTGCACGCACTTGGTGGTTGAGAATACAGTGAAACAGTTGCCCCTTGATCTATCCCAAAAACTGTTCATTGTGAAACAGGAGGTGAGAAGCATTTTCAATTTAACGGTGTAATGGATTCCAACAATTCCTTGGCTGCAGGGCTAACATAATTTGACCAAGAGATAACTTGGATGTTCTTCTGGTCCTGTAACTTTTCCTGTTGGCAATCCTTTTCAATGGTAGATCTGAGGCCAGAGGCATTGCATTGAGAATTTGTGGTGGATATTTGAGTCCTAGCATTCTTGTGGTAGATAGATTTCTTATTGCAAAAGGGATTAAGGGATATGGGGATAAGGCAGGGTCAGGGTATTAGCTGGAGTTAGATTAGAAGATCAGCCATGACTGAATGGCGGGGCAGGCTCGAAGGGACGAATGGCCTACTCCTGTTCCACAGCAATGAAGATCCAGTTGTTTTTAGTACTGTTTTAGAAGTTACATGGAATCACCAATGTGAATAGTGATGATAATCCTTTTTTATATGTAATATTTTATTTTTATATTGTTATCTTTATAATATATAGTAGCTTTGTAACATTAATGTTTTTACTACTTAAATGTTTATAGAATAAAATTCTTTTTTTCCCCTTAATTTTAGTGGTTTTGGGGAAGTATACAGATGGATGCCAGAGCTGGAGAGTCCATGTATTTGTTTCAAGAGGTAATTCAAACCAAATTAACCAATTTAACTCTGACCAAATTAATGTTTTCCTCCAAAGATGCGCATGGCTAAAATGATCCTTTCCTTTTTGAATTACAGTCAGAAAGTCCAGCCCTTAAGAAGTCTGTGTCTTTGCTTTCACTGAACACACCAAATAGTACACGTAAAAGACGACGTTTGCGAGACACATTGGCTCAGCTTACGAGAGAGACTGACAATCTTTCACCTTTCCCACCGCGGAAACGACCATCAGCAGAGGCTTCCATTTCAATGGGATCTTTACTGGATATCTCTAACACTCCAGAATCTTGTGGAGGTTGGTTAAGTCAATGGAATTAAGATGTCATAAATTGTTATATCCATTATATCGAAGCGCTCTGTGATGCCGTCCGGCGTGGAGGGCGCTATATAAATCCAAGTTGTTGTTAAATAATGCATCAGATTTTTAAAAAGATGAGTTTTGTGTTAAGCTCCTTAAGTTCACCAAGTAGGAGAATGCATCCTTGATTAAAGCCCTAGATTTGAAGATAAGATATTAATATTCAGAATGAATATATGGACATTTAAAGCGAAAACTTCCAATGTATTACTGCTCAAATCTGGCAGATATTTGCTTGTTTGTCTTTCAGAGAATGCAGTGACCAAACTAGTGATGAGGCATAGAAAGAATAGACAGCAGCAGGTTGGCAAGCATTTACAGAAGTGGAAAGCTCAGAGATGGCACAAACCAGGAAAGCAATCTGGCAGCCTTATTGATGATAACAAGTCAGAAATAGAACATGGCAATTTTCTAGAATTTTTTCAGCAAAAGCATGAAGAATCTGATAGTTACACAATGAGCTTCTTGAGTAGCAGTCCAGAGGGGAAGCAGTTTGAAGACACACTTCAGGTTAGGAATGCAATGGAAATGGGAGAAATCTCCCAAATTACTGTGGCAAGCACTGCCTTGGATAATACCGTAGTAAGTGATTTAGAAGCTTCTGTCTGCCCAACAGAAGCCTTGGCTATTCAGATCGATGAAGAAACTTTATGTCAGGACAATCATGCAGAGAACAACTTTGCACATGCTAATAGGCTTACTGATGTATCGCGATTGCTTGATCTCGAATTGATGACAGGCTTTCAACAGAATGGTTCTGTCAGACATGTGGACACTGTATGTTGTGCTCTGGAAAAGATGCTTCCAAGCCATGATGATACTCAAGATAAAGATGAGGATCTTATGTTCCAGCAAAATGTTAGTCCACTGTCTAATGTGGTTAACGAGGCACCAAAGGAGTTGGAGACAAAGTTTCTCGAGGATCAAATGCAGGAAAACTTTCAGGGTAGCATGGAATTCGAACTAAATGCTATGACTGAAGACTCATCTTCCCTAGAAATGTCCTCAGTCTCTGAATGTTCTATGGCTAAAAGTTTTATTAACCTTTGGGATGTCAGTACAATTTATGCTTCAGGTAGGGATGTCCATTAATATAGATTCCTCCAAACTCATGTAATTATTTTATAATGGTATCCAATACAAAGCAATCCATGAAGGTGTAATCTGTTTGTTTGCTGTGCTTAGTGAAGCATAAGCTTCAGTGTTAAAACTTGAGCGTTTTCAGTTATGTTGCTGAATAAAGTGGAACTTCATGTTTTGCTTGTGGGGAGGTGAGGAGAACAGTAGAAAATAATATTCCTCCTTTGCGTAATACAATGGAGCATGGTTATAAAATGGTGGTAGGAGTCCTTATAATCCTAACCAGTTGCAATTTCTAGTCAACGTTTCAGTGTGTGTACAAAACACTGATGATGGCTGGAGCTCAAGAAGTCAAAACTATTGACTAGGTTCCACCACCGAAAATGACTTTATGACCAGAGAGTACCATTTTGGGCTACCAAGCGCTGACAAAGTCAATGCATGTATTTTGGATGTTTGTCGGGTTTGTGAATGGTGGACTCCACACCCCAACTATGAGTCATAATGTAACAACGGACTCTCTAGTGGGTTCTCCTGTATTCACCAATAAAATCAAACCTTGTATTTATTCTAGAAACGCCGAAGTCCAGCNAAAAAAATTTGAAATATTTATTGGGAACTCATGCCAAGCAATCTGCACGGTGGCAGGTTGCCATGGAACTGTACCAGACGGAGAGCAACTATGTCAATATTTTAACAACCATCATTCAGGTAAGGTCATTATTCAATACAGCATGGGTTTAATTTAGACCCTGCACTCTTCCTTTAAGAGATTTTATGCAGGAATGGTCTTCTAACTGTATAAAACATAGTAGAGTCATTTTTTTCCCTTCAATATTTTACTACGGTTTTACCCCCATAAATTTGTTGACCCTGTAGAGTCAAACTTTAATTACAGATAAACACATGGACACGCATATTTCTGCAGGACTCTTTTGCTCCAAATTTTATACCCCAGTGTTAGCAGTGATCCAGTATTAGTACAGGCAATCAACTCTACCTTGCTTGGTACAGAAATGGAGACAAGAAATTGAAAACTACATAAAAGTTTTATTTATTTAATTTGTAAGTGGACTTGATTGCTTTTTAGTTGTCAAACAATCTAATCTTTTAATGGTTTCAGTTATTTAAAGTTCCTTTGGAGACGGAGGAGCAGCTTGGAGGACCTATTCTTGCACAGGAAGAAATAAAAACCATCTTTGGCAGTATTCCAGATATTTTAGACGTGCACACAAAAATGAAGGTCAGTGAAACATTGTAATAGAATACATTACAGCTTGGATATCCATTTCTGGCAAATTTGAAGGCGATTGAACTCCACGTTGATGAGTTATGACTTCTGGAAACTAAATAACATTTGTGTCTCTTGAAATCAGGGCAAGTACTTTTTTTTTATCTGCTGGCCAGATCTCAAGTATACTCGCTTTAGCTTCAGGAGACGTCCAAGGTATTAACATTTGTCTCTGGGTTCAATCTGGTCAAGCTTTGGGAAATTCTTGAGCTACTGTAAATGGTCATCTCATATGTCAATTCAAAGAAGAACCAATTTTCAGTCAAATATATAGTGACTCTGTCAGTGAAAGTGGAGAGAGTGTTGGAATGAAGAAAATATGGTTCTAAGGTTGTAGCGGATGGGTTTGGAAAAGGACAGTGTTTGATTACTGTACAGGAATTCCAATTAGAGGATAAATTATGGAAATAATGAAGGGCATGTTTGGACATCAGTAATCTTAACTTTTATAGCACTTTCTGAAATCTATTGCAACTTCTGTATTTTGTTTTTTAAAAACCCATAGGCTGATCTTGAAGAACTTATGATCAACTGGTCAGAAAACCATAGTATAGGCAACATTGTTCTACGATATGTAAGTATTGAGATTTCTGAAATTTAATCCAAATTATATATTTGGAGATATTTGTTGCAAAACTATAATTCTTAGTACTTAATATGGAATGAAAGTTTTTTTGTTTGTTTGCTTTTGATTTAGTCTAAGGAATTGGTGAAGACCTACCCAACATTTGTGAACTTCTTTGAAATGAGTAAAGAGACTATTGTGAAGTGTGAAAAGCAAAAGCCAAGGTTCCATGCCTTTTTGAAGGTACAGACTTTTAGTAAAGCTTTTGCATATTCTAGTTTAAGAGGTATGTATGGTACTTTTAATTTTTAATGGTATGAATACTCGAGATCAATGCCATCTTTGACACCAATTTTGTTGTACAGCTGTGCTTTATAATTTGAGGCTGCTTCCAAATTCAGTCCTTCTAGGATATAAGTATGTTTTTTTCTTTTGCTGCAACATTAAAATATTTTTTGTTGTAGTTTAGATAATGAGTCAGTAAATGAAATGACCATTGCAAAGGTGGCCAGTAACTTTGTCTTCTAGTCTGCTTTTTGAAAGGGAAGTGGGAGAGGCCATTGTTAACATGACAGTATCTGATGTCAGGAGTGATGTCTGGATGACATGAAATTGGGGATGACTTCTTGTCTTTGGTCAAGGGATGCAAAACCTGCTGGAAGAAACACCAAATATGGCTCAGGCTTTAAAACTGGAGTTGAGGGGAGGGGGTATCAGAAAACGGAACACAGAGCTGCTGGGAGACAGCTTGGGGTCTTATAGATTAGAGGAAATGCTAACACCGGCCTGATGGAAACTCCCCATCCAATCTTCCCTTGGCTGCAAGCAGTTATCTGACTTCAGATAAGCTTCCCTGATTCACACAATGTGGATCAGGATCGCTGAGGTGTGAAGAATCAATAGAACTTGTCCCCTTTTTTTCCCCACTTCTCCCAATGGAACTAAGTTGATATTCTAGTACAGTGCCACAGCACAATATTGTACCATCTGCGTGTGAAGTGCAGGACCTTATATTAGTCTTGATTTAAAATGACTGCAGATTGAAAATTAAGTAGATTATTTTTTTGCCTTTTCTTTTGCCTATCTTTTTTTTCTTAACAGATTAATCAGGCTAAACCTGAATGTGGTCGCCAAAGTCTGGCTGAGCTGCTTATACGTCCTGTGCAAAGGTTGCCGAGTGTTGCCTTGCTCTTGAATGGTAACGGGAATCTGTATTTTAAAGCTAAAAGGCTTCTTACAAAAATGTTAATTAGCTTTCATTCAGTGTGTTTATAGGGTCTATTCAGAGCCCTGATTTTCTCCATTTTTGATTCTCTTATATTTCAGTAGGCTATAATATCCTTGAATTTGATATAGCGCTTTATTGTATCTTCGAAATGTCTCAAAGCGCTTCACAGAATATACTGTAAAGTGTAGTGATTATATATTGTGGGCGAAACGCTGCAGTCAATTGCACACACCAGTGTCTCACAAATAGTCAGATTTAGTAACCAATTTTTTTTTAAGTGATTATTATCCCCAGAAAAGCCAGCAGAGTTTATGTGCTTTTTTTAAAAAAAAACTTTATTTTCCAGATCTTCGAAAACATACTGCAGATACAAATCCTGACAAAGTAACATTGGAAAAAGCTATTGAATCACTAAAGGAAGTCATGACGTAAGCTGACTTAAATAGAATGATAAACCAGCCATTGTTGATGAGCACTTAAATATAATACAATGTCAACCCTTAAAACAAAGTCATCAGTTATAGCGTAATAAGCGTTTATTTAATTCCTTTTAGGCATATCAATGAAGACAAAAGGAAAACTGAAGGTCAGCGACAAATCTTTGATGTTGTCTATGAAGTAGATGGCTGCCCCGTAAGTATTGGCAGAAATTCTGAATGTGAATAACTAAATACAATAACAATTTGGTCACTCAACTGTTCGTGGGACGTTGCTGTGCGCAATTGGCTATCGCGTTTCGCCAACAAAATATACAGTCAATTCACTTTACAGTATATCCTGTGAAGCGCTTTGAGACGCTTTGCACCATCTCGCAGATGTGAAAAGCACTATCAAATGCAAGGATTATTTATTATTATATTACTTCAAACAGTGTGGTTGGGATTCCAAGCAGTAGCATTTCACCTGAATATGTAATACAACACTGATTCGTAAGAAGAGCTTACAAAATCTTGTTCTTTTAGTCCTTAGATTTAATTTCCCATGATTGTTAGTTTCGATGGCAAACTATCAGCTGATACTTTAACATGTATTGGTATCTCATTACTGTGGATCTTTAAATTTCCTTATTTAAGCTTTCCAACCATAGTGTGGTCACTAATAACTTTCTTCCTTTGCCTTTTTTTAAAATGTAGGCTAACTTATTGTCATCTCATCGGAGCCTTGTCCAGCGAGTGGAAACAATTGTACTCAGTGATGAGTTGTGTGACCGGGGTGAACAAGTCACTTTATTCTTATTTAATGACTGTCTGGAGGTAGGTTTACAGATGAGCCTTGAGAATGCTCTGAGTGTCATTTGTTGCATATATAATTTTGCTCAATTAAAATGCCAACTATGCACATTACAGTAACCAACACTTACCTCAAGATATTTAGTAGCGAGATAACTGCTGAATGCTCTGGAAAGTTAAATCAATTCTATTCAATTTCTTTTATAATGGTCTCTATAATATGAAAAATTCCAACAATAAACTTTTAGATTGGTTTATGTGTACCCTCCTGCAGAATAGAGAAAAGATTGAATTCTCCTACCAATCTATATTTTGCTCTCAAGGTATTAAATCTTTCACATTCATTATTTTTGACTTCATGTCATTTGACTTTGCCATGAATTTCTTTGTTTCAGGTTGCAAGAAAGCGCCATAAAGCAGTCAGTTCTTTCAAGAGCCCCCATGGGTCCACACGCCCTTCTGCTTCTCTCAAGCACATTGTTCTTATGCCACTTTCCCAGATCAAAAGGGTACTGGATATTAAGGAGACTGAAGGTCAGTAAAGACTTGAATTACTTTCTAAACCTTGTTTTTCAGATACTCAATCTGAATTATATGCAACCTGTCCTTTAGTCTCTGCAAAATCCAATTTCTCTGTTTGTAAAGCCCCATTTTATTTATATTTGGAAGTTCAGTATGGGTTGTACAAATCTTCTGATGCATTTGTTTAATATTGAGAATAACATAGCATATTTAAGCATAACATGGAGATCAGTAAATGTGTTCATTTATACCACCCAGGAAAAGGTGTTCTTTGAAGTACATCCTAACGGTTCAGCTTGAAATGTAAGCCTTTTTCGTTTCATGTTATGAAGTTTAATAATTTAAGTTCTGAAATGATGAATTGGTCCTGGTTTCCTCTGTTACAGATTGCCAGAGTGCTTTTGCCCTGGTGGTTCGACCTCCAACAGAACAGTCAAACCTGATCTTCAGTTTTCAGTTAATAGTGGAAGAACCTCAGAAGAGTGACTGGTTAAGGCTGCTCTGTCGGCATGTAGCAAACACCATTTGCAAAGCCGATGCAGTAAGTTTCTAAAGGAGTACGACTGCAAGTGTTTTTTAAATAAAAAGTTCATACAGGTTCTTTTGATATTTTTGCTTTATGGTTTTTTTAAGTGGCATGTTAGTGGGTAGTCCTATCAACCCATTCTTTTGCTTTTCTACATTATTGACCTGTTCCAGTGTTTGCATTTTGCAGACTCACACAAACATCATTTGGGAAGGATACAGTGCCTAAAGAGTGGCATCATTTGATCCTCTGCACTTCATTAAGTCCACTGATTGAGGCAGGATTGTCACTGTTCTTTAAGGTGATCTCAAATCAACTATACTAGTTAACACAAACTTATTTTCCTTGTAGGAAAATATTATTTTAAAAACAGACCCAGAATCTCTGGAGATCAACACTAAGGACATGGATAGTACATTTAGCAGAGCATCGAGGGCACTCAAGAAGACCTCAAAGAAGGTAAAGCCAAGATTTCTTCTCTACATTGCTTGCTTTGGTACAGATTAAAACCGGATTTAAAAGTTTAATTTGTTCTTGCTGTTTGTCTAGGTTACAAGAGCATTCTCGTTTACGAAGACACCTAAGAGAGTACTACAGCAAGCCTTAATGGCCCACAGCACTCCAGATGGAAAGATTCCATCGGCCAACGTAAATTACATAGGCAGCCGTTTAGCCAGCACGGCATCATTAGCGGTAAGAACAAGCATTTGTATAATCCTCATTGGAGCAGTTAGTTAATACTGCTGTTGTGGTATGAATATACAGTGACTAACATGGTCTTTCCAGAGGAATCATCTTAAGAGGGGTGGCATTGAGAGCTTTGACTTACCACTTTCAGCCTGGCACCGTACAGGAGAGTTTAAGAGGGTTTAAGCCCTGTGTTGAACTTAAGTCTACGTTGACGTTCCAGTGCATACCTGTAGAATGTTCATTGCTGGTAATGAAGTCCTGATCAGGTAGATCCCAAACCAATATTTCTCTAGATTAGTTATTTACCTTGTGGTTGGTTGTCAGACCTTGCTGGTGCAAAATGCTGCAAGGTTAGCTTACAAAAATGGTCCCTTAATTGACAGTAATTAGTAGGGAAGCGCTTTGAGCTATTTCAGTATGATCTAGGTTGGTCCTGTTTTACAATAATTTGTTTTATAATCAGTTGAATTTGATAGTAATTAAGTAGTATTTCTCCCACTCTAGATTTCTCGTTCTTCATCTTCAGTTCATCTAAATAGCTTGATGACATCATCTAAGTGTGTAAATGTGCAGCGCTCTAACTCCATGGATGGTGCACCAGTTAGCTCCAGACCTCGAAATAATCTGTGTCCTCCTTCACCAAGTCGCCCCTTTACCTATCTCAGTGTGGACAGTGATTCTTGTAGCTCTGATGCCTCCAACAGCCTCCAGAGCCTATGCAGTTTCTTTGCTTTACCTGCTATGAAAGTTTCTGATGAACAGAAGGCTAAGCTCTCTCTCGACTTCAGCATTCAAAAACAAGGCATTTAAAGCACTGAACTTAAAGTGAGCCAAATGTCTAGTCACATCAATCACTTTTTTGTGTCTGGTATTCCTTCTCACCTAATGCCTGGAATTTGGGATTTAACAGGAGGTTGAAACTAATATTTGGTGAGGGATTATTATTTTGGTGGCTTTAAACATGTACAAGGGGAAATAATTCCTACCATCACAAATTTTTCTCATTAGAAGTTCATGAAGTGTAACATTCTTTCTTTCCAAGTATAGCTACTTTAAATCCTCAGGATATTCTGATTGTACAGTCTTGAGTTTGGACACTGTCCTTCAGTAGAAATGTAGGTTGAGGCTTTTGTGTTTTGCTTAATTTTATTCTGTAGGTAGATAATAAGGTAACTGCAGGCATGTACCAATAAATATTTGCTCCTTTCAATTATATTTTTAAGTCCTTTAAGGTAATCATTGAACATGGTGATCTTGCACACTAAATGCAAGTTTTTGCAAGCAAAATCTTGCACAAGCATTGACAATTTAACAGTAATTTTAATCTTTAGCCAGCCGGAAAGCAGTTGTCACTTTTGAGATAATTTGTTCCCAAACTTGGAATGAAAGAATCTTACCTAGTTTTTCACTATAAAGCATGCTTGTTTGCCCCTCAAAGCTTGTATTTGATATGTCTGCTTTGTTACGTGTGTGTACTGACTTCTCTTTTCTTGAACAGGGAGTGCAATCTCCTTCATTGGTGAGTCTGCCGGCAATGTTTGAAAAAAGATACCACACTTTCAGTCGATCAACAACTCATCTAATATAGAAATACAAACTTTGGATGGTTACCCATCCATGGAAGATTTTTGTATGTCTGTCCACGATATAATCATTGTAAAGTTTTAAATGTGCTCATTAGCTTGAAATGATATATCAAATGTCATTTCATGAGTACAGAGAACTGATGGATTTGTTTCTGTTCCTGATGCTGTTTCTCTACCTGCTTCTGTTTTGCATTTTGATTCTAGTATCCGTTATTTATTGTATTACCTTTTAATGAAACATAGTGCTTGTATCGAATGTGTGCTTTTACTACACACTAATTAAGCTGACTCAGTCTATCTTCTCATGTAAACAGCCGTGAGGTAATTGAAGTCTGTAGCCTTGTGGATAGTTTATAACCATGAATGCTGAACACTAATTTCAAGCTCGATTTCTTAATAAGAATTGTGTTGTAACTGAGAATTCCTTCCTGTAATCTGAAGTACGCCAGAGAATAGACTGCCTTGGAGCAGTGTTAACCGGGATCTGCATGACCTATTTCCAGTTACTGGAGGGAATCCCTATTTTTATTCCAACAGCAATGCTAGAAACCAGCATGTTTGTTTCTTATCTCAGAATATCCGAGCTAGATATTCTAATACACGGTTAGCTGCCTAAATAGTTCAAAACTTTCATTCTTTGTTACAGTATTCTTTAGTCAATTTATTCAAGTGTTATTAACAAAACTATAAAAGTTGAAGTAGCAGTTTTGATATAATTTGAATATTCTGGCTAATGTGGGTGAGTATCTAATTACTACAGAGACAATCTTATTCCCAAACCTTCAGAAATCAGTGGATTTAAATTAGGTTCTGATTAGTTGATTGCTATGGTAATTTAGGATTCATTAAGAATAAATTGTAAAGTTAATCTCTAGAAAATTGCAAATCTATTGCTGTAGCCTTTGTAGTATGTAGTATGTATTTTTTTAAAAAATGAAGTTTATATTTTGAATCTTTGTTATTTTTTGGATTCCGTTTCTTTGCATAAAAGTAACCATACCATGGTATTTTTGTATATTGGGAGGTTTTTATAGTTGAACATCTTGTCCCTGAGGTAGCTGCATGATCAATCACTTCTACTCCAGAGTATATCTTTGTGTCTGCACTTTCTTAGTTCTTTGCAAAAAATCTTGTACTGTTGTATCGTAAATGTTGATTTCCAACATCTACATTACCTTGTCATCAAGATACTATTCTGACTCGCTCTCCCAGCAGAAGAAACATTTTGAGCTGCTAAGTGAAGGATATGCTGAATTACTTATGATTGTAAATTACTTTTATATGGTTCTGTTTCACATCCACTGGATATTATATGCAATAAATATTTTTGAAAAATATATTTTTTTTCAACGTCCTCATTTTAAAATCTGTTTTGAGTCATTGCAGAAGGTGAGAGAAGTCATTCACACTTCAGTCAATTCAGTTTGTTTTTCAACTTGTGAAAGTGAATTATGTAAATAAATCATAGTTTAAGAGAGGTTGATGTACAGTATTGCCAATTGTTCTAGAATGCAAAATTGGTGAGTATTCTGACATTTTTTTTTCCCTTTTAGAGTAAGAAGACTTCTGAGAACAATAACTGAGCTGCATAGCAGTTTGGATCTGGAAATGTGGTATAAATGTGGATGGGCCAAATGAACATTTTGAGGTTCATGCTTTTGTGCATTTTATGATTGGAATACCAAATTTCAGGCTGGAAAGAAAGAGCAAAGTTCTTAATAATCATCTGCCTTCAAGCAGGAAATTGCATTGGACAATTTTCAATGCAGACTTGGGTGATTTTTTGGAAAAAGGGATTTTGAAAGCTTAGGGTTTCAGAGAGAATCTACAACAACATCCCTCAACAGTGATTCCCTTACTGATTGGAAAATTGCCATTGTGAACTAAATCAAATGTTTGAGGTACAGCGTAACAACCTGTTGCGTGACTGCGTACAGTAGTTAAATTGCATTTTAGATGTACAAGTGACTATTTTTGGCACGTGAAGTTTCAAAGCTCTTACAAAGTTTAACCATCTTTTTCAACGAAATAATTTACAACTTATTTTGTAAGAAATCCATGGATTGAATTTTCCAAACTGATCATTTTTAGTTGACTGGTTTGCCAAAAAATTAAGAATAGAGGTTGGTGGTCTCTACTGCAAACTTTTTTTGCAGTAGAACTTTTCGTGTTCTAGTCGATGCTGACCATTATTTAAGATACAGGTTTTAAGGGCTCGGTTCTACTTTGCCTGAAAAAAATACTGGAACACAGACATTGAAGTTCTGAGATCAATTTATTTCTGCTTGCGGAGGTAATGAAATGAGGCCAGGCACTGGGCAAAAAAACAAGACCTTTCTCAAGTGATGCTTGGTTAATTTGAAGATGAGATTTTGTTATCTCTCCTGTCGGCCTGAGTGTGTATCACTGTCCTTCCTCCGGACCTCGCCGTATCTCTGCCTGCCTTCAGATCCCCAGGCATCAAGACCAACTTCTGACTCTTTAGTTTCTTCACTTCTCTTCTTTGTTTACGAGCAGTTTTCAGGGCTTTCGACTTCAAAAAGTTATCTTCCAATTGATAGATGAGATCCTCAATTAGCCCAACCTGTAAATAATCACCCCATGTTTAATGTGCATGAAACACATCCTTCCTCTACAATGCCGATATAAAAATATGTGAACTGTTTAAAAGGTTTGTCTAAACTGAGACATCATTTTACTTCTCAGTCAATCTTTCTATATTTACTTTCTAGGAAATGCCCAATTTTTTTGAAATCTTCAAATAATGCCAAACCGGCCGATTTGAAAGGTCAAAGCTAAATTTCTAAAGCAACATAGGAAAGAAATTGATAAGCACAGTTGTCTCTGACTTGTTTCCAGATCCGAATGCCAATACGCTGATCATCGTGTTCTGTGCTATGATGCAAGTAGTGGGATTTAATATTTTACATGAGCAGAGCAGACACCTTGCAGTATAATGCCTGCCCACACTCAACCCAATAGATATCTGGGGGTCTAAAATGGTGGGAGAACAAGAAGAGATTCTTTTTAAGTGGTGAAAGCAATGTAAAGTAATTTGCTTCCTCATCAGAAGCCTCTTTTAAGCGCAGACATTTAATGCGTGATGACTCGGGACAAAACTTACTATGCGATAAGCGTTACCTTTTCGGTTTTATTCCAAACGCATTCTGCGTTGTTGCGGTTTCCTTCAAGGGTGTCGATGGCATCTGTCATCAGTGAATGCAGCTGTGGTGCAAAGATAAACCGTGTCAAATGTAGGACTCACATGGGTGGGGGGGGAAAAACTTCAAATAGATTAAAGCACAATTCAAAAATATTCATTTAAACATTAAGTGTTCCAATTAATCATCTACCATGGACAATAGCAGTCTAATTCTGACTGCCAGCAATTGGTGATTGGGTTCATTATCTCCGATTTAGAAAGCTTGACAAGAATGACATGATTAGTTCCAATTATGTTTTAATGACATTTAATGCTAAAACTTTACTGCCGCCAACTTTGTGCAACATGCTCCAAAAAAGAACCATTGTTTTCAGTTAATTGCACAAATTTAATGTGGTATTGGAGGAACCAAGATATTACAGTACATCAGTATCTTGGCGGAGAATGGCAGTGAAATATATAATAAATACATTTGGACTAAACTGCAGGTTTAGTGAAGTATATACATGTTGCATATCTAGTTAAATTAGAAATGGAGAGATTCAGGAGCCATGAATATACAGGCAAGGCTTTAAAACTTTCTATTTGTCATCTGAAGTCAAAGGTTGATTGTTCTTTAAATATTTTTTTAAGCAAGACAAATCATATCACGTTCTCGCTCCTCTGCCTTTTTTAAAAAAAGAGAGAAGCAGACAGATAGGTGCTTTTAAACTAAGTGCTCCCACCAGTCTTTCCTTTAAATATGCAATCAAAGGGAGATGGCTTTTATTGTTCTAATGGCAGAAAAGGAACGAGTAACAGGTGGCGTGTTTAGTCCTTTCAAGTAAAAGCTGTATTAAAAAAAAGAAGGATTATTTTTACCAGTTCAATTTCATGTTGACTCATCTCTTGTAGATAGGGCATGGTGGCAAGTTCTGCAATAGTCTGGTTGATCACTTGCGCTTGCTCCTTCATACGCTTCAGTTGACTCAGGTAACTGGCATACTGTAGTTTCTCAATCACACCTGCTCCCGGGCAAATTCCCCCCTGACCCTCATCAAAGGAATACACATTAAAGGAATGATATCAAACACAAAACACATTTCAAAACAAGTCAAACGCTAATTTGCAGCTGGCTATACCCGAACAAGTAGGGGCTAATTGTAAGAACATTTTGAATTGAGGCGGTCCGTTTGTTTCCTAAATTTGATATGATGACTTTGCAACAAGAGAAAAAAAGACTCATTTTGGCCTCGTGGCAGGATTTGCTTTGTTGAAGATAAAGCTATTATTTCAATAATTATTATTTTGAATAAATTGAATATATATTTTCCCAACTGTGGGTAAATTAAAGTTTCAGGGTTGAGCAGGAACAGAGAATTCTATTATGATAGTTTACCATGGATTTCTTCCTTTAGATTTTGTTATAATGAATTGCAATGTATACACAGACATTTCTGTTTTAAAAAAGAAATATTTTCACATTTTTTGTACTTCTTTGACAATTGCAAGTTGTTTAGTCGACCTATATTACAATTGATGCATAAACAGCCACTTTCTCACACAAAAATGAACCAAAGTTTTTTTTCTTCCCCCAAACCAATTACATTTTGGGGAATAATCAGAGGAGAGCAAGTGGGAAAGCAAATCACTTCCTTGCACTTGGATCTGATTCCTGTCACCTGGGATTAGGCGGAATGACCAATCAAGTTAATATTCATGATATTTAAATGCCTTTGGTGAAGGAACTCCCAGTGGATCCCAAATGCAACCAGAATAACCCGATCTGTATCTTGCTGGTAGGAATAGCTGGTATGCATGATTTTTCAGCAGAAATGGTAAGAGCTTGGAAGGAACTTAATCTATCTGTGCTTTCCTGAAGGTCCGTCACAATGTTCTAACTGGTTGAATTGAAAGCTATTTATGGATAATGAGTCAAAATTGTTTTTGAAAAAAAAAAGAGGCTTTGAGAGACTAAAAGATGGAAAACTTTCTTGCTCAAAACTTTAAATCTGAGGCAATTTAAGGTCTTTGCTTATGTTAGAACAACTAATTTAGTTGCATGTGCAACTCAAACCTGGCAATGTACATGCTCTGTGCTAATAATATTATTAATAATAATAATATTTGTTGTTATTTTTGTTATTTATTATGCTTTGCCCACAAATATACAGTCAATTCACTTTACAGTATATTCTGTGAAGCGCTTTGAGACATTGAGAAGATGTGAAAAGAGCTATATCAAACGCAAGGAGTATTAATGCGGTGAAAGAAGATAATACCTGAGAGTTTGGGGTTTATCGGCTCCCCTTTCTCCTCGATGAGCCAAATACTACGGGCCAAATCCTTCCCCTATTGATCTCAGTCACAGTGCTTTGGAAGATGGCTCTCGAATTGTTTGATAGCTCGGTTTTATTTTTACACCAGATTGCTGTTGCTGAGTTCATTCTGTTTGTTTAATTGATTGATTGATTGATTGATCCGGCCCAGGTTTGACTAATTTAGTTGTTTCATTCCCCCAGCAAGGTTCTCAAGCTACCTTTGGTGTCGGGTGTACTCAGGCTTACCTTTTGCAAACAGCTGGTGAACTTGGTGTGTAAACAGAGTGCTGTGTTGGAGACTGTATATCCACTGGCTGTTTGGCTCGCCTCCAGGAACCCTTTCTATTACAAAAGGTTGTTGAAGAACCACATACAGATCAAATACATTTTTTTTTAAAAAAACGTACAACAATTTTGGTTTGTAATCTCGCAAGGGATCAGAATTTCAAAAGCTCATATCGACATTACCAGACATTTGGCGAGAAGTGGGTAAAAAAAAAACACTGAAAAAAGCTTCTTTTTGACTTTACTGTGTATTTAGATCTTGTGCCAGAAATCGGACAATCCAATGGAGCAAATCAGTGGATCTCTGCTCCAAGGGATTTCCACCTTCTCCACCAAGAGAGTGTGTGTGTGTGGGTGTTTTGTTTTGTGTGGCGATCTATTCTCCACTTATTTGTCTGTTACAGTCTTGTCCTTGTTGCCTTATATGCTTGGGACCTGATGTCTGAGCTATGAGTCATCTTACACTGCCCCCCCATCTTTCTCAGTTTCCCTCCTGGCAGGTTCTGTCTATTTGTCGAGGTCAGAGGCAGCACGAATGGTACTTCCTATATGGGGTATCTTGCCTTATATTGAATTTAAATTATTGGAAATTACATTCCATTTTACATTCGCTCCTTCGGTGCCAACCTCGTTGACGATACTGATGTAGAATTAAACGCAAAAGAAGAATTGGTTGATATTAATTATGGGGGTGGGGAGGGGCAAAGGACAATACTGAGTGCAAGAGGTAGATATGCAGAACAGCAGAAACAGTTTCAGATGGATAACTATATTCTGTAATTTTCCCCAAATGAATGCCCAATATATGGTATTTAAATGGAATGGATTAAGAATGGGTCCCAATGGATTAAGAATCATTTCTTCTAATATAGCATTTATGATGATCTGAGAAACAAAACTGAAAATTAAATTCCCTTTATCAAACCATGTACTTGTTATCAATAAATGGTGCTTTGTTCGATAAATTGGAAATCAATTGATGCAGGAGAAATGGTCAACATAAACTCGTTCATTATAAATGCCCTGAACAACAAGAATCTTGTTTGCTGAATAACAGGAGTTGTTTTCTTTGAAACCAAACAACATGACGTGTACTACCAACAAATAGCGAGACGATTTATATTGTGGTATACAAAAAACATTGTAGAATTGAAAATTACAATGGAAACTCACTAATCGGGTCAGGAAACAGACGGAAGGATTTTGACCACTTTTGTGTGTTGGCCTCACTCGTGAGTTTGTATTATACAATTTAGTGCTGAAATGAATAAGACAGCAAATGCACAAAACAATGATCATGTAAATGAGTTAACCACATTACTGAGGTGACCTTAAAGTGAGTTTCCACTGTAGTTTCAGAACATCTGTACAAAAATCATCGCAGGAGTTAATTCAAGAGTGAAGAACAGATTTACAAACACTTTACACTGGGGAAAGCAACCCCCAAAAGTTCGCCAACAGTTTTAACCCCCAGTTTATACCATGCGTATGACACAACAGTATATTGCTTTGCAATCTGCAATTTTTCAACTTTGCAAGCGAGTCACCTTGTTTCCACAAGTGTGATGTGGGATAAAACTCCATAGTGATACTTTCACAGCGTGTGATGTGACAGGGAATTACAGTACGCCAACTGTTGAACAAATTACGGTCTCACTTAAACTTTATACCTTTGAAACCAAATTTATTATCATTACTTCAATTTCACGCACGGTATGAACTGCTCACTCCCACCAAAACAGTTTCATGCTGACGCTAACGTGAACTTGACCATAATAATCAACAATTGGCGAGGTCCAGATCACTCATGATATTAATATCACCGTCAATCAGTGGAAGCCAGGAATGCCAGATTTGTTTTATAGCTCAGTTTTGTTTTCCTTTAAAGATGGACTGAAAATTACTCCGTCGCATGTTTGTTTTTAAACCATTTCCCTGTTGTGAAGATTGGACGATCCTCAAAGGCCCTTGAATTGATTTTGTGTTGTTGTTTATCCAGTCTATGTAAGTACATCCTGATGTAAACACATCTTCAAACCCAACATCAAAAAAAAAGTTGTTCCATGAGTCAAGGCAATAAATGAATATACCCACGGCTAGTTTAGTGCACGTTATAAAATCTAAAACTGGCAGAATCCTCCGCCCAAGGATATCCATGTTCTTCTCGACTTCTTTTATAGTAAGTGACCAAAAGGGCGTTTTATACTCTAGAAAATATTAGGAAACAAATTTTGTCGTCTTTCCATTCGATTTTCTTTTTGGGCAACAAACAACCTTATAAAGTAGCTTGGATGCATTTTTCAATCACTTTATTCACTTTTATCACTTTTTTTTTAAACAAATCGCTTAAGCATTTTTAAACAAGTGTATCGGGGCTTACCGGCATTTTTATTTACAATAACAAACAATCACATGGGACCACTGCAGGTGGTGCTATTGCACTGTGTAAAAGTTTCACAAATTATTATTTTTAATGCAACTTCGCCATCTGCTGGCAAAGAAACGGTGCTCAATTAACATAACAAAAATAAACAGTTTGGCTTTGACAAAACTACAATGTCCCTAAAAGGGGTGGGAACCGAATCTGTTTGATCATTATTATAATAATAATATATACGTTACTCATTCTGTTCTTAGTCAATTCCACTTAGTCTCCCCCAAACCTGCAGTGTCCTCCTTGGAGCCCGGTTCCTAGCTTTCAAACAGTAATAATAATATTATAATAATAATAGCTCATGCCTATTCAGCAACTACGTCATCACATGCTGCTTGAAGCTGATGGAAAGTGGTCTCCACCCCTTGTTAACTAATCACCCAACTGGCGGCACAGACACGATGGGCCGAATGGTCTCCTTCCGTGCTGTATGATTCTATGACAATAACTACTCAACTTGTTGGGGTGTTTTGCTGTTAGTTAATGCATTTTGTTCAGCAATCCCGAGAGGCTCTGTGCCAAATTATTCTCAACAACAGGGTTGCCAATGGTACAGTCACTTGATTTTGCCCAGAGGGCTGGCTGTCTTTCCCAAATCCCGATGAAGTCTACACAGTAGGTGAATGTATAGATTGTGATCCACCTGTGGTCCACAGATCCTGTCAGAATGTGTCTGTCTGACAGTATTTCCCACCTAGAGAATGAGCAGGTTTGTGGGAGCCTGTTTGTTTGAAAGCTAGGAACCTGGCTCCAAGGACACTGCAGGTTTTGGGGGAGACTAAGTGGAATTGACTAAGAACAGAAGGAGTAACGTATTCACTGGACTGTACAGTCTTGGTTGCCTATGTTAGATGTGCACTCAGCATGCTCTGTGCGCCTGACTGCACCAATAAGTGAATGAGCATCACAACAGATTGACTGGTGCTGATTTAACGCCTCGCCCCCCCCCCCCCCCCTCCCCTCTCCCCACCCGCCCGCTTTGCAGTAATTATTTGTTTAGCGCTGACTGTGTACCTGTGAATGTTGGTGACCTGCGGCTTACAATCTTTTCTAAGAAGGTGCCATCCTCAGGGTTCTTGAAGCCAAGTAGCAGCATGTAGCGTTGTGGGAAGATTTCAGACCAGTCGACAGTCTGAGGCAGGATATGACTGATGCCAGGGTCTGAAAATATCAACGTTCAATTCATATTTTAGTCTATTTTGACAGAATATTGTAGAGTTCAACACAGCTTTTCGGTAAAAACTGGAAAATTGCAATGAATTCATTTTTTTTTTTTACTTTTGGGGGTGTCAGCTTCAGAGATGGACCCATTCATGAGATGGTTTTGGCTGCTTACAGATCTCAAACCGAAATGTGACCTATTCCCACGTGTGTTCTAAAAAAGATCTCCTCCGTTTCTACCCATAATTAGTTCACTTGTGGAGTCCTGTACCTTAGTGAGGGAGCATGAGGGAAAATATGAGCACTCGCCTCGTAAGTGAGAGACCTGAGTTTGATTCCCGGGCAGAGCGAAATGTTGGGCAAGTTTCCTTACTCCACACGCACTCCTCTGTTTACCGAGCAGCAAGTAAGAACCCGGTTGTTAGCTGATTGGTGTATTGATTTCCGGTGATAATATTTCTTAAAAAAAACAATAATTTGGTGACTCAACCCACGACTGTTTGTGAGACCCTGATGTGCACAATTGGCTGCCACGTTTCGCCCACAAAATATACAATCAATTCACTTTACAGCATATTCTGTGAAACGCTTTAAGACATCTCAAAGACGTGAAAAGCGCTATATCAAATGCAAGGATTATTATTATTAATCATCTGTACTTAACCTGTGCAAAGATCAGATCAATCTTCAGCAATGCATTGCATGGTGTTTACTTTTCCTCCCTCCCTCCTCACCCAGCCTTTGGTAACTTTCTTCCTATCTTCCTTCAACCCCTGCCCCCACCTCCCATCTTACTCGGGTTTGCACAGCAATGCTGCACCTCTTTGAGAAGTCACCTACGTGAAAAAGGCGCTTTATTAATGCAAGCTGTTGTACAGGATCATCACACAATAGCTGTAAAATATAAGATCCACTTTGTACAACTAGTTCCATAAATAATACGTGTGAAGACATCAATATTGTTTAAGGGCCAAACTCGAGGAGGTGAGAATGGTGTTAGGAGCAATAGTCAGTTACCTGCATATAGATAGTTGGCGTAAGCTGGGTGTTTCTTCCTGAAAACCTCTTTTATCTTTTCTATTTGGGCAGCGGTTGGCTTCCCTGCAAACGGTGTGTACATAACTGAAAATGTTTCAGCTTGAGTAATGCCCTCTTCTAACATTGCCTGGTAACATCAAATAGGAGAGGTATCTGGGCTAGATATTAATATGCTACAATAATAACTTCATAACTAATTCAGCGCGTGCAATGATCAATTATTCAGAAACCTTACACATATCCCTGTGGTTGTTTGTCTGTTTTATCATTTATTTCTTAGGTAGGAAATTTGAGCAAGGAGTCTGGTTAAATCTGTACAAGACGTTGGCTAGGCTGCAGTTGGTGTCTTGAATGCCACCCAGTGTTAATGTTACAAAAATAAACTGTAGCTGGGATATATATATATATATCGTATATAATATCTAAGTGAGGGACAAAATGTTACAGTTACACGGAGACATTTGAAAAGTTGGGCGAGTATTTTGCTGGAGCACGCAAGGTTTCAACGGGCAACTTAACAGATAAAAATACTAAGCGGTACCAATCCCTCCCCCAAACGTATTGGCCACTCAAGCCACGACTGTTTGTGGGACTCTGCTGTGTGCAATTAGCTTCTGCGTTTCGCCCACAAAAAGCGTATCCTGTGAAGCGCTTTGAGACGTCTCGACGATGTGCTAAGGCGCTATGTCAAATGCAAGGATTATTATTATTATACCTCCTTTTTCTCAGGAATCTCTGCAGCAGACTTCGCCTTGTAGGAGAAGTGAAGCCACTTGTTAATTATAGGTTTCCAGAATTCCAAATGTTTTTTTTTTTGATAGGATAAATTGAGTTACAAGAGATCCTAGTTAAAGATCACCAGAAGGAAAAAGGAAGGGGTTTTGAAGGATTTTTTTTTATATAGAAAAAAATTCTATATGGGTCAGAATTTTTGAGTGAGTACCTAAATAAAAAAAAGTAATGCCTTCCTTTACCTTGGCTGTTGAAGCCAACCAAACCCATTACAAGATTTAAAAGAAAATTTGTTGGATATTTGAAGGGGGGGGCGAAAAAAAGACAAAAGATTGTGAAAGCTCAAGGGAATGGGATCAATGCAAACCATTGCGATAGGGGAGAGAGCCCAGGTGCGCAACGGGTTTGTAGGGCCTCAGTCTGCGCTGCGGTGTTTCCATCAGAACTTACCTTAACTCACAGGAAGGAAAGAGTCAAAATTGAGGGATTATGTTTTCAGCCCAAATAACATTCAGCTAAATAAAGGACTCTGTGAATCGCAAGAACCAGCTATGTTTGCAAAATATCTCAAGTTCAGTTTCCCAAATGATGGTGTTTCCATGGTTACAATAATCTAAGATAATTAAAGGCTTTAGACCCACTTTTTTTTTTTGAGTGTTAGAAAATACCAATTTACATACATTTTAAGTTTATTTCGGGACAAATAGCTCGGTTTGTCAGACCTGACCACTGGCAAAGATTTTGCTTAGTGGCGTAATCAGAGGTCACTTACTCTGATCAAGAATAGCGCTCAAATAAAAAAAAAACAGCTGTTGTAGGGAATGGTAACTGTCCTCATTCGGAACGCACGTTGTCTTTTTTCTTATGCTAACAAAGAAACCCGTGCAATACAGTAAATCCTGTGGCCCCCTCACCCTGCGATCTTCTGCAACCGAGCACTCTGGCCTCTCCCTCTGGTCAGCTTCATGCCTCCCCCTGATCTGCCTCACCACCGGTGGCCAAGCCTCTGCCCTGGACTCGAGACCTCTAACCCCAGTAGTCCCTCTGCCTCGCCTTTTCGCTCCCACCTTCCCAGCCGGCCCCTCTTTTAGACCGTCTCCTGTGTCTTCAACCTCCAACCGCTCCAATTAAGCTGGTTAAGATGTCCTCCCAACATGCAGAAGTGAAATATTTAGTGGAGAAATGCTGCCAGGATCCTGTGGGCAACATTTATTGAATTTCACATGTCGCTGCCTTTTGATATGTTTTTCATTTGTTTCACTGATAAATGAAGGCTCTTTGTTGCACTGGTAAATAGGAGTCTGCACACCCATGAGACTCGGAAACCTTAGCAAACTCTAGTGACAGCACAGGTTTAACATCTGAAGTAACCATTTTTTTTTGTTGGCACTGTAAGGCAATTTATCTGCTGTGAGACCAAAATAAAATGAAAGTGGCTGAGAGGCTCTCTACTGTGCTTCATTAAAAAGCTTTTGTAGATTTATACAAACAGCGACTACAGATGTTCATAAACCCTAATGCTTATTGCGGGTTATTCCATATAAAATCGATTCTTACAAGTTCCGACAGACTGGTTGACGGGTTGTTTTTTGGGCAAGCTGGTGCGCTTGCTATTAGGCTACACTACATTTTCAACATTGCATTGGCTACAGAATCTTTTGCAATAATTCATCAGTATTTTACTCCACTAGCGATTCTGTTCGCTCCTCTTTCGCGTATCAATCCTCACCTGCCAATAAAGTTTGACATGTTTGCTGATGTTCTGTTCCTTCGCTCCATGCAGCCAATAAATGTAGTCAGCAATCATAGCACTCCTGATGCATAAAACAGAGCACACAGACAAAATAATGCTTTGCATAGGGCAAAGACTTGCAACACCACAGACTTTCAAACGCTGCTGTCCTTGGGAGCCAAGCTGGATGTTTTTATTTGCTGCAGAGATCTTTTGATGGATTGTCACCGGGATAAGAATTCACAGGATCTGCTGTTAATGAGGGCGCTGAAAGCACTTTACAATAAGTGCTAACGTGTTCATCACTGTATATCAGAATAACAATGGTCGAGCTTTTCGTCCTTGGTCAGCAATCCCGCACGGTACTAATGTATAGAAATTGCTCCAAAGAACTATTGTGAGCAGATAAAATCATTCAGCAGCATCTCTTATTACTCTTAGTGGTAGTTACTCCACAAAGTCGTGGCTCTGAACCACAAAGAATTTATTTTGTATGTGTTTTGTTTTTAGCATGTGGCGTCCTTAACTTTGAACGGTGTCCTAAGGTTCTCTGATGCCGATTTGCCTAAAGAATTTTCACACCCGCAATATTAATTTTCATTATTTAAAAAAAAAACTGGTATCATTGCTGTGCGCAATTGGCTGCTGCATTTCACTCACAAAACGTACAGCCAATGCACTTCACAGTAAATTCTCTAAAGCTCTTTGAGACGTCTCGAAGATGTAACAAGGTGCTGTATCAAATGCAAGGCTTATTATTATTGTGATGCTGCCCACCACTTTTTTTTAAACGAATGAGAATATATTTGCTTCCTTAGAATCTTTATATAAAACATAAAACACTTTTTGTCCCACTCGATTCCTTCTTTTGCCACTAAATCTGGTGACCTTAGTGCGACCAGTATCACTGTGACTGATTTTTCACGGACCCACTTGAAATAGACATTGTCTATTTTTGAAACGGCTTCCGTTTAACTGCGGTAGCAGTTTTTTTGGATGTTCTTGTTAACTATTAATTATGCACGCATTCTTTCCATCAATGCCGTTATTCAAGAACAGAACTCGCGTCTTGCAATCGTATTCGCTATTTTGGGAATCGGGGATAAGCATCTTGCCGAGTTAATTTTCTAAAGATACGTCGCAAAGAGTGGCGAACCCAAGACTCCACCTGGGACAGAAGATCTATTTCCCAGAGAAATTGCCTTGGTGGTCTGCCAGAATAAGCGCAAGGTCAGGGGAATCGGTGCAAGGTCAGTGAACTAGATCTGTGCAGATAAATGATGGCCGATTATTAGCACTTTTGCTCGTTCCTACCCAACCACAGAATTAATGGCATCAAATGAAGTGGGAGGTGGTGGGGGCGTGAGGTGGGGGTGAGAGGAGAATCTAACGAGTCTCAACTTTATGATTCTCGGATCGGGCCAAGAACATTCGTTTGGAGGTAACCTGTCTGATCAATGCTTGCTGCGAAAAGCCAGGGGAAAACGGCCTGTTTATCAACGTGACTTATTGGTTCACCGTGGAGTAAATTGAATAGTTTAAGATCCTTAGGTCTAATTGTCTTTCACGGAGAGACTATTTGTGGAGCAGCAGTTGATGGTGAAACTGTAAATCACCCAGTACGTTTCTTAATTCCGCCAAGTTGCTTGGCAGCCGTGGCTATACCCTTTGAAATGGTTCGATATCACATTCTCAATGGATGGCTGCACAGAGCAAAGGACTAAATAAATGTTCAAGTGTTGCAGAGCTCGAATATTGTACATATTTAGGAACAACGTTCCGCTCATCTGTGCCTTTGCGTTAGAGAAAAGCTTCTTCCCAACAGTCGTTTCAACACTTTAAGCCATGATAGTCCACGAATCACTGCCATAATTAGCTCTGCATTGTTTGAGGAGTGCAATCTTACTGAAATTGGCCAAACATCACCATGAGATAATATAATTACCCAGTGAACTCTGTTACTTCTTGTTCCAGCAAGAATTAAACTGATATTATGGAAGATAAATATTGGGATCAATTTACTGCCAAAACTAGAGGACATGGCTTCAGAACTAACTACCCTCAGATAACACACACCCACACACACTAGGGCAGGCGTGCAGTCGACCCCCAACAAACAGTAGCTGATGCTGTGTTGATTAATTCTTTGATCACAGGAATGGATCAATTGGAGGTTAATTTGATTTGTTTGTGAATCATTACATTTTGTAATATTATGCACATAAGCTAATGGTACTTGTATTGTGGTCAGGGTGTGGAGACGAACAGAGTTGAACAGTGGAGGTGAGGGTGGATGGCTGGATGGATGAATGAATAGTATGGAAATTTGCTCGTCCTTGGAAATGCTGCAGGCTTTCTTTGAGAAGGCCGAGCATCATGAACTCAGTGGCAGGACAGTGAAAAGAGTGAATTCTTAGTCTATGCTTTGATTTGTCTGCTGCCGAGGATAATTGCAACGTATTGAACAACAGGCTTGCATCGGTTACCCCGCGCACTTTCTACATAAAGCCACACAACACATGCCATCGGGGAGATTGAGTAAGAGGTGAGGATTTGTGATGGTGTGCCAATTTTGGGATTTTCATGTTCTGTTGCTTACAGTTGAATTGAAAACGTTCACCTTGCCCGTGCAGTGCCACTGCTGCTCAATCCAAAATGCTTGGAATTCATCCACCGTAATAAGCATTATTGTGAAGAAGTCCTCCTGACGTGAAAGGCGCTATGTAAAATGGCAATCGTATCGAATCCAGTGAATCCAATGGCTCGGCCGAGTTGGACCCAGTGAGGACGGCACTTACCTCGCAGCTTCAGTGTAGCGTTCCAAACAGCGGAACACGACAGCTTGGCGAAGATGGTTCCGGAAGTTAATTGGATTCAGCAGTATGCTCCTGAGAATAGATTCAAAATGTCCACATTTAGCCCCTTGCGCGTGACATTTTTTACAAAAAAAAAGTGGCACCGAATTAACTCGAGATGTAAAGGTACGTGGAGTTTATTTACACCCTTCAACGTTTCAGTTGCGTCACGACATCAATACCTGCCACAGCAATACTGCAGAAATATTTGAGGTTGGGTCAATCTTCCAATACTGGAACTGCATTATTTTCGAGTAAGTCTCCCAGCAACTATGCTCTTCTGATGTGTATTTGAAATAGAAAACTATATGTATGTGTATATTTTTTTTAACAAAACTAAGCGTTACTGGAAAATACTCTCAGTCAGGGTAAGCCTGACACCAATTTCCTCAGTAATATATTCTATAAGTGTACAGCAGAGCCTATTTGACATAATGTCTTCCAGATGAAGATGGGAATAGAATCATAAAATCTTACAGCACAGAATGGAGGCTGTTCGGCCCATCTATAATCTGCGCCAGCTCTTTGTAGAGCTACCCAATCAGTCCCACTCCCCCGCTCTTTCCCCATGTCCTTGAATGATATAATGGACCTTGTCCAATAGTGTGTACCTGTGAGCATGGTTGAGAGCCAAGTCTGGTCTTCTCATTCGTAGGTAGCAGGTCACCAGCTTCGTCTCAATAAAACTGGCAATGCTCGAAATCTTCTCATAAGATGCATAAAATGGGTTTCCCAGAACTGCCCCTTTACTGCACAGCTGCACAAAATCAAATACTTTCCGTTAGTTATTATACAACAGAGGATCATTTCTAAACTCAGTGACTTCAGCAAAGTTCAGCAAATTCAATCTGCTTTTTTCAAAAAAACGTAGACCTAGCATTATATCGTCTTGAAACAAGTAATATCAATAAAAGTTTATTGGTTTACTGAGGCTACTTAATTTTTTCAAATTGTTCATTGTTAGTAAATGATTGTAAACCATCGCTGCTGGCGAAAGAAGACCGAGGTCCATCTAGTTCGCCTTCCACCATCCTGGCAGTCACTTGCCATGTTGTCCCAAACTGTACCCCAGATATTATTTTCTAGCAGAAATCTAATTTGTTCTTGAAACAAACGACATATAAAATCTGAGGATATTAATAGTAATAAACCAATACTAATCTTGATTTAAAAACTGACATGAAAGTAACACGTGCCTCTAACGCAGTTCTGAATCTTCCTGCCGCCACGGAGTACTTCTTCTGGTGATAGTAGAAACTTGCATCTTTTAAAGCTTTGGCAAGCCATTTGTCCATTTGAGGTGCGAAATTCAAAGCGCAGGCAGTCATAGGATCTCCGGGTTTAGAGGTCTCATATGCTGACTGCGTAGGTCCATATTCTTGGGGTTCTGCAAACTCGTAGGTTATTTCTTGTTCATCAACATAGACGAGCTTCATTTCAACGTCCATCACACTTTTCAGTGGGACTCGAGTGAGGGACTGACCAGCTGAAGGATCTGGATGTTCTGCTATTTTCAATTCTTTTTTGACGACGCATTTCTCTTCATTCTCGAGTTTCCTTTTGATACCTAAGCTGTCCAACGTACTCTTTCTTTTCAGCTTAACCTTCCTTGTGTGCGTTATTCTTTGGCTCAGGTAGGCCTCTGCTTTTCGGCCGCACGCTTTGCCATTCCCATTTGGAGTCCCCGTGTGATCGGTCACGTTCTCCGGTGTATTCTTCACGCACAGGTTAACGGTATCTATTTCCTTTTCACTTCTGCAGCTCATCGCCACATTTTGTTTGCTGTCTGAATTTTTCCTAATCATGGAAGCCATACCTACGACAAACACCAACAACGTGAAGCGCTGTACAAATAATCATAATAATAATCATAAGAATAATCCCGGCATTTGATACAGCGCCTGATCACGTCATTGAGACGTCTCAAAGCGCTTCACAGGATACACTGTAAAGTGAATTGACTGTATATTTTGGAGGTGAAGGGCGGCGGCCGACTGGGCTCAGCGGTGTCCCCACAAACCGCCGCGGGTTGAGTGACCAAATGTTTATTTTAATTTTTAAAGTGGAGTGACCGTGTTTTCTTTTTTTTTTACAGGTGACCAAAGAGCTGTGATCACAAGGGATTATCATCGAAACAACAGTAGATATCAGTTATTTCGGGCTCATTAGACATTGTAATGGTATCACGGCTTTTTTTGGGGGGGGGGTCACCCGGTGGGGGGGGGGGGTCACCCTGGGGGGTTCCCCGGGGGAGGGGGGAAGGAGGTCACCCGGGGGGAGGGTTCCCCGGGGGGGGGGTCACCCAGTGGGGGTCCCCCGGGGGGGGTCACCCGGGGGGGGGGGGGGGTTTCCCTGGGGGTGGTTTCCGGGGGGGAGGGTCACCCTGGGGGTTCCCCCGGGGGGGGGGGGTCACCCTGGGGGGGGGGGGGTCACCCTGGGGGGTGTTCCCGGGGGGGTCCCCCGGGGGGTGTTCCCCGGGGGGGTGTTCCCCGGGGGGGTGTTCCCCGGGGGGGGGGGGTTACCCTGGGGTGTTCCCGGGGGGGGGGTGTTCCCGGGGGGGGGGGTGTTCCCCGGGGGGGTGTTCCCCCGGGGGGGTGTTCCCCGGGGGGGGTCCCCCGGGGGGGGTGTTCCCGGGGGGGGGTCCCCCGGGGGGGGGTCCCCCGGGGGGGTGTTCCCGGGGGTGGGTGTTCCCCGGGGGGGGTGTTCCCCGGGGGGGGGTTCTCGGGGGGGGGGTCCCCGGGGGGGGGTCCCCCTGGATGGTGGGGTGTTCCCGGGGGGGGGGTCCCGGGGGGGGGGGTCCCCCTGGATGGTGTGGGACTGAAACCCCCCTCTGGTTATCTTACTGTGAGGCTGTGGGTTACCAGTGAAGCGCAGTGACCGGGAACAGGTGGAGGGGGTACGAGCACTGACTGACCTGTTGGTGCGGAGACCCCCACAGAGAGCCCTCCTTCCCCGGGGAGAGGGCGGCTGTTACACTGCTCCCTCGGGGCGGCCTCGTGCCGCACCTTCTCTCGCCTTTTTGAACGCAAACACCTGCGTGAGGTCACCTGTCCACGAGGCGGCGCCACCACCACCTCCACCACCAGCAGCAGCACCACACCTGGTCACCTGGTCACCCCCACACACACACACAGGTGAGGCTCTGCTCCTCACTGACTAACCTGTGCCCCAGGTACAGACACACTGACCACCACCTCTCCCTTTTGCTCTCCTTTAAACACCAAAGGGTTTTTTTTTTATTGTACTCCATATGTTGCAGGAAACCCGGTGAGTAAATAACTATATTATCTCTGTCTCTCTCTCTCTCTCTCCATCTCCTCATCATCTTATTCACTGAATGGATCCACTCTGAACAAACCTGTCAGACAAAGGCAGACACAGAAGAGGTTAAATGGCTCCTCTGTGTGTTGTGTGTGTGTCCTATTAAAAGAAGAACCCTAACCCTAACCCTAACCAACCGGATGTTACAATGACAGCAACAACAACAACAACAGCAATTCTGTGGGTGGTTTTTTTTTTCTTCTGGAACAAAACTGAGTTTGGTTTTTTTTCTCTCTGTCCTCCGATATCTAAATGTTCTTCATCCCGAACCGTCCCGCTCCCCTGGTTTACCGCCCGCCCCAAAAGCCAACGGTCCCTTGTGGGAATGTGTCAACCCGTTGGATTTGGCCAACTTGGCGCTCTCGGGCGTCTTGAAGGTCGCAATCATTTACTGTCGACTTACGACGTCAGCTTCAAATCAAATTAGCGGTGCCTAAATATCTAACAAGTGGAAATGCTCAAAGAGTAATCATTATTTTAGAATGGGATGTTATTGTAAATATTGGGACGTTGGTTTGGGACCTCAATATAATATCATTTCCAATAATTATCGCTGTTATAAATTGGGAGACAAATGTAAGAAGAAACATTACACAATTGCATTTAGCACTGGACCATATATTATTTCCTGGTGTCCTGACCAACAGTCCTCCAGGTAAATTGATCATTTACCTCTTGGCTCCTGAGACTTTATCCTATCGGAACGGCCCTTTGTAAATGCAAGTTGTTGTTATTTGTCGGACCTTTTTATGTGCAAAATGGTTGTTATATTTGCCTTTTGAAAAGCCTTGCTATACTTGACAGTATTTATTGTGAAGCACTTTGAGATGGGCAACGTGATGAGCTGTCATAAAAATAGCAGTTCTATCTTAATTTATAAAATACTGTCCGACCTTATACTAATAAAGTCATTACTTATTAATGTATCAACAGTAATCGACAAAAAAATGTTTATGACAGTTTGTAATGTTTGAATAACATCATCATTTCCTTACAAAATACAGTTTCTACACTTTGCAGAATATCCTGTCAAACGCTTTGAGATGGTCACCCAATATGAAAGGTGTTGTACCAAATGCAAGGATTATTATTATGATTATTATTTATGATTATTATAGAAATATCCTCACCTTTCCTACATTACTTTGAACATAAATTAATCCAAAAGCAAATTAGAGTTGCAGAATATATTAAATTATGCTGAACTGTTTTTTTTTAATGAATCTTGGTTTCCTTTCCAAACAATGAGAATTTCTGAGGAATAACTTGAGACTAGATGTAATACGTCACCTCTGAGAGAAGAGAAACACCATTTGTTTCCAACAGAGGCATTTACCATTCTATTGTACTCTTAACATAATTAATTTGCTGTAAAATGAGTTAGCTTTGTCGTACATGCCTTTCGCAGGTGCCACAAATGGATTTTATTCCAAATAATCTGATTCTTCTTCCAAGTGCAATCCTCGTAACAATAAATCTATTGCAAGAAGAAATGGTTGAAACTAATTGTTTGAATTTTCTACTGCAAAGGAATATCTTCATGACGGTATGTTTCAGCGTAAGGTCTCGTAATGACTCTTCTCTTCAAGTCATGTATGTTGTGTACTGATTTTTTTTGAATGCTCTTACCAATCCGTCATGATAAAGCATCGTAAAATAGCTTCATGTGTATATTTTCATTGCGTTACACTGTAAAGGTAAGACACTTGTGGGAGAGGTTCTTATTGGCCTTGATGTTTACTTTTTGGGAGGACAAGTTTGGTCAAATAGGTGAATAACAATAGAGCTGGAAAGAGCATGAAGTCCCTTATTGTATTACGCAGTCCAATAACTACAGTGTGGAATCTGAGATAACACTGTTATTGTGTCACCAAGATTAAATTTACTCAATACAAGCAAGTTTTGCCATGAATATTTTCAATCTTGCTTGATCTTGCCATTTGAACCCTTGATGTTGAGCGGAGATGCTCTTTGTGTGTTGTCTACATACAGTATCTCACTTGATCACCTTTGGTATCCCAGCACATGCTGTTAACATGGAATCTTCTCATGAGTTACTAGCTATCGCCTCCATTTGTTGTGGTTCATCGCAGGCAATTTTGGCCATTGGTATTTTGTCCAGTTGTGTCGTTAACTAAAAAATGTGGCTTCTGGTAATGCTGCAAATGCTGTAAAAATCAACATCAATTATATTGATTTTTTTTTGGTTTGTTTGTTTGCTTCTGGACACTGTTCAAATTACCACTCAGGACATCTATTTGACTAGATGTTTTTGCTGTTAATACTGGCATTGTTCCTGCCCACTTCTAACAGCACTTTGTTGAGCTTCGTTGTGTTATCGCATGAATATTAAACCTGTAATTCCAATGTATTTTCAGCCTGATTTTGAGTGGAATTAACAATGCCCGTACAATAACTAGGGGGAAAAAAATAATTTTAACTAATGTTGGCGGCTATTGAGAAGCTTTCCTACAGTACCACTAAAAGGCTTTATCAAACTGTGGCTTTTGTTTTGTACACTGATGACTACTATTAGCAATAGTGGCCTGATTGATGTCTGTTTCTGTTCACGAATTACTCGTAAATCATTTTAACTCTTTAGGCACATAGAGCGCAGCCCATTTTCTTGTACCAGATATCCTTCATGGACTGGCTCGTTAAAAAAGGCAAACACACCAACTCCCCCTCCCAACAATATATTTCAGGTGTCATAGTTTCACAATTAGCTAATTTGCTGATTTATTTACAGAAATACAAACCCTGCATTCTGGTTTCCTTCACTAATTGAATTCTTGTTCCTGGGGCTTGTAGAGTTCTGTGGATTTTTTTTTTAGTTGTTTATCTTTCACTTCACGTTTCTGCATTGTAAAGTATTTTGTGATAACTTTTGTAGAAACTGCTGAGTGTTGATTTTGTATATCTCTGCGGTGCAGTAAAGCCCCATTAGAGATGGTGCTCAGCTTTTTTTTGCCCCCACCCCAAAAAAAAAGTAACAATCTCTCTGTTCAGGTCATCTCAGGCAGATGAGTTTAATACTCCTCTCCATGCTGTTAGCTGTTCCCAGCCTAGGCTATGTTGAGTCGATTGTTTGACTCAAAAATGTTTCCAGGTGAGATAGATATTGTAAATACATCCTGTGCAAATGGAAGATACTTTTCTGACAAATTGTGATTTGAGGAATAGTTAGGTTTCCAACCCAATGAAAGGATACCATTGTTCCCCTCAGTTACTCTCAACCACCATAGTGCATCTACGTCAGCGCAGTTTTTCTGTGAATTGAGAGTAGTAGCGATTGATTGCTCGCTAATAATTGGCAATCTTGGATGCCAGGGCATTGAGAATTTCCTTTGAACTTAGTTCCCATAATATTGAGCTCCTTGTAACTTGGTTCCTATTGATTTCTTGGGGGTTGGTGTGTCTGCCTTTTTTTGTATAAGCACACTGTGAAAGCACGATCAGTTGCACTGGATGGAATGCATTGCCAGTCCAGCCTTGTCTGGGGTCTCTGCTTTTCCTGCCCATTACCAAAGTATCAAAATGTCACACAACTGATTCATGTTAAGATTAATGAATCTGAAGTCGCCCCCGCCCCAAGCCCCCAAGCCTGCGCCAAATACTTTCCGGAATTAGGTAAACAGGATGTGTCCCTCTGGGGGGAAGGGGGGGGAGAGAGAGAGAGGGATTTCCATGTGTGGGTGGGAGGCATGAAAATCTCAGCTTGGTTTGGTGATGGATTTCCCCATTTGTCGCACATGGCTGAACACACCCCGCACACCCCCACAAAAAACAGAGGGTATATACCCATTACTATAATAATCCTTGCATTTGATATTGCTCCTTATCACGTTGTTGAGACGCCTCAAAGCGCTTCACAGAATATATTGTAAAGTGAATTGACTGTATATCACTCAATCCACAGCCGGTTGTGGGACGCTGCTGCACAATTGGCTGCTGCGTTTTGGCCACAAAATATAGAGTTAAACCATTTCACAGTATATTCAGTGAAGCGCTTTGAGAATGTCTCAACGATGTGATAGGATGTTATATGAAATGCAAGGATTATTATTGATTTAGAAAGTGTTTTCCAATGCGTCTCTCGGGTCTATGAACAAGCCCGAAATACTCCTCTGACTGAGAGACTCAATGGATGGATAACAGTGGGACTGAAATTAACTTTGTTAATGCCTGACCTGTGCTGAATTAGCTGATCTCTAGTGGTTGCCTAAGACTTAAACTACACTGGACTGAGAGACGTAAAAATCACCCAACACTGCTGTTTGTGACTGCAAACGTGTGACATTTTGTGGGAACATGTGCTTGTGAATATTGGGTGATGACAACACGATCAAGCTTGGCTGTGAATACAACATTACATGTGAATAGCGCCTTTCACACCAGGAGGACATCCCAAGGAGCTGGACAGTCAAAGATTTGGACCCGAGCAGTTTGTGACTGCAAACTAGTGACATTCTGCGGGAACGTGTACCTGTGACTATCGAGTGGTGAGGACAGGGAGGAGCTTGGCTGTGAGTACTCGACAGTCAAAGAGTTTGTCGATGCTCCTCAGACAAGTTCAGTAAATATAGAAATATGAAATTACTGTTCTTAATTCTTAAAGCGCAGCTTTTGCGACAACAAAAAGGTATAATGTCATGAAACCTCAGGACAGATCTTGGCTTCTTTTAATAAAAACAAATGTCGCTGGGAACACTCAGCAGGTCAGGGAGGATAGTATCTGTGGAGAGAGGAAAGTGAGTTAACGATTCAGGTCGATGATCTTTCGTCGGAATATTCCGCCTTGGGTCCCTTTATCCGGTCAATTCGGAAAATGTGCGATTTTCTTTTCAGGTCAGAAAGATCCCACTTTGCATTGTATTTTATCACTGTTTTCGTTTTCCCTGTGTATAATGCACCACCTCTTGAATAATTTGAGATGCAATAAGTATCCGACAGATGCTCGTGAAATCCTATCGAACTGCACTCCTCCTGTATTTCAGGTCAAGTCAAGCGATTTGACTGCGTCTGCAAGAACAACCCTGACTGTCTACGCTGACTGCTGGCCAAGAAAAATCTTGATGTAATAAAGTATATCTAATGAAAACACTACCTTCCTTCCATTTCCCCTTCCATAAAATCCAGCTGCATATTTTAACAGAAATAACACAGACTGCGGTGTTTATATCTCAAGGGTACAAAACCTTGGATAATTGAGCTGACAATGAACCCATCTACTTTCTTGTCACGACTTGACATCATGTAGACCTCCCCCCCCCCCCACTTTCAATGCATTGCTATCTTCCCATCACACACACACACACACACACCAGCCTCACCCCCCACCCTCCTGTGTTCATTGCTTTAGCAACTTATAAACACTTATATATTTTAAGGAGCGATGCCGATAGAGAAATGGGTCAGTGTTTTTTTGAATATGTAAAAAAAATAATAATAATAATAAAAACTACTGGAGGTTTATTTTATTTTAGCTGACCTGGAAAAGAGCAGATGTTCATATATATATATATTAAAAAAAGTGCAACACGTTTTAATTATCTCTAAAAGATATAGATATATAAATACTGTGTGTATGTATATATATATATAATATATTTGCTACATATCTGACGTCAGTCCTGACGTTCAGTAGTGGTTCAGTGCTGTCAGTGTTATGTGAGCAGATATTCAAATGGCATTTGCAGCTCCTGAGCTCTCTCTCAGCTCCGCATACACTACAGCATTCGCATCGCTTTGGGACTTGGATCCACAGAGACAGAGACAGAGAGAGACAGAGACAGAGAGAGACACAGAGAGAGAGGGAGAGAGAGGGAGAAGAGGGGAAAAGCGCAATCTAACAATTACAAGACGTTTACTGTGTTATTTTTCTCCAGAAAATCGACCCCCACCCACCCCTTTTTTTTTCTCCCCCCCCACCACCTCTGTGGGATTTTGATCCATACGTTTGTGTTTGTGTGTAAGTGTGTGAGAGAGTGAGTGTGTGAGAGAGTGAGTGAAAGAGAGTGTGAGAGTGTGAGTGTGAGAAAGAGTGTGAGAGTGAGTGTGAGAGAGAGTGTGAGAGTGAGAGTGAGAGTGTTGGCATTAGGATATCAATCAAACCAGTCGTTGCTTCAGACGACTTGGGATCTGTTATTAGAAACACATATCTTTTTGGGGGAAGAAGAAGAAGGAGGAGGAGGAGGAGGAAAAAACATGGAAGGAATCTCGGGGAAGGAATGGGCATTTGGAAAATCACTGATGCACCGAAATTCAGCGGTGAATATCCAGGTCCGCCATTGGATTTGTTAAGAAGGTTTCACCAAAGCGATGGCTAAAGAGGGGCAATGAATGCGCATAAACAGCACTCAGGAGACAACCCAAACCCCAAAGCCTTCACTGGGTTTGGAAGTCCAGAGGAAAGAAAGAAAGAGAGAGAGAGATCTTTGCTGCTGGAGTGCTGTGTCGGGGTGTGTGGCTTTATATATATATATATATATACACATATGCAGCCCAGACCCCGGGTGGGGGCAGTGATCAGGTGAGTCAGTGGTTTATCGATGGGTCGGTTTTACGTCTTTATGTCATGTTTGATTGACTGTGTCGGTGTCTGTGTAAACTGTGAGGACTTTGGGTCTGAGGAGAGCTGATATTTGTATTGCCCCCACTCCCCCCTACTCTCCCCCCTACTCTCCCCCACTCTCCCCCCACTACCCCACTCTCCCACTCCCCCCTACTCTCCCCCACTCTCCCCCCCCCCACTCCCCCCCACTCTCCCCCACTACCCCACTCTCCCACTCCCCCCCCTACTCCCCCCTACTCCCCCCTACTCTCCCCCACTACCCCACTCCCCCCTACTCCCCCGCACTCTCCACCACTACCCCCTCCCCCTACTCCCCCCCCACTCTCTTCCACTCTCCCACTCCCCCCCACTCCCCCCACTACCCCACTCTCCCACTCCCCCCCCACTCCCCCTATTCCCCCCCACTCCCCCCCCCCTACTCTCCCCCCACTCTCCCCCTCCCCACACTTGACCATTGCAGTCTTTTACTGATCCTTTAAAAACACGAACACTCCAGTAACTCCGCTTTCTGTTTGTTTTTTGGGGGGTGGGGGTGGGGGGGGGGATGGTGCGATTGTACAAATGGGAGGGATCAAAGTGATGGCAAACCCACCCACAGCTGGGGACAGCTCGTGGGTTGACTGGGGACAGGGGTCTGTCTTTATTATTCCTTTGCAACTTTGCAATATAAAGTTCAAGCAGTGCGTTAAACCAGAGAGAGAGAGAGAGGGAGAGAGATGGCTCCGACTTTAGAGGGTGTCAGTGTAACAAGGGACCAAGTGCCTCCACTCATTCCCTGATCCTGAGACCCCACCATCAGGATTGTTTTCCCTGGGATCCGAATGAATGAATTATGGATGGAGCAAAGTCACAGCAGATCGGTTGATGCTCCTCTCAGATGCCTCCACCAGTGCGGTTGGCAGAGACCTCTTTGTAAAGCAAATACAGCTCATCCCTTTGCCCAGTTTCTTCTTTTTTGTACATAAATATATATATATAACGTATTTCTCTTCCTACTCCCGTCTCTTCCCCGTTGGTCCTGGTTGACTACTTGCCCAGGTGTCAATGGGGGCAATATTTGAACACTCGCCAAAGATCAGCCAGAGGATGCTTTCAAATACCCCCCCACCCACCCCCCCCCCCCCCCCACACACACACACACTTTTACAGTGTAAAAGTGCCCCATCTGAGCAGAATATGCTTCAATATGTCGCTGTGAAGCAGTCCTTCCATTCAGTGCTCTCGATTTTCCAGCAACGCCTTGAATCAGCCTTTCTACCGCGTCCCGAAGCAGATAGCAATATGATGAGAGGATGTGCCATCGTGCGGATGAGAGGTTTGGCATCATATAGGACCTCCACTTACTTACTTACTGCCTTCATATCTATTATTTATTTGCATTGCGTAGACACACCAGGTACCTTCCGCCTGGATTAACACAGCCCATTCCAGAAATCCACCCTTTTATTTATACATCAGGAATAAAAAAATACAGTGAATATACAGTGGACGCTGTAGTTCAATCGACGTCTAAATTAACTGACCATTGTCTTGGGAGAAGGATTTTATTATAAAGGGCTGAACTTTGAGTGTTAGTTCTTGGGTGGAAATCAAATGCAGTGGACAGTAATATAGGTCTCCAACTAAGAATGGATTCAGCATTCCCTCTTCCTCCCTAAAGAGGATTAATACAGGAAAGCAAAATAAAAAGGCTCTTCTAAATGGTTATACAATTAAGGTTTCTGATTATGATATTGTAGAATGTAGAATAATGCATTTTCTTTGGGTGGGTGGGGGTCGGCTAATTGACTGGACACATGCGGAAACCCATCACCGTTGCTTAAGAGTCTCCAAACCGAGCTGAGATTTCCCGGCCTCCCGCCCACACCCACACATGGAGATCCCAGAGCGAGATTGTTGGAGTGGAATGCGCTCACTCTCTCTCCCTCCCTCCCGGGAAGGACACATCCTGCTCACCTAATTCCAGAAAGTATCAGGCGCAGGTTGGCAAGAGCCAAGGCTTGGGGCGGGGCGGGGGGGGGGGGGGGGGGAGCCCAGAGTGTGCCATGGGGTAACTGCTGGAGTCTAACCAGGTAAAACCAGTATAGCTTACCATTAACTTGGATGCATCCCACAGAAATGCAGAATTCTGATTAAATAGTGACGGTGATGGGCAATGTTGCAAGGGAATCTGGACATTATTTTGATGTTTTCTGGTGACCTGAAAAAAGTGAGGAATGACGTGGTTTTAGTCCCGCAAATTTGCAGAACTCCACACTTTCTGCTTTCGGTTGCAAAGACGTACGAAATTTCACCCGATGTGATTTTTTTCACGCGCGGGTCTATAGGTGGCAGTGCAGATTGACAAATAGAGGTTTCTTTTTTCTGCCATTGCAGTTTCCATCTGAAAGGCTAAAGGCAGGTCTGATCGAAACACGACAAAATGCATTGAGTCATGTATGCGGTTGTCGTTACGTATCGCGTGCTTTATTAAAATATTGTACGACTGGTTGGTTACTATTTAATTGATTAGGGAGATATTGAACTTGTTCAACTGTGTATCAGGAATGCTCGTTCAACACCTTAACCCATCCCACAGGCAGGCCAAAGTCAACCCAGATATTGTGCTCTTCCTGACTTAATTCCCGCTCAATGATTATGAATTTGAGAATATTTATATGATGGTTAAAATGCGTATCGCTCTGCTAATCCAAGATTGCTTTTAAGAACAAAATCTTGTACTGGAAAAATAATAATCCTTGCATTCGATGTACTGTCACCACCTTTCCAGTTTGTAGGGCATCTTAAAGGCTTAAATCACTTCACAGGAATTTGTTTTGGTCAGCTGGATGTCTAACGCATACGGAAACCCATCACCATGCTTAAGAGTATCCAAACTATCTGGGTGTTCCATAAACATGGAAATTCCCAAGATATTTAACGGAATTGAGTGTACGTTCTCTTCCTGGAGGGAAGCCTTCTGCTTTCCTAATTCCGGAGAGTATTAGGGCAAGGATATTGCTGGAGGTTAACCAGCTAAAACTGCATAATTGCCATTGAGAGCACTCTCTGGCAAACTTTCCCATTATTGTATTAATGTTTACTGCATTTGTTTTTTTATATAAATAAGTGAAGCGACTGTAGCTTGCAGGCAAACACAGCAATGACCCACAAGCAGCCAAGGAGTGAATGACCCATTTTATTTGAGGGATTGTTGGCCAGGACAACCCGGAGAAACTCCCTTTTTTTAGTGCTGTGGAATTTTTAATGTCTACCTGAACAGGCAGATTGAGCCTTGGGTTAACATCTCATCTAAAGGACGGCATCACTACACTGTAGCACACCCCCAGCTCTACATTGGGGTATCAGCCTAGATCAGAACATAGCTGAGTCTTTTCTGACCTACTTTTGTTTGATGTTTTGATATTAACCACAAAACCTGGCTCATAAACCAAACAATTGATGTGTTATTGGCTGCCTATATCGCCAGGTTGATTGGTATAAAATTATAATTTCATAATCTGAAAACCTCTGTCAATGTCTTGGCAGAATTATTGGAACGTTCCTGTGTTATCCTTTCATCTTAACAAACTGATCTGCGAAGCAGACTTGGATTAATAACCGGAAAGTCATAGGTTAAGTCCACTCTTTGTCTGACAAAATACCGTTTTAATTTTAAAAAATCTGCACTTGGGCAACGCAGATCTAACATTATTTACTGATGTTATGCATCCATTTGACTCACTACTTTAAGCAAAATATCCTATTTATTTCTATCTTGAATCACACTATTATCCATTTGCTGATATTTTTCAGCATTCTTGTTTTGCATTGGTAAGACAATGATACATAAGCTTAGTGAAGGGATTGTCATCTATCATACATTTGGCTAAATCACATGGCATCAAATTGCCCAGTGCTTTCTGCATCTGGCTGAAAAAATAATTTATAGATGAAAGCTCCTCTAACGTGAACGGTAACTTCAGAAATTGAGCTCATGCAGTCCCTGAAACTGTCATCTCTGTGTGAACGCACAGGTTAAGGTACAAGTAATGGAGTTGCCACCTGTCTCTGACCTGATGCATAACTGATGCGCATTCAACACATCACCGCAGATTATCACACAAAACATTTCTCCCAAGCCCAAATTACATACTCTCATTGGGTGATGTAGGAAGTTAACCTGAAATGCATTTGAGTGCACCAGTAGATTTAGATGGGTTGATCAGCCCTTTCTAAGAAATATCAATACCAATTTTGAAATCATAATGTTTTTGTTACAATATGCCAGTCATTATAGCATACAAACTGCTCAATTACCAATCAGAGGAATGCCAAAGACTCCACTGTGTTATTGGAAGCTTTGCTATGGATGTAATACAGCAAGTTGCTCCAGGTCTAGAGCTGGAAATTGATGTTTCACAGTGTCAACAATGCTGATTTTAAAGTGAGGAACAGTAGATCAGTCAACACTTACTCATGTTAACTGAGACAAGGTTTATTACTTGAAGTGGCGAGATAACTTTTGTTTTCATTGCACTAAAATTGATGGAGAATTTGACTTAATATGGCTATATACAACAAGGATAAGATGAATCACTACTTTGATATTTTCTGGAAAATACGTATAAAGTCCTAAAGTAACATATTGTCTCACTTAAAATCAAATGATCAAATCTTGGCTGTTTTGTGGGCGCCATGAAGTACATTGCTCGTGTCATGGCTATTCTTAATGGATGAGCCTATAGAATATGGTACCACAGGCAATTTGACCATTTATCATGGAGGACATTATAAGATAAGTTTTACAGATAGTTTTGTCTTCATGTAATATCCATGTGCGTATATGCCCAGAAAGACTTGCAGGATAGCACTCCAAAGCAGGAACGTTGGAAGAAGCCAGGAGTAATACAGCTAATTGAAATGCTTTAATTACTAGCCTGACCCAAGACTAACTGCTTCAATGCATTTTAATCTGTGACTGTCTGTCCTGCAAGGCTTTGTGCTCCTGCCCTCGGTGATTGCCTTTTTTATTTATTTGTCAAGAAAGTGAATCACACAAATCAAACATGAATTTCCAGGAACGAGAAATGGAACTTTGGAGCAACAGAGAGTGCTAGATTAATCATGGAAACAGGCAGACACTGAGCGAGAGAGAAGGGAATGTTCCTTATACTAAAAGAAATGTATGGCATATCAAAAGCTTCCCAAGTCTCCATAGCTTAATTGGAAAAAGCAGAGTGTGAGGTGTATTCCTGATGCACCTTGGTATTGTGCCATATTGAGAGTTTCAAGAGTGGAGTTATAAGTAAAATAAAATGAGTAGAATGGCCTTGAATCAAACTGGCACATTTCATAGACCCAGGTGAGAACTATGTGCCTTAAATGATTATCTTCTCAAATTATTCTGGGTTCTGATACGATAATCCAATTAAGATACTGCCATTCACTACCGTCTTAAAAAATAACCCATTTTCAAAATGTTAACACAGCAAGCGTCAAGGAAATTGTGCATTACAACTCTGTGGAATGAAATGCCAGAAATTGAGCAGGTCATTGACAAACACACTACCCTTTCATCTCTGGGATTTGATTCAAATCCATTATCCAGACAAACGCCCACTCAATTTGCGTGATCTAACGTTCCCTTTAAATGTTAGTTTGAGACGTATCAATCTAGTCAGTCCCTACCAGGCAATGGCCAGAGGAAAGCAATTCCACGATTCAGCACTAATTGCTATTAATTTGGGAGCCTCGTTTAATGTGGTTTCAGGCGATGACACCTGCTGCACAGATTGCGTCGCTAAATAAAGATGCTGAGACCACGAACAATAGTCCTGTGCAGTCTCAGCTTCTAACGTTTAAAAATGTCATTTTTTTTGGGGGGTGGGGGGTTATTTCCTGCAAATGCAAAATCTGGGGTGCTACTGTTTTTTGTGCTTTGTGTACGTGTGTGTGTGTGTGCGTGTGCATATTTAGACATCGCTCCATAAGTGAGTGACACAATGATATTGCACACCCAGAAACCTATACAACTGCAAGTTTCCTACACCTACTTAAATAACAATAACACAGGTTGGTTAATGTCCCCGAACATCAGGAGTCTTTGCTTCCAGCCCTTTTTTTTTTGCTCTGGTACAATTGTCAATGCGAGTTTTACAGCCTTATGCCTAGTGTGGAAATGCTAAAAGGAGTAAAAAAAAACCTTAAATGTGCTTATTGGATTATGTTACAAGGCAATAAAAAATAACTTGGGGCCAAGATATTGTTAAACTGCTCAAGCTTAATTTTGTTTTGGTTTATTACAGTTCAACACGCTCTCGATTATGAGTGTTATCCTTTCTATTAAACCAACTTGCAACCACTGTGACCGATCACTTTCAGGGAAACCTTGCTTGAACAATGAAACATAATGGCACCGATACAATACCAACAGACTGAACCATAATTCTCAGCCATCAAAATATTGGTATTAGCCAGAAATATATCAGCAAATTGATTTCTTCTCCCTCCTTCCCTCCCATTTTAGTCTCTGCTTCTCTGATGATGTTGACACTCGCTGAGCAAGGCATGTCTCAAGACCCTCATCTTCGACTGCGTCTTCAGCCATCCTCTCCCTGCCCTCCACCCCCACTGATCCCAACCCCCTGTTCGGGTCCAGATCCCTGATCGTTCAGAGCCTGATCCTATTCCCCTCTTGAGTGCATGTGCACATTTCCACAGGGAATCATTAAAGATTGTGATCCAGAGCAGGAATCTTGGCTGAATTAGCGAGACTACCTTCTGTCAATGGTATCTATGGAAGTAGAGTAATGGCTGTCTAATCTATTTACTTCCACTTACTTGATTTTTTTTCTCAATATTCTCAGCTCCTCCTCCTAACGTGCTATATTTTTAAACCTCCCCCACCTTTGCTCCAATTCATAACCATCTCAAATGTTTCTCCTCCTAAAATATAATACCACGACTGTTTGTGGGACGCTGCTGTGTGCAATGGCTGCCACGTTTTGCCCACAAAATATACAGTCAATTCACTTTACAGTGTATTCTGTGAAGAGCTTCGAGACGTCTCGAAGACGTGATGGGGCGCTGTATCAAATGCAAGGATTATTATTATTGGTGACAGTTGCTGGATGATGGTTGATGAGTATGGAACTGTACCCCAGTGTGTGACTTGTGTTCGACGGGAAGGGGTGGCAAATTGTGTATGGTGGGGGCAGGGCAGGAAGAACCTGTATGTTTAGGACACAAACCTGCGTAATTTGGGTGTGAGTTCTAAAGATGCACATTCTCATTCCATGCACAGGCAGGAGGTTGGTTGTTTTTCAATGTCTTTGTGGCCAAATTACAGCTTTACGTTTTTCAGTGGGTTTCTTTGCTTCCAAATTACAGCATCAACCACGGCAGGGAACTAAAGCCATCTCACCCGAAAATGACATAAGCATGCTATTAAGCACACAGTACTTTCACAATATTTTGTGCAATTTTCTAATTTTCATGTGCAAAGGACATAAAGTACTATTATTCTTAGAGTAGAGTAAATTTATTCATTTAAATAAGGCTAATTCCTGAATCCAAATCTTGTATGAGTCGACTAATTTCTTGCACAGGAAAGAAATGCTACTTGATCTTATTTGGAAACTTCAAAAAACTATAATTTATTTATAAAGATGTATGCTGATGTGGGAAAAGTAAAACCAAGTAGTACAGGAGTGATGAAGACCATAAGACATAGGAGCAGTAGGCCATTCAGCCCCCTGAGCCTGCCCCGCCATTTAATAAGATCATAGCTGATCTTGTAACCTAATTCCATTTACCCACCCTATCCCCATATCCCTTAATCCCTCTATCCTTCAGAAGAATATGCTTTATCACTATTTATCTGGCTTGGGACATTTAAATGCTTTTGGTAATTTTGTTTTGATGAAATAGGTTCAGGCTTTTTCTTGGTGAAGCTTATATTTTTTTTACTTACTAACATCTTTCGAAAGTGTTTTTAAAATTTGAATTGAAGCTCTGCAACAATGTCTTAAAAGTGCAATAATAAAATATTGTTTCGGACTGATTTGTTTTGCAATAAAATGGGCTATGTTCAATATTTCTAAGTTAAAATTTACAACATGCTTTTTGTTATGTTTTTGCAAGTGTATTCCCAACTTTTCACAAATGAATCTTGTGCTTTTCTGTTCAAGTAAATAACATGTAAAGTCAAGTTACAGACTTGAAGGAAGAGTATTGTCAGGTAGAATGCTGTCTGAATCAGGTATTTTTGAAAATAAATCTTATGCATACCATTGTTTTATTGGAAGACTAATGAGAGATTTATTGTCTTAAATTAGTAAACAATCAATTTTGACCAACATAGAACAGAAAAGCATTAACTGAAGCTGTTCTAACAAGTGAGTTTGTCTTCCCAGCCATTGCCTTAATCATTTGTGCCATAGAGTAATAGGGTAGTATTACTGTAGTACTTCCATTCTTGTTTGTCAGGCAGATTTACAAACGTAAGCAGGTTTTATGAAGCAACTGAAAAAGGATTTAACAAGAAGGATTTTGGAAATCAGAGGAATTTAGTTGGGTCTTTGGTTCCGATGCCATTCATAAACTCCTCAAGATGTGCCCTTTTGGCCTTATTACTTCATTTGAACTCTTTGATTGGATTACTTGCCATTGTGATTTGCCTAAGTTATTTGTCACTGTGTAGTTAGCTGTATTAGGGCCAAATGATTTTCTTTCCCCTCAATCCTCTCCAAAAATTAGGATAGTCAGAACAAGGACTGATTGATAACCTTATCGATATCATATATTTTTCTTAATTGGCAGAGAGTCCATACATTCTGAAAAACAAATAAATGATGTATTTTTTTATTGTATTATTTTACAAGTACTTGTTTAAAAAAAGATTGGAAAGGATGCCTTTAAATTGTAACAGGAAGTGTTTAAGGAGAGTTGATTAACTGTGAGGAGCACTGTGTATGGATAATTTCCAATGGTCATTTGGTAAGGGTGCCAAAATTAAAATAATTGAATCTTGCCTCCAAATCATGACTCATTTGAATGTATTGCTTTTGTGACAGTTATAAATATGTACGGTTGGAATAAATTTGTAGAAGTGGACAGGGAAATGCATTGCTGGTGATGCCAGAGGTCTAACCTGTCAGAGGCTCTTTCATTAACACAGAACGGAAGATTATTTACTAATTATTTTAGAGCACTGAGGTTGAAGCAGAAGCTATTTTGCCAAAGTTTATATGTAACTACAGGCAACAACAGCAACTTGCATTTATGCGTGAAGGGCCACTCTGAGAGTGTTGACTCATGGCGTAGTTTGACTAAGCCAGGGAGAAAGGAGGTGACCAATGTCACAGTCGAAGAGGAAAGACTTGATGCGCAATCTGAAGGTGGGCAAAGGGGATAAGGCCGAGGGACAGAGACATGGGATGGCAGAGGCAGGAGACAAAACATGACGAACGTTAGATTGAAGATCTGAAATGCTACTTTGAGGTGCCTATTTCACAGCCTCTCCAATTTAATTTATTTCTGCTTGTTCTGCCGAGTGGTTCTGATCACATTTTGAAAGATATTCTTCAGCTCTTCTTGAACCTTTGAGTTGCTTCAGGGTATGTCAAGCTTTCCATAAGGGTTCAGGACAAGCAGAGCAAGTTGTGTTTGGGAGCAATTCATTATTTTATTAACATTATCATTACCTTATTGCTACCAGGCACTAACTTTTCCCTCTCTTTTTTTTTTCTTGACTTATAAATCGACTTGAAAATGACTCTTATAATCCGAACGTGGTTCCATACAAACTCTAACGTCAGCTTTTATGTACGTATCATTTAGCAGATTGTTTTCGATGTGCCAATAAAAGCTGTTCTCCGTGGGATTCAGATTCCGTCTTGAAGAAGGAAGGCTTTTGAATTACTATCATTACAGGGTATATGAGTCTCAAAAGATCAGAGAGGCTTCCTTCCCGTGGCTGTCCTACAGCGGTTATAGAGCTTGATACAGCCACGTGGAATCCATGTATGATCCAGCGTAGCTAGCCGCTGGGAAAATTGTCCTGAGTTGGTTACATCGTAAAGGAGGTGAACTGATTCTGGATCCATCCTCTTCAGATGGGCCGTGCACACCACTTGTACGAATGGCATTTTCTTTTTATTTGACACTACTTAATAATGATTTAACAATCCCTTCACAAATAAAAAAAAATGATAAAAGTAGTAATAATTTGGTCACTCAATCCACACCCACAAAATATACAGTCACTGCACTCTACAGACGTCAAGAGACATCTTGAAGATGCGATGAGGCGCTGTGTCAAATGCAAGGATTATTATTATTATTTGGACAAGTTATATACCCTCTGCTGTATCCAGGGCCGTTGTTCTCAGTATCACTAATGTATCGTTACATTGCTTCTGGTTTTGTTTGTATATATCCAAGATCAAATTTACCCAACTCAAACTTTTTTGTTAACAGTTAGAGCTACAGATTTAAATATGTTGAAAACAAATCTTTGTCAAAAAGGTAACTATTGTTGTCTTGCCTTGATACTGGGAGAGCAGAACTTACTGCTACAAACTCGACTTTTCGGATGAAACTTTCATATTTTGCATCTAAAACGCCACGCATGTGGCAACAGTCTGTACTTTATCTCCTTATTTTCTTTCCAATTATTTTTTTCACAGCTCTTTAGTTTCTGTGCTGTTGCCTTGCTGAGATGGAGGGCTAGTTATCTATTCCTTCATTGGGGAGGACACGTTTGCAGGGCTTTAGGGAGAGTGCGGGGGAGTGGGGTTGATCAGGGCTATGGGGAGGAAGAGGGGAAGTGGGGTTGATTTGGAAGCTCTTTTCAAAGAGCAGCACAGACACGATGGGCTGAACGGCCTCTGTCTGTGATGTATAATTCTAGGATTCTTGTTCGGATATATGTCGATGTCTCCTGCAAAAAACCCGGCAAAAATTGGGAATTTGTATGAAGAATTATAGACACAAATGCATGTCTTACCTTTCCTTTTTTTAAAAAAACTGTAATTTGTGGATGAGCAGATTTTATTCCAGTAAACTTGACAGTAGAAGATAAATGTCACTCTCCATTACGCTGACATCCTCAAAGAGTTCCAGGTTACATAGCATACTTTGCTCGGTGCATTTTTTTCCCCTGTCTACTTCAATCAGTGTTAAAAGCTCCTAAAAAGCTGAAACTTTGGGAACAACCTTACTTTAATCACTTTCACGACAGTGTAAAGTGTTACTTGTTAGATATTGAAATTTCTCATTAAAATGGTGTTAGGATACCATTTTGCGAATGTCAGCAATTTGCAAATGTTCTACTAGTGCAGGAATATAACACACTGAACATTGTATCAAGAGAGACCTATAGTTGTTCACACTTGTCTAACTACTGGCTTGCGAGTTGTATTCCAATGAGTCTATCTGTGTCCCGTGAACTTTTTGAATTTCTTTCAAAAGATAATGTATTTGGGGATCAGGATAATTGTCCACCTATCTGCCTTGGGCAGAGAATAGCGTGAGAGATGGAGTATTGATTTGTTTTTCATTGGATAATTAACACATTCATTATTTGTAAATAGGAACCATTGCTGTGGCTCTTTACCAGATTGTTATGATTTGAGAGGGTTTATGCATATATGTATCCGAGGATAATTCCAGTTGAAATTGAACTGGCAACGTTTAGTCAGACCTGGGCAGCTTTTATCTCGTGTGTTTTGTTTCCAAAAGATTTCTGATACTAATGCATCCCATTCTGTGCCCTCTCCAACCATAATTCCCTCCCAATCATTCATTACCAATAGAAACTCTTCTCACCTCAACTTTATTTTTAATCCCATTCCTATTTCATGGTTCACTGTTTCAATCATGTGTTCTTGGATGAAGGTGACTATCACTATGTAGAAACATGTCTCGTCAAATAAATGAGAAAGATTAGCTACTAAAGCATTTCATCAGAGGCTCGGGGCAAAAGGAAAACATCAAAGCCAGGGAGAGAGCAACAATACACAACAACGACAACTTACACTTGTACAGCGCCCTCCACGCAGGGCGGCATCTCACAGCGCTTAACAGTGGTGCAGTCCCACTCTGAGCCTGGGGGGGGGGGGTGAACGTGGCTGTAAGCACAGTCGAAGAGGAAGGTTTTCAGGCTGGACTTGAGAGAAGGGAGAGAAGGGGCAAGGCGGAGGGAATGAGGGAGAGTGTTCCAGAGTTTTGGGGCATAGTGGCTGGGGCAGAGAGTGCGAGGGATGAGCAAGAGCTGCCAGTCGAGCGAGGAGTCGGGTGGTGGATTGGGGAGGGAGGAGGTTGGAGAGGTGGGGAGGGGCCAGAGAGTGAAGGGATTTCACAAATTGTTTAGGATCAGCCGGGTGTCTGACACACATGGAAACCCATCACCATTGCTTAAGAGTCTCCAAACCCAATTGGGAATTCCCTGCCTCCCACGCACACACAGGGAAATCCCAGAGAGAGATTGTTGGAATGGAATGCACTCCCTCTCTCCCCCTGGAGGGACGCCTCCTGCTCACCTACCTCTGGAAAGTATTGGGCGCAGGTTGGCAAGAGCCAAAGCTTGGGGGGAGCCCAGAGTGTGTGCTGGGGGTAACTGCTGGATTCTAACCAGCTAATGCTGCATAGCTTACTGTTGATAATGCAGTCCACCAAGCTTTCCCGCCACTTGTCCAGCTCGGACCACCCTACCCTTTAGGGCTTTGGCTGGCAGGTTTAACAGGAACTGAGCGGGAGGACTCCCTGCCCCCCTCCTCCCCCCCAGTGACTGGTCTGCCCTTCCAGGTCCTGCCCATGAGCCAAAAGGTATTAATACAGTATGTAGTTTGGGACAGGACATGTCCAGCGACTGCCAGGATGGTGGAAGGTGAACTAGACGGACCTCGGTCTTCTTACGGTTTGCCGATCCTTATGGATCTTAAGGTAAATCTGACAGAGAGAGTGTGAGTGTGAGTGGAGGGAGGAGGAGGAGGAGAGAGAGAGAGTGAAAGTGAGATGTGGGTTGTGTGTTGGCCACTAGGTGTGTCTGTGCACCGTTTTACAGCTCAGCTGAAAGCAATGTAGGGGTGGAGGGGGGGGGGGGGGGGAGAGAAAACCTGTGTCAAAAAAAAAGCTCATCCACAGAAACCTGATCTCAGCGTCTCGCCTGGAAATGCATTCGATTGAGAAAAAGGGAGAGGGTTTCTAGCGCAAAGGGACCTGACATTCCTTCAGTGCCTCTGCAGCCATGGATGGGAATGACAGAGGAACTGGGAGAGAACCAGACTGTCAGCCAGGAGCCAAGTGAAGGAAGAAAAAATCCCTTCCTTTTGGATTCGTGTTGATTCTTTTTTTTGTGTGTGTGTGTGTGTGTGTGTTGTGTGTGAACCATTTACCGCATAGAGGAGAGATTTACCTTCAATCATTGCTGGATTTCACTGGAACTGAGTGAGTGAGTGGGTCAGCCTTGGGGGTTGGGTTGGTGGGGAGGGTGGGGAGGGAGGGGGGGGGGAACTACTGTAAAAAAAATGCAGCCAAATTTTTTTTGGGGGGTGAGGGAGAGAAAGGGGGATATGTAAATCCTCCAGAACATGAGTGAATCCATCCGAAGATTGTGGACGTGGTTGAGAGCATTCCAGTGGGGATGAGAGAGGAGCAAAGGAAATTGTTGCAATCCTACTTTTTGTGGTTGGGGAGGGGGGGAAATCTCTCTCTCTCACTCTCTCTGTGTGAATAAATGTCAGCCCATTGCCTTTGCGAGAGCTCTGGCTCCAGCCAGACAGCCATTCGCTTTTATTTTAGTTTTAATTCCAACCTACATTTATATATATATATGTATATATATATGTGTATAAAGGCAGGTTATATATAGTGTGGCAATGGGGGGTGCAGTAGCAGAGGGAATGCACGTAGGTGCATTTTAGTGGCGATTTAGGGTTGCAGATAGCATTTTAGTTTACATTTGAGGGAACGAGGGGTGTGTAAGATGTGAGCAGACTGATCAGCTCGTTATAATGGTTAGAATCATCTTCATATGAAGGATATCGAAGTGGCAAATTGATTTGTGTTTTGTGTGAGTGTCAGTGTGTGTGTGTGTGTCACTGTGTGTGTGTGTGAGTGTCAGTGTGTGTCACTGTGTGTGTGTGAGTGTCAGTGTGTGTGTGTGTGTGTCACTGTGTGTGTGTGTGTCACTGTGTGTGTGTGAGTGTCAGTGTGTGTGAGTGTCAGTGTGTGTGTGTCACTGTGTGTGTGTATATATATGTGTGTATATGTACCCCTGTGGGTGCTGTATAGTTTCCCCCCTGTGTTGAAGATTGTTTTATCGGATGATTTTATTTTTAAACAAATCAGTACAAATTCCAGAAGCATTTATGGAGCCACATTCGTGTGCAGAAGAAAATCAATTTGCAGCAGTTTAATCAGAATGAATCATACAAATTACTGGATATTAATTGACTTCTAATTAAGAGAGAACTTCTGCTTTCATTAAAGATCTAAACGGGGTTTCTGTGTCACCAAATAGGCAGAGGTTTCCGTGTGGACCTCGCAATAATTGTACCGAAATCAAATGAGTGAAATAATCTGTCTTTATTGTTACTTGTTCTGAACGCTATGCAAATACCAGACAGATGGTTATACACAAAACATCTCTTAATTTCATGATTTGATTAAGCAAATGCTTTCCGAAGCTTTGCACACACACACACACAAACCTTTTAGCAACTACACACCACATTAATATTCACACTGTGGGGCCAATACTGTACTTTCGAAGGGAAGGGAGTATTTGAAGTATGTATTTGCTCATTTGTGTTTATATAAACAAAACGATTAACACTAACGAAAGTGCAGGAAACCAAATGTGTTGTTTTGTAACCTGAAAGGACGTGGTTTCCTTATCAAAACAGTATGTTTGAGATCAGGGTTGAGAGCTTCGCACTATAATACTGAACCAGTTAACATGCAAACGGTGTAGGATTGCGTTACCTTTGGAATTAATCGCATTTTGAGTCGTTTCGAAGCCAGGAACATTCGCTAAACAAAACACATAGGTGGAACAGGCAAATTCAGTATTGTTGGTCTTAGTTTCCCTTTGGACCCCCCCCCCCCCCACCCCCAGACCTGTCCAATGTTTCTGCTGTAATTAATCTCAGGGATTTCCATTGTTAAACCTCTGCATTGTTGGATTGGGAAATGGGAGGGGAGTAACTGTGCTGTTTAGTTGGATTTCACAGCCAGGCCACTCACCTGGAGCTGTTATGCAATCTGTGGCAAGATGCATATGTTAGTTGCAATGTATTGTATGTGTTTTGGAGCTCCATCCAGTTTCGGGCGAGGACAGCATAGAGAACCAATGATAATAATAACCTTTGCATCTGCTGTGGCACCTTTGAGACGTCTCAAAGCGCTCCATTCAGTATACTGTAAAGTGAATTGGTTGTATATTTTGTGGGCAAAACCAAGATTCAGTTAAGCACAACGAGTCTGGATGTCAGACCTGATAACTGGAAATTATGAAGTAACTGTATTTTCTTATTTTTTTACATTGACCATTTAAAAAAAATTGATTTCACGTTGAGACTGATGCCATTCCCTTCTGCCCTGTTTAACATAGCACAGATACAGGACTGACTGACTGACTGATGTGTTTAAAGGTCTTGTATTGAATATCCTGGTATTGAACCAATTATTGGCTGAAACCAAGAAAGGCGGAGAAAGCGATGGGAAAGGAAATCGGTCTTGCAGCTTGAGAAAACTCATTTTAATAATTATGTTCATAGGAGGGGTTGCCATAGGAATAGCCGTGGGCAGCACCTCACAGCACAGTCAGGCATATAACAAACTGAAGTCAGAGAGAGAGAGAGAGAGAGGAAGTTTCATAGATCAGTGCCTCAATACTCTATCCCAAAGGTTACAGTCAACACAACCGATTGTGCTTTATTTTCTAGAGAACCTCTGTCTGAAAAAAGCCTTTAAAAAGCAGAGGAGAGCAATGCAGCTAACCTCTGAGCCTCATTAAAGTCACACAATACATTAAAGGATCAAAATACATTAAAGGATGGGCAGTATTGCGGATATATGAAGCCACATTTAATAATAATAATTGTAATAATCCTTGCAAGTCGTTGAGACGTGGATAGATATTTATTAGGGCAGCGTATCAAGGGACACAGGGCAAGGGCAGGCAATTGGAGATGAAGTACATATCAGCCATGATCTTATAGAATGGCAGAACAGGCTCAAGGGGCTGAATGGCCTCCTCCTGTTTCTTTATTCTATGCCTCAAAGTACTTCACAGAATATGTTGTAAAGTAGATTGACTATGTAGTTTGTGGGTGAAATATTTGTACACCAAATACCACTGTGACTGTAAAGGTAAAACGTTTAACAGAACGATACCTGCTTTAAAACTAAACACAACACTTCATTAACATGTTGAGTGCAATGAATTATCCTGAGCAAATTGTGGTGCCATACACAGGTGATTTGTATTTATATGTGTAGGGCATATCTTGTTTTCCACATTGATATATCATTTCTTCAGTTAAAGGTCATTTGGAACACTCAGAATGGATTTTTGTCAAGTCTGTTTTTCTGCATCAGACTGACATGGAAGAGAGGTTTTGCATTTTTCCACAATTTTTCAGGGCATTTGCACTCTTTGATGAGCTATGGATACAGTAAATGGAAATCTGTGCAGAAGTACATTTGTTGCTCGGTGTGGGCCACTTGTCTTTTACCCCCTCTCTAATTTCAAGGTTCATCAATTTCACGCTAGCTGGGCTGCCCATCAGACAGTTCCTGGTTACTGATGGAAGATCCTTGCAAACAACTTTGATGGGAAGTGGAAGTTGATCAACTAAAGTATTTGTACTTGTAGGAGATATTATCCTGCACGTGTGTGTGTATGTGTATATAAATGTATATTATATGTATATATAATGTATATATATTATATATATTTATATGGATGTTGGAGTTTATTAATGTTTTGAATTTACCAGTCAACATTCAAGAGGAGAAAAACACCAGCAGAGGCTTGATCCACCAAAATGGCCAATTTAAGTGCTGGCTGCAATATTCCATTATTTTAAGAAATACTGACGAGTTCTGACGAAAGGTCATCGACCTGAAACGTTCACTCACTCTCCTCTCTCCATAGATGCTGCCTGACCTGCTGAGTGTTGCCAGCCACTTCTGTTTTTATTCTAAGAAATACATTTGCCTGATCAAGGATCTAAGTTTGATGTAACAATGGTCTTACAACTCTCTGAGGAACACAATATAATTGTTGATGGAGGGGGAGGAATCAAATTATTTCTGTTTTTGCGGGTGGGAACTGGCCATAGTTCTTCTTCAATTTGGGATAAAATATAAAGAACGCTGTGCCATTTGTGATTGAATATCTTTTACTATTGGTATGGCACAATCATACAGGAATGAAAGCTAGAAAATTGCTGCTTTTCAGATGCATCTTATTATTCTTCCTTGCTTCTGTACCTACAAGTAAATTGAAATGTTATTTGAAAAAGTAAATTGATGTTATTATGGAGCCGGATGATGGGAATGGAAATCTGTTGGACAATGAATTAAAAGTATAGTTGATGAAAAAAAACTTTAAAATTCTCTCAAAGTCAAAAAATACTTTATTAGTAACCAATGAATGGTGTGGTGTCAATAATGATAAATCCCCTAGTTGTCACATCACAAGTAAATTGTATGGGAAAAAACTCCTCACTTAATAGTGCCTTTCAATATAAAGAACAAATTATATGTGCTTTCTAATATTGGGTTACAAGTTGTTTTTCACGCGCTGCATATTGCATTTGCTATATTGTATTTTCACTGCACATTGTGATGAAGATTGCACCTTAAAGGAAAAAAAATGAATTCAAAGCACGACTGCACTCAGGCTTATATTCTTTAGATATAGACCATTAATATTTTCAGCTTGCATCACGAATGATCTTTTTTCTGCTAAATTTGCTTTGTAATTGTATTCTGCGCAATCTTCCCAAATATAAGAAAATGTAATATTTCCAGATGAAATATTCCTCACATTTAAGTGAAGCACTCAGAGATATCCCTCGCATCAGAATGTTTAAAAGTAGAAAGTAGGTCTCGGTAGCAGTACAAGACATGCCTTTGCATCCAATTGATCATAATTGAAATCCCAAGGATGCTCATTATTTAAACCCATCTGGCACAACTAGGGATAACATTTGGCAAGTTTCAATCATACATCAAGTGGATGGCCACACAACAGCAGGTTGTGAGTATGAGTGCGTACGTACTTGCGTGTGGGAAGAAGGGGGTAAGAACACTCAGTTGGTTTGTCCCACTGCCGACACATTCCCCACTAAAAATCAATGGATCAGAAGTGACTGTGATATGTGAAAATCTAATTCTAGTCCATCTTATCTGTATTGCCAAACAGTTATTTCGAGGCAAACAATTCTGTTTAGGAATCAAAAGGGAATGTCAGAGAGGAAGTTTGTTTTCAATTAAAGTTTCCTTTGGAGGTTTTATTCTTCCCCATGGTTTTAGAAAGGTAAAGATTTGTGGGATTTGTGTGGGGCTAAAACAAAAGAGATATTTTTTTATTGTGAGCAATTGCAATAACTAATTTGGTACTCTGTGTCTTGTGTTTTGCAGGCAACAAACTTACTGATACCTACAATTGATTTACCAGAAGGAAATCTGCAGTGAACAGTACATCTCTCCATGTCGATGCACAAAAGATGTTTGGATGTTTTTTCTAAAAAAAGCACCAAGTGAAGATGTTCCTTCATTAAGTACAAACTCCATGGAAAATCTTTCTGATACAAAAAGCCTTTGAGATTTGCCTTTCCTTTTTGTCTGAACAACGCCCTAACATTTCCTGGGATTCCATCTGGATAGGACATAGGATTTCCCTTCCAGAACTACAAACAAACTCTAGACTATGCCGCTTCATCAAGCGAGGCCAATGTGGCTTAACTGTATATTGAGCGTGGTGATGGTGCACCCAGTGCGGATGGGGTTTGATATTACCTTTATTCTTTGGATACTGGGATTTACATTGAAGGATACTCTGGTGCTGTGTCAGAAACAAGACGACACCAACCCAGTGGTTAACACTAATTACGGCAGATTAAGGGGGATTAAAAAGGAACTGAGCAATGAGATCTTGGGTCCAGTTATCCAATATCTCGGGGTACCATATGCTGCTCCACCCACCGGCGAGCGACGATTCCAACCCCCAGAACCCCCTTCGTCTTGGTCTGAAATTCGAAATGCCACCCATTTTGCACCAGTTTGTCCCCAGAACATCCATGGTATGTTGCCGGAAGTCATGCTCCCAGTCTGGTTTTACGCCAACTTGGAAGTAATTGCCTCTTACGTTCAAGAGCAGAATGAAGATTGCCTCTTTCTAAACATATATGTGCCTACTGAAGATGGTGAGTCTAATCAACAGGGAACAGGAAGAATCTCATTTTAATAACCTTTAATATCAATGTTGTACCTTATCTTTGTTTTTAGCAAGCATGAGAAATGGTTTGCATGCTGTGCTGTGGTTTGTGTGTTCGTGCATGAAGCTTTTCCCTATCCATCAGATCTCTATCCTCTATTCCCCCACCTCACTCTATTTTTTCCTCCTATCCCCTCCACAGCACGACCATTGAGGTGGATGTTGTTTTTTCAATTCCCCTCTCACTGACTTAAGAGAAGGTGCATCATTTGTCCCATTGTGTGTGCAGGCACAATGAGTTGGGAGCCTTATCCTTGTTTTTTTTTTAAAAAAGGACCATTTTAAGTCAGTTGGTAGTGTTGCATGCTCCTACTGTCTGTGACGGAGCTCATGTTATTTTTTAGTCTTTTATTCATTTTTCAGTAAAAAGAATATCGAAGGAATGTGCCAGGAAACCCGGCAAGAAAATATGTAGAAAAGGAGGTATGTATAAAGCTTGGAGCAGAAGAGGTTGTACTCCTCATCCAGAGATGTCCACAGATACTTTGAGGCAAAGCAAAGGTCAGCAAATGTCATGTAATTTATGACATCAGTGAGATCATCAGAAGGCACAGATTTTAAGAGGTGATTTTAAATAGCAAACACCCACAAAGCAGAACATGATATCAATCTGATTACTTCCTCCTCCATTTGGCTTGCGAAAAAGTGTAATTTATATCAGACCATTTTTCAATTACTTTATCCATTTTATAACGTTCATGTCAATGGTGTTACTGCAAGGGTAAACTGGTATTTAAGAAAACTAGCTTTTCTGTACGATACTTGATTCTGTCAAAACATACCAGGAGATATACAACTGCTAATTAGGAAGGGAAAACTGTGTCCTAGTTGCGAGGAAGCAAGCCAGATTTTTTCAAGAGCAGCAGTATTCTTTACTAGTCACTGACAGATTCTAAGTTGCCTACTTTAGTTTTATTTTCCTGGTGATTGTGGTTTCTCAGCTGGTATTATTTTGGTGATACACCCATTACATGATTGGAAATGTCTTGTTAAAAAGTCTGGGGATAGAGCAAATAGTTTGGGACTTGACATGAGCATGTGACTGACAGGATCACTGGTCAAAGGCGAACTGGATGGACCTTGGTCTTCTTTTGACGAGCAATTCTTATGTTCTTATGTCAAGACCTATTTATCCAAGAATGCCTTTNAAAAAATCTATGAATGCTGTAATAACTATGTATATGTGAATCAGATGCAAGCAAATTGTCTCTAAGGTGCGGTTTATGTATTAGTTTAATTTAACAAGATTTGCATTAGCCAATTCTGGTTTGGGTTTACGTGGCTAATGCCTCTTGTTTTGTGATTATTAACTTAGTGGGTTGGATGAAACAGGTTTTTACCATTTTAGTTCTAGACCGAAAGCAAAGTCTCAGGTTCACTATCTTTTACTTTTATTGCAAACTCACAGCATGCGTTAAACCAACGGAATATGTGTAACGAGAATTACACAGACTGAAGTAATGGAGCTTACCAGCAGAACTGCAAGGTGCTGCATCAAGGAATCCTAGTAACTGGAAGCTTATCAGGTGCACACAGGCATGCAAAGGCAGTGTTGGGAAGCCTCTGACCAATGTTCTTCATTTTGTAAAGTTATTGGCCACATTGCGGGGGTGGAGGGTCTAAATGATGTTTTGTAATGGGATTCCTTCAGAAGATGCTTTTAGAATTACCATCGACCCACGGGAAATCTGCATGAAGTAGTCATCATCGAGCAGTGCACCCATGAGCAAGCGAGGCATTTCTCTTGTTTCGCCCACAAAATATACAGTCACTACACTTTAGAGTATATTCTGTGAAGCGCTTTGAGACATCTTGAAGACATGATAAGGTGCTATATCAAATGCAAGGATTATTATTATTTTTTGCAGGAAATTATCCCCTATTTTGTGACTTCTGTTCTTTGATAAAATAATTATGATCAGAAATATTGCAAAGGACACCCTATTGAAACAATACTTTGATTAAAGGATTGTATTCATGTACCTCAGACAAGCATGCCCATTCACAATCAGTTACAACTAAATGCCTTGGATGAACTTTATTCAGTCTTAAATATGGGCTTGCGTCAATGAAAGGCTGAAATGGCCAATCTGTCAATCAGTCACTGTAAAAAGTCCTGGGATAAATAACACGGGTGAATTTATTTCATTAATATCAGAGCAATAATCACCATCTATAGAATAAAATCTGCCTTCCTCAAATGAGAAATATAAAATTTTACTGTTATTGTTTTTCAGGTTATTCACATTATTTCAGTGTGTGATTTTGATGCACATTACTACATCAGTGACATTGGTCAGTTGGCACTGCAGCATTACAGTTAATTAAACAACTTCCACCTCCATTACTTGAACTCCCACATTTTGTAATGCATCATTCCCCAACCCAAGCCCAAACCCCACCCTTCTCAGACTTGTCAGGAGTCTTCAGCTTAAGTTCCTCACCTCCATCAATAACTAGAAGGAAAAAAAAGGGACATTATCTTTAGTGTTATCCAATTTCTACGTTTCCTTTGAAGTGTTGAATGTTAAATATCTGAATGGAATGATTGTGCAGGTAATGTGTGATAGCTGGGTGGAATTTTGACTTCCTTGAAGGCAGTAACACCTGATTGCTCAGTTTACAAGTGTGACCTTGTGGAAGCCTCAGAACTGTTGGTTGGTTGGCTGGCTGTATGCATGCATACACGTGTATGTATTTGGGTGATTGTTTGGTTGGCTGAAAGGACTGTTTATTGCAGTTGTTTCTAATTACTTCTTGTGTTTGGTCAGGGGCAGTTATTGAATTACATTGATTGACATTGAGAGCCAGCTGAGGATATCCTTGTGTTATCTGCCTGTTAGGGCACAAGGTGTTGAGGCATCTCAGTTGCAGGAAGGGAGAGGAGGCAGTTGGTGTAAATTAATTCTTAGGTGGGATTGAACAGTCGTGTAGAGTTACGGTAAATCTCATCCCTTTCGTTGAGTGCCAAATTGAACTCTTATACATTCATTATTGCTAAATTATGTTTCTGTGAAATGCGACTCCAACAAAGTACGCATGACATTTACTCCTACAATCAGTGAATCAATAGCGACGGCGTGTTCCTCTGATTATAGTAATTGGCAGTTTGGGTATCTCAGTCTGCCAGGTTATTCAAAACAAGGGATGCAGTTAAATCCTCAGCCATAAGTTATTTGCCACAATTGTCGATTGTTACCACATGCTAAGATGGAGTTCAGGGAATGTTCTGCACCCATTTTAATGGAGTGCTCGGGAGCCAAACATTATGAGTGACTAAGCAAAGCTGTGTGTGTGTGTGTCACTGTGAATATCATGCAACAAAGCACACAATGAAACATGAAGCACCGACTGAATGATGCCAGTAAAGCACAGGATTGATGGACCCTCAGATACGTCTGATCTCACTGATCTGTTGGCAATCGCAGAGTGGAATCCAACCCCTTTCTGACTTGAAGGAGAGGAAAAAGCTGGAGGGAGCGATGCAGTGTACAAGTTTCCTAACTCCGCACGTCTCTGTTTACCGAGCAGTAAATAGGAACTCGGTTGTTCATCGATTGGCGGATTGCTTTTCTGGGATAATAGAAACAGGAGTAGGCCATTCAGCCCCTCGAGCCTGTTCCATCATTCTACACGATCATGGCTGATCTGTACCTCAACTCCATTTACCGTCCTTGCTCCGTATCCCTCGATACCCTGACCTAACAGATATCTATCCATCTCAGTCTCAAATTAGATTTTCAATTGTGATTCGTAAATATGTAATGGATGATTTCAGATTCTCTTTTTACAACACATCAAAGTTACTGTAATGTACTTCAGCTAAATCCAGGGTTGTGTATGGCAGAAAGGGTGGAGGTTGCAGACTCGAGTCACTTTCTGGACATTGATGATTGATTTACTGCTCGATGACCAAATTGTTTTTTTTGGAGTTGGCAGGTTACTGTGGATGGCTTGCTGGGTGCATACATTCAAAAATAATGAGGAGGATCTTTTGTAGTCATCAGCTGCACTCAGTCAAGAGTCAATTAAAGTGTGTCAGCCTCAACGTAACAAAGGATACAAGAATTCTGAGCGAATCCTGACAGTTACTAATTGCACCAGTCTATCACAAGAACTCTGTGGAGACATTATCTTGAACATGAGTTAGCATCTCTGACAAATTAGATTTGCCTTTCATATAGGCAGGAAAAGGCTTAACTTAAATTTCTGTGTATGTTTTTTTGTGTGCATCAAACCCCATCTGTAAATTATCCGCTGGAAATTTATAGTGTGGAAGATTTAACAGAAAAAGGTCCAATATGTGATGATGATAATAATACTAGTAATAATCCTTGCACTTGATACAGCGCCTTATATCTTTGAGACGTCTCAAAGCGCTTTACAGAATATACTGTAAAGTGAATTGACTGCATATTTTGTGCTGAAAGTTACAGTGCAGCCAATAAGCTGGCAACAGAAATTGTGCATAATAATAATAATAATCCTTGCATTTGATATAGCGCTTTTCACGTCGGGAGGACGTCCCAAAGCGCTTCACAGAACACACTGTAAAGTGAATTGACTGTATATTTGTGGGCGAACGTGGCAGCCAATTGCGCACAGCAATGTCCCACAAACAGTCGTAGTTTGAAAATGACCAATTAATTATTGTTTTGTTTTGCGGAGGGATTATCATTAGGCTCTGTGCGGAGTAAGGAAACTTGCCCAAGGTTTCGCCCTCTGCCTGGGATTGAACTCCGGTCTCTCGCTTGCAAAGCGAGTGCTCTAACCACTGAGCTACAGGACTCCATCTGTATGTCGGGAAGCAGCAAAGATATTTTGAATAGTAGTCTTAAAATATCCTGATGCAGTCAAAGTACTAATATTTCGCATTATAAAATTTGTACAGTATTGATGTCATTTGCCCAGCTGACGGCGTGGGCCACCTGTGACTTTTTTCAGTTCACTCTGATTCAGTCAATCCACCAGTTATCAAATCACCCCAATACCCATGAGCTGCCCTCTATATCTCAATCCAATTAGGTTACTGTGATGGATGCGTCCTATCCTGTATTGTAATGATGATATGTATTGCTGCAAAACCAGAGGGAATTGAAACTTAATTTGTCAAGGATATCTTGCAGAGTGGAATACAAAATTCTGTATAATTTTTTTTAACAAAGTCAAGTTACAGTTCCGAGTGCTGTTAGCACAGTCTTAAAAAAGTACAGTATTTATTTCCTCCGAGTATTCACTCACTGCTATAAAACGGTTTTCTCCGATTGCTTCGAGAATCCTCAACAGCATTTTTCCGGTTGAATCCCACAACTGAGTCATGTGCACCTTTTTTTTTGATTCGTGATGAGAAAAGAAACTTCAGATTGTTGAGTTTCCACCTGTCGGGTAAAGACCTCAGCCTGAATCGTCACTGATTATAGCTCTTTTGTTTAAAATTATTTTATTTTCCTCTTTTGCTCCAAAGTGATGATAATCTGGCGGTGTGAGGGCTGGAGGTAGGATGGACGGAGGGGAAGGAGCTACTTCATACTAATTGGTAAAAATGGAATTCTGTACACTACGTTTTAATAGTAGATTCCATCAGCGTATGATAGATCACCTCAGTCTCTTTAGTGCTACTATGTGTGAGACGAGGCGGTGAGCATGAGTGCGCTGTCCAGCTGTGGAGAACAGCTTGATTGAGGTTAATTCTGTCTTCATGCAGAAGTCATTAGCTCACATCTTCACAGGAGTTGCTGGACAACAATCAGAGGGAACCCTGGTTATTCCAGTCTCCTTCCTCCAACTATCTTGTGACATAGAAGACCTTGTTACATATATATGTGTGTGTGTATGTGTCTGTGTGTGTATATATATATAAACTAGATGAAATATTCAATCTATCAAATAAATTGGAAGGAGGGAGAAAGTAAAGCATTTTAAGAGATTGCTTTGTAAAAAGGTTTTTTCTGGACAGAGAACTTACTCAGCACCCTCGATTTGAATGTAAGCATGATGACTGAGACGTGCAACTGTTTATTTTCAGTATTTATGTAAACGGTGGGGGAAAATATTATCTCTATTATTCAATAAGAAGATATTTGGCCTGGTGTTTTAATACTTGCAGCTGTGATGTCCTACCATGCGTCACTTTTTGCCATATAAATAATGGAAATATCAATGCAGATGAATAGAAAAAGACGTCTCACCTCTTTGTGAAATTAAGACAAACAGATTTTGCTTTTTGGGGGATCTTTGTGGAGTCCTGTAGCTCAGCGGTTAGGGTACTCGCCTCGCAAGCGAGAGGACCCGGGTTTGATTCTCGGGTGGGGCAAAACTTTCGGCAAATTTCCTTACTTCACACGTCTTTGTTTACTCAGCAGTAAGTAGGAACCCGGTTGTTAGTCGTTTGGTGGATCACTTTTCCGGTGGTAATAATTCCTCCCAAAAAAATAAATAACCAATCCACGACTGTTTGTGGGACACTGCTGTCCACAATTGGCTGCTGCGTTTTGCCCACAAAATATACTATCGCCTCACTTTACAGTATATCCTGTGAAGCGTTTTGAGATGTCTCGAAGACATGATAAGGCGCTGTATCAAATTCAAGGATTATTATTATTATCTTTTAAAAGTCTAGCTGGTGATCAACAAATGTGTCTCTGAAAGTCTGTTCGAAACAAACTCTTGTGTGTGAATTTGGTACAAAAAAATCTAAACCGCAGGCACTAATAGCAAGATAATAGAAGTAATATCTAGTAGAAACATAAGTCTCTGTTTGCTATTAACGGAAGGTATTGAACTGAGAAGAAATATGAAGTTCATCATTAAATTTGGAGGCTTTTTTTATTTTGGTAACTTTAATTATGGACAGAGGAATAATTGCTAATGGCACGATCTTTATTGCAGGAAGTTTCCTGAATTTTAATGTCGCCTGTACGTTTTAGATGAGTTTTAATAAGGTCTTTTAATAGGGTCACCAGCACAGTATTGTTCCCTTTGTTATAGGCACTTTACATTTTACTGTCTTGAATTCAGAGGCCTATTAGCAATATCATTGTGTCAGAAATTGAAATATATGTGACTGGCTATAGTGGTAGTTAATGAAATGTGCTTCTTGTCATCCATCTTTTGAAGCTGGTGACGGCTGCTGTATGTATTTTTACGGAATTGCATCCAGCTTGGGGAATGCTGTTCACAGTGCAGAGTCTCCTAATGCAAATCGTTGCTTGATTTCATCTTACAAGTGGAAAATTGCAACCTGCCCTAAGTAGAGTAAAATTAATGAATTACATGATGTAAATACAGTACTTTCCAAATTTTGTTGACCAATTTTACTTCGAGTGTTAATTTCTCCCATTAAAACGGTCGGGGGAAAAAATACAATTAATACAATTAATTATAGTTTAATTTGGAAGTGTAAGTGCCAAGAACAATGTTTTGGTAAAGCTAATTGATGATAGTTTTTTTAACAAATTACATATTTCCCCAATTATGATGAGAGTAACACTTTACAGTAAAGGGTTGCAAGAGAATCACTTGATAAATTACAATGGCTATCTGTCAAACTTTGTTTTAGAGCAATGTTAAGTGGAAATTTTGTAGTGCAAAAGGATTCGAGCATTAATTAGCCAGGACCCAGCGATCCATTGCCTTTGCAAACGAGGGGAAAGAGACTCCTGAATATACAAATCTAATCTGTGTTTCCACTTTTTTTCAAGAAAATCTAGGAATGCTTCTTCTGCAGCCTTTATTTTTGTTAAAAACAATTGAAATTAATTTTGAACAATGATATTAATTGGAATATTTTCGGGAATTGCACTGACTTTAGTTTCACTGAAGCTGGATTTAGCTGCTACAGTGATTAATAAATCCTAAGCCAACCAACGAACCTCAGGCCCTTCAGTCATGGTGTTTACACTGCTGTGGTTCCACCATACACAAAATTCAATTAAACCTGTTAGTCCCTCGTCCCCTCCGCTCTACCATCGGTGGCTGTGCCCTCAGCCACTACGTGCCGAAACTCTGGAACTCTCTCCCTCAATCTCTCCGCCTTGCCCCATCCCTCCCCACCTTCAAATCCCACCTAAAGACCTTCCTTTTTGATGGTGCTTAAGGTCACCTCCTACCTCCCTCTCCCCCTGGCTCAGGGTCAGACTCCACCATTGTCAGGTGCGCTGGGACCCTAGCTCTTGAGAAGGACGCTGTATAAATAAGCCTATTACAGATAATGTGGGTACTAATGCTCATTCTTAGTGGCTGAAATGAAGACAGAAATACAATCACTCTACAGTAAATACTGTGAAGAGCTTTGAGCCCTGTATCAAATGCAAGGATTATTATTATTTTCAGGGATGCCTTCAACAACTGTACGTTCATTTAAGAGGGTATTAGGGCAAAACTTTTATTTAACAGGCTTCACCTGCATAACTGTCATTCAAATTCATTTTGTATTTAAACCAACATGGAATCCAGATGAAGTCAAGAAGGTTAATGGCTTCTGGTGTAAATCTTTTAATTGACAGCTCATAATTCATCCAAAAAATATTTTGTGCAAAGCAGAGCATCGTTTATTGCACTGTGCAGGAATTCTGTAGAATTAAAGATACTATTATTTGCACGTCATGTATGGCTTCACGGCCGTTTAACCACTGTGTTGTGCAGTCTTTCCTAGAATAATCAACTGCTGTGGGGCTGAACCTCGTTAGTTATACTATGGCCCTTTCTCGACAGCTAAAGGAAAGAGGTGGTTTACAGAAGCAGAATGTTCTGCGCTCTTAACAACTAAAGAAAAACAGTCAATTCACTTTACAGTATATCCTGTGAAGCGGTTAGAGACTCTTAACAAAATGATATGGCACTGTAGCAAATGTGAAGATTATTATTAATATTAATCGTATCTTCTGGCATGTTTGTCCATTTGGCAGCTATATTTTCACTTTGTGGCGAAAGGTATTACGTTTACCATTTCAAAATTAGAAATGGAATCAATTTGGATGCAGTTCACATTCTGGTTCATTGCATGATGGACTGTTTATTGAGTTCATGTGCGTTGGACTATTTGTTTCTATGAGTTATAGAATAATTGCCGTGTGCATTATAATCAGGATCTTGCTGTATCCTAGAGATATGCTTATGTGCTTATTAAACTCTAAGTACTAACAAAGGGATAGTTTAATCTCAAGTATATCGTACAGCTTAAAAGCTTTTTTTAAAAGGATAAATTAGCACCTGTCCTCGTGGTGAACTGTTAATGATTGTACATATTACAGTTTAGCTTTTTAAAAAAAAAGTAAATTCAACGAATTGATCAATCTTGCGCATCAACACCTTTCATGGAGTGGATTCTTTTGTGAGCAGTGATCTCACTTTCAGTTACATCAGGCATGAATAAGGAAATTCAAGCATGCATAAATCATCCTATAATGTCTCTGTCAACAACGCACAGAAAAGTAATAAACCCAGTGTGATAGTCTGAGCTTCCAAGTGTCTGTGAGGATACCGAACAAAAGCACATCATTCATTGGAGAGAAAATAAAGAATGATATGTGATGTTGTTTATTAAAACAGAACCGCCTCGCTCCCCTCTCAACAGCCAACAAAGATTGGATGTGGGGGTCTTGGGGGTGGGGAAAGGCTGTTTGTATTCCCCCTTGTAACCGCACAATATGTATTTAATGAGAGTCCACCCCCAAAAGAGAGTGCTTCTGCCCCCTCCCCAAAAAACTGACTATGTGAACATCACATCTTCATTGAAGCTCTTTGGAGTATCAGCAGAAGTAGACTTTTAGCCGTCAGCAATTCTTTACCCAAGATTTCAATCATACCTTCACGATGATAATCTCTGTGCAGATGGGAGTCTGTATCCCTAAAGACTTGTTTGTAGTACCGTTTCTCAGGCAGCTTCACTCACATCTCTTGTTGAGATCATTGACTGATCAGCACTTCTTCCCAAGAAGCAGCCTGACGATCTATTATACAGGTTATGAACTGTTAAGGAGGTTGGATTTCATTATTATTTCCAGCAGCAGACAGTATGTGATGTTTTCCTTTGGCGTGATTTCCTGACCACTGACAGTGTCGATTTAATCTTACTGGAGAACTTCAGAGATATTTAGCCTTAAAACTTGCCAACCTCAAAGCGAGATGCAGAAATCCAAGCTGACGCCAAGCTGAAGCAGAGCAAATTGTGAAGCATAGATGCCCTGTAGCTGAAAGCTCCTCAGTCAGCAGATTCTTGTTAATGAACACTCTTTGATCAAGTCAGAGGTTCACATTGCAACATGTATTATTGAAATTCATCTGTTTCGAAGTTCATCCACTAAAATGGTCAGAATCCATTCAATCGCTTCCAATCTCTTTCACTTATTACCTACTTGCGGTTGTTTAATGTCAGCCAAGTTTGGTTTGAGTTGCGTAGTGTATTAAAACATTTCAAAGAATACAGTCTGATTCCTAACACAATTTAGTACAACTTCATAACCTTTCTTTCCCTCTCCCCACCCCCCACCCCCAAAAAAACAAGTTAATAAACTTTCAAACAATAAAATGACTGCAATTATCGCTATTCTAAGTGGCTGTATAAATGTTGTGAAATTAATTTAAATTATGATAAACCACACAAATGCCCTTTTTTCCTCTCCTCTGCATATTTTGGCAAAGCTGCTCTAACTTCGGGTTTGCTGAAATCCAGCTGAATGCTTTCTTAGAGCTGCTAAGGTACAACTATTTGCCAGAAAGATTCCCTCTATCTCAATGGTGAAGTCTAGACATAAAGCAATCAAGCTTATGATAGATACGAATTTGATAAATATGTTGTCCGGACAATGTTACGCAAGCATAGCCAAGTCTCAAGCTCCAACATTGTCTCTGATTTCTTTCTTTCTGTCTTTCTTTCTTCATCCGTTTTCTTTTCATGAGACACCCTGCTCCCCTTCCAGTTCTCAGAATAATGATGTTACTCTTCATAGTCATTAATTCTATTAGAAAGGCTGTTTATAATGCATTGTTAAATATTTCTCGGTGGAAGATGCAGCATAAAATTGCCCTTTGTCTATGGAAGAAAATGAAAATATTTGAGTTTATTTTCCTCTTCCAAATGAACCCATGCATTATGCATTATGCATCACAAGAAGGTTTAATAAAGGAATATGAAAAATTGGTGTGAATCCAACAAAGGGGAAGCTGAACAAACAGGGTAGCTTTATAGAGCTGGAGGATGTGGAAATCAAAATATGCTAATATAGATTCAGGAACGCTGGCACTTTCACAAGGTTAGGGAGCATTGCTTTAATCTTACTATTTTGCAAGGACACAAGAAACAGTTTGTTATATACTGTTTATAGGGCCATAATGTGTTGCATAATCAATGGGACATGTTACTCTGTCTAAAACCAAACCAATTCTTAAGAAAGCCAAGTAATCAATACATAAAGTTGTCATCTGTGTAGCTTAATTCTGTACAACGTTTTTCCCTCTGTAGTTTTATGTCACCCTAAATATATCATGATAATAGTCCTTGCATTTGATATAGTGCCTCATCACATCTTCGCGACGTCTCAAAGCGCTTCACAGAATATACTGTAAAATGAATTGACTGTATATTTTGTGGGTGAAACGCGGCAGCCAATTGCGCACAGCAGCGTCCCACAAACAGTCGTGGATTGAAGTGACCGAATTCACATTGTTTAAGATGAAAGCACAACGTGCCTGCTGATTGCACCATTCAATCCCCTCAACCTTTAATGTGTTCAAATTCACTACATTGTAAAATATGATTGAATGTAATAATCCCTGTTGGAAATGAAATAATTAACTTCTGTCATTTCATATTGAAGATCACACCAAAGGTTATTAGATGGTACTTTGAATTAGCACTCTCTTCTGTGCGTTATAAATATCAGTTCATTACCCTTTGTCAAACATAACCGAGAATCAACACAAACTAANTTTTTAGCAGAGCTGAATTCTGACACCGTTAAATTTGAAAGAAATTGTTCTTCTTGAGCAAGTTTATTCTTACCCAGACTATATGAGGAAATTATTGGTTTGAATATTAAACATTCTGTCATTTAGTGTAACTTAACAGTGCGCAATTCATATGATAAGAAATAATGACTTTTTTTTAATAGACCCATGCAAGATATATAGTCCAATATCACATCCCATCCAACACACGGTGGAAAATATTATTGGCCTAGTCGTTGGCAAAAAGGCCATTTAGTGGAAAATACTGTAGTTTGGGGCCGGGCCGAATAACGTCAAAATATAAAGAGAATCCTGATGCATTTTGCAAGTTATTCATGATTTCACAGGAGACTCAGTTTGATGTGGAATTAATAATTTCCCTCATGGCAGCATCTTATACTGCATTGAAATGTGTTCCACAGATCCCACTTTTCTATTTTCTGCAGTTCCTTGACTGAGAGAGGAAAAAAAAAACAGGGCTCGAGTCTCGAATGTTTGGAAAGCTTCATCCTTTCCCAAAGAAATCCTAAGTTACTAGTAATAAATGAAATGCTTGATAACAACAATGAAATTCCATGTGTAAAGCGCCTTTCACGTCGGGAGGATGTCCATGGCGCTGGACAGTCAGTGTTTCGGACCCGAGCTGGGGGTCAGGGAGGGTGGAGGGCAGGAGGGGAAGCAACTTGATCAAAAGCACGGTCGAAGAGGATGATGGGTCCTTGAAGGAGACAAGGGAAGCAGTGAGGTGGAGTGACTACGGGATGGCGTTCCAGAGGGTGGAGTGGCAGAAGGCCCGCTCACCAATAGTGGGGCGAGCGAGGTGGGGCACGTGAAGCAGGCCGGAGCCCGCTGAGCGGAGGGAGCGAGCAGGTTGGTAGGAGGTTAGGAGGTTGGAGAGGTCGGGGGGAGCAAGACCATGGAGGGCTTTGAAAGTGAGGACCAGGATCTTGAACTGTATCCTCTGTGTGATGGAAAGCCAGTGGTGTCGGGCGAGGATGGGGGTGATAGGGTCACGGAGCACTGGTGCGGGAGAGGACACGGGCTGCAGAGTTCTAGATGATCTGCAGCCTGTGGAGGGAGGAGTTGGGGAGGCCAACAAGCAAGGAGTTTGCATAGTCAAGCCTGGTTGTTATGATAAACGGTTTATCGGTGCCAAAAAATATGTAAGAATAATTAATTATTCAGATGGTGTCACTGATGTGTGCTTCTTCGAGACCTCAGATTAATACTTGTTGTACTTTGCCTGCAGAATCATTTGCATCCTCTTTATCTTTAGTGGGATGTCAGTAAGGAAAAATTCCTTACATTGCAAAAACGTTGGTACACCACAAAATTAATGTGAGAAATATTAGAGCAGTTGAGTGTGGAGAGAGCACAGAATTCAATTTATTACTCCTGGAAAAGCGATCCGCCAATCGACTAACAGCCGGGTTCCTGCTCACTGCTAAGGTAAACAGAGGCGTGTGAGGTAAGGAAACTTGCCCAACGTTTCGCCCTGCCCGGGAATCGAACCCAGGTCCTCTTGCTTGTGAGGCATGTGGTCTAACCACTGAACTACAGGACTCCATCATAAGAGGGTTGGAGGCTGGTGTGGAGTCTAAATATCGGCAAAGACTGCTTGGATCGAATCTTTTTATGTAATTCTATGTGCTCGGAGAATGAAGAGTGCTTTTAAAGTGACTTTGAAGTGAAATTAAACGATTTCTTTTTACACACTCCTTTGCACTTGTTAAAGTGCTGCTGTGCTGCTGATAATGCAAGATCACCTTTGCAATATAATTGAAATGAGTAGGACGTTATTGATATTCCTCGTTTGCTTCAGGATGGAGATTGTGCCCCGAAGGTGCTTATGAGAAATTGATAGGAAAATATAACCCACGTAAAATTCTGCTCAATGTGAAACATTCCCTGTAACCAGGAGCATTTTTTGCATAGGGCATTGCATGGAAATGTGTGTGCTAATCCTGAAGAAATGTACAATCCTTTGATATTGGTGCTCATGGTTTCTATTTGGTTTGCATTTCAGTAGGTTTGATGCATTGTTCAGTGGACAGAATACATTGTTGAGTGGGGAGTGTGACAGTTAGGCTGTGAAGACCTACGCTTATTTTGTTTCCAAGCTTCAGCTGAATAAATATGTGGGAAGCGGTGATTGATACCATAGAAACCTTGTATGTTGTAATGGTTGTGAGTGGGATATCGTAGCAAACCATGTTCTTTAGGTTTTAAAAGAGAGCAAGTAGTTTAGAAGACTGGGAGACCTTCGACCTCTATTGCCTCTTATTTTTTCAGGCTTTTATAAACGGATTTACATCTGAGTTCAAATATTTTAAATTTGATTAACGTTAATAAAGAGATATTGATTTTAAAGATCAATCTATACCAGCTAGCTGTGTCAATATCCTTATCAGATCTTTAGTACCTTTGACCAAAAACAATTTGCTCTACAGTAAATCCTGAAAAGTAGCTCTTGGACATTTCAGTAACTTGATGAGGAATTGTATCAAATGTTATCGCTATGTACTGTGTTTTTTTTATAGAAAAACATTCGTCTTCCAAGCAATTTATTTTCTGTCCATTAATTGGAGTTCCCTCACAAAGCAGAAGCATATCAGAAAAGAAGTGGAGAGGAAATTGTGTATCTCAAAAAAATATAGCAACGGGGGAATCTCACCAGCATGGGGAGGATGAAAAAAAACTTGAAGAGTTAGAGCAGAAAGGCACGCAGGATTTAGGGATATGGAGTAGGCGAGGAGGGATCTTGGGAGTTACAGAGCGGCAAGACAGGGCAAACTCCTGAACTGGAATTTGAGTCAAAATTCTTAATGGTTTTCACACCTTAAAATATTACCCCCTGATAAAGGTCACTGCTTGACCATCTTGTGCTGGGTTTATTGTCTCACACCTTAACTTGTACACCGGGTATTTGTAGATGGGAAAGGAGAGTGAGTGAGTGTGTGTGTGCTTCAATTAAAGTGTTCAATCAAAGTTATCTTTCAAGTTAATCAACAGAATATACCTCGCATCAAAATATAGGCAGCGTCTGCCACAAATGCTGGAAAAATAAACTTCAATTGACTGTTGTTCTCAATGTAGACTACTTATACATGAAACCTTCTGCTTTGGTGGAAGCCTCTTTAACCCCACTGCTAGCTAAATGTTCCCTTTGGTGCTGGAGCTGGAGCTTTCTTTACATGATCAAGTTCCCATAAACAGGCTAGTATTTCCTTTTATCTGTCTCGATCTATTGAAGTGCCCCTTCTATGGATCAAGCTGTGGATGAATAAACTTGTGAGCAACCTCCAGTTGGCTGCTCCCTGTGAGCACCGCTCCACCAAGCCATAGGAGGTACATGAGATTGTAATCGCTTTTGAAAGAGGGAGGAAAAATGGAGTGTGTACAATTAAGAACAATGGAAAACCCAGTGTATTCCACAAGAAGGAAATGAACCCCATCTCGTGAGTGATGGCCACACAAATTAGTTGTGAAGCTCTTTTTCTACAAATTGAATAAATTGTATCTTCTGAATCCAAAACAGAATCGGTGCAAAAACTCCAAAGCAAGTCAGTCAGTCAACGGCTGAAAGGTAGCTTACCGTATCGGCACAACCCCTGTCTTGCTGTGTGTGTTTTTATTTTACTGTTTCTGTTTATGGAGCACGGAATTGGGGATTCTACTGCTCCCTACAGTGTATTCTGTATCAGAAAATTGGAATAACTTGTCTTGAAATTAAATGATAGACTCTGTTTGGGATTATTGGAGTTCCCATGAGGTTCTCTGTGAAATCAACAGTATTCAGGTTTTTCCCACCCCCTGATTTCTTCACTTATACCCTCAATGGAATCACTCGCCAATTGCTATGCAACTGAAATAAATGCAAATTTTATTTGTATGCAACAAATTCTCCTTCAGACAAAGATGTCTTGTGCAGATTAAAACGAAGGTTTGCAGTTCCTTTCAGCATTGCCAAAGTTGTGGTTGTTGCTCCTCCCTACAGATGAACATATGACAAGTTGGGTTCTTCGGTTCCAACCTAAATATTCTTATTTCTCTCCACTTTGGGTGAGACACTGAAACTGTTTATGGCATCTTAGACAGTAGAGATGTTTGAGAAAGGCAAAGCAAAATGATACATCAATTCAACATAGAGATCACTGGGTTGTGGCTGTTTTGTGGACTATTGCTGTGTGTAAATTGACTACCGGGTCCCAATACAGTATAATCTGTGGAAGTGTTTTGAGGCACCATATCAAACATTAGGATTATTATATTTCTGCAATCAGCCTGTATCAACGACATCAGCACTTTACACAGAATGTCCACTGCTATTCACAATTGTCACCCGGGAGTGTCTGGATCCAAGGAACAATGCCAAGTCTTGGAGATGTGTTCCCAGGCATGTCAGGATGAATAAAAGGCTTGTGTTCAAGATATCTATCTGGTGTGCTGAATGACTGTGTGTATTAATGCGATGGTTGATGAAATCATCACTGGTTTAATAAATTAGCACAGTACTTAATTTAATGGTTCCATTTGCTTTTCATTATTGATAATATTATATCTGGATTTAATTGATGAGAAAATACACTTAAGTGTGGAAAAATTGCCTAACAGACAATTATCAGCGCATTTCCAGCAGCTTTAATCAGAAAGGACATGTTTCTGTCTAAAGTAACATGAATACCAGTTATCGAGAGGACTGGTTGCAAAATAATGACAATACTGACAGATCTCAACGTCTCCTAAGCAATAATAATCCTTACATTTGATATAGCGCCTGTAACGGTGAAAGTGTTTCACAGGTAATTGCTGTCAAGTGTAGTTATTGTATATTTTATAGGCAAACACAGCAGCCAATTTGTGCAGAGCAGGGTCCCACATGCCACAATGGAAGCAAATGATCAATTTATCTGGAGTAGATGCTAAGATAAACTCCCTTCTCTAACAATATTGCAGAATTTTTAATGTGCACCTAAAAGGTCGATGGGACCAGGGTTTAATATTTCATTTGAAGGATGGCACTTCTTACAACGCAGGGCATTCCATGACTTCCCCCGGGATATTATTTGGACTTTAAACTCAAGTTCTGATGTGGATCTTAAACCCACAACCTCTGATGTCGAGGCAAGATTACCACTGAGCCAACCTATCGTTCTAAGCAAGTACACCAAATAACTGTTTTAAAAGACTCTTAATTTTTTTTTGAAAAAAGCATCCACTTGTTGAGTAAACCTTCCCTCAAGGCTCCTTTTGATTGTTCTGCCCCTTTGGAGAGACGTTCAATGGTGTCTTGCAATGCGATTAAGTCTGAAGTACATTATTAGGCAGAATCCAAGGAGCTTTGCTCTATATTGAACTGTGCTCAACATGATACTGGTATAACACCACCATTGTAATGTAAATATCAATCATTTTGTGGCACATAATTTCTCGTGAGTGTGATACATTAATTAGGGGGCGTGGGGGGGGGGGGGGGGGGGCTGTGGTTGTACACATCGTAGGTAAGACATTTCTTCTGGAGGGAATGAGGAAGAGTTTGAGGTCGAGTCAACCTGCATTGCAGTTGTATGCTTCTTAACAGCTAATTCACATTGACATTTGTATAAAGCTGGGAGCTGCTTTCTGTAGTGGTGAATGTCACATGGCATGGGAAAATATATAGAACTGGACCAGGATAAAAGGAGTTCCATTGTTTAAAAGAGACATATTTCACATATTTTTGCTTCTAATACTCGATAATAATAATAATGCTTACGTTTGATGTATTAATAATAATCCTTGCAAAACACAAAACACTGTAGATGCTGGGAATCTGAAACAGAAACAGAGATGGCTGAGAGCACTCAGCAGGTCAGGCAGCATCTATGGAGAAAGGAAAGTGAGTCAATGTTTCGGGTCCATGACTCTTTGTCAGAACTATTCTGATGAAGGGTCGTGGCTCCGAAACATTGACTCATAATAATCCTTGCATTTGATATAGAGCTTTTCACGTCTTTGAGACGTCTCAAAGCGTTTCACAGAATATACTGTAAAGTGAATTGACTATATATTGGTGGGCGAAACGTGGCAGCCAATTGCGCACAGCAGCATATAGCACCTTATCTCGTCGATGAGACGTCTCAAAGCACTTCACAAGATATACTATAAAGTGCATTGACTGTACTGTATATTTTGTGGGCGGAATTGGAAGTGACAATAGTTGAGTTTCCAGCTAACCAAATCCACATTCTCATCAGCTCTATTATAGTATAGTTGATGATCAGCCAGTTGTGACTTGTAGTTATTCAGAATGACAAGTGAAATGATTTTAAGCAACATTCATCTAATCTTCAGGAGGATGAGTCAGACCGGGGAAGTGTCCCCTGAAACAATAGTTTCTAAGGTCCTTTAGTGAAACGTGTGCAAATGGAATCTTAGTACTGTCGGAAGGTACAAAGAGAGAGAGAGGAAAAAAAGTTCCACTGTTTAGAAATGTCATCCTTCACCTTAATGAGTCCCAATAATCTGGCATTTGACTTCTCGATCCAATGGTGCAATTTAGCACAGAAGCTATCACATTGTCAGTGACATCTTTATTATACCTGACCCAACTGCAATTATATTTACTTTTCACTAGCCAGCATATTTCAGCAAAATGTTCTCTTAGTCATGTACTCTGAAAGGCTTCATTGCTTGTAAATGTCACCATTTATCGGTTCTAAAATAACCAGATAGAAAACTTCTACTTGATCTCAATTTGTGTCCTTTTTTTTCAAATTTTTACTTAAAAAAAACGTGTTTACTTCTGGTTCGTGCAAACCTTTTTAGAAAGACATTTTGCAAACGGGACGATAGGGTTAGCACATTGACCTTTCATCTCTGGGCATGAATCCAACTCACGCTGAAGGGATTTAATTCTTCTCTCTGAAAGGGTGCAAGGGTGCTAAGTGAAGTGAGTTCCAGCAGTCTTAATCTAGTGCTAAATGGGTGTGAGTTCACAGTGCAAAGCTGTCTGTAAATCAAGATTAATTGGTTGAAAAATTGGCAATCGCATTCAACGAGTCCATAAAGATAACTGGTGTAAGTGGATGGAAACTGGTGTAATCGGAGTTGCTGTATTGAGATTGGGTTTAAGGCACCTCATTTAAGATTAATTAGAATGCGATTTGCTCAGCAATATCCATGCTATATATCACCTGGGAGTGTTTGAGTTGCAATTAGGTGACAAAAGTTACTACAGCCAATATATTTTTCAACCAACCCATATTTTTTATTTCCTCTCATGTTTCCAACAAGTGCAGCATTGTCTATTTTTTACTTATTCCTTTGCTACCTGCTACCAATTCACCCATGAAACACCGATCAACCAAGAATGGTTGGAGTTTGCCTCCAAGGTTGTACATGAAACTAGATTCTCCCTTCGTTCATATTTTTTCCACTATCATTAACGCAAGGAAGCTCGGCCTTTGTCTCTTGTCAAGAAAGGCTAGCCTTCCTAGGCACCATATTCAACCACCCAACCCAAGTCAGTGTCCACACTCGCACCAAACAACGAGGCTATTATCTGTCTGCAGTGGACAGATCTCGTCTTCCCATGAAAATATGCAAAAAAATAATTGATTCTTGTTCTCAGCCAAGTGAGAGTTTGACAAGTGAAGGAAAGGCTGGGAGTGGGGTGGGGGAAGAGGGTGGGGGGAAATGAGATAGAGGTTTCTGGAAAAATTATTCAGCTGAGGAGATGCATCAATATGGGCTATGGGCTAAATTACTCAGTGCCTTGAACTGCTCTACTCCTCCATTGTTGCTGTAGACAGGCAAGCGTGGAACAATGCATGTACGTGCTTGAGTAATGTAGGTGTTATTATAATTTTCAGCATTCAGGGCTTAGAGGAAAAAAAATGTTTGTTATTTATACACTATACATATATTTATACTGTGCAACCCCAAGGGTTTATTTTTTTCTTACTCTTTTAGCTAGACTGTCTCGTGATTTCCCTGCTCACACTAACTGGGAGTCAGACTGTTGCCAAGGATTTTTCCATCACCTGTCGGGGTTGGTGAAGTTTATCTTTGTGAGACATTTGATTACTCCTCTAATGGGAAACTGTGGACTGGCCACAAAGCAGGCAGTGAGTTGTTATTACCACTAATTTGCCATCCATTTTCCCCCAGGAGACAGACTGCTGTTGCCATCAGTGGTAGGAGCAAAGTAGTTCAGAGTGGTCATTCTCCACACCCAAAACCAGGCATCTCTTGAGGTGTAGACAACAACTCAATCCTGCCTTTAGTGCCTTGTGCTGACGCTGAGGGAGAAATTAGTCAGTCAAATTTACAAAAGCCTGAAGGAAAAATATTCGAGTAGACCCAATTTCCAGACCTGCTGCAAGTCGTGGGTAAAAAGGTGTCAATTATTATTGGTTAAGAAGATAAGAACATAAAACTTTGCTGGCTAAAGAAGACCGGGGGCCATCTAATTCGCCTTCCACCATCCTGGCAGTCGCTTGACATGTCGTGTCCCAAACTATATACTGTATCCCCAGATATTATTTTCCAGTAGAAATCTATCTAGTTTGTTCTTGAAACAAATGACGTGTTCTGCTTCCGCCGTCTGAATCCCTGGGGAGCCTGTCCCATAAGTTTACTACTCGCTCCATGAAGTAGTATTTTATTTGCATCTTTAGTGAAATCCAAAATAAGATCTTGGAATAGAATTTCTGCCTGGAAAGGAAGCTTGGATGTTTGTGCCTGAAATCTTCTAGGCCATGGTTGTGAATTTAGTGCTGTAAAAACACGTGCCAGTTTGTGACATTTGCTAACGATTATGCATGCATGACAAAAACAAATAACAATAACAGAATGCACTCAACTGTAATTAATACCCTCACCCATCAGAGCTGTTAGGAAGCACTCATTGAAAAATGATTATCTTGACAGTATGCCAGAAAGATAGATTCACACATTGTACTAAATCCTCCAAGCCTCAAGTAAGGGAAAGAGCTGAACTATTTTCACTTCAAATGAATGTCATAAATTTCACCCACAAAATACACAGTCAATTCACTTTATGGTATATTCTGTGAAGGGCTTTGAGACGTCTCGAAGATGTGATAAGGCGCTATGTCAAATATCAAAGGATTATTATAGTATTATAAATGGGCACACAAGGTCTGATATACAAGTAGAAAGAGCAGAGGCTGGCTGGAAAATTTATTTTATAAAATTATGTTTAGGCTGGTGCCAAAGATGCAGAAATTGCAGATTTAGTAGCCCCTTTAAGGCAGCACAGGCTATCCAACAAACAACACTAAAATTACATTGTCAACCAGGTAACCGGCAACCTTCTACCTTGCATAGAGATCTTCAGTTAAATTGTAGAATTAAGAATATTATAAATTGATTTTTGGCTTGTGGATTCCAACTGAAGTAGGTCTGGGCATTTGTTATGGTTATCTTAGTCATCCAAAATTATAGTGTCGATTTACCAGGGATCAGATTCTTCAGAACTATAACTGATTTCACAGTTTTGCATTATTACGAATTCTACATAATTTTTCCTCTCTTAAAAGATGCCATTGTTCAGTATATTGTTTTCACCATTCCATGTTTGGAATTCAATTGAATTCGAACTGTTCCGAATAATTAGGTATTGTGTGGGTATGAATGGATAACTATTTAATGGTGCTTCTGGGAAATGTTCAGACCTTTCAGATTTGTCTTAAAATGCTCATCACTAAATCATTGGGGTTTGACAAAGCAGCCATCATTGGATTGTATCCTCAGACAGATAAACTACTCCTTAATTCTCAAAGCACCCCTCTTTTTATTGCTTTGCTGTGCTGTATCTCAGGTACTATTTGCTGGATAAAAGGTAGCTTTCTCCAGAGTCTGAGATGGCAACTAGGATGTGCCGAAGAGGTGCCTGGGTTATAATAATATAATAATAACCCTTGCTTTTGATATAGTGCCTTATCATGTCTTTGAGACATCTCAAAGCGCTTCACAGAATATACTGTTAATTGAATTGACTGTGTACTTTGTGGGCGGAAAGCTTTGAAAAGGTTGCCCTGTCTTCCAAACGTTCTGTCTTCTTGGGGGAAGAAACTAAATCCAAGGGTAAAAAACCCATTCCTTGGACCACTTTCTCATTTGATTGTGATGTTTTCTATTTCTCATTCATTTGGTCAGAGAACTTTGTACTCGTTCACAAATGCCTCCTTGTGTTGCCATTGTGTATATTTCCTGTTTATAAGTAGGCTAATTTCAAAGACTCACAGCTCCTATCCAAAACAAGCCTTTTATGGTATCAGTTTCCTAACGGAAATAAGACTAAAACTCGCCTTTAAAAAAATCATTAGTGGCGCTTTTGATACATTCAGGGTAAATTGGTTTATGGCAATTCAGGATGTTCAAATAACTGAGCACAAAGAGAGCTTACCAGGGGATTAATATTGCAAAGAAAAGATCACAATAATTAAAATGGAAGAAAAGTATAATTAAAGGAATCATCCACTGGACTTTAGTTTCTCCTTTACTAGAAAGTGTGATGGAATTATATTTATATTGTGAATTCCTTTGATCTTAAATAAGGCTATGTAAGGGAACATTTAATTTTATTACACCATCTTTCAAATTATTTGTGAGTGGTTATAAGGTTTATGAATGTCAACATCAATGATGCATTAATTACTTGATTACATGTTATATTGTCTAAGGCAACTTATTTACAGTCAGATTTTAGTTGCATAATACTCCCTCATTATCTTTGAATTTTTTTTGAAATTTATTGGAGAAAAAAATGACCTATTTTATGAACGGCAGCAGCTATTTAAAAACATTTGAAAGGATCAGCAAGTGTCATTGCAGATGTGAGTAGACTGATTGCTACATTCTGAAGAATGGTCTTTGTAGTCCAACAAAAATGTTCCCCTCAGCCAGCTTGTTGGTATATTATGGAGTTTGTTGCAGCTGTCCTACACTGTTCATACAGTTTTACTAACACATGAATCGCCTTGAATTTGTCCTGTGTAGTTAAGCGACAACCACTGAATTTTTCAACAAAAAAAACTAATAATAATCCGTGCATTTGATACAGTGCCTTTGAAGTCAAGTGTCCTAAAGTACTTCACAAATGGGTGCAGTGATTGTGTGTGTTTAGGTGAATGCAGAAGCCAATTCGCAGGAAACTATATTTTGGTGATGTTTTTCCTAGTTTGCTCTATTCGGTCCCACTACATGAAGCTCCGCCAGTGTTTCTCAACATGTTTGATCAGATTGAGTAACTACTGTATTGAGTTTGTCTTCAATGTAAGAAGAAACCTTACACAGAAACCCTCCTGACGTGAAAGGCGCTGTACAAATGTAACTTTGTGTTGTACCACTCCATTCAGAAGTGATTCAGATTGTTGCTCTATGTGGTTTAATATTAAAAATATTATGTTTGATCTTTGCCTTTATTACAATTTAGACTCAGGTGTTAAACTGAGGTCCATCTTGCCTATTCAGATGGGCATTAAGGATCCCATGGTGCTATTCATAATGAGAAGAGAGTTTCTCTCTCCCGGTATTCTGGCCAACAATCTCCAGATTTGCCATTCACTCATATCTCTCTGTGGGACATTGCTGTGTGAATATTAACTTTGGCCTCAGTAACAACAGTCACTCCACTTCACAATAAATTCTGTGAAGCGCTTTGAGACGTTTTGTTGATGTGATAAGGCGCTATATCAAACACGAGGATGATTTTTTAATTATTATTACAAGGAAAACTTTCTGAAACTCCAGTAGTTACATAAAGCATCTGTAGAAATAGCTCACTTTGGGTGTAATAGGCTGATGTGTGTGTCCTTCTTGCAGATACAGCATACCGCAAGTCTCAGTGGAGGGTTGACAGATTCCCTGTGTAATGGGAACTGGTTATTAGAGGAGAGAGTATTTGTGGTTTCAAATGAGTCTCTGTAGAGCCATTCGTCAAGAGACATTGAGCGTCAGATATCTTAATGTGCTGGAGGTATAATATTAAAGGATTGAGAAGATTTAAGAAATTTCAAGAAAAGGAGAAGGTTGGGTGAACGGTAAACACAGTGTTTTTGGTTCAGCCGGGTGTGTGTCTGACACACGCGGAAACCCATCACCGTGCTTAAGAGTATTCAAGCCAAGCTGGGAATTCCATGCATCCCACCCACACACATGGAAATCCCAGAGAGAGATTGTTGGAATGAAATGCGGTCTCTCTCTCTCTCTCTCTCTTTGGAGGGACGCCTCCTGCTCACCTAATTCTGGAAAGTGTTAGGCGCAGGTTGGCAAGAGCCAAGGCTTTAATCGTATCTTAACATGAACTCAGGAGAAATCCAGCCATAAATATTTGAATACTTCTCCCTCTCTCTCTCTGTCAGATGTTTTTATTTGGGGGTGGTGGTGGGGGGGGGGGGCGGGAAAGGATGATTTTTAAAAATCAGCAAACTTTTAATTCTACACATTGCCAACAAGCACAAAGGAATCGCACTCCAGTCGGCTCTCATTTAAATTCAAGGCAATGCTGGAAGGGCCCAGGTATCTTTTAGCAAATGCAGTCCATACCCCAACTTGCTGTGCTGTGGGGCACCATTCCTTCATTAAACTTTCAGCCCAATTCACCAAGGAACAGAAACTGTCAAATTTTGATTTTGCACACTGGGAACTGGGCCGAAACTGCCAGAAACTCTCGCCCTTAATCCTCATAAGCAGTCAGAAAATGTGACAATCAGGCCAAGTCACCCTGCCGTATGATGAATACAAAAACTTCAGGCAATGGATTGAGCCTCGAGAACCTCTCCGACAAACCTGTCACTTATTTCTGGGCATTTTTCCCCTCCTCATCCTGAACCTCATTTGAAAGCACTGCTAACAAGCAACTCTTTGGGATTGTTGCTGCTATTCTTATTTGCTGTATTGGAGAACCCTGATGGCTCTAACTTTGTATTATCGGTCAAAATGTTTTATTTGCGTCCCCCTGTCCCCCTCCTCCCAAAAAAAACAAAAATGCTATAGAACAAGAGATAGGATCCAAGCCACTGCACATGGCACTTCAAAAAAAAACCTCTGATGACACTAGATTGTGGTACAGTGTTGGGTTTGATATGCATACTCATACTCACCGCCAAAATCGATTGTTTGTGTAACTTCTTTTCACACGCGAGACAAAGTTCAGCGACGTGCGAGTGTTCATGTGCGGCACTGGGTCAAGGTTCGGTTGATAGAGTCACAGCGATGTAGAAAATACGTGGAAAGCTTCAAATCGAGTTGAAAATGTAAAATGCATGGACTGAGCTTTAAAGCTTTGTGCCCACTATATTCTCTTGCCCTTCACGCTTTTTTTTATTCCTTTCAATGCATGAAAGCCATTGACATTCTTACCTAGCATGGGAAGTTAATTCCTCCATTGGCAGCGTACTTTGTGTGAGATTGGTGTTGCAGTCTATGAACACATTGTGTCTCGACCCCCATTGGTCTTTGCATGACTTTTAAATGTTTTGTGCTGTCCTGTACTTTGCCCTGTTCTGTCCCCATAAAGTTTATTAATGTTTTCGTTAACAAAATGGAAATGTGTATTCTTTTACAGTAAGCAATGAGCTTCCACCGTAAAAAAGTTTCAACTTTCTGCTGCTCAATTCATTCGATTTCAACAAATGTTCGGAAACTACATAACGGAACAAAACGGTTAAGAAAGAGCTTCAGGGTTTCAGTTTGCATTGTGATACAATTCAATGGTTTGTTGCTGGAAAGCAATCCATTTAACCATCCTTCAAGGACATGGCGTGCTAAATGAAATTTTAAAAAAAATCCCGATTTATAGCTGTTCTCAATTTTTTGGGCATTTGACTTGTCCCAGTCAAATTAAGAATTAAATATCCAATTTGAATGTCTATCTTGTACAATCCTATAAATGGACACACAGAGGTTTTTTTTCAAGGATTTAGAAATGGTGGTTGACACGACTGTTAATTTGTTTTTTTTCTCGTTTCTCACGTAGCACATTTTTGACTTGTCTAAGCTCCTACATCGAATATGGTGGCAGGCAGTCAAACATTACAGTGGAGCCTCATTAACTTGACGTTATAAATCAGAATTGGCACAGTGTTAAGCATATGCTCCTGTATTCTATGGAAGAAATAATATTTTAGGGTAGTCATACACCTGAAATTACTTTGAGAAATGTCCTTGCCCAATTTCATTTATGATATGACTTTTAACCAGAAAAACAGAATCCATTGAAGATAATGACTTGGGAAGCCTTTTTTGCACTTGGCAACATATTGCCCTTCAAAGCAACAGTTTTCGTTTAGTTTTTTTTGTATTTTGAGACCTGCATTCAAATGTTTTTCACGCTCCAAGTATTCTAAAATATTTGAAAGACGTGTAAAAGGTTTCTGGTTCTTTGATATCGGATCCTTGAGGCACAGGTAGATATGTTTAGTCAATAATCCAGGAGATTGAGTACTTCTTTTCTTGAAATGGTGGGTATGCTGATGGAAACTTTATTTTTTTTTCTAATCAGTACATAATTCTTTCTTGTACAAAATGACTGAAGAACTTATGACTGTAGCTTTCAGGAAACGTCTTAAATACGAAACACGTTTTAGGATTTTTACCTTTTTTTAATCCATTTTAAGGAAGTTTTGTAGTTTTGTTTTTCTTAAAAAAAAAACAAGTTTTACATTTCAACTTTTTCAGAAATGTTTTGACGTGGTATTTTGTGAAGTTCGTGTGTGTTCTTGAATTCTCTTTTTTCCTCCATTTTCTTCGTGTTTAATCCTAGGTCCCCTTACAAAGAAACAGACTGATGATTTAGGTGATAATGATGGTGCTGAAGATGAAGGTATTTTTTTGCCATCAAACCAATATGCATGACAAGGATCCTCTCAATTTTTCTCCTGTCTTAAAAGTATATATTTTTAAAAAATTTTGAAGTGCAGAGTTTTTGCACTTCATTTTCTACTTTTTTTGTCTTGCCGTTTATGATTGAAATACATTTTTATAATTCTTTTTACTAAATGTCTTCACATTTTTTTTCTTCCACAGTATTTGGTTGTAGCAAGATTTTTTTTTTAAACGACAAAAAAAGTTCCGCCACACATCATTAAAACAACTTCTTTTAAGATAATTTTTTTTTGGTTGACTTCACATCGGATGTTTTACGTATTCGCATCCCTCCTCGGAAATGACGTGACATAAAATCACAAAGAAACTTTAATACTCTGCTGCATGCTTTCCAATCACTCATTTGCATTGAACAGATACTAAAAAAAGCAATGTAGGGAAATCTGACTTTCGTTAAATGAAGCAACAGCCACATAAACATGATTGGATTAATTCATCATTCTTCACAGATTGAAATTTCAACATTTCTTGCGCAAAGATTTTTTCCCCACATAATTAATAGAGGTGGGAGCATCGATTGGAACACAATGACCTATTTCTTTATATATACTACCAGTTTAATATTTTTTAAAAAATGCACTTTTGCGTCACAAAGTTCATTGTACACTTTGCTCTTTTTTTGGAAAAATCTAACTTGGAACATATCGGTTTGTGGAATTAACATTGAAACTCAATACTTTTTTATATTTTCTGTTTCATGATTAATGGATAACCTTATTTTGATCCACTGCTATTAGTAAAGCATTCGCAACACTATTTTAAATGTTTTTCCACCATGCAAGGCATTGCCTGATCAGTAAGAGGGTGTGATATTTTTTAAACTAGAAATATTAGCTAATGGAGAGGGAGAGGCCATTCTGTTCTTCCTGTAACTGCGACCACAGCACTAATCTGTCACCTCATCGCTTAACAACTAACGTTATATCACCTATTTATTGTCACTGAAACAGTCAATCCCACCCCTCCAAAAAAAAATTGCTTGAGAAACTTACTACAATTCATAATTGGTCCATAAAATAATATTTTGACTTTCTGTTAGTCCCATTGATTATTTCTTACAAAATGATGAACGTTTTCAATCTCGCAATTGGTTGTTTCAAACTTTTCAAACTTTGTGTCATTTTACAGACATTCGGGATAGTGGACCCAAACCCGTTATGGTCTATATCCACGGTGGTTCGTACATGGAAGGCACAGGAAATATATTTGATGGAAGTGTCCTGGCAAGTTATGGCAATGTCATAGTCATCACTGTTAACTACAGGCTTGGCGTCTTAGGTAAGAAAATACGTTTCTTTTGGACTTCAGGTACATTAATTCCTTGTTTAGTTAAACTTCTCAACTTAGTTTAAAACAATGTCTATGTCTTTTGCTGAGCACATACTACAGTACGATTTTGATTCTTGTGGCTAAAACTGTGATATTGTGATATTGTAAATAAGTGTGATGCTGATGACAAAATACAAGATACTTGGTAATAGTACTCGGAGAGATAAAGTCAAGTTACAGAGGACATAGCCAAAGTGGTAAATGGAAGATAAATTAAGAAGTTGTTGGAGATGATTTCAGTTTAGTTCTCAGTGCTATAATTTGGGGCTTCTTCAACCATTTTACTCAGAGTGACTGTGAAGAAACACATCAATGTTGCAAAAGTACTTACCTTCTGCTAGCTTTAAGTGTGTTGACAAAGCAATTCAGATTGACTTCTGGATCATATTCAGTCTGTACTATTTCTGCAGTATACTGTGCCAGATTGTGCTAATTTTGATGAATATTAGGCTGTAAAATCAGTCACGTATTACTTCCAGTTGTTGAGGAAATGCAGGAATCCATGCCTTGCATTCAAAACTTGGAACAAAGCAGATGAACAATAATTTGAATACATGTATTGTGTGCATAACATTTAATGTTTACATCACTTTTGAGGAAAGCCTCATCATGGGTATTGTTGTTCATGGTTATTTTAGGTTTTACAAAATAACTTTTGTCATCAACTGATATCTTTTAATATCACATAACAACTTGGATTGAATATTTGATGTACAATGTTTCTGTGTAATTTCATATTTCCGGATTAGAACAGTTGTCGTAGATTGTAATCTAATTGTATCACAGGTGAAATATTTAAAATATGGCTTTTTGTTCCAGTAGCCAGTAGGATGTAACACTATATTTATTGGCTTTAAATAAAAATGCTTTGTGACATAGAGCGATAGAGCCTGGAAATGTGGCACTTTGCCCCAGTGTTTATACCCCACCCGAGCCCCACCCTTCCTATTTCCCTTGCCTACACTGCTCTCTTCTTTCTTTCTCCCTCATGAATGCAGCGTTTTGCTCTCAAATACATTGATGAATTGAGGTTGGTGTTAATGAGGGCAGGGTCAACCATTTTCGCTTTGAGTACCAGTTGGAATGAATCGATTCTGCATTTCAGAAAGTTGTTCCTTATTTTAAAATACACTTCCATTTTCAAGAGATATAATTGCAGCTTTAGTGTAACACGGCTGGGAGATTACTGTACAGTGTCAAGTATACCTATGTATTAAACATTTGCTGTGTGGCAACAGTGCTGAGTTACCTTGGAATGCATGTCCAGTGTCATTGGATCCCACAGTGAAATTTCTTTATCATATTGTGTGATATTGTAATCCTCTTTGACGTTACAGAGTTAATAAACATCCTGTCGATTCTGCAAACTACAACCTATTTAAGTCGGTACATTCTGTTCAACGCAATGTTTTTTTCCTTAACACATCGGCTTGCTGTACTTCAATTTAATACGCCAATATGATTGATGGATTTGTCTGTCCCTTTCATCTGAACCTACTGTGGCAGTCACTCTCACTGCCTTGCATTACTGTGAAGTGTGTTCTATGCCTGAAAACAAAAACAAAGGTGGCTATGAGCACTCAGCAGGTCAGGCAGCATCTATGGAGAAAGGAAAGTGAGTCAACGTTTCGGGTCCACGACCCTTCGTCAGAACGTTGACTCACTTTCCTCTCTCCATAGATGCTGCCTGACCTGCTGAGTGTTCCCAGCCACTTCTGTTTTTGTTTTCAGATTTCCAGCATCTACAGTGTATTGTGTTTATTATTATTATTATTATTATTATTATTATTATTATTATTATTATTATTATTATTATTATTATTATTATTATTATTATGTCACACAAAACACACAACCTGAACAGTATTGCAGAAGCTAGCACTCCTCGAGGTTGAGAGACCCACATCATTTGGGGTGTGTGCCAGAAATTGGCTCACATGCAAGAAAAACAATAATAAATTGCTAATTTTCAATCCACGACTGTTTGTGGGACGCTGCTGTGCGCAATTGGCTGCTGCGTTTCGCCCACAAATATACAGTCAATTCACTTTTCAGTCTATTCTGTGAAGTGCTTTGAGACTGCGAGAAGACGTGAAAACCGCTACATCAAATGCAAGGATTATTAAGGATTATTATAACATCACTTTTTTTACACACACACACAAAGTAGCAGAATAGATATGAATTGATTCATAATACATGGCGACTGTAAATTCAGCTTCAACACCAGAATATATAACTTTTTATTATAAAGGTTTGAGACAATGATTTTGGCACTGTGCCACTAAAGCCTTCACATCTTACATCTTAATCGAGTCTGGCGATTTAACCTCTGATTTGGGTTTGCAATGGAAGCAGGTTTCAATTAAGTGCCACCCTGAAAGTATTAAAAAACTAAAGTTAATCAATAAGAATAGGTTTTATGTTTCTCCCTTACAGTGAAGCCTTATTGCAATTGGCTGCTGCGTTTTGCCCACAATATGCAAATATCAATTCACTTTTCAGTATATTGTGTGAAGCGCTTTGATACATCTCAAAAATGTGATAAGGCGTTATATCAAATGCACGATTATTATTATTATTACACTTCCTTTTTCTCGGGAATCTCTACAGCAGACTCTGCTTTGTAGGAGAAGTGAAGCTACTTGTTCACAGGCTGTAGGCAGTGATGCTGTGCAATCAGCTGTTTGTAGCGATGTGAGAATTGCCAGGAATGATGAGCCTTGAATTTTTCACTTGGCTTTTTCCTCTCCCTCCCCTATGGCGAAGGGTTTGACCTATAGTTGGCACCTCATTTGATGGCATGGTTAAGATCAGAAACTCGCTGTGGGAAGTTGCAGGTGCAAGCCAATTCATGGCACTGCTGGTTACAGCACCAGTGATCTGCAGCGGGAAGCCATTGTAAATATTTTGGCTTCATAATCATCAACTAATGGCTCTGCGGTTGGTTGGAAAGGGGTGACGGATTATCTGTTCTCTACCTCTGGCGTGTGGGTGTATCTATTTCTACACCTGTTTGATACCCCTCTGTCAGCAATTGTAAGAACGTGCTTCATAATCTGTCTTTGTTTCTCAGCTGTGAAATGAGGCTTCCTCGAGAATCTCGTCTCATACAGAGTTAACAGATCTGATTATTGAAGGCTGACATTTTCCCCACAGCTTATTAATTACGTTCATGCTGATAAGGAGCAGTAATGAAGATACATTTAAAACATTGTAATAATCAAATTACCCGAATATATTAAAAAGACGAACAAAAATATCTTCCTTAGTCATGAAGTGTGAATGTTAAATGGATAATTACATGTTATGTGACATGTTTTCCATCACGTGGAAACTAAACCACTGTCACTGTTAGCTATGAGGGACGGCAAGATCACAACAGCTCCCCACAACATATGGCCCTAAAGAAATAAAGAAGCAACATTTGTCAAAGATAATGCAAATTGTCTGCTTTGGCATTACAAGTTTCAAAATATTTTTATAAAATGCTACTCAGAAGAATACCCCGATGAATAATCTTGAAAGAACTGTAATGAAGGCACTATTGACTGCTTCAGTTCCGCTATGCAAAGGCAAGGATTATTATTTTGCTGTATCAGTATTTGCAAATTCGTGCAACAAAAGCTTCAGATCGTTAAAAGAAAACTGCCCACTTTAAAGAGGCTTTGCTGCAGATTAGAGGCTTCATTAGACAGTACAGCACTGCCAATGATTGCATTTTATGAGAGCGATGCGAGGAATGTGTCTATAAAACTGGACTGATCTCACCCAGTTGTTTCATTTTCTTTTTCTCACTTGCCTTGCAAAGATGGAACATTCTCATGACTCTGAGCGGGTCAGTAGACAGCCGGCAAAATGAACGCAACGAAGGACAGTTAGCACGAGAGTGTGGGACTGAAACTTCTTCCTTCCAGGCTCAGTCCGACTCCATATCTCCTGAGCTCCTGCTTCACCACTGAGCCTAATGATCTGTGCTCCTCCAGTGCCATAACTAGCTGATGGTTAAAATACCAATTCAGATTCCATCACGTTGTCCTTCGTCAAAGTGATTTGAAACTACGGTTACTTTTTGGGTTAAATATAATGAATGACCTTCAGGCTCTCATGTTGACTGGGGCGCATGTAGTCGGGGAGTAAGCATGGGCCTACAAACAAACTTAGGGTGAAGATTGTGTGTTCAGTCCCCAATCTGCGCTGAGTTAACTGAGCTGAGCCGGACTGGCCCTCCGATCAGGGAAACAAAAGGTATCCAGATCTCCAATTCCTTATTAATATTCAGCGACCCTCTCCTGTTCTGGAGATGTGCATGCGTGGACTCAATGAAAGGACAGATTTGTCATGTGCATTGCCCCACATACTTGAACAGCCGCTGTTGCTCAATGTCAAGTGTCATACATGAATAATGGTCACTTAGGTAAGGTGTTGTATGATGTAAATGAACCCAAGTGCAGAGAGAGAGGAGCCAAAAAGGAGAGGAGAAAATTGATGAGGAAGAATCAATTAATAATGTTTACTCTTGCCAACAACTTTCATTATTATTTGATCTTTACCACGTGTGCTCAGCTGCCATGACTGTTACTTCAATGTTTCCTTGCTTTAATTTATCTCTCTCTCTGCTGAGACGTATTTGATTCTGAGTTCTTGCTTTTCTCTTTATTCTCTGGTTCTATGGGTCGGATTGTCTGAACCTTTCCACTTCGCTCCATTTTATTTCAGTTCATCTTCAACTCAGTGCCTCTTCCAAGTTTCCCTCCTTATCCCTTTTCAGCTGCTAAGTGCCAGTTTTTTTTAATTAACTTTCTGAATCTTTAAACAAATGTGACTGTTTTTCAATAGGATTCCTTGGGATGACTTCCAAGGGTTACTAACAAGTCCACAGCTGATGGCCTGTGTTTTGTTGTTGTTCCTGTGCTGGCATAATCTCCGCTGTAAATTGAAGAGAGATGGTGCTTGTACTCTGAATGTTTCATTTTTCATGGGTGCTGTAAAGCCTTAGCTGCAGATTCCTACTCGAGCTCCACTTTGCTAAAGGCACCATTTTGCAGTGAATTTTTGGTGCATCAAAGTCCTTGCCTTCAAGCCCCGATTTGCTTATGTTACAAAAAAAAATTCTTCTTTTTAGTGAATGTTCATTCTTTTCCTTTTACATTTTACATTTTGAGCTGTAATTTTTCAAACTAAATATGCGTCTTTAAGTGCGCTGAGACGCTACCCTGGGTGAATGTCCGCAGAAAAGATGCACAGTCACTTTACAATGAATCCCGGGAATCCTGCTTTGAGAAGTTCTCCTGACGTGAAAGGCGCAATATCAAATTCATTGATAATTATTGTGTTATTATGGATTGCAATATTTAGTGTAAGCTCATTACTAATTCAATGGTTTCTCCAAAATGCATTGCAGCAAAATTACAAATGATCAGTTCAGCTTTTATAGGGTGACAGAATGGGCCGAACACTGTACAAATTTTAATTAGGAACGCAATTCAATTTACAGCTTTAATTACTGGAATTATTCATTGTTGTGTCTGTATGGAATATAAAAAAAGTTAGCTATGAGCTAGCTATAAGGTACTGTCGACTATTGTTTTACTCCCCCTTCATTTATAAAATGTCAGCCGTAATGAGCTAAACTCTTAAAGCTGATCTGAATGATTAGTGCTTGTCTAACAAGAGAATAACTGTTAATTATCGGAGGAATCATCAGCTTTGTAACCAGTTGCTTTAACATACTGAAACATACTCTTATTAAATTAATAAATCACTGGGGATTGTTTTAATTCAACAAAATAATGTCTGGAATTATAAATACTATAATACCTACTGGACAATGGGCTCTTATTTCAAATTATATGTAAAGTGGCACTCTTTGTACATAATAGCGGTTTATCATTGTAAGTATGTTCATGTATCAGTGATGTGCAAGAGAGCTTTACAGTTTGTATGTGGATTGCCTATAACAAGGATTTTGTATGCTATTTTCTATAATATTTCAATAGGGACTTACTGTGAAGTGAATCAATTACAGAATTGTTGAATGCTAAATTCAAGTTTAAATTTGCCATTCAATTACATGTGTCATTCATCACGCAGGTTCATTCTATGGTAATGTTCAACGGACGAGGATGTTTTGAATAATCTATTATATAATTTTGATAAGGCTACTCTCCCAGGTTCGGATTTAGTCCTTTTGCGATCAGGCACTCACCAAAATTACAGTCAAAACTTTTAACTTACAGAACAAAGTCTACTTTATAAGGGCTTGGATCATTCATTTCCTGGCTGTTTTTTTTTTGGAATTGCTGTGCTCAAATATATTAACATATAACATTGTTGTTCTACCTTAGCAATGCAGAAATGTACACAGGGATTTTTATGTCTACATCCTGCATAATTAAAATGAATTTAGACCCTTCACACATCTAATTCATCTCAATAAATGATGTGGGAAATTAATATAAATTTTTGCCTCTTGAGCCTGTGTAGTCAGTACTATCATACAAATCAGAGCACAAACAATAATGCCAGATAAGAGAATAATTATTTATGTTACATTGGACATGTATCCTACATAAAATAACATGTTCAGTTAATTTCTGGTAATGATTAGGAAGTTGGAGCTGATCTATAGGTCTGTAATTTTCTCACATTATTATCATAATAATAATAATCCTTGCATTTGAAATAGTGCCTTATCATGTCTTGAGACGTCTCAAAGCGCTTCACAGTATATACTGTAAAGTCAATTGACTGTATATTTTGTGGGCAAAACGCGGCAGCCAATTGTGCGCAGAAGTGTCCCACAAACAGTCACAACATGTTGGGTGGGGTGGTGGGGGGAGGAATGGACTGCTATTTGTTAACCAATTTTTGTTGTGTTTTTTTTAAAAGTAGACAAACATATTTTACATGATGCAAATATGTGAGGGTTTGAAAACAACTGTTTAAGAGCAAAGTCAAACCCAACCACCCCCAAATTAAAATGGAATAATTTAAAAGATCAAAATAAATATTTAGGAAGGTACTCTGACCATGAGTATTTTCCTAAATATTTAGGTTGCTATCGTGAATGGTAGTCCAGTGTGCTTGTCTCAACCACATTTTTTGCCCAGCATTCCCAGCTATTGATTATCCTCTATCTGAAGAAATGCTAGTTTGTCCTAAACTTACCATTCACTAACCTTAACCTGTGCCCTTGAGTCCTAATGCGTTGGTGTATATGAAAGCCTTGGGTGCCGAGCCAGCTGTGAGACGCCTTCCAGGCGGGAAAAACATTATATAAATGTAAATTGTGTGGTGAAAATATTATTCTGGATCGATTTTCTTTATCTCGTTAAGCTTCCTGTAAACTTCCTGTGTGCTTGTGTTTGAAGTTTGCATTTGAAGGTCCATCCATTTGCGCTCGTCAGTTAAAATCTCAAGATGAGAGATTATCACAAGGAGGTCTAGCACTTGGATGGAAGATGTTGAGATTTAAGACGTGACTGACACAAACGCACCAGTTGTTTTGTAACTCAGTTTGGTAAAAGCTTTTCTGGTTCTCACGAAATCATTAACCCCGGTCTAGGATTTCAATTCACTTTCTCCAGCATTGATTTATCCACCTTCTAAAACTTCTGTATTAGACGATGGCATTTCTTACTGTAGCTGCTTCCCTCTTGCCCGCTCACTGAATTATGAGCCACAGCAGTTGATTTCCTTAAGGATTCACGTTTGTGGAAAAAGTTACTGCTTCAACCTAGCCTTCATCTTTTCCCAAAGGTAGTCACTGAATTCCATTTTAATTCATCACATTGCTCTCACGGCTCGCGGCAGATAAGCATGTAAACTGCGCTTAGAACAATGTCCTGTGTTCCCCTCTCCCTCCGCCTCCCCCCTTTCACCGCACGTAAGTCAGAATTTAACCTTTCTCAGCTGAGTCTGTCTGAATGGCCAGTCTGTGGCCCTTGTCTTGGACAGTCAAGAAACAGTAACAACAACTTGCATTTATAAAGCCTCCTTCACATGGGGAAGGGTCTCGGAGTGCTGAACAGTGATCCCCTGTGAGGGGAGGGAGGAGATGACCGTAAACACAGTCAGGCACGATCTGAAAAAGGGGAAGGAAGGGACAAGGCGGAGGGATCAAGGAGAGAGTTGCAAAGTTCCAGGGGGTGGTAGCTGAAAGCAGGGCCACTGATGATGCAGCGGAGGGGACGAGAGCAAAGCAGGAGGCCGGAGTCAGTCAAGCAGTAGCGGAGTGGGGAGTAAGCATGTCCAAACCAAGTGCCAAAACTATTTTCCTGCAGCCTGGACGTATTGTAGCCATCAGAGGCACTTGTTCTGGATCTCAGTCAAAGAGGTCACTGAGGTCAGTGGACCCTAACCTGAGTATATTTGAGAAGCTCACCATTATCCACACTGTTGAATCCGTGCTCAGCATTGCACATTTACAAGATCGGTTCAATTGACGAAGACCCTTTGGCCAATCTGATCTCATCTCATCCTTCCAGAGTACCCACCATACCATACCATACCGTCTCCCAGCACAGCATCAAGCTGTTTTTTAAGTAAGTCAAGTGTCCTCCAAGTGTAAGTCGTGCTCCGCCGCTGTCAAGTGCTCTGGGATGCTACCCTACGTGAAGGGCGCTATGTAAATGCAAGTTGTTGTGGTTGTCCCGACCTCAACCAACTACTCTTCCTGTAACCTGTTCCAGTTGTTAATTTTCCTCTGGGTCATGGTATCTGTCCTGAAACATAGCCTTTGCAATACTAAAGAATATGTTCTCTTGTTCTATTCTCCTGGTTCATTCTGAAGTATTGTTCTGGGTTTTATTCTTTCAATTCCATTTTAAAATTTTATACACCTATATAAGGTCCCCCGTGAGACGATTTCTTTCAAGACTGAGTTATATGATAGGACTTAATATGGAATCAGAAGCTCTGAGTTGTGGGATAAAGCTGCAGAGTTACTAGCACTATTTTCCCAGGAGATCCAACTAAATTACCTCCCCAGCCAACTGACATGATTTTTCTTCTGACAAAGTATTTGACAAAGGACTGAAATACATTAATTATGTTTGGAAGGAAGGAGCCTTCCCTCTACCATCACTGCCGCAAACAGTGCCCAAATGGGTGACACATACTGAGTTCGTTCCACGGGAACATTTAAGCTGTGTTTATATCCTGTGGGAGTGAAGCCATTTTGCTCCCAGCAGAATAGCAGTGAGGAGCAGGAAGCTTAATTTTATATTTCTTGCTCCGTGTCTCAATGAATCAGAGGGCGTAAAAGGAACTGATTTCAGTGCTCTGCACATGAATGAACTGTGTCTGGCATGGCTGCTTGTGGGACATTGTTGCGCACAAATTGGCTGCCACTTTCGCTTGCAGAATATATGGTCACTGTTTTATAGTAAATTCCTCTGCAACGCTTTGAGATGGTATTCCGAAGTGAAAGGTGCTGTGTCAAATGCAAGGATGATTACTGTATTAGCGTGTTCTTTAAATAACATTAAAACTGGGCTGCGGAGAAAGACCACATTTAAATATGTAATGCCATAAGGTGGGTCCGACGGCACAAAGCTTTAAAAAGAGATCTGATTGACAGAGCAACAATATTTCAGCAATTAAGAGTACATTTGCCTGTGTCCGCAACCAGCCACCGAATGGGTTGGGGGTCAGCCCAACACCATGATGTAAAACAAAGAATACCTCGAGAATTTCCTGCCAGAAGTTGAAATACAAAACACGACGAAAAGGCTAAATATGCCCCACGGCTGTTCATTGATTAGTTAAACAGTTTTGTGAAATAAACGAGGGTTTTCATGTAAAACCATCAGAAAGACCTCAACGCAGTAATTTCTAAATTTCTTGTATTAGTTTTGGTTAAACAAATAAAAAAGAGACGGTGATGAAAAGCCCAATATCCTCAGGGGGAAAAAGCGTAATAAGACACTTAATACATCAGAACTGTAGCTAAAACCTAATTACTGACACAAAATTCAACAAAGGCAAGCTGCTCTCTCCATCAAGCAAAATCAGCTTAGGAAAAAAAAACCTCTGAAAGGGGTGAATTGTAATGCTGCAGGAGAACTCTCTGATAACCTCATGCAGAAAATGTATAACCAACACTAAGCCCATACTGCTCAGGATCACAAATACATTTAATGGAGATCATATGTACAATAAATTATGGAACGGGCAGAGCTATGAAAATTGATAAATCTTTCATAACGAGATGAATCTGGAGAGGAGCACTGTGCCTGTGCCTGAACAGTGAGCAATAGCCAAGAGCAGACAAAACATGCACAAACACAAAGAGAAAAGCTGCCCTGTGCTTTGAGATTGGCGCCTCTTCAGATCCAATCCTCTGCCCTGATCTAATACAGTAAATTCCTGATAACTCGACCCTGCCTTAACTTGTCACTCTCACTTAATTCACTGCCACAGAGTCCTGTAGCTGAGTGGTTAGAGCACTTGTCATTGCAAATGAGAGGACCAGGGTTCGATTCCTGGGCAGGGCGAAACCTTTGGCAAGTTTCCTTACTCCACACGCATCTGTTTACCTAGCAGTAAATAGGAACCCTGGATATAGTCGATTGGTGGATTGCTTTCCAGAGATGATAATAAAAAAGAATAACAATGATGTGGTCAATTAATCCACGGCTGTTTGTGGGACGCTGCTGTTCGCAATTGGCTGCCGCGTTTCACCCACAAATATAGTCAATTCACTTTACAGTATATCCTGTGAAGCGCTTTGAGACGTCTCAAAGACATGATAAGGCACTGTATCAAATGCAAGAAGTATTATTACTATCAGGCTGTCAATATCCTGGCTGCATTTATTTGTATACTGTGTTATAATGGGATTCCACCATGTTAGCATTTATTTCCATGTTATAGTCATGTGTCCGAAACCAGGGAAACACTTACTTCCCAAGATCTGCTGAAAATCTGAGAGTTAATGTATTGAAATAAAGAGAACATTAGCAAAACATTGAGCTCTGAGCAAACTAATGCTTCCTTTGTCCTCTGAAAAGCCACTGAGGGGTATCAGTGTTTGCTGTCTCCTAGCCTTAACCGAAATGGGTTTAAAATTTATAGTGATGGGGGGAAAAAAATCATTTGACATGCATTCACTTGGAAGCAAAGCAGACATATATTATATAACATCATATATGTGGCTACATTTTCCCTATTAGCGTCACAGTTTGGGGAAATATGTGGCATATTTAATTGACCCAGTGAGCATTTTCAAAGATCCTATTTTTGTGCCAGCAATTAAGTACTTGGTGTTACAAAAATAACAGACTCTTGCAGTCACGTCTTCAGAAGATATGGATTTACAGTAGTTTGAATCCGTGGTGCTGTCATCCACTTACATAGGAAGGTACATCTGGGAAGAGGAATATTTATACATACACAAAAACAGGTACTGTGTCTAAGTACTGACTTCTCTCTGGTGTCACAACTAGAAGAATGAAGCAGAGGATTATTTTGGAATTTAAAGAGCAGGTAAGAAATTAATACTCTTCTAACCAAACGTTCAAAGTGATATAAACCCTCTTTTTAAAAATAATGGTCCATATCTGTTGGGAGTTCAGATGTTGCTTTGAGTGAAATGAAGGCTGGATTATGAGCGCAGGATTTTCAAATACTGGCTTCCTTTAAGAGTGCTTTCAAGCTAAATTCCCATATTCTCCAATCGTTGGAGCTGCCAAAACACATTAAACAATAAGAAGGATATTGTATGACTTCTCAGTCATTTTAATTCTGTCATTGAACACTTTTATTGGCTTCTCATCTGGGCAGCAAAATGGGGGAGTATTAATCTCATTGCCAGGTTCTTGAAGATGAAAGGGATGGCTATACTGTGTTGGGGATTAGGATGAATGAATTTTAATAATGGCAGTGATACTGGGCCCCAATTGGACCGAGGAATCCTAAGTGATGCTTTAGAAATAAGGTAAAGAAATGTGACCTAATTAGACCAACTTCTAAATGGATCTGCAATGGGATTTCCTTTAGTTGTGACCCAAGGTTTATTTCTAAACTGTGTGATGCAGTAAAATATCAGGCATGCTGAAGTACAATACAATCAGATATGACAATTCCAGTCAGAAACATATTTGTTGAAGGATGTAAAGGACAATTTGAGATGTGAAATATTTCTTTAAACATAGAATAATTAACAACCAGATTACCAGCAGGAGTGGTTGAGGTCAACTCGCTGAATTCATTCAAGAAACAGCTTGATGCTGTGATAGGAATACGGCACGCTTGGCATTCTGGAAAGTTGAGATCAAATGGGCTGAATGACTTTCTTCACTTGAACCTCTCCTGTGATTGCACAGCACAGAAAATAAATCTGTACCTCAATTTACAGCTGTTCGTTCTCAGAGGTCAAGTAAAGTGATTCAGGCTACAAACTGAGAATCCCATAGTTCATGGCATTTCAGCATTCCTGAAAACCTGGGTTGAGAATAGCCTCTGAAACATTTGTTGCACGTAGTGAAAAACGCATAAAATACAGGGATATATAGATATATATATATATACACAGACATTGTACAACCATAAAAGATAGTTACAGTCCATATGACCAGTCCCAAAGTTAAGAAATCAAATGCTAACTTTCATAACTCTTAATCAATTGATATTCCCAAATAGTTATCTAATTCTCTCCTGAAATTATTGACACAATCTGTGCCCACCTGGATAGTCCATCTTACACTTCACCGATCAGTGTAAACTAATTAATCTAATTCAAGCTTTCACCCACAAAATATAATCAATTAACTTTACAGCATACTCTGCTTTGAGATGTCTCGAAGACGTGATAAGGCGCTATGTCAAATGAAAGGATTGTTATTATTTAAGAAGAATTGGTTTTACTTTAAAGGGCCCTTTTGGATAATTTTAGATTTGAGGTACAAAAACCCTATTGGTTGTTCCAGGTTTTTTCCCTTTCAATTCTAGGAATAAACGTTGAGAGAAATTATAAACTGCCACATGATGTTCTTCGGAAATTAATTTTAAGAAATCTAGAAGTACACAATCCAATTTTGTTAGGCAAATTTGGAAAATGATTGTTATTCACATGCATACTCCCAATGGCTTTCTGATGAAGATTACATTACCCATTGGTTTTGGTCATTAATATCCACATAATAAAGAAGACAAGATTAATTGTCCAAACATTAACTAATTTTGCTTGTATTAAAATATTCAGGCGTGGCTACAGGATCCCTAGAGAAAAATCCTAAACCTCAAAATAGATCTGCTGTATCTTTAGTGGTGAGATTTTGTCCAATGGATGCAGCTTTAGGAAGGAGAGTGAAGGCTTTATATTTCCAGTTTGCTACAAATCTTATTTTCGGATCTTCCACTCTACAAGGATATACTTCCTGGCTGAGTCAATTCGACAACTGAATTAAATGTAATCCTGTAACATGTCCTATCTCACAAACCATAATCCCCGTTTGAAAGACCTGAAGAACAAGTGAATGGAGATTTAATAAGTCCCTACTTGTGTGAAAGGACTTTATAACAATGGTAGAATTTTTCCACACCAACACCAATATTAAGACTGAGAGTTAACTTGACATTTTAATTAATGTTCTTGGTGGGTAAGTACAAAAGATGGTATACAGGAGGATGATTGCTGATTTTCCTGTTGTCTTAAAAGAGGTAAAGGATAACAAAGCAATGAGGATTGGAGCGAAAGCTTCAGGAAACGCACACAAGTTTGCCAGATACGCTCTAATCATTAATAGAGATATTCGCAAAAGATGTGATTCACAACTGTCCTGATTCAGACAATATAACCATCAACTCTTTAAAAAGAAAGGATACGGGCCGATGCATTATAGTTGAAAAGCATAGAAAAATAGCAACAATAATGCCTGTGATTGTAGATAAAAAATCAGATTTGATTGTTTTTTTTACAGTCACAGGCATTATTTTCGCTGTTTTTCTATCCTTTTCAACTGTAATGTTTTGCCTTTTGACAACATCTTTGTTTCTTTGTTTATGTTCAGACGTGAAACGTAGATAGAAAACGAGATGTTGCATGAAAATTGGATGGAATTGGATGGAAACCAAATGACTATTTCAAATTGAAATTGATGAGACTTTCGGGACAGAATTTGACTCTCATTTTTAACATCAATCGTAATGCAAGATTCTTTTGTGCAAAAAATAAGTTTGGGCAACCGAGCAATGGTGTAATTCCAGATGGATATGTTAAATGTACTTTCTACTTTGTAGCTTTTAAAACCTGGTTATAATTTTGCACGGTTTACCTGTGGGCTCCAAGATTGAGGTTCTTCCTGTCCCAATGCCTCAGATGTATCTCAAGGCCTTTCCTATGAATGTTTAGCGTTTTTATGTTAATTCTGATGTGTTTTACGTCAGAGAAGTTCTTTAGCACAGGCAATGCCTTTTGCTGCTTGCAAAGCCCATCTTGTCTGCCGTTCATTCCCGGGTTTAAAATGAAATGTTTCGTTCAGCAATTGTTGACTGTCCACAGGTTCTTGTGGATTTTATTATATAAGCAGTCAGATGTTTACCCAGCAAACATTTAATGCTGAAACCAACCCAACTGTGTGTTGTAAGCCACTCAGGCATCTCACTGAACTGAACAAGAATTGGCACCTTGTCATTTTTGCAGACTGGAGGCATGATGAGGCATCAACGTGCCAAAGAAAAATCCAAAGCAACTGAGATAACTGCTGTGAACAGCACTAAGCTCAACCTGCCCAAAGCTCCATTATGGCTATGACAGTTAAGAGCCACTACTGAATGAACAGCATTTAAAGCAGCATTATCCATGGCTGAAGGAGAATTCAATCCTTTGAAATGATTCATTACATTGTACTGTAATTTACTCAATTTCCTGCCGTACCATTTGGACAAGTGTTGCTCTAAATAGACAACTGTCATTCGTAAAATGCCAATTTTTGCCATGTTCCAGAGTAATTGTTGAGAGAGATAACACAGTGTTCGAGTCAGTTTGGATGCTGCAACCTCTGGGTTTATTTTCGTTCAAATTGTTACACAAGTACCAACTCACTTCAGTGTCAAAAACTCCATCAAAAGCCATAGAAACAGAAAAAAGGTGGACTGATGTTGTAATGTTGTTTGGACATTGAGCATCTTTCATTTGTAGACTATCCAAAATTTCCACCTCATCTCATCTGTTCTTCTCTTAAGGAAGTGGATTATAACAATAATCCTCACATTTGATAAAACACCTAATCATGTTGTCAAAACGACTCAAAGTGCTTCACAGGATTTACTGTAAAGAGTAGTGATGGTGTATTTTGCAGGCAAACGTGGCAGCCAATTTGTACTTCTCACAAAAATAAAATCTGTAAAAGCTATAGTTTCCCTAATAACTGTGTTATTCTAACACAAATGCTATTAGCAGCCACAATAGGATGTGAACAGTAACGAGTTGCATGCTTCTACTAATTTCGCAGGGCGAAACCTTGGGCTTACTCCACACGCCTAATAATAATCCCTCCAAAACAAAACAATAATAAATTGGTCGTTTTTAATCCAGGACTGTTTGTGGGACGCTGCTGTGCGCAATTGGCTGCCGCGTTTCGCCCACAAATATACGGTCCATTCACTTTACAGTATATTCTGTGAAGCTCTTTGAGACGTCGAGAAGATGTGAAAAGCGCTGTCTTTGGAAGGATTATTATTATTATAATTATGTGTGTTGAGTACCTTGTGTTGGTGTAATGGCTAAAGGTTTGCAATGACTATTTCAGTGTTTTACAGTGCATTATGTTATCGAGTCCAACTTTGAAACGAGGCAACATTTGAACAGTTAAAATAAAATGTTGTGAATAAACTTCAGAATGTTTTATAGGATGGGTTGAATATTAGTGTGTTTATTCATGGAGGAAATGAATCCCTCTTTGACCTGTGGGGGGAGAGGAGCAGGAGGAAAAGAGAAGCATCAAAGAAGGTACTTTCATTGTTAATGGTTTTATAAGGCTTCAGATGTCTTTTAGCACTTCCCAGGTTATTACTATCAAGTGTAGTGATCGATGTGTTTTTGAAGGTTCAGACATTGAACTTGAAACCATGAAATAATACTAATAATATTAATAATCCTTGAATTTGATATAGTGCCTTATCACGTAATTGAGACACCTCAAAGCGCTCCACAGAATATACTGTAAAGTGTAGTGCTGTGTATTTTGGGGCGAAACTCAGCAGCCAATTGTGCACATCAGTATCCCACAAACCATCATGGATTGAGTGACCAAATTATTATTATTTTTGTTTTTTGAGGGATTATTACCGCTGGAAAAGCGATCCACCAATCGACTAACACCCAGGCTCCTACTGACTGCTAGGTAAACAGAGGCGTGTGTGTGGAGTAAGGAAACTTCTTGGTTATATCAGCACTCTGGGCTCATTTTAAAACAAAAGGTGGATGCTGTGATGGGAAGCTGTTAGGATGGGTAATCTGAAAGGATGGGATGATATGGATCGAAAGGTCTTCTTGACATGAACTGATCCTGTGATCATTTGATGTTCCACCCAATGAACCATGGATTTTCTAGGGAAATGCACTACAAAAGGATTTCTCAATAAACGTGTAACAGTGGTGTTCTAATTGCTGATCCTGTATCAAAGCCATTGAGTAGAAGAAGGTACATTGACGCCAAAGAAAAAAAAAGCTCAAAACTCAATATCGTGTTTCATTACACTGTAGACTTGATGGATGGAAGTGATTTTAAGTTCCAGTTTTGTCGGTGGGTTTCAATGATTGTATAAAGCATCGGAATATTTTGTGTCCTGTTGAACCCCCTTTAGTGAAATAAGTGCAGCTGTTATGTGTTGAGACTTGGACACACTGTGAACACACATATATATTTGTACTTGATCCAAGTGAATAGAGCTGATTTCTCTCTTGCCTTGCTTCACATACTTTAAAAATGTTCCTGAATGTCTTTTACTTAAACTCAGCTGAATTTTGTCACAATTGTTGTTACGAGTGAAGAGTAGAATATGGACCATACTTTGAAAGAGGCTTTATTTAAACAGGAAAAATGTTCCGCTGTAAAGACAAAGATTCCGACCTGTCTGGAAGGCACCGCAGGAAGGAACGGAACACTTATTGGATTTCTGTGTAAAGGCAATACATGGCTCAAAACTGTGAAACAAAGGATTTGGTGTGTGTGAAAGATACTGAAACGTGCAGTTGGTTAAGATGGAATACAACTCCCATTTCAATATAAAAAATTGTCAAGCCACACTTGATTGTTAATCAATGTATATAACCTTCACTGTGAATTTTCCATCTGCAATAGATCTTTCAGCCCTAATACCACACACCACTGAATGTATTCCAGCTCAGCAAGGTCAACAAATGAAAATAAAGATGCAGAATCTTGGGTCAGTGAGTGACACTAATATTATTGGGTTATGCTGATGCAGAATTCAACCCCGTCTCTAGCACATCACAAAGAACAGGCAATCCAGCTGTAAATTCGAGTCCCCTTTTGATTGAATTCATCTATTCTGTTCAGGTGAAGTGCTTTTGATTGTGCGTTCAGTGGTAATCCCTCGAGAATGAAATTGTGTGACAGCCAAGCTGTGTCTATGACTGATTTCCTTCACATACAAGTGAACTGAGAGGCCACACCACTCCCCTAGTGTTTTTGGTAGCATTTATTATAGTGTGTGCAACATTTGACAGTTTAATTTAGATTCCATTAACAATAGGGAAAAAATGCACTTTTAATCTTTCTTCAGTCTACAACAATTTCTCATAATACTGTTATTAGGAAAAAAAAGGTACGTTTATATGGTTTCAGCAGCTGCAAGTAAAGTTTACTCCAGTAATAATCTAGGTCCATGGATATTAGTGGGGAATTTGAAGAAAATTCTGCAGCCTTTATTTAAGAAATGTGCACTATTAATTTCGTATCTATTTTAGCAGTCCTATATTTTATGCCTCAGCTGTAATGTGTCCTAGCAATTGATGGGTTTATTATTTTGCATCACTCGACTAGACTTCGATGATTTTAATCTCACCACGGAATGTTTAGAATTTTATTCAAACTATATTGAATTTCTGAATGGTCTTTCTTTCCAATTAAACGTTTCTGAAGTGCTGAAGTGTTCAGGACAGGCAAATCAAAATCTAAACCCTGATAAGAACTAGGATCCCTGTGTTTTAAAATAAACACAGAACTAAACTGTTAAGCAAGCATTGACTTCATGACCTGCCAGATTTATATACGTTTATTTCAATACTGCAATTTATATGCATTTATATGTTTGATAGTGCATTTTATTAAGCCTGCAGTGGAAACTGTCTGATCAAAAAATAAATACATAAATAAATTCCTCGGTTCAGATGCATAAAGCTTCTATTTCCTAAATTGTACTGAATGTTTTGTACTTGCACAGATGCTTTAGTGACAAATTAATCACACGGTGTCAGTGACTGTACCAGACCCGGTGACAAATGACTATTCTGGGCTTCCCAAATGATTCACATCCAACGTAAAACTGAGCAACACAGAACTAGAAGGTCCCAGGTTAGCTCCTGGTTTGTGCTGATCTCAGTTGGGATGACAGCATTCTGCAATTGCCTGGGCAACAGAGTGGAGGAAAAATACTGTTTTGATTGCTATCCAGTAAGCACGACTGGAAAGTACACACCTTGTCAATACTGGGCAATGATCGGATTAGATTTAGCTGTGATTGTTGTCAGCAATCCATACAGATAAACGCAAGGTAACTGCATATAAGGAAGCAGAAAAGGAGACACATGTATTGAAAAGGAATAGAAGTTGCCGAGGGGGAAGTTGAAAGAGAGAGAGCTGGGGTATTAGTTGACTCATTGCTCATCATGTCAAAACAGTCCAAGGCAGCAATGAACAAGACAAGCAGGAGGTTAGGCTTAGGCTGTATTACCAAATCAGTTGAGTTCTGATGCCCAGAAGTAATACTCAAGCTGAGCAATACTCTGGTCAGATTGCACCTGGCAAACTGCATGATATGAGGGATTGCCTAATTGCTAGAAGAGTGAAATGAGGATAATCACCAGGGGTTAGAGAGATGAGCTCGAAACAACCATTAGACGAGCTTGGACTCTTCAGTCTAAAAAAAGATATGTCAGAGGGGACCTCATAGGGGACAAAATATAAGATTTTCAATATGATTATGTGAGAAAGTACACCGAGAGCAATACTTGCAGATATAGAGAGACACAGAACAAAAGGGTTTCGAGTTGAAAAAGGAAAGCGATTGAGGCTAAAAGGGCAGACCGGTAGGATTGATATATTGGAAGGATGAGATCAAATGGGCCAAAGTCCCGTCTTCATCTGAAGCTCTGTTGGGATCTTGTAATCATTGCCTCAGCTCACATCTGGAACTACACCCAAGCACGAACATAATACAATAATAATCCTTGTATACAGCGCCTTATCACATCTTCGAGACGTCACAAAGAGCTTCAGTGAATTGACTGTATATCTCGTGGGCAAAATGCAGCAGCTAATTATGCACCGCAGAGTCCCACAAACAGCTATGGATTGAGTGACCAAATTATTATTACTTTTTTGAAGGGATTAATACCGCCAGAAAAAGGATCCGCCAATCGACTAATATGGTTCCTACTTACTGTTAGGCAAACAGAGGCGTGTGGAGTAAGGAAACTTGATTGTGATTAGCTATTTCTTTTTCAAGGTTTTTATAAATTCTTTTTAAAATAAGTCCCTCAGTTTTACTTCTGATGATAATGATTTTAAGGTTTTATTTAAATACGGCAATAAGAATGCATTCGTTCGATGCCAGTAAATTCAGTTTAAATTCAACACTTTTTTTGCAGTAGATTGGGAAGGTTTTGTATCCATACACAATAGTTTGTAATTTTAATGAACTATTTGTTTGAGAAATCCTGTATTGTACTGTAGCAAACGGATTCGCTAGAAAACGTAATAGATTTTAGTTTGGCAGTATGCACTTTTTTTGGCTGATAACAACAAAAACTACTTGCATTTACACAGTGCCCCTCATGCAGGGTAGTGTCCCAGAGTACTTGACAGTGACGGGGGGGGTGGGGGAGGTGACTGTAGGCACAGTCGAAGAGGAAGGTCTTCAGGCACGACCTGAAGATGGGGAAGGAAGAGACAAGGCAGAGGGATAGAGGAAGAGTGTTTCAGAGTTTCGGGGCGCCGTGGCTGAAAGCGCAGCTACCAATGGTGGAACGGAGGGCACGGTGGACATGCAGAAGGCTGGAGCCAGTCAAACGGAGTCAGCAGATAGTGGGTCGGAGAGATAGGGAGGTGCCAGGGAGTGAAGGGGTTTGAATTTGAACAAAGATTGCATAGAAGTGAAAATAATTAGAGTATTTTTCTGTTATTCTTTATGGTCCAGCAATTGGTGTAAAAAAGCTCACGGAAACAGTCAGTTGTTAGTTGAATTGTGCGATAAGTGATAAAATGCATTAAAAAAATCTTTCCTTAAAAAGTCGCAGAAAAATTGGAAAATTCCTTGGAAGGGGGCAATAAAGACGTAAAAGTTGAGTCTCTTCCCCTCAATTTTCTTCTCTCACCCTCACCCTCTGAAGGTGGTGAGTACAGTTCTGAGCACAGGTGACGGGAATGATAATCCTCTGGCACTTTGCCCAAAACACTGTTTGAAAATATGTGAGTGTAGATGGTGAATGTCAACAGGCTATTTATCCACAGGGGGTTGTCATTTCAACAAAGGCTGTTAATGTCCTTATCCTATAATCACAATTTCTAGCAGTGGCAGAAAATTCATACGAGAAGCACTGGTTACAAATCGCCCTTTCACCCCATTGTCAATTTAAGTGTCTCCCGAATCATGCAATATGTGTACACATTTAAAAATCGGTACATCTTATTCTTTTGGTAAAACATTCTTAATTCTTTGGTGGGAGAGGAGGCATGGGGCGGGGTGGGTGGTGTGGGCCAAATGAAGGAGGGAATTGATTTTGTGATCCAGCCAATTCTTTTTTCACCCTATCTCTGAGCTAGCAGCGGTGAGTTTATTGTCAATAAATATAATATTTTGTTTGAAAATAGCCCAGGTGTTTTTGCACTTTTAATGTTATTTGGCACATTCTTTGTGGCACAGTTAGAGTGAGTGTTGTCCTACCATCAATTCCAAAGAAATTTCTGGTAATATTATACATCATTTACTGTTAAAAAAAACTATGAATTTCGCCCACAAAATACACAGTGAATCCACTTCACTGTATATCCCACGAAGCGCTTTGAGATGTCTCAACGACACGAAAAAGTGCTGTACCAAATGCACAAATTATTATTAGGATTATTATTATGAATGTTACTGATTGACATGGAGCTGTGTGTGACGAGGAATATTATAAGGGGGAGAAATGGTGTTCAAAAAGTCAGCAGCAATTAAACAGATGGGTTTGGGAGGGACGGCTGCTACATTTTACTGTAGATGAATTTAAGGCAATCCAGTTTGGAAGAAGTAACGTTTGGGTATACAGTGGAGGGGAGCCCAATAGCAGAGGTAGTGAAATGAGAAGGATGTGGGTGTGATTATTGATTATTGACTGAGGTTTTTCAGTTGAAGTGAGGTTATTAGAGCCAGTCTAATATGACATCCTGAAGCCATATTTCAAGTTGAAAGAAGTGATTCTCACTTTCGATCACTGGTGAGACACATTTGGAATATGGTTTGCAGCTTTAGGCGTCCTACCTTCAAAAGATCACTGAAGCGTGAAGAGAGCTCTTTGGAGAAAAGCAACAATTTAGAGTTTTAAATTAGGAGAAGAAGCTCACAGAGTTGAAAAAACAAAATTGAGGATTATAATCCAGTTGTTTAATAATAATCCTTGCATTTGATACAGCGCCTTATCACATCTTCGAGACTAATTGACTGTATATTTTGTGGACAACATATTTAGTTTAAAGTTATAATAGATTGAGACGATGTACATACAAAAAGGTTATTTGACCTACCTTTTTTAAGAGGATAGATCACTTGTCATTGCTTTGAAAGAGGACACCTGTGCCCTCATTTGTTTTTTGAGGTTCCCAATTGTTAGTTGGGAACACTAATCGTCCAGGGCTTTGGGACCTCCTCCCGTATGAAAGCGCTGTATAAATGTAATTTATTGATAACCCTACCCTAACCCAATTAAATGTTGCTGTTGTTAATCTCTGCAGCGAGTTGCACTCCTGTTGTTAGAGCTATTTATACCTCTCGCTGGCCACAGGATTATTATTTTTTAACCTGCTGGTTGCGAATTGTGTGCGAAGAATGTCAGTCAATTCTTTCTCCCAGGGTAGCTGTGTCCGAACTGCTTTATATGGATGTTCACGTTGATTATCTGTAAGTGGAAGGTTATGATACTCTGTTTGTAGCTGGTCAATAACCAATAAATGGGCAATTTACGAGTTGAATGATTTCGGGTTGTCAGACTACCAATTGACAACTTATGTGCTTCACAAAAATGTATTAATTTTCATGATGAAACACCGCAATTACACTTAATAGAGAAATTGCAGACTTTCAAAATAAAATTGTATCTACAGTGGTATGTCATGTCCCTAACGGTGTGTTGGGCTATAAAATATGCAGTTTATACAGATATAAATATACAATATATACTTTACAACATCAACAACAACAACTTGCACTTATATAGTGCCCTCCATGCAGGGTAGAGTCTCAGAGCGCTTAAATATATACAATGTACACTTTAAGATGTCTAGAAGATGTGATAAGGTGTTATATTAAATGCAAGGATAATAATTATATTATTATTATTGTGGCGTGATTCCACTATGCCGTTTTGGCAAGGAAAGCATTTTTTTCTCTTGTAGCTTTGGAGATCCCTTGCTATTTGTTAGTTGCAGACATTACTGGTTTTCATTTCACTGCAAAGGGGTACTTCTGAAACCATAAGCACATCGCCAGAATGGAATTTTATATGAGGTTCTTTATTCATCATTAAGAGTGAATTGCATTGGATAGGTCACACAGATAGATATGGATTTTCTTATTACCTTTGAAAGATTGTGCTTTAGTCTGGCCACCTCTTCCATTACTAACTAGATTGTCAGGTTAGACTGGTTGGGAAACGCTACATGCATTCTTAAAGGGGATTTAGATTTTTTTTTAAAAAAACTTTTCGTAGCAATACTGCTTTCTAAATGAATAGAAAATATATTTTAAAAAATCACATTCGCAATCACAGTTGTGTGTGTGTGTATAGTGGACGTTTAAGCTGCAGCTCTATGTTACCTTCTCCATTCTTACTGAAATGATTAAGAGGGTGTTAAAATACATGAAGGGAAGAGGCTGAGCTTTGTGGCCACAACAGATGTTGTTAATTCATTATCTCCACTCACCATGGCCACAAAAATTAGACATTCAGCAGGGGCAGTCACGTAGCAGTCACTATCTCTTAAAGCTCTTTTTCTCTTGCACAACATTCCTGCCTCTTCCCATCATTGTTTATATTCACCCCACAAAATCTGTCTTCCACTCTTTGTCATCCTTCATTAGGTTTCCATCACATCCCTTTGGGAGGATCTGCTTGCATTTCATATTGTGCCTTATCAGTAAAATGTCAAAATGTCTCAAACTGTTTCACAGAGGGTTGTTTTTCTGGACAGTGGGCACCGTGTATTTGTAGGCAAACACAGCAGCCAATTTACGAACAGCTTTGTCCCATAAACAGCCACATTTTTTTCACATGGGGAAAGAACGGGGAGAACGGGACTGATTGGGTGTCTCTTCCAAAGAGCCGGCACAGGCTCGATGGGTCGAATGGCCTCCTTCTGTTCTGTAAAATTCAATAATTCTATGAAACAGCCACATTTCTTTTTAAACCGAGGAATTGTTTGCCAGCACACGAGGGGAAACTGCCTTCTCTTTTAAATTATGCTGTAAGATATTTAATGAACGGCTCACTGAACCTCCGTTTAATATCTCATTCGAAAGACAGCAAATCTCTGAACACTGTACTTGATAGGCAGCCAAGCCAATCAGTTCCAAGTCCCAATCTGGGTTTGGTGATGATTTAGGACTTTGGAGATCTGAATTAGGGATGTCTACAAACAAATATTTAGTACCATTTTCTTGGAGTAGCAAATATATTTGCAGAGAATAGTTAGAGCTTTAACTCACAGAAATTGCTCCCCCCCCACTCCCCATGGACTTTCTTTCCCCTTTAATTCGTATCTTAGTTTTCACTTTTAGCAAGGTTATCTTTTGAAGGATGACAATTTAAAATCTTTCTGCTATTCGTTGAAGGTACATTACATTCCCTAAACTGAACTTCCTGTATCAATGCTTTGAATATCAAATGCGAACAGTTCTTTTGTTAGACAAATCCATGTCATGTTAAAGTCATAAATATATAAATATGTAAAAAAAATCTTATACCGTGCACTGTTACTGAATACCAGATATTGTGTTTGGAATAATCTGTATTTATATCTGATGCTGAATATTAAAGGCAACTTAGTTGGGTAAAGACTTGAAAACGAAGGCAAATCTCTGATCAGGTGCGAGTTTTGTGCTTTAAAGAATACTGTACTTGTATGTTAAAATAGCATTGGTGGGCCCCAGTGCCAACGTGATGCTTCTAAGAATGTGTGTAACTGAAATAGCAGCACTCTGCTCTGAATTTTGAAACTTTGCGTATATATGTTTTGTGACAGTTTAAGTCATAAATTTGCTGTGAGATACCGAGATAATTGGGTGGTAGAAAGATGTACATAATCTCTACCCTTTACAGTCTTCGTAGGGCAAATTAAAATGGCTGGTTTAATGACGTGTCATGCTAAAACTCTTGGAAAATCGTTGTATAGTGTCAGCTAAGTGACAGTAATGAGGAAAAGGTTACCAAAGGCCTCCCAGAAATGCTCACAAGATATTGTTTCACCAATATAACTTTGATTAGACGACTCGTGTGAGTTTACCTCTGGTGAGGATTTTTTTTGCCAGCACTGCTTCTCATTGCAATGTGAGCCACGTAATACCACCTTCCATGGAGTGAAAATTACAACTGTACCACAATTCAGCTCGGAGGACTTCCTAAGTATTGCTTGTGTCAACAAATAATCAAAACAACACTGGCCACCACAAAATCAATCTATTCTCCCAAACATGTCACTCACTCATTCATTCATTAAGCTTTGTGTTTTGGCCTCATTTAGCTTTCACTCAAATAACAGCACAAGAACTCGATCTGCACTGAACATGACCAGGCAGAGGATAAACATAAAGGCCTCACACATCACAGCATTGCAATGAGCATTAGATAGTGAGCTTTATACGGTATCTAATTACATCTGGTCAAAAGGGCAGGCTTTATTTTTTTGAAAATGTAAAAATCTCTCCCCACTTTCAAAGTCTGTCTCAAGATTAAGCTCTTTGACTGGGTCTGCGGTTATCTTTCCCCCACCCTCCCCCCACCTTCTTCAGGTTCCCCATCAATTTGGGTCCCCAGACGACTGTGCTAAGCACTTTGAGACATGAAAGGCACGATATCAATGTATATTGCCTTGTATTGTAAACGCATGCACATTAACTTGCTTCATATCCTATTTTGTGATATTTAAGGCCTTTCAGCCTTACATTTACATTTTAGCCTCAATGTAATATTGTTGGATTTTTTGTAGTAAAGGTTTAATTTTTCCCCGTGTTAACCTGGGGCTGAATATTCCAGCAGCTGAATATACACAGTAAAATTGCTGATCCAGGAGTAAAATGTTTTTTTACCTTCAAGGGTTCTGCTGTATGTCTATTGAACAACATTGGAAATAATTAGCAGTAATTTACAACTCTTCCCTCAGGCCCCTAACTCTTCCCTCAGGTCTGAAGAAAACAAAAGCAATATTGTAGATGTATTTTATTCTTCCACCACTTTGGGTATTTTCTTCCTGCTTGTGCCCTTGGATGGCAAAAGCTCTTTTTAGAAACAAGAGACCTTGTTTTCTGGATTAAGGTAATGAATAGGCAATTCGCTAAACAATTAAGTAATTCTGATTAGTTTTTTGCATACTGCTTAAGGCATTGCCTTCTTATCTCAACTGCATCTATTCCGCGAAACAGTAATTTCACTAATTGGAGTCAGTAACTGAAGTTTCCACACCAAGTCCTATGTGTAATTACAATCCAGCTCAAGATTTCATCTCTACCTTAACTATACTTCGTATCGAATACTTATGGAAGGTAAAAATGTATTATTAACAACCTCATCATAGAGTCAGTGAAAGTCCTTATTTAAGCGCTCCAAAATACCACTCCACATAAAGGATATGATGCCATTCTACCCAATGCTAATGGCAATGTGTCATCACCATGATGGGTGTGATGGATTGTTTTGATGGTGTAATTCCGGTTCACAATGGGAACGAATTCAAGATTTATTTTGGATGAGAAAAAACAGTCTGATTTTGAATGAAGGATTTCTACTATATAGGATGGGATCAAGGCCACGTGATGCATACCGTAAACATACTAGGTACAATTTTATGTAACTGCAGATGTCTAGGGGAAAAAATAGTGTTTCCAGGAAATTTATAGGGACTGAGGATATCTACTTTTTTTCTTAGTGAGGCTGTCTCATGACTTGTTTTGTACCAATGGCTTTTATTTAATTTAAATGCATCAATCCTTTTCCATTTCTGTGATCTCCCTTAAGGAATACAAAATGTTTCATAAATCAAGTAATCCACAATTGTAATTAATGCTTTATTATATATATATATAACACATTGGATAGTTTTTAACTTAGTGAACTTTGGTGATCAATTGGAAGGGATAAATTTTAATCATGTTCAGCACCATCTAAAAAGCCATGTTTGGTCTTGCTTTTATTGTTGCCAACAGAATAAATGTTGTATAATTAATTCGGTGCCACAAAGCTCTCGGCATTGCATCTTTGATGCATTATTCTGAATTCAAACAATATAGAGGAATGCGGTATTAAGTGCAGCAATTTCCATGAAGGGAGTAGTTTCTAAGACCATCACAAGGCAAACTACCTTCACGAGAATGTAACGAGTCCCATGTGTGACTGAACAGTCTCAAAACTAACTGTTGCACCCAAGAGGCTTGGAGCTGAAGGGTACAAATCTGCATATGAAACAGAAATAAAAAGTCAACATGGAAGGGAAGTCGCAGGGGATAAAGCGAAAAAATAAATCTTTTACTTCAAGGACTAGAAAAATACAACAGGTAAATAATCCTTTCAGTTTTCAAAAATTAGTAACTTTTATTAAATTAGCTTTATTTTTTAAAAAAAGTTCTGTTTTCTCAGCCGCTGCGACAACAAATTTGTTCATTACTAGAAACTGTTTGCAACAGCAAGAGAATTTTTTTTTCAGATGCTGTTCTGTCGACCTAAGCTGTTTTAGTCTGTGTCCTAAAAATATTACATTTTGTGCTATTCATAGATTTAGACTTTTGGGAAGATCTGCTTGATCCATCCTATAGAGGGAGTCACCTCAAATCACAGATAAACCGGCTTCACAATCCCCACAGAAAGGAGATTTGAAGTGATTTTGCAATGGTGGAGCGGAGCTGTTATGAGAGATAGAGAGAGTTGTTCTGCAATAGATGTCCCATTTAATTGGATAGCCCTTTTGCAAAGAAACAATATCATTGTATTTACAGCTTATAAAGTGTCATCGACATTTATTAATGGGCTAATGAAGTGATTTCAGCCCAAAATGTGATACGGTTGTGAAAGGGCCAGGGGCTATCTCAGGTGCTGTTATGATGGTGTTAACCTTCAGGTTTTGTATGGTTTCCCCAAGAAAATCTGCAGAGAATCCACCAACAGGTAAATGTGCTTCTCAGTACTGAGCAATCTACTGTATGTGTGGAATCTGGTCCCAGGGTAGTTTGTCATTGCTGTTTCCCCATGTCTAACACCTTGATATCACCTTGAAGCTCCTCACTGTCCTCTCAATCTGGCATCTTAAAGGCTTCGAGTGCCATTTGCTTTCTTATTCCAACAAAGTCACTGTATGGCCAGTTCATCCATGTAACATGGTTTTTGTTTTTCCCCCTCTATTTGTGTGAATTACACCAAAACATTAACTCCCGATGAATAAATCCAATCCGAAATGAGGAATTTCATTGCTTGGCAATAACATTTGCAGAGGCTGAGATGTCTTAAAACGTGAACAAAAAATGTAGTGGATTAGCAGCATCCTTGCAGCCTCTGGAGTGTGTTACTGCACTAAATGCATTTTTTTTATAACACAGTTGAGCTTGGGGGCAGTAATTTATTCTATTATTAGAATGTTTTTTTGTTATGCTGATGGCAGGTGTCATGGCACATGTCAAACTTTGCGATTTGGATTTAAATCCTGTTGATATGTCCTCCTGTCGTATTTAAATGTAAATTGTATTCTATTGTTGTACTGTACAATTTAAAAGGATCCAGATGATTTGAAGGTTTGTTTTTCCTTGAGTTGCAGGAGAACAGTTTACTTTCTATACGTTATATATAATAATATAAAAGATATATTTGCTATAGCATCTTATCACATCTTCGAGACGTTTCAAAATGCTTCACAGAGTATACTGTAAAGTAAATTGACTGCATTTTGTGGGCGAAACACGACAGCCAATTGCGCACAGTAGCGTCCCACAAACAGGTGTGGATTGAATAACCAAATTATTATTATTATAGTTATTGCTAAAGTGGAAGAAATCTAGTGCATAAGTGAATCCGACAACAATTTGTTTTGTTTTTCCCGTCACCAGAAAGCATATTTTTAAAATTAGTTTTATTTTCCTTTTTAATATATTCAAAAAAAATTACGCTGAGTGTATACTGCAGAGGGGGATTCCCTTTTCCTCCTTTCAATAACTTTCCCCAGCCTGTTTGGAAAGATGAATTGTTCCAATATTTCCAGGGCTCCAGTCTCGAGCTTGATGCACCTGAACCATGATTTACTCACATAACTGACAGCCCGTGAGAGACCAGGAACGTAACGTGTTGGAACTGCAGGATAAATTTATTTCCAATAACTGTGTGACACTGTTAAGAAAAAAACGACAGGCATTTACATTTGTAGACGTGCCCCATGGGCCATAGGCCAGGCATGAGTCGTGTTAATTTCTGAAACAGAGCACCAAGTGTTGAAAGGAACCCTCTTCCACAAATGGGAAGAGATTCTGAAAGGCATTCATGCCCTTGCTTATTTGTTACCGCAAACAGTGGAAAAGCCTCTTTGACTCCCGCAACAGAAAATCTCCCGAAGACTGCGACCTAATAGAGTAAATGCGGAATGAAAGTGCATGAGAGGGAAGGGCAGTGAGGGGATGAGAGAGTGCATGAGAGGGGAGGGCAGTGAGGGGATTTCAAATGTATTCACCCAATAGCACTGGAAATCAAATCACGTGTTTCTTCTTAAAAGAATTGTCTGTTTGGGTTTGGTGTTAGTTAGTGCTGTTAGCACCAACACGGTGTTGGTAATGAAATGTTGATCGTACTATTTTGATGCCAAAGAGGTTTGTAATGCAATTACAGTATTTGGTTGGGCTCACAAGCAAGAGCAAATGTTTGTTTGACCCTTTCACCAGGGAATTCTGTTCACAAATGGTATTTCTGTGACTTGGTTATTGCAACGTTGTTTTCCCTTTCACTAAGTTTCCCAGACATTTTTATATGCGCGGAAGTCTCGCACTCGTTTGAGTCACAAGATGGAATTTTGCTATTTAATTTAACAGATACAAGCCCAAATATAAACCCAGCGTAACAGTAATTCAGTCAAGTTAAAATCTGGAGTTTTTCTTTATTTTTGAGGAAAGGCTAAGATAAACGGGCTGATCCCATGTTATGCGTGTGCACTGCACCAATGGTGTAATTATTCCAACATTTCACCATTTATGGGCCATTCCACCATTGTGAAGTGGCCCTGATAAGCCATTCACACCTTCCCTGCACAGCACTGTTCCACTCTCCACTCTGTGTGCGTGTGGTTGGGTGGGTGTGTGAGGGTGTACGTTTATATAAGTCTATTATAACTTGATCAATCATTTTTAATGTAACATTAATCCATACTTAAACAGTCCTCGTCAAGTGAAGCGAAGGAATCTTCTGATTTCTGGATTGCTTTTAAAATAAATGTGCTTTTGGAAATGCAGAATGAGAGGAAGCTCTTTTTTTCCTACTGAGACAATAATGTGTAGGCTATAATTTACAGAATGCAGCATCAGCAAGTAGTCTGACTCGCTGACAGAATGACAAGGAATTTGGGGGTCATGTTGTACTGCTGTCAGGTGTATCACCCACCCCAGCAATTGTCTTCTATCTCTCTCTCTGTCGCTCTCTCTCCCTGACTTTGCTGCGTGTTTCACTGTAAGCTTTGACTAATAGTCTCCATCTCTTTTCACTTCTTTGAAAAGAGTTTCAATCCGAACTGAACTGAACTGTTTTGAGTTAACGTTGCCCCAAAAAAAACTATTAATCATTACATTTGAACTGACAGACTGAAGCTTTTATTTTTTTTGGCGGGTGGGTGGGGAAATTCAGGTCACTCGAAAATCATAGGAGGTGCTGAAATGTTAGGATGTCTCACACAAAATGTCCTCTTATTGAAACCACCCCCCACCCCGGTGTTTCCACCAGCATTGTCTTCGTAATGAGATTCACGACTCTGGAATACCAACATGATGGACTTATTCCTGATCATTAACTACGAGAGAACTATAGGAGGCAGTCAAGCCTGTAAAAGGTCTCCTCTTATTTCTTTAGGATGCCGCCTCACAAGTGGAGAGATGGCGTCCGTCCCTGGAAAGTGAATTGAAGCCTGCCCCGCGTCGCACCCGCCGTTGCTTAATTAATTTTGCGAGCGCGATTCAAGCATTTTAAGGCGCGCAAATAACACCCAACTGGTTTCCGGCACGACTCGGAGTGTCGCAGAATCAGACAAATACTTTCCATTAGGAATTGGCTGCAAATGAAAGCGCTTTGAGCAAGCACCTTGCAGGACATTTACGTGAACAGAATGCTTAGCGGAGAGCCGGGTAATTCATCATAGTCTGGTTGCTAAGGCAACTTGAGTTCGGGGAGACCATGTGATTCAAGGCAGTTTCTGTTGATGGGTTCTAACCGATATCTCCTAAGCAAAGGGCCAGTGTTTTCCTACTGAACGAGTGTGTGTTGGTGTCTGTTGAAAGGCACAATGGAACGCCTCTGGAGTCGTGAAAGCGTCTCTCACTGAATGACGTTTGTTTCCACTCAGCGAAGGAAAACCCCTAATTTTCCGCATAATGCATGTTTGTAATTTACCCATTTATTAGTTGCAAGTTCCTGTGTTTACTGGAGAAGAATATAAATGACACCAATAATCAGCCAATGCTGGGTCAAAGTGAGACGAGATTTTTTTTTTGAAAAAAATAGGATTGTCTTAATTATTTCATTGCAAACATATGCGTAGGATTGTCTTGGATAAAGCAAAAAAAAATAACAGTCCAATTAAATATCTTTCCTATCAACCATATTTCACTCACTTTTTTTTCCTTCTTTATGCTCCACTTACACCATTCCTCAACTGAAAGGGCAACACACGGTGAGTTGATCTGACATCCCTCTCCATCCCAACTCCCTGAGGAATTGGCTCACCTTTCTGATCTTCACTATCTACTGATTGCTTGGCTATAATTAAGAACTTACCATAGATTAGTGGTAGCAATGCTTTCAGGACTCAGGGGCCAAGTTGGGTTCGAATGCAAATCTCTTGGCGTTGGAATGTCAAGTTCAAAATTCTTAATAATATTAGACTTGAGACCATTGCCTTAAGTGCAAAGTTTGGAATACTGGAATATTCTTGATTTAGCCTTGGGTTTAGAAGCTGATTTTATGCAGTTGTTTTCAAGTACTGCAGAAATACAGCTCCCACATAGGGATCACATTTAAGCATTTTTCAGAAGTCACACAGTACTCTATAAATGGAATCTTGTTGTTGTTGTTGTACTGAATTTTAATTCATCGGATTTCAGTCCAAACTGGCGGATGTAAAGATTCTTCTGCCGGTTCTTAAGTGTACTGAATAAAATCAGTTTAAGCAGCCTTAATCCAGGTTCTAGATTGTCCAGACCCTCAATATACAATAGTAATAATAATAATCCTTACATTTGATATAGCACCTTATCACATCTTCGAGACGTCTCAAAGCACTTCACAGAATATACTGTAAAGTGAATTGAGTGTGTATTTTGTGGGCGAAACTTGGTAGCCAATTGTGCACAGCAGCGTCCCACAAACAGTCGTGGATTGAGGTGATCAATTTATTATTGTTTTTTGAATGAATTATTATCCCCCAAAAAGCAATCTGCCCATCGACTAACAACCGGGTTCCCGCTTACTGCTGGTAAACAGAGGCATGTGGAGTAAGGAAACTTGCTCAACATTTTGCCCTGCCGGGAATTGAACCCCAGTCTCTCGCAATGAGGCGAGTGCTCTAACCACTGAGCTACAGAACTCCACAATGTGAAGTAGATTGGTGCTACCTTTGCAATTGTACTTAATCATGTTGTGAGATTGGGGTAGAGGTGATCTGGGGAAAGCAAGTGAAGCTTTTTACTCTGTCTATAATCTTTGTTGTTCCTGATGTGAGAGTATTGTGCTATTGTAATTGTAAGTGCTCTGAGACTCTGCTCAGTGTGAGGGGTGCTATATAAATGCAAGTCGTTGTTGCTATTGCTGTTCTCTAGCACTTGGAAACTTCCTAATACTAATGTAGAATGCAAAATTGAACAGTGCACAGTGTGCTGTTCCAACCCTATGGGCACAAAAGGTGCATAATTTGTTGAAATTTTCACCTGGGTCAACACAAAACTCACTTAAAACTAAAACAGACATAATTATTTGTTTAAAAATTGAGCATGTTTTGTGTTAACTACACTGAGTAATAGGCTGAAGAGCTTTGCTATTAATTTTTAGATATTATATATATTATATGTGGGTGTGAGTGACTCGTCTATTTATGTATGAACACAAGAGCCTGATTGATGAAGAGAATGAAATGCCTCCCTGCATTAAGGAACTCAATCCTTTCTAATTTTCCCGCAAATTGCACTGGCATGCAGCGATCTGAGGAGTCTGTTTTTCTCAATTTCGCACAGTGCGAAGTTTAATTTGAGCAGATGGATAGGCTTTAGTCTAATAGAAATGGTCTGCTAAATAGTGTTTTTCATTCCAAACAGGTAAGAGACCAGTTGAATTTTGGAAATGGTAAAAAGATTCAATAGTCAGAGTCATGATAATCTGCTCAGATGTGACTGATTACCAAATGGAGCAGAGTTTGCCCACATAGCTCCCTCGAAATAGAACGTCGCATTACACATCCCTTGACCACTGTGACCAGAATTGCTACCTTGAGTAAACTGTAGAATCTTTCCATCAATATTCACTTGATTGTGTGGCGTGGAAAATGAAATTTAAACACCTTGTGCATTGAAATAAATCAGGCGTATGACCAATTCCATTCAGCTACAAAATGTAAGCTGGTCTCACAAAGCACGGTAGCTCTTCTCATTTACTTTTACAGTGTGAAAAGTGGATTCCTAAAACATTCTGCATTTTATGGCTGTTTCAAAGTTTTGAGTAGGATTTGAATTGCAATACTGTACTGCAGCACGTGACTTAAGTGTTTCTTTGGTAACCCTTGCGAGGTTATCATTGTGAATTCCTTATGCTTTCAGTGCAATTTTTGGTAAATTATTTTGCTCTTTGAATCAAATAATGATCTTGACCAGGCAGTAAGGTCCTTTTTGCCTTTGTCTTTTGGAATTATTGCACTATCCATCATTCTCGCAAACCACAAGCAGTGATTAGAGCTCACCGGTTACCATGGTAACTCTCCTACAGGACGACTCGGATTTTTTTGTCTGGCTTCCATTTGTCTGATTTCCTGTGCTCTCAGGAACATTCCGTACATGTGCTTTTGTCCCGACGTTTGTGAAATAAAAATGTCTCAAAACATTTTGAACTTTGTTTCCCGCCCCCCCCCACCCCCCCCATGTTTGTTTGGAACGCCACTTACAGAGATTCAGTCTGTGCCAGAAAACTGGTCGGATATCTAGTTAGCACAGAATCAAGCTTGGCCCATTGAACCCTTCCTTTCCATCCGGCTACGTACAATTTGCAATTCATTAACACCAAAGCAATTAAAGTATTTTGTTCACCTTTGGCATTATTGTGTTTACAAGCATTAACTTGAGTTGCACACAGCTGTCATCCCTCATTTCAGGACAGTTTAATCAAAACCCTGTATTCAGGTCAGTATTTTTGTGGGGCTCCAGTCTCAGTGTAGTACAGAATTATTCCATCAAATCCTAGTTGGAAATATAATACTAATAATAATGCTTTGCATTTGGATACAGCTCCTAATCACATCTTTGAGACGTCTTAAAGCACGTCACAGGATACACTGTCATATTTTGTGGGCGAAACATGGCAGCCAATTGGGTATACTGTACATTTGCCAATTTAATGGCTTCTGTAATTGAAGCTTTACCTTTGTCATTTGGATATAACTTGTCAACTTCTATTGCATTTGTTCCTTGCACCTCAAAATGCAAGGATCTGAAAGGTAATATTTCTGACCCTCTATTTGCTTTCACTCTATATCTCACTTGTCTGCAAAAGAAATCTAAGTCATCTATCTATTACGTCAACACACCATCCATTTAAAGTCTCTCCCCACCACCAAAAATTATAACTGGTTAAATCAACAGTTTTACTGCAAAACTAGTTAGTTATTAAAATCAGCCCTTTGAATTTAATTGTACTTAGAGAATGTCCAATGGGATCAATTAGTCAGATAGAGTCAGTATTGTGCTATGTGAGTTAAGAGTGTTCTCCTTATTTAACCATTAGGTTGTCATTACATTGAGTTATAAGTAATTTGTTCAAATTACAGACTTTCTTCTGTTCCTTATTAAAATTAAAGTCTTCCCTTCCTTCACCTTTTGCACTGTTTTAGAACTTGTGGAGTCCTGTAGCTCAGTGGTTAGAGCACTCGCCTCGCAAGCGAGAGGACCTGGGTGCGATTCCCGGACAGGGCTAAAAGTTGGGCAAGTTTCCTTACTCCACACATCTCTGTTTAACTATCAGTAAGTAGGAATCTGGTTGTTAGTTGATTGGGGGATTGCTTTTCCGGGGATGATAATCCCTTGGTCATATAACCCACGGCTGTTTGTGGGACGCTGCTGTGCGCAATTGGCTGCTGCGTTTCGCCCACAAAATATACAGTCATTTAACTTTACAGTATATTCTGCAAAGTTCTTTGAGACGTCTCGAAGATGTGATAAGGCGCTATATCAAATGCAAGGATTTTTATTAAGTTTCACCCAAGTTATCATCTCAAGATCTGCAAATTTAAATCATTTTTTACAGCATAAATAATTTAAATCAAAAGCAATCAAAGCAATTTCATTTGTAAGTTATTCTTTTTAATGTAAATTTGTTTGATGGTCGCCCTTGTTGTTTTTGTTATCTTGCCAAGAATGCTTTCTCTTACAAGGTTCATGACTAAATGAGATTCATAGCTAAATGATTTGCTCTGTACCCAATAGATATTATTATATCAAGCACCATAACAGCCAACTTTAAGCCTTTATTTATTTATTTATTTATTTACTTACTTACTTATTTCCTTTTCTCTTCTTGATTAAAGCAACATCGTGATTATATAAGGAAACCTTAAAAGGGATTTTTTTTGCTTGTTCCGACTAATTCTTTGTAAATGAAGCATCATTATTAAAAACAGTGCAGCTCAGTTTTCCACTTGTTACACACCCCACATTTCCAATGGCATTTGACGCCAGTTTGTGGTACAATATTAATGTGAGTTGCCACATACAATTGTTAGTACCTGTAATAGAAACAACAACTTAATCTCAATTTCAGACAACTCCGATGATAGACACTGCCAGAAATATGCGTTGAAATGCTGTTGATACAGATGTTTTTCACTCAATTATTATCGTATCATCTCGACAATGAGAACAAATGGCAAGATAGAGATGATTCTACATTCCAGTAACTTGGGGTAGACAGTTCTGACAATGGGGTATAATGTTTGTTCTTCTCAAACTGGATTCATGCATTAATGGTGACGTCCCATCACAAAATTCAATATTCGAAAATCGCAAGTCGGCAAAGTCCAACTTCAGTAATAAATAATGTACACAAATGTTCGGGTTAATCCATTGCGGGTTAGTTCTTGATGAATTTACTCTGATTTTGCAGACTTCACTTGTGTGGTATGACTGTCACAACACCTTAGTGTGAGGGGCAATGCTGACAGCTTATGTCAGAACACGTAGCAGCTGCCACAAACAATGAGGCCCCCAAATTGAATAAAATCCCCACATAAAAGTAAAATAGAACATATTTATTTTAGGATATAATCTGGGGATTCGTATGAAAAATGATGAAATGTTCTCGTTGCTCTTAGTTTCAGTTATCACCTGGTTTATGTTATCATCTGAATTCACAGCTGAAGATTCACATCTGAATAATCGCTCATCGCTGTCTGTGAGTCTCTCTTTTCTGAATGGGATTTTAGCCATTCAACTAAAGGATCTGATTATGCAGTCCTCAGTTTATAAGAGCTTCTGTTCATTTCTTAGATCAACCGACTCTACCTACATTGTCTTAACTGAAAATGAAAGTAAATCTTTGTGATAGGCACACAGCCCATGAAATATTGAATGGCATTTTATTAGCTCGGGTGATGAATCCAAAATAAATTAGGAATCCCTTTAAACTATTTTCGAACAGCGTTTTATCAAACCGACTAATACTTTGTGATTTAGAAATAAAACTCCAAAGTTCAAATTAACATCCGGCCATCATTGCATTGCCTTGTGACTGACGTTTTTTTAGGTAAAATCCTATCGACGTGATGCCAAGCAACTCACAGTAAAGTTTCAGAGATGTGATTTTCACTGGATTTCATGGCTGTAATCTGTCCGTTGCAGTAATAATGACATGTAAATCATAAGACAGATTTTCCTCATTGAGTTGTTTTTTTAATAAATCTGGAATTAGCCAATGTGACGCCATTAATAATATCTTGGATTACTGCATCAATTACTCTCGTCCGATGTGCCCATCGAAAAGAGCGCTCCAATAAATTCCACCTCTACTGTTAAAAGAATATTGGTTGTTCATTCAGATTAGATTTTATCTGGAGGATTGTGAGGTGATGTTTGAATCTGTTGGTTATTTGCTATGAGAGTCTTTATAAATACTTGGGATTACAAATCATTTGCTTGAGTTGTTGATATTAAGTTGAGGGTGATAAGGTGGCCAGATGGATTTGGCATTATTCAGCCATCTCATTTTGAATTTATTTCAGCAGGGGATGGGTGTTGTGAAATATACTGTCAGAATATAATGAGCAGCTTTTGTTCATCGTCTTCAAGGGACTTTTATTTAACGTGAAAAATTCATTGGAACATTTCAAACTTTTTTTCTTCTTACAACGAGTTCCCTCAAAGGGTTTTATTTCCTGTTTACAATGGGAAATATATATATATGAAGAAAACTGAGATGGGAAATCCTGAGCTGCCCTTAGGTATCGCATTTCTTTTATTTAAATGATTGTTTTTTTTATTTTTATTATTGCAAAAATGTTAAGTCCTTTTCAGTCAAAAGTAGAATTTTGTCTTGCTGTGTTTTTATAGGATGGAGGGTTATGAATCCCTAAGGTATCGTCCTTGGGGTCACTTTTGGAAGGAACGTGCATTTGGAAGCAATGTTGTATATCGCCCCTATGCCTTTGTTCTTTCCCTTACAGTGTCCTTCCATTCATGAGTGAGCACACAAAGCGGCCGTTGAATTTTAAAATAGTTTTTGATACGTTGTTGATTATAAATATTTATTACATTGATTTCAATCTGAACTTTCAGGGTTATGTGAAAACTATTGCTGTGGTAAGAGTTTACAGTTGAAAGAGAAAGTTCTTATTTTTAGATGCAGTGTTTTTTTTAGCATTCTGCTTGAAATGATGGCATGGAGTTCATTTACAAAAAGCTGGACCATTGGATTCTGTAGATGCAAATCATATTTTTGGAATGAATTGATGAATTTGAAAGCGGTTTGCAATGGCAGATCATTTACAAATCCTCGGTTTAAATGTGGGCAACTTGCAGCTATCAGCCTATCTGCCCCTACTCTCTGGAATTCCATCCCAGCGTCCCTCCAACTCGCTCCCTCCCTTGCCTCATTCAAGGTCCATTTCAAGACCTGTGGCTTTGATTGCACTTCCGGTTATCTTTACCCTTTCTGCCCCCCTGGCTCCCACTCCCAGCTTGCATGCCAAGCCAGGCTTATTAAGGAAGCACCTTGGGCCATCTTCCCAATGTGAAGGGTGTAATATAAATGTAAATTTGTATTGTATTGCATCTTCCTGAACAAGATTATGTGACATTACTCAAACGACTTGAGACTTGAATGAACAGTATGAAAGAAGGGGAATTGGCCATTTCTTCCGGCTTGAGATTCTGACAGAGGTGCATTGATTAAATGTAAGAAGGTCTGAGACCTCATCAAGCAGCAATTGTAAATGTAAGTTTACTGAAAGCCTATAAGACTATCGTAAAAACTATCCTGGAAACCATTTTTAGAATGCTTTTCTTTCACAAGATCCAATTTGCGTGCCAGATATTTTATAGATATCCTGTTGGTTCTCGGAGTGAATTGTGGCTATTTATTGCATCCACTGATGTCTGTGATTTATTTGTGTTCATACCACAAATAGAAACTATAATTTTTTAAACAAATCAACATCATGTATCCCTTTTTGGGGGAAATGAGACATACAGACAGCAGAAAAGGACACTGTGGAGAGTACGAGAAAGGAAGAGGTGAGAGGCATTTGATACATACTTTTATGGGGGTGAGTGAAACAGTTCCCATTGTGGACAGAAAGTGACAAGTGTAAGTAAGCACATATGGTAGAGGAAGAAGGACCTGAGGGTTACAGCATCTGGCAGTAATAATAATAATAATCCTTGCATTTTATAACATCTTCGAGATGTCTCAATAATGGGAAAAAGGTGTATATGTAGGTCACAGTGTGTACAACATGGATGAGGGTTAGGGATACTGAGGGAGCAAAGGGAATGAAAGGTGTGTATGAGAGAGTGAGGGAAAAATGGACAAAGGAAGATGAACTCAGTCAATGTGATTGGGAAACAGTTCAGTAATGAGAGACGGCTTTTGCTTGTGATTGCTGGCTCTCGCCTCCCATGTTTGGCTGGTTGTAGACTCCATTCTGCCCCACTCACCTTCATTTCCCTTTGAGGGCTCTCTTTTTCAATAGAATATTTGTCCACTTCTCGAGGGAGAGAGTGCGAGGCAGGACAGATATTGGAACAAAGCCTGATGTATGTAAGCCTCACTCAGAATAATAGCCAAGTTTAACAGCCTATTTGTGTAGCAGATATGCGTGATATCATAACAATGGAGACGGAAAGCACATTCATTTATGGAATAATTGTGGCTGACATGTTGGTTTCATTAAGTAGTTTGAAACTCAGAAGAACTAAATGCTACATTAAACCCTTTTGAATATTTCTTAGTCTGAATCCGAAACATATGATTTGAGATAGAATTCAACCAGCAGAATAGTTTTCTTCCCTCGTAGTCTATTAGGGGGTGGAGAAGGGGATGACACACATCCAAATTTTTTGGCGGATAAATGGGAGAGAAGGCATTTAATGTCACGGGAGCGAGATATGTTTGTACTTGGTTGTGGTCTTGTGAGAAGAATGTGTATGAGTTTCCTGGCAGGTTGGAGAGATGCATCTAACTCTCCGGTGATAAACGAGGGAAGAAGAGAAGTGGTCTATTTCCGCTGTAGTTTTCTGACAACTTGTGAAGGGTCCCAGTCACTCAAAAGACTTCAAATGTCAGATTTCAGATTCGGAGACACTGGGATTTTAGACCATTCAACATCTGAATATTTCTGCAAGTTTATTCATGAGATTTCCCACCACCCCAACCCTCCTGTATGTGCATGTGTATATTGCTTCGATGCGCGCGCACACACATATTCAGCTACGTTTGTGCTGAAGCAAGAGAAAGAACCAGCTTTACTCAGGTCCTAGTATTTTATTGGGAATGTGCAAGTCTTTCCACTACAATATGAATAATCCATGACGAAAATGTAATACAGTTCAGTACTGGCAATTTATAGAACACTCTATTTATAAGTTTCTGCTTTAATATATTCAGAACAACATTGAATGAAAATGTTATTGTGGTTATCAACATGCCTAAAGTGCAGATGGTAGCCGAAATATAATATAAAAGTCAGTTAATAACAATCCTTGCATTTGATATAGGACCTTAATAAAATAAAAATAATCCTTGCATTTGATATAGCGCTTTTCACGTCGGGAGGACGTCTCAAAGCGCTTCACAGAATATATTGTAAAGTGAATTGACTGTATATTTGTGGGCGAACGCGGCAGCCAATTGCGCACAGAAGCGTCCCACAAGTCGTGGGTTGAGTGACCAAATTTTTTTTTGAGGTATTATTAACCCTGGAAAGTGACTTGCCGATCAACTAACAACCGTATATATAAGATATATATCTATATATAGTTGTTGTGTTTGACTATTTGGTTCAGCAACCCTGATAAAGAATGGAGATTAAAAAGAGAGAAATTACATTTCTGGGGAAAAAAAACAATATGTTTTGGTCTGACCAGTTGAAGGTGTTCTCAGTTGCTATTTGGTTATGGTTATGGACTCATTTACTTTAATATAAGTTTCAATTCCCCTCTTCCACTGGAATAGTCCAGGTGATTTATGTTGTTGTGGTAAGCCATCCATTCCCTTCTGAACACTGATGTATCACCTTAATAACCTTAATAACTCAAGCAGTGCTTTGGCAGATTTTAACCAAATTGGTAAGTACAGTATTCAATGACTAGATTCCTCTGAACCAGCCTACATGGTCACAAGAGAAGATGTCTGAATTTATAAATCAAAAATGGTTTGCCAGTTTTAAGAGGGATTCTCTTGCCTGAGGCACCCCATTGGCCTCACTTACAGCAAATACACCCTCTTGTGTTCATTTAAAAATTAAATTATTTCCAAGTTAAATAAAAATCTTTGTCTCGTGTCCTTATTCTCGGCGTGTTTGCATACAAACCCGTACCTGGAAAGGAGTACTGCAATACTATATTAGTCCACTCAAGGATCTGTCATTTAACATTGTAAATTATTACTCAGTTATATACCCTGTGTTTTTTGTAAGCCGTCAACGCTAGTCACCAAACTCAGTTCAGGCCCCACAAAAAATTAATTTTGCATCCCACAAAGTTAGTTTTGTATTGGGAACTTTTAAAATTGGAGTTCTACAAACGTGAGCCCTTACCTTCCATGGCAGCGGCACTATTTTAATGGATGATTTAAACATCCTTCCCTGTTCGGCGTCTTTCCTGTGTTGATACTTGTGAGCATTGCTCACAGTTGTAGCGGAATTTATTTTTAGTTGTGTGTGCGTTGTGTGTCGTGTGTCCATGCCTTACCTTCCAGATGCAGAACAGTCAGGGGTATAATGACAGGCTCAAAGAGTGAATGAAACTGTGAGTTAATTTTGGGAGGATTTGCATCAGCAAGCTTTATCCTCGCCCACATTCCAATTGTGCATCAGCTATTTTGCTTCTTACCTTTTTAATAAGGGCGCTTGCTAACATCAAGGATGTCTAGGGGGAAACTGCAACTTTTGGCCTGTCAATGCAACAAACTGAAACCGTATGGAATTGATATTTTCGACCTCAGTGGATCAATTAATCGCGATGTTAAAATCTCCCAGGTGGCTAACAGCATTTAGGAAAGGATGGGATGCAACCTCTCAAGTGGAAGGGTGGATTTACACTATCGATATTGAATACGTCACTTTGTCCTTTTCATGACTTCTTGTATTGACAAAAAAAAACCACTGAAATGATAAATACCAGTCCAATTGGAATTACCAGGAAAGAAAAAATATTTTTGTGAGCGTGTAGGTGAAACCGAAATACACAGAGATGAGGGCAATTATGAAAAATAAATGGTATTTGTCAACATTTGACAGTGACAAATATTTTTCTTTCATAGATTAAGTACTAATGATTCCAAACAGGTTTAGCCTCGTATCTCTTTGGACACTGTCCTTATGCCGATGGAGGACGATAATTCTTCAATATAAATTGAACTTGATACAATTTGCGATGAAAGTAGAATTGGACATTAGTGGTTCCATTAATAACAGAGCTGCTTTCATTTAACATGCATGAATTAATCGATTATTCAACTCAATGATCACACATTCTGTTATTTTTTTCACGGTTGAGCATTCTCTTTGTTCGCTTTCTGCTGGCTATATTCTCCACTTTATGAAATTATTTTGAATTTGAGAGAAACAGACCTGTTTTCACAGTGACTAATGGCTCATGTGCCTGTGTTTAATACTCTAGTGACGTCATCATACTAGTGATTCTTAGAGCCCCTATTATATTTTATATTATATATTGCTTATATTATTATATTATATAACTGCGGAGAAAGTTTTCTTCAGATTCCAGGTATTTAAGGTGTGACTTTGATTCCATTTGCTGGGGCAAAATAGTTTTCCAGAGACAACAAAAAAACAACTTGCATTTATACAACATCCCTCATCAGGGTAGCGTCCCAGGGCGCTTATACACAGCTTGGCTGGTGAAATTATATTGCTGTGTGTTCCTCTTCATATATTTTCTACAGTGTATTGTGTATATATAAATATATATATATATTTCTATGTTCCAATATTAGGCTACTTTGACCGTTCTAATTGATTTTCCGTAAACGTTCATTTAAAATGTGCACTGTTTAAAAAAAAATACATATTCTCTGATCTCCTCCTCGCCGTTTCTTTCTGTTTTAAAAAGAAAAGTACACTGAGGTTTTGCAAACATTGTATATTGCTTGCACTGAAAGGGCACATTTTCAAACACTAGAGTTTCCAAGGGTCTTATCAGGACCTGAATGAGATCATTTTAGAAGAAATCCTATGAATAATTTTCTGAGATACTGTGTATAATTTTCTTCACAGAATGAATACTTTGGTGTAAAATTGATCTCTGTTTGAGCCTCTGTCCTCCTGATGCTGTTTTTCTCTCTTTTGAACTTGAACTGTTCAAAGAAAACAGCTAATCTTAATGGCAGCGTTGACACTTGTGTCATTTCTATTGTGACTCAGACACAATCCAACTAATGGGACACTTTCATGCCTATGTGAGCTCTGTCTGGTTCAGATACTCTTAAACATAAGAACATGAGAGCATAAGCATTTATTGGGCAAAAGAAGGCCGAGGTCCATCCAGTTTGCCTTCCACCATCCTGGCAGTGGCTTAAATGTCGTATCCCAAACTATATACTGTATCCCCAGATATTATTTTCTTTCAGAAATCTATCCAATTTGTTCTTCAAATAAATAACATTTTCTGCTTCCACCGTATCCCTAGGGAGCCTGTTCTATAAGTTTACTACTCGCTCACTGAATACAGCATGGAGATAGGTTTCTGCGTGTGTCACACATGCACACATACAGTTGGCTAAACAGAAAGCATTAAGGTACTGTACATTCATTTAAACTGTAACCAGATATCATGCTGATTCTTGCTATATTGTCAGGACTGTATTTTGAGCATACATTGGGGAAACCTTCCCTGGGAAAAATGAGGAGATGACCCCACTTTTCAGGTCTCGAGAGTCGCTAAACTCAATATCTTTGGTCCTCTCCTTTTACCATGGTCATTCAGTCAACAAAATACACAGTCAATTCACTTTACAGTTTATCCTGTGAAGCGCTTTGGGACGTCTCGAAGACTCGATAAGGCGCTATATCAAATGCAATTATTATTATTATTATAAAAGCTTTCCTTCCGGTCAACACCAGTGCAGATGAGTTTAGGAACTCTTCACATGGAAATACTGGGTCAAAAGAGTCGTCACCATCCAATGAGTCGTTGTACAAATGTCAGCATCTGATCTGATTTGCTTTTCAGGGTGTGCTGGTTCCAATCCAGTTTACGATATCTACGAATGCTGTAGACATGTTGATCAATACAACATAGCTGGCCAATTTGTTGTCCAGAGAATGTAGAGATCAGATGTGGGACTCCTTTCACTTGTTCCTAATCCCAGCTCAATTTCCTCCATTTGCTGACACTCTGGGGCTTTGGTCAGTCGGATAAAAAACAAGAAGTAGCAAGAATTATAACTCTTGCAGTTTATTTGCAATAGATTGTGCCTTGGAGTTGACCTCTTTATAGGATCAATACAACAAGGAAATTTACTGCAAAGTGTCTGTCAAAGAATGTTATGAGGAAATAAATTTGTTTAGTTTTTCTTTTGATTTACTCCTGATCCCCAACCATTACTTAAAGGTGACGTGCGCATACAAAACCTTGAGAAGTAAACAGCAGTGAAGCACCATTTAGATAATGTTAGACACTTAAAGTGTGTTTAATTTGCCAGTTGATGGAAAGAGATTATGAAATGGGAATATAACTGAATGAGAACATAGCAGTAGGCAACACACTGCGACTACAATTGAATTATTCTTGCTTCAGCAACTTAAGAGAAACCGCCCTGGACCAATTTAGATTTAAAGCACTTTCTATATCAGCACGTTTCTGAAGGAGTCTCTTTTGGTTCAATCTCCATTTTGTCTGTTGTGTCTGTCCTTCGTGATCCATGTTGTCTTGTGCCACATCAGGAGCTGTGCCTAACAGGCGGTCTTCGCTGTTTGTTTGTTTGTTTGTTTGTTTGTGCTGCTAACCTGTCTCACGCAGGGCAAGAGTGGGCAACAGGCAAAGGTTCCAATCAGGGTTGTCTTTCAACTAATACTGCACAGAGGAATTCTGTGAATCACGATGACAGGGAGAGAGGTCAAAATGGATATTCTGCTCCCTTTACAAGCTCTGTTATCACAGAATTGAGTTGAAGATGCTTGTCCTGGTCTTCCCAAATCCCAACATGGTCTCTTCCCATTTTATTTGTTCTATCTACTCCAGCTTTACATTTCAGCCCATCTTTATTGACTTTGGTATGCTGCTAAAGTCTCGCTAGCTCCTCTCAATCATTGGTAACTGAGCCTTTAATCACTATGCCTCCTGCATCTAGAACTCACTTCCAAAACCACTTCGACCTCTCTCATTGCATTGAAAAACATCCTAAAAACGTAACTTCTTGATCCTGCCTTTTGCCTTATGCAAAGACTCATTGTCAACAACTATATTTGTTGAATGCAGACTTTATTTTATGCGCAAAGCACCATATAAATGCAAGTACCGTACTTTTCCTAGTTCACTAAGTTGAATTGTGTCATTTTTTTTCTGTGTAGGCTCATCTTGTCTCTTTTATGAATAGAAAAAATAAATGTTCTGTGACTTGATATATTTCTCTAATTCTGCCTTAGAATTGTTAAAATGTTAAAAAGGTTTTCAGTCAAAGAGCGGGGAATATTCATGGTTGAAATAAAAAATCCTACTGCTGCACATTGAAAACCGAATAGCAATTACGGTGGAAATAGATCGATAATGACTTCGACGGGCGGGGAGTATGGAATAGCTCAAAATATTATCTTTTGAAACCTGAAGTAGTCGACGGAAAAGAGCTTTGACAGTCTCAGGATTGTATTTTTTAAAAAAGAGTTTTAAAATGGAAATTTGGCCGTCAGCCTAGCTTTGAATTCTGCCACAGAGCTGAATAAGTGAATACAAATTTAAAGATGACCCGAGGTTACCTTGAATTCAATGAGACTCCATTTACACATATCTACTGCAGATCCACTGATAAAAAGACATTTTATCCTGAAACATTAGCTTGTCTTTCTCCCTCAGTTATTGATTGACCTGCTGTGGCTTTTCAGCACTTTGTGCTTTTATTTCAGATTTTCAGCATTCACCTGTTCTTTTTTTTATTAAAAAAATCTCTTTCTATTACATACCCAACTCCCAGATGGCGTGTGTTCAGAAATGTGCAGTATGGATAAATTATTATCAAGAGGACATGAATAATGTACAGATATCCTCCACAAATGCATAATGAGGGAAAACCCTTTGTAACTTTCGAAATTCAATTTGTAACTAGTGCGCAGTTAAACAGAGGTTAAAGAAGACACTGTAATCTGACAGAAGAATAAAATGCTGTTTGTGGAAGGATTATTGTCTCGGGGCTTACAGCAATATGAGGTGATCTAACTGAATGCATCACTGAGCTCAGAAAGTGCCATATTGATAATATGTGGAGATATTTTTAAAGTTCTCAAGGGAAATTGTTGCGACTGAGCATTAGCAAGCAGGGAAGCTATACTTGAGGCCAATTTTCTATCGGTCACTGTGACAAGTTCTAAACCTGTTAAAAGAGAAATGTCAGTCTTACATTGATTTTTTCTTTTAAAAATCGGTTACTCCTGATGTATTGCATTCTGAAAATAAGATTTATTCGTCTTGATTCATAACTTTTATAGAAACAGGTTACTTCCGATGAAAGTTTCCAATAGATTGTTTAATACAATTTCCCCCTTTCCTCTCTCTTTCCTCCCCACAAACAAAGTGTCTGTTTGCTATTGGGTCCTCGTTTAGCAGCTAATTGAAAAGAGACATTTTTTTATCGGTGAAAATCGATTTGGAATTTTGTTTTATTTTAATGAGGCATGAGAGAAATAATTGATCACCTATCTCTTTGGCTGCATTTGTGTTCAAAGAAGAATATCTTGCAAAACACGTTCAACTTGTTGAAAATCTCTGTAGAATGTGCATTAAATACAAACAATACAAAATTACATTTGTATATCACCTTTCACGTTGTGAGGACATCCCAAGGCATATTAATATTATTAAAGATATTGCCTTGAAAGAATAGTGAGGATACATCCCTTATGTTTCCAATGAGAAAGCTGCCCGCTTGGAGACCCACTATCTTTACTTGTGTATTATTCAGTGGATCTGTCAGAAAATACAGTGGGACAGACAGAAAATATTTATTTACTCTGAAGCGAATTGATGACAGGAGCAGGTTGACAGGAAAAGTGGTTGAGGCCAGGATACTGGACTCATTTAAGAAACAAAAACAGAGAGTCAAGTGAGTCAACGTTCTGACGAAGGGTCGTGGACCAGAAACGTTGACTCACTTTCCTTTCTCCATAGATGCTGCCTGACCTGCTGAGTGTTCCCAGCTCTCTGTTTTTGTTTCAGATTCCAGGATCTGCAGTATTTTGTGTTTTGTTCATTTAAGAAACAGTCTGCCGCTGATGTGGGAGGGTGGGGATTCTGGAAGCGTAAGATCAAATGTATTGCAGGGTTTTCTTTGTCTGAAACAATTTTATGAACTTGTGGTCGGGTTAAGCATCCATGACTCCTGCACCAGTTGTTTAAGTCCAATTTTAATTGGGCTATTCTTTCCTGTGCGGACACACAACCACACTATGATCCAAAGCTGCACACAAATCAAGGTCAACTATAGAAGCCGTGCAGTAATTCATTTCAGCACAAAATTCTTTAAATAAACAGAACACTCCTTGACATAGTTAATGACATTCAAGCCTTTGAAATACAGTTTTCAAAATCTGTGGTTCGTCTGAATTCATCCACTTTTTGTAAGAATTTATTAAGATTAAAGGGTATTTCACGAGCATCATATTAAATGCTATGTGGATAGGTTTATTGACCTTATTGTACTCCAAGGAACATGTTTTACTACCTGCTGATATAAATATTCTTTTTCCGCTTCAGATTAGATTACTTGCCTGTGGCACTTACCAAATCCTTTTTTTTTTGCTCTCGGTGTGTATATTATGTATATATTTAATCAGTATGACAGTATAATTGTATATTGTGGAATGTTTAAACCTGTTCTATAATATCTCATTGCAGAATAGCTGCTGGATCCAGATTTCAGCAAATAAATACATTTATATGTTTACAAGTCAGACCCCCTTTAGCTCAAAAATTGTTCAACTCTTAAATTCATAGAGGGAGTAGAATAGCTGCCGCGTTCGCCCACAAATATACAGTCAATTCACTTTACAGTGTGTTCTGTGAAGCGCTTTGGGACGTCCTCCCGACGTGAAAAGCGCTATATCAAATGCAAGGATTATTATTATTATTATATTATTATTATATTATAATAGATCACCTCACTTAAAGGAATTTTGAAAGCCAGTATTTTCAAAAGGCATAATCTAATGTATTAAACATTTGAGCACAAATCCATGAACTCCAATATTCTGACAATGCAATAAACTATTGTTAGGACTATAGGATCTCAGATCAAAGTGTTGGATTTGGGACCTACAATCAAATGAGGGGCGATGTGATTGCAGTCAAGAAGCAAGATTTTGAAGGAAACGGTGAAAGCAAAAAATGTTGTTTGTTATAAGAACAAATTGGATAGATTTCTGCTAGAAAATAATGTCTGGGGATACAGTATATAGTTTGGGATACAACATGTCAAGCCGCTGCCAGGATGGTGGAAGGCGAACTGGATGGACCTCGGTCTTTTTTCACCAGCACATTCTTATGTTCTTTTGAAATGACGTATACGGGATGCAAAATTTTGTCCAAATGCCGAAATAAAGCAGAATTTATTGTTGCTGATTTGCTTTTGATAGGAATTGCATTGAAGATAAAATAATGGTGATACAATTTACACTTAAGAGGTGCTGTAATATATGATATCATTATTTCAGTTCAATTAACACGTAGTCACTCTAGCACAAGAAGGTGTCACTGCAGTGCGAGTGAAAGGAACGAAAGTAGTTTCATTAACAGATTTATAAATCACACAGAAACACGGTGACCGAGAAACATGTTTTATTGACGTTAAAGCCTGATTTTAGAATTCGACAATTGTGATTTGAACTTTTGTTAATATATTTCTGAGAATGTACGAGCTCATAAGAATGCAGTGAATGAATGATGTCTGAATAGCAAGCCATTCATCAGTCCATCTCCATTAATGCATGAGGCTGAATGTTATGTTTTGGCACTGTTAAACTTATAGGAGTATTTTCAGTGCAAGCCACGGCATTGATGTTATAGTGCTCTCTGGGCTCCTACATTACAAGAATTTCATCTTTTGTATCGGATCCAACACAGCACAGCTGCAATAATGAGGCCTGGCCTAAGTAACTTTTGGAAGAGCTGCAGCAGTTAAACCAAAGTACACTTGGCTGCTCCACAGTGCAATTATTGTGCCAAATTTATGCTGCTAGAGTATAGGCGTTTGCTGGGTGTAGAAATTATCATATAACAAAGGAGTAGGAATTCTAATTTGTACTGTATTCACTCTAAACACGCCTAGCAGAAGATCATTGAACTCCAGGTCTCTGCTGTTCTGTTAGGATTCTATCCTATGGGACAGAAATCTGTGCCACGACTTGTTTGACCTTGGCCAAGTACTTCTGTTAACCATTTATATCATAGTTTGGATGACAATGATGGAGACGGCCACAGTCCAAGGGTTTCACCCTCTTGTTTGATTTAATTTAATTTAATTTAAGCCCAGTTCATACAGTGCAGAATTTCTTACCACAGCTCTGTCCTAATTTCCTTCACTCCTGATTTGATGGTTAATTGTACCTTAGTATTTGTTGTTCATTGCCCCAAGTAATAGTAATAATAATCCTTACATTTGATACGCTGCCTTTCATGTTGGGAGGATATCTCAAGGTAACATGTAGTGACTGGGTATATTGCAGGTGGAACTGGCAGCCAATTTGCACACAGCAATATCCCACAAACAGCCATCTTGGCCAGGATACCGCCAGAAACTCCCTTCCCTTTGTGTCATCGGATCTTCACTATCTACATGAACAGAGGGGACCTGGGTTTATCGTCTCATTCACCAAACGGCACCTGGATTATGAGTTCAAAGTCCTGACGTGGGATTTGCTATGCTCAATGCCAAAGGTTGAATGCCCAGGAAACCCTTTCTTCCCCAAAAACCGTCGTAAAACCCTCATAGTCCCCTACAACCACATGTGCCATGTGGAGATGATTGATAAAAGCAATATTCAGATTCTGGGCACAATTTTATAATTAATATTTGTTCCTAATAGTGGTTGAAAATATTTATTCAATGTGCCAGCTACATCTGTAAATGTTCAGGCAAGTTTATGGCAAGACGACTTCTACCATGTTTAAGTTCCAAGCGCTGATAATGTGTAAGATTTGTATGTATTGTATGTTTTCTTTTATAAAAAAAAGATCCTATTCAGACGTTGTACTGACAAAAAAGTAGCTTTATCTGTGTTATCAGGCTGACACCAGTGAAACAGTAATTTTGGGATGAATTTGTGTTGTCAGCACAAACAAACTTTATCTAGATTATTGTCTCAATTCTTCTGTACAGCAGCAGAGTTCTGAACTCCAGATTTCACCTGAAAGGAACGACAATGAGAAAGATACACTTTATTAAACCTGACTTAAATAATTGTTACGGCTGTGCATTCAGGCAAACCACATGATAAAAATCTGGCAAACTCAGTTTAGATTTAGATCTTTTCTGCTCTCAAAGTACATTGCGGTGCCCTGAATTTTTGATATTCTGCTTCCTGAAGCAGGTTGTCATTTTATAGCAGCTTTGTGTATCCAAACTCCTGTCATAGTGGATCATATTTACAGGAGTATAAGAACTCTCGTTGTTTTCATCGTGAAGAATTAACTTCTTTGATGTGAATGAATCGGAAATTAAAAATTTTGACAACCATATAATGACATCCAGAAATAGATGCGCTGTGCGGTGGGTGACGTATTCATCAATTGGAGACATTTTGAAGCACCTGTTTTCCACTGTCAGAATTGGTGCTGCAAAGCTTTCAACAAAACATCAATTAACCTCATCAACTAATGCTGCATTTAAATAATAATAATAATAATAATAATAATAATCCTTGCACTTGATACAGCGCCTTATTACAAATTCGAAACGTCTCAAAGCGCTTCACAGAATATACTGTAATGTGTAGCGACAGTTTTGTGGGCGAAATGCGGCAGCCAATTGCATCCGGCAGCTTCCCACCAACAATTGTGGATTAAGTGACCAAATTATTATTATTTATTTATTATTGTTATTTGTTTCTTGGGGAAATTTTGGCAACGATTCGCCACAAAATTTGTAAGTGAAAATGGGACGTGTTGTGTTGGATTTCTGCTCCTGACAGCACTTTGCCCGTACAGCACCAGCCCCCGTAGGAAATGGTTTCAGAAACAAGTGTGATTTGGCACTATAACTGTTGCGTGTGCAAATCCCACTGGCCTTATTCACTTGTGCTCCGTTGAAAACTCTAAGCTGGTCTGTCTGTTTGAAGGAACCACTTGGAAATTTAGTTGTGAGCTGATTCCTTGACTCTCTCTTTACTTGTGTCAGTCAGTGCTGTCTTACCTCCAACCTCAGTCTTGTGCACTTGTGCTGAACCTGTAGCACTGCTACTTTTCAAGAGCAGAAACTTTTCGTGCACAGCATCCACGTGAGATGTGGGCCAATTAGGACCCTAGGGCACACAACTGCCGAAACTTCAGGAAAAGATCAAACCTCAGGGAGAGGGACTACAGGACCAGAGTGACATACCTGGGACTGCTCGAGGGATAGAGTCAGAGGAGATGAAGGCTATTCAGGGTTATAATTATTGAGTGTTGTCAAATGGTAGAAAAAGGACCTGGGTCTGTCCTGTGCTGGTTCTGCCTTTGCCTTTAGCTGTGAAGGTTGCAGCTGTTCTGAGCTAATTCGTATTGGATTATTTCAGTTGTTTGTTGGGGATATCTTGGGTATTAGCCATAGAAACATGTGGACCTCCATTCAGGATGGAGTGATGCGCTGGTCTGTCAGGGGATCCGGCCAGTTCCACAGATCAATAGTTGCAGACTGCAACAATTTTTCACCATTTCTGATTTTGTCAACATTTTGGGTGTCATTGATTACCTGCTTGAGAAGGTCAAGGTGAGCACGCTCTGGTGGGCTACATGAACTGCAGAGGATTTATTCCATCAATATGCAGGTGATCTGTGAAGCATAACAAGCAATGCTATGTGTCAGTCAGTGCATGATTCCCAGGATCAACAGATGACCCTGTCATCTTCAGCTGCAATAACAGCCAGCCAGATCAGCCCTCGAGAAAGCAAGACATTAAAATGCGAGCTCGCTGCTGTGTTACTGTCTCAGAACCAAGTTCTTCACCCAGGACTTCACTTGCAAAGAAGTTGTTTCCAAGTTGCACTCGAATCGTTTACTGCAAATGAATTGATTTTAATGAGTCATCGGGGTTTGAAGTTCAGGATTATTGCTTGAAAATTCCAAGGCATAGTAAGGCCCCGTTTCTAATGAAATTCTGCACTCACCAATGTGACAGATGTCAGTGCTGGAGAAAGAAGCATTGTTCCATTTCGACAGCCCGTGCCAGCATGGTGAAGAGCATGTAGAGCTGCGTTCCACCAAAATACTTTCCCTTTAATCTGAAAAGAGGATTTCTCCTTGTTCCACTCCAATATCAACCCCAAACATCCATCAGGCTTCAGCACAAAATTTGCCAATTAATGCTGAACCCGGTTTCTTTCTGCAATGCATTCTTCTCACCTCAAAGGAGCTGGGAGAAGACTGCTCAGATTCCTTTGGTGTAAAACCTTTACATAGTAGCTTTAAGGGAAAAGAGGAGACTTTAATCTCATCGTAATGGGGTTGGATTCAATCCCAGGTCCCAGAGGTGAAAGGACAGTGTGTGAAGCCAGTTTGCCATTCAGTTCCAGGCTTTGACTGTTGCCTAAGCTGTTGCCGTTTGTGGATAAATGATGTAACTGCCTCGCATTTGCTGGCAGATTCCACTCCCTGGAAGGAAAAAAAATCGGTTTCATTGTTTAAGAAGAATGATGCCAATCCCTTTTATTTCAGAAATGCTTAGTGTGCCCTGGCACCATTTATTCATTATTCTTTAAAATGTCATGGCAACCTACCTTTCCTAAATAAGTGCTCTGATTAGAGAAATGAAAACAGCTGAGAAACATTCAGTGTAAAAGCATGTCATGAAACGAAAGAAATTGGCTGGCCGCTGTGAGGGGGTGAGTTCCTTACAAAGATTGTGAGTGTGAGCCATTTGGTGACTCCATGAAACACTGAGAAAGCATGACAATTAGGCTCTGGGTCTAATCCCAGATCTGGATCCCTCATTAAAATGTCTCCATTTACAGAAAAAAGTTTTTGTGCAAATTTGCAGACAAAATCTTTGCATGAAAGCTTTCCAGATCAGGAATTCCCAATTATATGCAGACAAGGCCCATTGGCCTCACGAGGCCGGATGTCATGACATAGGAGATAGTCCTCCTGTAAAACTCAGGCTCTGTGAAAGCACCACCACTGCAGTAGGCAATGGCAAGGCTGCAGTGTGCGACACCTGAAGGGTGGGCTGGAGAAGCACCAAGTTATGCAGCTTGATTTTCACCGAAGTAAGAAATAGAATTACATTTTGTGTTCAAGGTGTGTGAATAGAAGCAACGCCGTGGTCACGTTCAGTGCCCTCCAACACTCAGATAGTTACAACATGTAGGGTACCACCGGCTGAGGTGCAGACTTCAAATAAGATTGCATGCAACTGATCAGGGAGTCTATCGATGTTAAAATAACTTTCAAAATACAAAGCAAAAATGCAAACAGATATATTTTAATTGAGTATACCTTGGTATCATTTCGTTCTTTACAATACTTTGTGAAGCACATTGAGACATTTCGAAAATGTGATAATGCGCTCTATCAAATGCAAGGATTATTCTTATGTGTGAGGCAAACAAATAACTGAAGGGAGATCAGATTATTATGAGGTTTATTGATCGATGTGTCATGGGATCTCGGAATATTTTTATATCTAAACAATACTGTCATACTCTGTTTTTATTAAAAACACTCTAACAAGATCATATGTAAACCCTTATAAGCTTCGTCAAAATAACAATGCATTTGCCTACTTCTGGGGGTTTGTATTTTTATTCTCAGAAGCTTTAATTTTCATGTATTTTCATTAAAATTCCTTAGAAATACAGACGTTGCACAAAGTCTGTGTCGATTTTGAGTATCTTAATTGTATATTATTGCTGTGGACCATTCAATAAAAATGCTAATTCTGATGGCTGAGCTAGTTTTAAATGAGTGGGAATTGGTTTGATACCATAGATTTCTACTTTATTCTGAACAATTGAGTTTAGCCTATTGCTCAGAATGTGTGGTGGTTCACCATAGTTTACTGCACAGAGGAGGGATTATTTAGAAGGCATTAGCGATATTATCCTATTATAAATGTGGCCAAGTACTTCAAAACTGCATTAACTTTGATGGAAAAAATGCAGCGTTTGAATAAGTTTGTGGTTTCTACAGACAAGGTCAGTAGCAGGTGAAAATGTATTGCATTCATGACTATTTTGAGGTGTATTTTGTATCGCTGAGAATTATTTAGGATTATGCTCAGATATCTCAGTGGGTTCTTATTTGGTATGAATGCATTTGGCCAACACAGCTGCTGATCCTTGTATTTAACTTAATTGTTTGATCGCCATTTGCTGAATAGGAGCATCTTATCGGTCTGTGGCAGAGCAGAAGCGTAACATTCACCATAATCTGAATGTTTTGTAGCAAAATTAGATTAAATATTGATCAGTTTTGGATCAGCGGTCAGGAAGCTGGAGCAAATATCTTTACCAATGTCTCTATATTGTTTTGGTCAGCTTAAGAGCATTCAAACCAAGCTGAGATTTCCACAATATCCCACCTAATCTATCCCAGAGATAGATTGTTGAAATGGAATGCGCTCTCTCTCTCTCTCTCTCTCTTTCTCTTACTGGAGGGACACATCCCGCTTACCGAATTCCGGAAAGTATTAGGCGCAATATTATCTGTTTACACTCATTAATATCTGCCATGTTTTATCAGTGCTCTGAGGCCCTACCCCACATGAAGAGTGTTACACAACAACAACAACAAAATTACATTTGTATGGCGCCTTTCACGTCGGGAGGACGTCCCAAGGTGCTTTACATAACTCCAGGTTGTTGTTGTAATAATTGATGAATTAATGATCATGTTTGATTGTGAGATTATTGTCATACTTTTCCCAATCCCCTTCCAATGTTTAGACCTGTTTTGAAATGTGATGCTTTTGACTTGACCAGCACTGCCCTGAGATTGAGAACCGAATTTCCTCTCAAAGGCATGAAGTACTTCCTAGCTGCTGAGCATTGTTATTGCAGTAAGGCTGGGAAAGGCAAAATTTGCAGAAGACAGAAATAAACAGTACAATGCCCATTAGGCCTTTGCTCACGGAGTGTTGAAGAATGAGTAAATGTACAATTGACCTACACGGTGCGTATTTTCAGTTTTCTACTTCCAGCAAAACCCACAATCAATCCGTTGTACCCATTTTAAATTTACATGTCTTTTTGTTTTCTTTCGACCTCTGTTTGCGATTCAGTCTCTTCACATTTGGTGACATCTGTTGGAAAGATACTCTGAACCTTCTCTATCAACATTCTCCCAAGGTTGTGATTGCTTATCACTCTACACTGACAATTGGCACATTATAGTATATCACCTTCCATCTAAAACCAAGGGTTTGACAGATAAAATAGGAACACCAAGCAGTGAAAATAGGAGATGTAAGGATATTGCCACAGCTGAAGAGATATGTTTCTAAGAGAACTTTAAGGGCAAGGAGAGGGAAAGCAATGCCAATTCTGTGAAGCGTTCTGAGATGTCTCAACGAGGTGATCAAGTGTTAGATCAAATGCAGGTATTATAAAGCGATTGGGGAATGGAGTTCTGGAGGAGGGTGACATGGTCGCTCCAGAGGTTTGTCTGGAAACAGAAACTTACTAACAGTAAAGGGGAAGGGGGTAGAAATAAGGTTCAAAATCTAAGTTTATAACAATCGCTTGTTTGTTTTGTTTGATCAACTGACAAACAGCATTTTATGTGCAATTTTTGCAGTATTTAGAAAGTAGACTGCTGAAAAAGTAGTGCGTTGTTTACATAGTTTCATATTCATGCTAATGGTGGATTTTAAAAATATATATATTAAGATATATATTGAGCATTATCTTTGTTGCATTTGCTGCCTGGAGATGAGTAACAATGGCAATTGTTTCAGACTAACTCTCTTAGACGTGCAAATGTGTCCCTATGAATTGGTGTAAATAGGAAATGATCAGCTCCTGAAACTGAGCAAAATATACAACAAAATTACATTTGTAATATAGTGTAATTCATAATGTAATCAATTTACATTATAAACTAGTGGATACGTCATCTATTTTACCTCCTCTGAAGGTAACTTTTTTGTCTAAGAGTGCTAGGGACCTAGTAACTTTTTTCTTTAACCATGTAGGCTAGTTTGACAGATTGGTGATAGGATTGTAATGTCCTTTATTGGAACAGAGTGTTCCTTTTAGGTTTTTGAAATATCATAACTTCAGCACAGCTTGTTTTACCACAGTCATCTCATCAGTAACACGTTTAACATGGGCTCCCAAGCTGAGCAGGTGCTTGAAGGTGATTTTAATGTAAAGCAATGTAATATTTTTTTACCAAAAAGATTGGAGTGATGAATCTCTCTGGCAACATTGAAAACTGCAATTGAAGTCGTGGTGGGATTCGCATCACTCTGTACAAGTTGTATTGAGGATGGTTACAGTCTAGTGTTAAACTCAGTGTTATAGGTCATAAACAACTGTATGTAGTTGTAATGTATATATGTATAATGTGCACACCAATAGATTTTTGTGTTTAACCTTTACAGAACTGAATGCCGACTGTTGTAAATTGGAATGAAGGTGGAATACTTATCCCACCAATCAGGATTCAAAATGTTTTTTCATTTGCAGGCACAGTCTCGCAATGCTCTGGGGGTTAAAAGTACCAGATAGTATTTTGGTCAAACACCTGTCCCTTCTCTGACTTACACACTAGAAATTAATTTCAGAAAAATGAATCTGATGAAATGGGCTTACCTTTGCAGCGCACCACCAATGTCAAGCCTGACTGTAGCTCAGAGATTAGTCAGAGGAGCTTTGCAGTGCAAGTGGATCAAATGCTGATGACAGGTTTCAATGGATGTTAAAATGTTTGGGATTATCTCTCGCTAGAGTTAATTGTTTGTGATGAATAGCCACAATTCGCCAGCTATAAATTCTTGTATCACTCTCTTGCATGCAGTGGAAGCGACCAAGTAGGATAGCAGGGCTCAGCTCTTGAAAAAGCTTCCCAAAGGTGGGCGCTCCTCAAATGTGAAATGCTCTTACACTTCTGCTTTACAGTAATTTTAGTGGCATTGCTGTAATTCATGAGAAGCAATCACACATCGTAACTACAAGAGGACAAAACACACACCAAAAAGTCACGTAAATGTTTTCAGAACAAGGTTGTGTTGTGGCCGTAATGGTAGTTAATGACCACTCAGCAATTACAAAAAACAAATTGATCACAGATTTGTGCTTTTTTTTTACAATTGAGCTCATAAACAATCAAACAGAGGCAATTATGGCATTGAAACAACGGACAACAGACACACTATGAAATACCAACAAGTAGAAATTATTTCACAATAAACATTATGATATTTATCAAAGCAAATAATTAATCCAGTTCATTGACAGAGAGAGGGAAGAAAATGCCATTTTCTTTTTAGTAGTGGAGCTTGCTGGGAGGATAATTCAAAATCAATGGACTGTTTGATCATAATCTTTAATTTTCATGCATCAATCCACATTGAGATTAAACAGTTACCAATTTAAAGGCTGGTCCATCTTTTTTCTCCCTAATTACATCCAATTATTTTGTTATCCTTCCTTAATTTGATGACAACAGTTTTGAAGGTGATGTGACTTTCCATTGATGCACCAAACCGTTCCCAGACATTTGCAATTTGGATCCTATTAACGGCAGCGACGGGAAAAAAACCTCTGAATTTAATTGGCTTGAAATTGGAATCAAATTGTAATTATAGAATGGAAGTAGAGCAATCCATGTCCTCAGTATTTTTATATCAAAACAAATTTAACCTAGTTGATCGGACAGAGTTTAGCAATGCATCAAACACGTCAGGGGAGCTGCCAACCAAAGAGTCGAAGTGATTAAATACAAGAATATAATGAAAAATTCATACCTTTGCTGCTATTGATTTGAATATGCTGAGTTGCACTCCAGCATTTAACCCTCCAAGGCCAGTATTTACAGTTTGCTCACCAGGAGTTGTTGATTGGTGCTGTTGCTTTCAAAGGGATGTGTTTGTATGAGCAAATCAACACTCACTGCTTTGAAGCTTTGTTTGGTAAGAGTACCTTTAGATGAGGGTAAATAGATCACCCCACCAGGGAAAAGTTTGCACTGTTGCTTTTATCTAGCTTCCGCAGATGATATGTGACCACTCACGAGCAAAGATAAAAAGTGGTATCTGATATGTTGTCGGTGTAGCTTTCCTTTTCTGCAGTTTGATCTTTCCGATCGATATAAAGGAGGGGAGGGGGGAACGGGTCATTAATTTTGAGCAAGTTGAAGATAGCAGCCCCGGTCGGTTCACATCGAGCAAATCCGTGAGTTACACTCTCCTGAAGATCCACATCACATAATGAAATTGTAGCAGCTTCTGTGACACCAGTAGTTTTGTGAGTAGAATTAATGTGTCTTTGGCTTCCAATTATGGTAGATCGCTTCAAACCTCTCAATGGGAGTGTAGAACAGTAACTTTTGTGTTTGCATAATAGTTTATTTCAATTCACCTCATTTGAGTTGTGAAGTCTGATTTGCTGAAGGATTTAAAGACAGTTCACCATGACTGAGCAAGCAATGGTATGAACTCCAATTGCATTGAATCACTGATCGAGGGAACTTGTATTCAATCTATTCATAGCATAATTACAGGAAGTCTTTAAGGTAAAGAGTGTTGTAAATGTAGTAAAACACTGGACTCTATTCTTGGCACCATTAAGAATGCTTTACCTTCAACCTCAGAGGTCATTCTGATTCATGTTATAAAATGAGAATAAAATGGATAAGCCTTTTAAGAAAGGGAAATGTAAAATGTATTAAGGTGAGATTGAATGGTTGGCACAAAATACATCCATACTATCTATGCTCACTTAAGGTCAGCTGGATGATTGATAGACTCAACCTTTGGTTTTGTCCCAGAGTTATTCATTCTACTCTATTTGTTAAGGCAGAACACATCCACTGTACCTTGAACCAGTGATTCGTACTTTCATTCACCGCAATATAAAGCAAAAGCCGAACTCAGTCACAGATCTGGATAAAATAGCACCTTTGTTATTAGGGTCATTTTAGATGAATAGCATTGATGAGGGCCCTGTAGCCTGATATGACAGTTGACTGTTCCCCTGTATCCATGGTGATGAAGGAAGTTGGTCCAAAAGGAGAACAACACGTAGACAGAAGAAATAACAACTTTGACTGACATTTTGTGCACTTTTACTTAATCTTGAAGGAAACTTCATTAATGGACTTGGAGCTCTTTTTTCAGATAATTAATAGTTCGGGGGTTAATGGAAGCACAAGCTGCTGTCCATTAAATGTTTAATGTGATTTCTTGCAGTACCTGTGCAGTATTTGAATCTTAATTTAATTTCCAGCTGTATTATGGCCATTTGTTTGAAATGTTTCCATTAGGTGTGACCTCAGCATTGCGTGCCATTTGTGCCTCATTAAAAGGTTGTAAGGAAATTCCGACTGGCCATAGATCTTAAACGGTCAAGCAGAATGTTATGAGTCATTGAGGTTTGGAAAGGAAAAAAAATGCTAGTGGTTGGGGTTGAGGTATTCATTACTTTGATGCTTTGGGGTTTCGGGCAGAGCAATAACTGTGTAGGCAGAAGAATGTAAATCATTTCAGCTCCTCACAGCGAGATAAAGCATTTTGATTTGTGGGTTTACAATAATTTGCAGTGATAGAAAATAAATTAAAGATGCTGCCTGATGTTGGAATATGGAGTGAGAATGAATAAATAGCATTCATGTTTGCCTACACAAACTGAATTTTAATTTGTTAATAAAAATAGACTATGAACGCAACGTCTCCCGCCACGACTTACTTGTATATCGCTATTTGAAAAATTTGTTTCGTTTGATAAATCTGAAGTGCAATATGTAGTTTTATTTTACTTTAAGATAATAATTTTATTTTTTGCGAATTTACTCCTCTGCTCTACATCCTCTCTTCCAGTTCTGTTCTGTTCTGGTGGTGCTAATCCCTTGCTGGGATAAGGTCCTACTGCAGTTTACCAATGTCCCTAATCTTCAGGAGTGAAGATTCGGGACATTGGCAAAGTGCAGAACTGGAAGAGAAGCTAAACAATCAACACGTGCACAAACTGCTATTGGTTTTAACAAGATCTCCTGCCATCCTCTCGCCCCGGGCACTCCTTCCACCCTGTTAACTCTGGCCGTTCAGCTTTTTGGTCACTTTGTCCCCAACCTTCTAGCACTCGCTTGCAAAATTCCTTTAACTCTTCTTCCTCCTTCTCTGCTTTCAAAAGTTCTCTGATGGCCACTCCGATCGTGCCTTCGGCCACCTCGCCTTTACATCCCTAATCCATCCCAGCGCGGGCTCCCACTCCACTGTCGCAAGGATCTTTGTGACCTTCTCCCCAAGTTAAGAAGTGTTGTGTAAATTTGTTGTTGTCTTGTGATATCTCCTCCTCACCCAAACAAGGCAAATTAAAGAGGGATTTAGAGAAGATAATAGTCTGACTGTATGCATTGCCAGATTGTTCAAGTGTCAAAACTCTATTTTCGTCTTGTTTGTGGGAAATAATCGTCAATCCTCACAATTCTCTTCCCTCAAAACAAAATTTGAATTGGATGGTGTGCCGGTGGGAAAAAAACCTTCACTTTTCTACAGGCCCCAAGACATTGCTTTTTTTTTTAGCAACGAATGTGAAATGTTTCTTTTTTTCAATAAAAATAAACCTTCTGGAATTGGGAATACATTGATTTGTGACTTTGTAACTCTGGCACGTAGCCTCACAGCGTCTGTCTGTGATCTCCCACAAGGTGAATTCCTCCCTGTGACCATCAAGAGGTGTTAACCAAGGCCAAGTGCTCACCCACAGGGAAGGACGAGAGGATTTTGAGGTTCAGTCACTCTGCCCAGCTTTACACAATTCCCAGCTGTCAGCTGCACAGCGTGGAGTGACATGACAGCATCTTCTCAATTCACGCAAACTAGATTCCAGAGAGGATTTGAGGTGCAACAAAAGGGAAAGTGCATTTGTAGCCTTTACGTGCAATAGGCGGTTTGGAACGTCTCGAAGACATGATAAGGCACAATATTACATGCAAGGATTATTATTATTATTATTATTATTATTATCTCACGCTTAATAATACATGCTTTCACGGATGATTTTGAAAAACATGAGGCATAGTGGAATTTTTCAAAATATGTTTAATTATGTATTACCACAATGTTATAAGTTGACAAATTGAATAACTATATTTATTGACCGTGTAATTTCATGGTAATCAATTCATATTTTTCCTCTCAAAATATGTACAGTGATGTGTGTCCTTGATCATTAATCCGTCAGTGAGGATACAGTGGGTGTCAATAGTGTATTGGCCATGAGTATCTGTAGTCATCCCAAAAAAATTACTCTCACTAAACCAAACTCCCTCCTTGAACTCCACAATGCTATCTATGTCACAAACTGTTTGCCGATGTGATAGTGTTCGACATAGATGGTATAGTTGTCATTTCAGATCTATTTCTGTAGGCAATAAGCTTGTTGTTCTGTTCTACACAATCGTCACTGGGTAAACTGATGCATTTTCCTTCTCAAAACCCTTCAGATGGTGGTGTCAACATAATCATTAATCCTTCAGGTTTCTGTCCACAGACGTGTTTGGTTAATCTTCACCAGGGTTTTAGGTAGCTGTGGCAACCACGAGATTCCAGAAAAGGCCAGTTTGATCAGTCGGAGAAATCATCGCTAAGTAAACAATTGTTCTGCCTTTGTGCTTCTCCCTGAAAGGAATGCAAATCAGTGTTTAAGTTTTACTTGCTAATTGGCAAACCCGCTCATATGGTTAATCATTCAAATACAATCAGTTCAAAGTACCAGACTGTCCAGAGTCATCAACGTTTTCAAATCAGTACAATATTAAGAGGAAACCTGATGTAGACATGAGGGAGAAAAGGAATCGGGAGATAGGGGAGAGGTTGTGCGGTGGCTCATGTGGGATATAAACACCGGCACGGATTAGTTGAGCCAAGCCATACGGTCTGCTTCCATGCTGTAACATTCTGTGTAACTCTTAATAATAAACAATGCTCTTTTTATTGATACCCTTTCTCAAAAATGCACAGTGCAAAAACAGTGAACATCGATCATAGATATCAAACTGTAAATGTAAGCAATAAATGTAACTGGAATGCCAACAATTCAGGGTGACCTTTACCTCAATTGAGAATTAATCTCTCAAGTACGGCACAGCACAGAGTTCGCCAATATTAACCCGAAATCATCAGACCAAACATTCCCACGCCAGCCATTAATATTTCTATTTCACATTCTTGTCACCTCTATTGTCTGATCGAAGTTTGCAGCTTTGATACAAAAGAATGTGGGTGTTATTCAAGAATTTTATTAGCCAACTGTTTCAGTGAAATACACCTGGAATAAGGTGTTTGACATTAATTTGTTTTAAATGATGAGAACTCATATTTAACCTGGGTGTGTGTGTGCATCTCAAATTTATTTAAAATTTATAAAAAATTATTTCAAACAATTAAATACCAAAAGCATTGACATTCGTTGATCTTTTCAGAGAATATGCAAGGTGCCTGCTCACTTATCTCCACTCTCGGAATATTAGATACCACGGAAAGTGAAAAGAACATTCAGCCCATTTAGCTTGCCTTTTCCAGGAACCACACCAAAGCCGACTCTGATGTGTGGGCGGGAATAGAGTCTCTTTGTGGGGGTGGGGGGGCGGGGGGAAACTCAATGAAATATCCCCTAATCTCTGAGAGGCGATCAGGCAAAACCACCAGATAACGTTCCCCTTCCAGACATCTCTGCTACTCCAGGATGGAGTTCCAAGGGGCAAAAAGGCTGTACAGACACGTGTATAAATAAGCATTATTAAAAGTTAAGAGAGTATGCGATCTTTGGTATAGATAGATGATGCGATCCACCACTGGAGCAGTGTGAGGATTAAGAGAATGCACAGCCTGGCATTCCAGCAAGTCACTCATGTATGTGGATACCTTTCACTTCAAATTAGACTAATCTTGATCTTAATGTTCTGCCTGTCTCAGCAGTGAGTCAGTTGCAAACTAAATATGTGTTTAACATAGCAATGGTTTTGTTTTCAATTGGAAGAATTTGTCAAATGTAATGAGGCTGATAAATCCAGGACCCTCACTTGTGCGATTGAGCTTAACGCTGTTGATTGAATATTGTTACGACTATTGAGGAATGAACAGTTTGTTTTCTTGATGTGCAATATTGGTATCCTAATAATCGGTCCAGTTGTGTGCAATGAGATACGAATTTAGAACAAGATCGAAAACAACTGTAATTAATCTTCCCACGGTAACAGGCACTTTTCAGTCTATATTTTCTGAATTTATGCAATCAAGGTGCTTAAAACTGATTTAAAAAACATATGCCTTTTAATAGCTTTACTCCTGAAATAGCCTGAAACATTTAAAAGAGATGTTTCATGAAAAGTACAGCAGAATCTCTTTTTTTTTCCCTTTCTCAGATTTTGTCTTCTTTTCCTTCTATTAAAAGAACCATTACCGTAGGCTTATCAATTTACATTACGATGTAAAGCTATTCACCTCATGTATGTGTGTGGGAGGAGAGGCAAGGATGATTTTCAGTGCATTTATACTCGAGCTGTTTTTCTATAAAATAAAATAATAATAATCCTTGTATTTGATATAGCACTGTATCATGTCTTCGAGATGTCTCGAAGTGCTTCACAAAATATACTCTCAAGTTAATTCACTGTATATTTTGTGGGCGAAACGCAGCAGCCAATTGCGCACAGCAGTGTTCCACAAACAGTCGTGGATTGAGTTACCAAATTATTATTATTTTTTGGAAGGGATTATTAATCCAGAAAGTGATCTGACGATCGACAAACAACCAGGTTCTTATTTACTGCTAGGCAAACAGAGGTGTGTGGAATAAGGAAACTTGCCTAAGGTTTTGCCCCATATTGTGTGTTTATCTAATGTTCCAGACCATGTGCATTGCGCCTTTTGCTCACAAATGCACATTCAATTCACTTTACAGTATATTCTGTGAAGCGATTTGAGACGTCTCAACGACGTGATAAGGTGGCACTATATCAAAGGCAAGGATTATTATTATTATTGTAACTTGTGATTTGTGTTATTAAAAAAAGATTGTTACCTATTTTTAGACAATGATACGTACGGCCATGTTGTGTTTTATTTTAATAGCTTCCAATGTGGTCCTTGCTAAAGATAAAACAGGATAATGAAGCCTGCTGACGTTTAATTATCAGTGTTGTCGGCACCTGTGAGATTAAGTTGCATCGAAGTAATATTAATGTCAAAAGTATAGATGTACGATCTATCTGATGCAAGCAAATCTTATGTTGGAATTGAATCGTTCCTGAGATGAGGTCTCATTTTGAGCCGCTTTAAGAAATATCAGGTCAATATTTTGGGATGTTCTGAAAACTAGTGAGGAATAAATGAGTTCTTACTTTAAACAGTTCATATTGACTTTATTGTTGCCGCCAAAAAAAAAACTCTGGTCATGATTATTTATCTGGCATGTTGTAAAACATTTGTTTCAGGACTCCTTGGAAATGTGTCTTTCACAGCATTAACCACTTTCCTGGAATTATAGGTTGCACAATGAAGGGGAATTCATTGTAATATGGCTCTGAGGTGTCAAGAATTTCATAATTGCATTTTCGCTGATTGTTGATCTGCTGACAGAGGTGGACAGTGAGCTGTTGTCATTCTGTCAGTCGGGGGAATTCAAGTTAATAGACAGCTAATATCATGATTGAATGGTAAAAGTAGACCTGATTTCTTTGAGGATGGAAAATCAATAGCCCATTAGACTCATCAGAAGGACACTGCTGTACTCCCCCAGCCAGGCTAATTAACCAGCAACCATGAGATGGAAGAGTACCTGGAGAATTGAAATGGTAATGAGAATTGGGCCCTATAAACAAAGTGTCTGCACTGTGATCCACACTGACAGACAATTAAATCTCTTTATCAATCCAGGTTTCTTCCTGGAAAACCCAGACATTTTGTATCAGCTATATTAAAAAAAGAGGTGCCTGCATCTTGTATAATTCTGTCTGTCGGTTTCAGACTGAGATCTGCATTTCCATGGGGTCACGTACAGAGCAGTATTCTCAGACATCAGTATGAAGGTTTCAACATGAAGGGACGAAACCACCAAAACACTATCACTATTCCCTTTATAGCTTTTACAAGTGAAGGTCTTTCCTATATTAATGCCAATCCTTACCAGAATTGATTCCTGGTTTACAGTGACTTTTTTGCTGTGAGATTGTCTAAATTGTTGAAATATTATTGAGTGCCAATAAGTTATTAAATTTTACAGTGCAGTACAGCATCAAAAAAAGTCCCCAATGGGTAGGGATGTTCTAACTGGACAAGCAGTGGGAAAGCTTGCCAGACAGTGCTCTCAATTGCACACTCTGGGGTCCCCAAGCCTTGGTTCTTGCCAACCTACCCCTAATACTTTCCGGAATTAAGTAAGCAGGAAGCGTTCCTTCAGGGAGAGAGAGTGCATTCCATTCCAGCAATCTATCTCTGGGATTTCCATGTGTAGGTGGGAGGCATGGAAATCTCAGCTTGGTTTGGAGGCTCTTAAGCAACGGTGATGAGTTTCCACGTGTGTTAGTCACCCGGCTGACACCCCAAAAAATTCCTTGTGTAAGGGAAAGGAAAAGTATCCAGGATTCTCACTGCTAATCGCTATCTAGTAACTCCTGCTGGAAGGTATGTACATGTGGTGGTTGGAAAATGGTTGGATTGCTTACAGTTGAATAGTCTGTGTTCCAACACTCAAGTGTTTCGGTTTCCGTGTGAAGAATTTCTCATGGTCCTTTCAAATCAAAGCTTTGCTATCTTTGATTTACTGAAACACTTTATGGAGAGTGAGAGGACAGGAGTATTTTTTTTAACACGTTCTTTTTTCTACATCCACCTGAACTCATTCTCCCACTGAGAAGGTGGCCTCCATCAGTGACATTCAATAACAACCGAGAAATGAAAGTGACTTGGGTTGACTTGGCCTTGGAACGTACCTGCAGGGAGATGCTCCTGGGCCCAGATAACTCAGCCGGGAGCTTGCTGTGTGGGAATGGTGGACGTGAGTTTACCCCTCCCTTCCGGTTCATTGCGCTGCCAACCATTAGCGATATGTCAGGAATGACATTTATGATCAGTAAAAGTGACACGTATTATAAATCCATTTAAATGTATGGAACTTTCCTTACTTTTAAAGAACGACGTGCATCAAAGTAGGTCATACATCAGAATGAGAGGTTGTCACTCATAATGAGTGACAGGTGGGCTGTCTGATCTTGACATTTCAGTGGCAGGGCAAGTTGATGACCAGGTGGTGCTTCACAAGCTCATGTCCCGTTAATTTAACCGCGACACAGTTTATATCGTGGAGTCCTGTAGCTCAGTGGTTAGAGCACTCGCTTTGCAAGCGAGAGACCTGAGTTCAATTCCAGGCAGAGGGCGAAACCTTGGGCAAGTTTCCTTACTCCACACAGAGCCTAATAATAATCCCTCCAAAACCAAAAACAATAATAAATTGGTCATTTTCAATCCAAGACTGTTTTTGGGACATTGCTGTGTGCAATTGGCTGCCGCGTTTCGCCCACAAATATACAGTCAATTCACTTTACAGTGTGTTCTGTGAAGCACTTTGGGATGTTCTCCCAACGTGAAAAGCGCTATATCAAATGCAAAGATTATTATTATTATTATTATATGAAAGAGCTGTGGATACCATGGAGTGTCCACACGGCAAAGCAAGGCGTGAGTTGAGTATCGTGTGACACAACTTTGTCTTTGGTCACTCGATCCACGACCGCTTGAGTATCGTGTGGCACAACTTTGTCTTTGGTCACTCGATACACTGCTGCGAGCAATTGACTGCCACGTTTCGCCCACAATATATATAGTCAATTCACTTTACAGTATATTCTGTGAAGTGCTTTGAGATGTCTCAACGACGTGATAAGGTGCTATATCAAATGCAAGAATCATCATTATTATAGGTCATCCACATGTGTAACAAGAGTTATTCTCTTGATTAAAGATGAGTCAGTCTGTCCATATAGTTTCTTGATTTCATATTAAAATCCACTGTTATTTTATTTTTATTCGTTTAAATGGTTTTTTATACTGATGTAAAAACTCCGAACTTTGTCAATTTGCAGTTGTAGAACAGCACCATTTTTGGAACCATTATTATCAGACCGATAAAGAAATACCAGAAAAATCTAAGAATTAGATTGATTAAAATTAAGTTCCAGTTACTTTGACCGGGTCTGGTCAATTTTATTCCAATCAAATTTACTGTGTTAAAATTGTTCACTTGCGTTGCACACTGGGTGAGTAGCAGGAGCCATTAGAGAAAGAATGGCTTTCACGGCTGGCAGCTCTAATACCTGCTGCATTTGTGCGTTTACAGATCAGTGTCAACGGCGGTGGTTTGTTTGATTTGATCTCTGCTCTGTTGGAAAGATTTGTACTGCTGGAGTTCAAATTAAACCACCGTGAAGTGGACTAGGTACCAGCGATGTGGAGGTGGCAATTGTGTGGGTATTGGGTAACTGTGCGTTCATGTACCAAAGAATATCCTGTGAAGTGCGTGTATATTTTACATCCGATGTAAATCGGCACCTGTAGATTAAACCTAAGTTCAATGCCATGTATTAAGAGAAGAAATCCCGTCAACAATCAGATCATCAAAGTGTGTTAGAATTATCGGCACACATCACATCGCCATAATTGCAACGTTTACCTGGATGATAATAATAATCTTCCCCGTATTTGTTCAAAATATTCTTAGAAAATGAGTATTGGGTGAATAGAATGCACGTGTTACTTTTTTTTAAATTGTTTTTACAGGTGTAGTGTGCCTTATTGTTCTTGGTAATATGCTGGTGACACCGTCTGGATTAATTATGTGCATTTACGAGTTTGAGAAGTCCCCCTGATGTGAAAGGCACAAATGTAATTCTGTTTTTTGCAGCCGAAGCAGGATTAAATAGAGTTCCAACACTTGGCACACAAGCATAATTACTTAATAATAATAATAATAATCCTTGCATTTGATATAGCGCCTTATCATGTCTTCGAAACATCTGAAAGCGCTTCACAGGATACACTGTAAAGTGGAGTGACTGTGTATTTTGTGGACGAAATGCAGCAGCTAGTTTGCGCTCAACAATATCCCACAAACAGCCATGGAGTGAGTGAACGATTTTATTTGCGGGATTGTTGGTCGTATCTTGTTTAAGAAGGTAATCATCATTAAACATTTGAAGTTAAAAATATTATTATACATTTGTGAACTGCTTCTATCATTGCACTTAATACAACCGATAGACAGGATCAGAATGACAATCTTCCTTGGGTGAGGGGATGGAGGGGAGACCGGACTGAACAAGTTGGGGAAAGCTTGCCAGACAGTGCTCACAATTTCAAACTCTGTAGGTTTTAGCTAATTAATCTTCAGTACCACCCAACACCCACTCGGGCACTTGTCAACCTGCACCTTCTGGAATTAGGTCAGTAAGGTGCATCCCTCCAGGGAGACAATATGCAAGAGAGTCTGCTATCCTTTTCTGTAAAGAGGTACCATGTCTGTACTAAAATTATCCTTCACAACCTTGAATTTATGCCCTCCTATTCTGGTGTTTTGGTGTATGTCTGAATGGTTTGGTCTGGGCTATCATTCTCTATCCATTAAGCAATTTATATGCCTCCGTAAGATGTCCTCAGGGAGGTTTCTTTTCGAGACTGAAGAGCTCTGGCTTATCCAGTCGGTCCTCACAGCTCATTCCTCTAACACTGGGAATTCACCTTGTTTCCATCCTTGGAACTACCGCTCTCTGTAAGATTTGGGCTATTTCTTCTGATTCCAGAGTTTCTGCCCCTCCATTGTGGCATCTGTTGCAAATGTCACCACATCGGCACATGAAACAAAAGTATATAAACTTATCAAGCAAAATATATCTCTTCTGAAGCCAAATTCACTGTCATTTATCAGGTAAAGTGTAGAGTGCTTTGAGGCCCAGGTGAACCTGTATCACCTTATCAAATGCAAGGATATATGAATTAAGGAGATGTCGGCAATTAGATTTGTTCTTTCAAACAAACTCTGATCAGGAAACAGCCGAACAAGGCAACTCGAATCAAGTAAATACTTTTGTTTCACGTACAGTATTGCTTAAGATGCAGACACAGAGATTACTTGTTGTGGAAGCTGCAATGCCACTGAACCTGGTAATACTAAAGACCTTTTCCTTGTAACAGCTGGAGAGAGAGAGAGAGAGAGAGAGAATGGGGGTGAGCTGTTCTGAATGACATTTCCCTCAGCCCACTGTCATGGCAATGGAGGCTGCATGAGCTCACCAGCCTTCAGCTCTCAGGCATTAGATGGGTTGAGCAATATATATATATATATATATAATCTATTCTTATTCCCCTAATTTCTCCCCCCACTCTCCACCCAGTAGCCTGTTGGGCCTTGCCTTTTCCACTTCACATATTGTTCAATACATGGTACAAAAACAGAAGTGGCCGGGAGCCCTCAGCAGGTCAGGCAGCATCTACGGAGAGAGGAGAGTGAGTTAACGTTTCAGGTCGATGACCTTTCGTCAGAACGCCAGTTCTGCTGAGTGTTCCCAGCGACTGCTGGTTTTATTTTAGATTTCAGCATCTGCAGTATTTTGGCTTTTATATATTGTTCAACTGTTTTGCACTTTGGGGGAGAAATTTCATCTGGGACAAGGCTATACTCTTTGTGGCATTGCAGAGTGACCGGAATTTAATATTAAATCCAAACTCAGGTGGAATTCAGTTGTTTCCATTTAGTCGCTTCCATTTTCCCATTAGAAATCAGTAGTTCTTTCTTCACCGAAAGAGAGTTTGAAATCATCTTGCACGGTTTATTTCTTAACAACGTTCATAGTTTCTTGTTTTCTAAGTCGTAACAATATACTAAATAAGTATATACATAATAAATATACATAATTGTATTTTTTTCCCACAAAATATACAGTGAATTCACTTTACAGTATATTCTGTGAAGCGCTTTAAGACGTCTTGAAGACGTGATAAGGCGCTGTATCAAATGCCAGGATTATTACTATTATTATAACATAATCTTCGATAGACGGCTTAAACCTGAGCTTTTTTTTCTGATATGGGAATTTTTTTTATGTTTGTTTACAGCCGCACAACTGGGTGACAATGATGAACAATGAAACACATAATCACCTCTCTCTTGCTGTGATAAAAACAAGCACTTCTCTTCCTTTTACTACTTCCATTCTCCCACTCGAAAAAAACATTTACCAAATACGGAGACAAGTGGCCCTTTATCAGTGCGTTCCCAAGTCTTTATTGACCTTTTTTTGTAAGGATGATCTTTGTCTTCAGTATTGTTTGGCAACTGTTGATAGCAAACCCTATCACTTTGGAGAGTGAATGAAGTAGTCATGTTACTGGTGAGAACATGTCAGATCCGTTGGCCTGGGAATTTTTTCTTCATCACGTTTAAATACTATTGATTCCCACCCTCGATGTTGGGCAACTCTTTTTTTTTCGCGAGCTGGCTGCTTAATAGTGATTGTAATAAAGGAGCTAATATGGTGTGAATGACTTCTTTTGTTGTATTATTCCTGACTTTTCATGGAGAATGTTGAAGTGTGTCATGCACAGTCAAAATTGTTATTTGTCCTTAATCTTCTAGTGTTCTCCTTTGATCTTTACTCGCGGTATCGTTAAATCACTTTTCTTGCAATATTATGCTCCACCTGTACTGAAGTTTCACACACATCTGACACACTGTGCCCGGTTAAAAAATACATGAAACCCTCATGTAATATGAAAATTTCTCACAATGTCCTGGCCAGCAATCCCCCCAAAATAAAATTGGTCACTTTGTGGCTGTGGCTGTTTGTGAGACTTTATTCCGCGCAAATTGGCTGCTGTGTTTGCCTATAAATACACAGTCACTACGCTTCACAGTAAAATTTTGTGAAGACAAGATAATGATATCCCCCAATGGCTCACATTTCTTATTGGTTTCTCTTGCTATATCCTAGGCAATGCACTGCAATATAACTTGCCGCAAGCAGTTGGCAACACAGGCCCTGCAATACTTTAGCTCTCATCACGCCATTGTGCACTCTAATTTCTTTGGTCAGGTACTTGTCGCTGGGCACAATATTGTTATAATTAGACAGAGAGTTACATTGGAAACAGGAGCTGGGGGAAGTGAAGTGGAAAAAGATGCAATGTGGAGGCAAGCCCTGGGAAGAGGACAGTGTAAGGTAACCCACAACAACAACAAATTACATTTGTATCGCGCCTTTCACGTCGGGAGGATGTCCCAAGGCGCTGGCGATTCCTCTAGAATGTTTCTTACAACTAGCTCCTGGTGAGGTTAATTCAGATCAACGTAAAACCCAGATAAAATAGAAGCACGTCTCATGGCTACAATTTAGAGCATTTTATAAAAATCCTCTCATCTTTTGCAGATAAGTATTGAGACGAACATTTTTTCGAATATACACCATCAAAACATTTTTTTCTCCTCCCGTTTTTTTTAAATATGCACTAATCCCTTTTCTCCCGACAATATTTTGTTAAATGGCAATTTTCGATAATCATTTTCCTAATTATATCAGGATCCAGTAAATGGTACAAAATCACCATCCATGGTTGCTCGCTCCACCTTGCTAAGCCAGTCTGGAACTGGCAACTTGTTTGACCCTCAACTATCCTTTCTACCCCACATCTACGCCATGATCCGCTCTGCCTTCCCCACCTCCGCAACCTTGCCTGGCTCCGCCACTGTCTCACACCGCAGGCCACCAAAACCCTCACACACACCTTCATAACTTCCAGGCTTAACTATGCAAACTGCCTGCTTGTCGGCCTCCCCAACTCCTCCCTCCACAGGCTGCAGATCATCCAGAACTTTGGAGCCCGTGTCCTCTCCCATACCAGCCTCCCTGACCCTATTACCCCCATCCTCACCCAACTCCACTGGCTTTCCATCACACAGAGGATACAGTTCAAGATCCTGGTCCTCACCTGCAAAGCCCTCCGTGGTCTTGCTCCCCCCGACCTCTCTGACCTCCTAACCCCCTACCATCCTGTTCGCTCCCTCCGCTCAGCGGGCTGCAGTCTGCTTCACATTCCCTGCCTTGCTTGCCCCACCGGGCAAGGCTTCAGCCACTCTGCCCTCACCATCTAGAACTCCATCCCATAGCCCTCCGTCTCGCCTCCTCCCTTGCCTCCTTCAAGACTCGTCTCAAGACCCTTTTCTTTGACCGTGCCTTCGATCACCTATCTTCCCCTCCTGCCCTCCACCCTCCCCAATCCCAACCCCCAGCTTGGGTACAGAATACTGATTGTCCAGCATCCGACGTGAAAGGCGCTTTACACCTGTAATATTGTTGTTGTTGTTTATTGCTTCTGGGTTGTGACATACTTGCATCGAGACACGTGAGTCGCTGTATCAGGGTGGTCTGAAAATGATTAGCACTTGTGCAAGTGTAAGAGTTTAACAGCCCGGGTCAAAGGATCGGGTGATGAGAAAGTAAAATTCCCTACTTGTAGCCATAATATCAATTGTCTATGTTTGCTTCCTGCACTTCATGTGCTGCCCTTAGTCTAGCAGATCCGACAGTGTTTGCTGTCTGCCTTTATTCATCTCCCCCGAACGCCCAAGAAACATTTCCCTGCCTCATTCAGTTTCGTTCAGTCGAACTCCTCCCTCTTCCCCATTGAAACTGACCTCTTTATTTGAGACTTGCCCCTCGCTCCTGCCTCCTGTGGACCCTCCTGGGGTCGTATTTATCCGTGTGCCGTTGCTTATCAAATTCAATAGCGGCAGCACTTGCTGTAGCTGATTTGAAGAGACTCCGCACTGTGCAGTGATCTGAAACAAGGTAAGGGAGAGTGAAATGGAGCCAGAATTTTTTTTTGCGAATAAAATGCAGGAAAGAAAAGGGGACCTGGAAATAAATCGAGAATGTTAAAGAGAAATGAACCTGTGGTGGGAATGAAAGTGAAATGGAAAAGCGAGTGGATTGTCATAACCAGTAAGTGAAAATAATACATCGAAAGAAGTGAGGAAAAAGCAACAGGTAGAAACAGAACGAGAAAATGATAGAAATGGAGAAAAGTGAAATTGGCACAGAGAAGTAAATAAGAATCAACAGGCAAGTGCATGAGAATTATTCAGAAAGACAAAAAAAAGTGCAATTGGATAAAGTTCAAGAAAACAAGCTGTTTAAGAGCATTCAGCAGATAATTATTTAACCCACAAAATATACAGTCAATTCACTTAACAGTATATTCTGTGAAGCGCTTTGAGACGTCTCGAAGAAGTGATCAGGCGCTGTATCAAATGCCAGGATTATGATTATTATTAATTATTTAAGGTTATTAAAGAGCTGATCACATGATGGTGCTTTTGTTCAAGGATTCCTTTTTCAGTTGGAGATTGACTGTGACCTTCAGCATGAGCCCATTTTGATTTATTCGAACACATTTATTTTGAGGTTAGAAATCGGGACAGTGGCATGAGTAACTACTATAGTTGGATTTTTTTAAAAAAGAAGAGGTAAATCTACCAAGCCAACATTGTTTACAGTAAAATCTCAGGCAGGAAGGGTGCACTCTAGTCCTTTAATCTGGTAACCCGATTTGTGGTGTTAATTCTGACTTCCAATTTCAAACCACAGTTTGAACTGTGAGATTTGCAAAATGGCTAATGGCTCATTTTTGGGCAACAATAACAACAACTTTTTATATAGTTTATATATTTTATATTATACAACAAGCTATTTATATCGCACCTCTCGTGTAGGGTAGCATCCCGGAGCACCGATATCTGTCTAACGATCCCCCAGTTCCAAAAATGCCAAACGGAAGCAGATGTTTAAAGCCAAATGGCCTGTGCCACACTCTTTCTAAATAAAACATAATGTATTTTACAGATTCAAAAATCACACTTCCCTCCCCAAAAGGGTCTATTTCACAGCTGCTCGGCTCATTCAATGGTCTGGGAAAGTAGCTGTGCCAAGCTTAATGGGCCTTAATGCGCCCAGAGCTATAGCTTCAATTCCTGCTGAAAAGTTTACTTCTATTGAAAATTAGTCCTAAAACATGCTGCCCTGGAGACTTTACACGTAACGTGTGATAAATGTTATTATACCGAGCATACAAGCCATGCACCTCATCCTAATACGCCTGTTTATTATTTTAATATTTCAATTAATGTTAAGATTATTCCCCTAAATTCAAAATGTGATGTCAGCACATTAAGATTCAAGTCTTTGTTTTTTCTGCTGTGCTCAATTTTAACACGCAATGTGTAAGCTTTTATAACTAGCAATAAGGGACCCATTCTAGTAGCTTCAGTAGAAATCTAATTTTAGGTTCGTAATCAAAATGGGTTACACTTAAAGGTGAAATATTTTGGAGGAGTACTTTCTGTTGAAAGTATTCCCACAGTGATATTAGAAAGTATTTGATACGTTTAACCTATTATTGTTACACCAGTAAAATCACTGGTGGGGAGAGGAGGGGAGGAAAGGGCCATAATAATCCATGCTTTTGATATAGAGCCAGATGACATCAGTCTCAAAATGCTTCACAAGATTTTGTGTGAAGTGTAATGACTGTGCATTTATAGGCGAAAGTGGCAGACATTTTGCGCGTAGCAATATATCGCACTGCAATCAATGACGTGTTTTATCTGAGGGATCGTTGGCCTGGATGCAGGGAGAAACTTCCTTCTCTTCAAATAGTACCCATGTCCACCTGAAGAGGCGGACAAGGAGTTGTGTTCATTATAGAGTGGATACATTCACCCACAAAATACACAGTCAATCCACTTTACAGTATATCCTGTGAACGCTTTGAGACGTCTTGAAGACATGATAAGGCTTATATCAAATGCAAGGATTATTATTATTCTATTCTATTCTGTTGATAGGATTGGACATTGTGGATTGGCTTCAGAGCAATTCTGGGAATGTTGAGTATTGACAAGCACACAGCAATACTCCTCTACACGGTGCTATCCTGCAATATGGCAGGTTCAGATTTAACCCAGATCAGTTTACAGTTCCCACACCTGTTGAAATACCTTCTGTTTATCCCTGATGCAAATATCATCTCTCCGGGGATGAATGTCTTTAGCGTCACCTGGGAATAAAATGCTTTTTCTTATTGTATTTGTATAAATATGTATCATAGATTGAAGGCACTCGAACAAAACATGTTAAACTGACTAGTTTGCATTAACTCCCATTATTATTATTAAGAACAGTTAGCGTGCTTTCTTCCTTGTCTTTTTTTAAGGTGCAATTTATTCTATTTCAATCCATAGTAACATGGGTACGATGATAAAACCTAGGGCATAAATCAGACGTCTTCACATAGGGTTCCATGACTTGGGGTGCAACTCTGGGGGTGAGTCAGGATTTGCAAAGGCAGCCACACGACACCAGTTTTCACAGTTTCTGCGGTGCTGAAAACAGCATCTGCCCACAGGTAATCATCGAGTTACTCACAGTGGTATATAGCCCCTCTGAACACTGCTTCCACCACAGTATTACATTTGTAATGTTGTGATAGCAACTTAGGAGAAGTAGCAGTGTACATGTTGAGGTTATCACTAAAGATAGTGTGCAATGTTCCTCCAACCGCAGGAATATGCAAATTCCTCATCAAAGCAAAACCATGGAGTAGAAAGGATGGTGCAATGTGCCCTTGAGGGTACATCACTCGGTTTAGTTCTCAAAGTGGGCAGCGGGTTGTCAGAAAGACTAACGTGCGATGCCACAAAGTGATTTGGCTTGACTTAGTACCCAGGACCGCCTGCCAATTTCAGCTGTGGTGTAGTGGGCACACACTGAGCAGAGAGGCCAGGTGCTGTAGCACAGGGCTACTCGCTTGACGAGTGATTCAGAAAAGCAAGTGCATGCAAGCACTTGGGAGTAAGCCATCTCCCCTCACCCTCCTCAGCAGAAGTTTGTACTTGAACCAAGACAAAAATCACTCAGGAAGAATTAATTAAAATAATTCATCAGCTTCATATCATGAGTCCTTCTCCCAACGTGAAAGTCGCTGGTCAAATGTAATTTGTTGTTGTTGTTGTTGTATTTTTAGCTTCTCTGCTTTTTTTGTTAAGGGATGTACAGCTAAATTGTATTCATGGGTGCCAGTTCTTAACAGAAGGTAAAGCCCTGTCGGCTCAGTGAGTGAGGTACTGCGGGGGGGTGGTGCTGCACTGCCATGTTGGTGCAGGAGCTGCCATCTTCCCGCTGTGTCTGTCTGTGATCGCCTGTGTCTGTGCGAGAGGAGCTGGTTATACTATGCCATGCACACCAGGACAATCACAAGTAAACGTTCCAGTTCTGGTCAGGCGCTGGTCATTCTGCTTGTTGGGATGTGGAATGTGACGAGGAAATCTCTAGAAAGTAATTAGCCAGGGTACATGCTCCCGACTGCGATCAATGATAGATTAGATTGTACTTGGCTTTGCTCATTGTGCCCCTGGATCTGTAGCACAGCTCTCAGCCGATGTGTGTGTGTGGATGGGAAGTGGGGGAGGAGGTAAAGAAATAAAAGCGATTAGAATGTTACCATTACATTAGGTGTATTTGGGTTTCTGATGCCACTGCCCCAGCCTTACACACCGTCAACAAATTTACATTTATATTGGGCCTGTCACGTCAGGGGGACATCCCGAGATGGTTAATAATAATAATAATATTGGTTGAGACTGGTTGAGAGTCAGGCGCTCTGGGACGCTGTCCTGCGTGAGTGACGCTAAGTAAATCTGAGTTGTTGTTGTTGCTCTGGCCCCCGAGCTGGGGTTAGGAGCCAAGGAGGGTTGGAAGAGGAAAGATGATTGAAAGCATGGTCAAAGAGGATGGTCTTGAGATGGTCCTTACCCAGTTTGAGCAACCCCTTTGTCTTGTGATTTCAGATTTACCAGAGAGGTTCTATAAGGGAGTGGTAACAGACTGTCTATCTACACACATAAATATGTAAACCGTAACTTGTATAACCAGAGTTATGCAACAACAAAGATGTTAAGAACAGAATACGACAGTTTGGATTTTCCAATTCAATTGCAGTGAGTTATTTTTAAAAAATGTCTACTCACTCTCTGGAATGTACTCCTTTGAGGACTAAAAAACCTTGGAAATTCGCATCTTTTCTTTCATATAAGATCTGCAAAAGCAAGTCTACCCCAATTCCCTAAATGAATGACAAGAAGCAGCATTTGAAAAATGTCCAGGATTTGGGAATATTGCATAATTCAAGCCTCCCTGGGAATAAACCCAAACTGTAATCTGGTGGGAGTTTCGATTTTTCTCAAAGGGATGCACTTTCTCAAAATGGCGTAGGAATCGCTTGTTACCATGGAAGCTAAACCACTTTGTTATAGTGTCAGCTATTGATGGCAATCGAGTACAGTTTGACAAAGAAGGAGGGAGGTAACCGCAGTAAAGAGATGATGCTGTCTATCATCCCTCTCGCATATTAATAATAAATCTGTCATCTAATCCAAACAAGGAGCTGAATAGGAACTTTAATGGGAAATACTTAACCATCCAAGGAATTTCTTGCATCCTTCAAGGCCGGTCTCAAGACCCTTCTCTTCGACCGTGCCTTTGGTCTCCCTCCCACCTCTCTGCCTTCCCTCACCCCTACACCACCCCTCCCCCATGCTTGGGCCCCAATATCTGACTGTTCAGCGCTTTGGGATGTCCTCCCGACATGAAAGACGCTCTATCAATGTCATTTTGTTGTTGCTGTTGTTTCTTGGGACTCTGGGTTCTTCCGAGTTCTCTGTAATCCTTGCATTTGATACAGTGCCTTTCGCAAGAGCAGGATATCTCTAAAGTATCAGCTTGGCTCAGTTGCTCGCACTCGCCTCTGAGACACAAAGCGCTCTAGGCTGACACTCCAACACAGGATGACATTTTCATCTGAGGTTAACTGCTAGCTCAGCACTGAATTGGAATATCAGTTACGTGGGTTGAAAGTGGGGATTAAACCCCTGACCTTCTATTACGGAGGTGAGAGTGCTACCGACTGAGCCAGGCTGATATTAGTGATAGGGTAAATCCCCTGGTGGAAAGGGTAGGACAGATGTGCAGGCTTGTGTGAATTGCTTGGCAGAACTCTTTCCCTGTTGTGTGGGACTTGTTTGTGTATAAATGCCTGTCGGCGAATATACATCAGCTGCTGTCCCAAATAAATGGGTCTTTTACAAAATTAATAATTCGTCGGAACATTAGATCGGGTCTTAAATCTGTTTTTAAAAGGTTTATGTGTCTCTTGTATTTTAAAAAAACATGAAATTAGACATGAACATAACTTAATCGTACCGAAACCGTGGAATTATAATGGATTTTAGCAAGTATGTTGCAAATAATAATAATATATAATAATCCTTGCATTTGATATAGAGCTTTTCACGTCTTCTCGACGTCTCAAAGCGCTTCACAGAATAGACTGTAAAGTGAATTGACTGTATATTTGTGGGCGAACGCGGCAGCCAATTGCGCACAGCAGCGTCCACACAAACAGTTGTGGATTGAAAATGAACTTGAACTCAGGCAAAACAACACTATGTATCTTGCTTTCTTTCCCAAATTTCCCAAATTAAAGGCATTGTGATTCATTTGTGAATGCCTTAATTATGTCCCAATTCTTTGCGTTCAAGTGTACATTTTTCCCTTTAAGGAAGTGACTCTGTGAACAGCAAGACAAGTCCAGCTTCTCGTTATATTTGTCTGTCGCACACAGGCCAAGGTCCTCTTTGTTTGCAGTGCAACCAGACATCAGCTCGTTATCACGTTTCATGGATTTTTGGCAGCGTAGCTCCGTGGGTAAAATATAATTTTCTGCCTATTTCAATAAATATTTGTCTATGCATCCGATTTCCCTGGTTACATTCCCGTCTGAGGTCGATTGATATTCCGGTGGCTATTTAAGCTTTCCTCCAAAAAAAATTGCATAAGAAAACATGCCATGGGATAAGGCCAGGCAGCCAATCAAGCTGACAAGGCAAATATGCATTCTGCTTAATCACAGACACTTCCCAAACCACTTAATGTCCAGTGTAAAGAATCTACGCAATCTCTCTTCGCCTCCTCACTGCTGTCCACCACCCCCACCTCCCACCAATTTCATAAAGTGTTCACAACCCCAAACATCTATACAGCCCAACATCCTATATTACACATCTCCTCCTTGATGTGACCTATTCATCATGCCAACAGTTAACTCCTCCAAGAATTTGATCATCTCTTATCTATTTATTCTTATAACCATTGGTCTTGTTCCTCACGTACATGTATCTGGTTCTTCTGAAACAGCGTGAGACGGAATGGAATGAAGAAATGCATCCCTGTGCTTGTGAGCTTTATATTTGGCAGCACTCTGTATTGGGGGGGGGAGAGAGAGAGAAAGAGAGAGAACCAGCAGCAATAGAGGAAAAAGTGAAAATACAGAGAGAATACAGTTTGGGAATGAATCTTAGGGAATGTTAAACTTTAACATCTTCGACCGAGTGAAATATTCCAGAAACATCTTTGAAGCTTTTTTTCCCCCAGAAAAACATGTTTTTCTTTCTAATTTAGTCATCTTCTTAAAGTGATCCACCATTGAGAAACTCTTCTCAGCATCTGCTGTGACAACCCAAACACGGGTTACCTGAGAAAGCTCTGCACACAACAGATGGGAGTAGCATTTCAAAATGGTGGATGACCACAGTTGGCTGCTGTAGTGAGAACTTCAATGCAAACGGCAGCAACAACAATTTTAGTCACAGAAAGTAGGTAATTGCGAGGGCTGTTTCTTGACTTGCCTAACTCCCATTTTTTTCTTTGTCAGTTTGATGTTCAGTGGCTCTGTCCCTCTCTTTCTTGTTGGCTATTTGATATCAGCTAATTTACCTCATTAACAGCTCGTCAGTGAAAGGTCTGTTGTGGATCGTTTCCAATGAATATGCTGTAATAAATGATAATAAAGCACTCAGCTTACAAAGCATTTGGTAAATTTTTAACCCTGTTTCGATATAGTTGGGGCTGTCTTTACCCTGTTAGCTTTATCACAGCATGAAGGACATATCCACACTTTCAAATCTCATTCATGAGCCAGACAAGCTAGTCAACCATCAACTTCAGACTTGTACTTATTTATCCACCTCAGCAAACCCACTGGGAATCACACACACACACAACCTTTCGGGCCCAAGTCTGGTGCTCAACCGACTGAACTAGCTGAACTGCAAATTTCAATGACTGAACACTTCAAATGATATCAGTTCAGCTGCTTCACATTAAACGTAAGATTTCAACACCTTGTTTAAGACTGCGATTCTGCAAATTGTCGGTGGTTCCGCTGCCTGCTACTGATCGATCTCAATGAATAAATAAGTACCGCGCTACTACAATTGATGATACAATTTAACCACATTAGATTCTACAGCGAATTTTGTATATTGTAAATGCACCGCGCATTCAATTAAAATGGATCCAATTAAAATGTTTCACCTGAAAGCCATTGTTTTTGAACTGAGAGAACAAAAGGCACCGCAGAACCAATAGACACGTCTGAGCAATGTTCGAACAGTGTAACTGATTATGAATATAGTGGCAGTATTGCTGCATTAGCTTATTTTTTTAAGTAGGAGTCAGGTGGACTATGTAGGTAACATTTTGCTGCAGATATACCCAAGCTAACATAGTGGAACGTTCATTATTAAATCACTAAATCAACAGTATGTAGTTTGGGACATGATACAAGCGACTGCCAGGATGGTGGAAGGCAAACTAGATGGACCTCGGTCTTCTTTTGCCAGCGAAATTCTAAAAGAAATCCTAAAATAATTTAAATTGCAAACAGGATGTGCCTCCCTCATTGTGGCGGATGCTGAAGATTGCACAATAATGTAATAGCTTACCTTGGGTGGATATTTCTGGAGTTTGGGTGTCTGTCAGTCCACCTCAGTCAGCAGCACTCTCGCCTCCAGCTTTCAACATCATGTGTTGAAGCCCCAAGTTGATGCTCACAATGTAATGCAGCATTTTGGCAGCTTTGTGCCTAAACCCCTATTAAGGACAAGCTGCAGCAGTTTCATAGCTACAACACTGAAGTCATCACTGCGAGTTGTAACACCACTATTGTAGCATTATCAGATATGCCAACCTTCAGGTGAGATATTACACCGAGATCTTATCTGCCTGTTCAGGTGAACGTTAAGTATCCCATGATCCTATTCAGAAAGAGAAGGTCGCTTTTCCAACAATCCCCCAGATAAATTGGTCATTCACTTCATGGCTATTTGTGCGACGTTGCTGAGTGACAGGAAGACACAAAGCAGATTTTTTCCTGGGCAGATTAAATGGATTGGGTGCACTGTTTGATGGATGGGGTTATACTTTGTCAGTGAAAAGGAATGGCTTGCCGGCTGAATGAATGAATGGACATCTTATTCCATTCTGAACATCTCGCGTTCTTATCAAGATTTTCGCAAATTCTTTAGTATTTTCCATACACAAATAGCGGACACGCATAAATATGGATGATTCTTGTTTCTCGCGTTTCTTTCTCTGCAACATCTTTTTGTTTCTGAGCAGATTTTTAATTGTCACAATAATAACGGGGTTGCAAACTTAAATCAATCCTCTCGACCCATTTGTATCCTAACTATATATTATATATATATATTCATCCCTTGGCATCGTTTGGAAAATGACAGGTATCACAAGCATTTCAATTAAGGTAATGTTTTTAAACAATCACACATTTCCTCATGTGTGGACGAAAGCTATTTCCATTGTTTGACACATTACCACAATCCATCAGCCTCTGATCTAGTTCTCTCTCCCACATCACTCACCTTGGCGGCTGAAGATTTTTGATGAGCTTGCAGGACACTGGATTCAAACCCTGCATCGTAATAGAATGTTCAACAACTGCTGAGGCAGCCTTGTGCCTGAAGCCCTATTAAGAGAAAGCTGTAGTAGTTTCTCGGCCACAACACTGGAGCCATCAGTGGGAGCTGTAGCGCTATCCCAGGCCGAAGGGGGCGTAGAGAACTTCCAAAACTCCAAAGCTTCCAGTTGCTACGTTCCTCTTTACATCTCAATACGCCAGAAGATATGAAAGCATGGAATGGGAAAACAATGTTGGTCCCATTTGCAACACGAATACAGTTAGACATCTTGCACATTAGTGCCCCCAAATTAGGAACCTATGGGCACCTCCTCCTGTTCCCTCCTCCTCCCCCACAACCCTCCACCCCGTTTCCTCACCCCGCTGTTTGCCTTCGGATCTCTTCTTTGACAATCCCTCTGAGATATTATCCATGTGAAACATGATATATAATCCAAAATTGTGGCAAATGCGAATGTAAAAATGTAAGTGTAGGCGACTGTGCTCCAAGAATACCTGTGATAAGCTCTCTGGGACGCTACCCTGTGTGAGGGGTGCTATGTAAATGCAAGTTGCTGTTGGTGACTAGCTCAGCAGATGTACCCAATCCCAACAGAATGAAGGAAATGTATTCCCGGAACCATGTTGAAGGGTGTTGTTTGTGGGGGAGTTTGGAAACCTTACATGCAGTCGTAGAACTGGTGAAGCCAACTGCGCTGTGAAGTCACTGGGTGCTGTGATCACACACACGTAGTTCATCTGCTCATATAGAATCACTCCATCTGCTTCAATCATCTCCTGATGCTATTATTAATAAAGCATCTTTTCAACTAAATATCCTTTTTTTCTCAAAAAATTCATGACACAATAGTTTGTGTTGAGGCATCATCCTGCACTAATAAACTGCTACAAAGGCGTTCTACCCTGTGCTACTAATCAAATTAATTAATATTGCTATTAATATTGTAATACTGCTTGCTGTACAGTCCTTAATTCCAAGCAAACTGGCCGAAAATGTTGACTCGTTTGTTGTTAATAATAATAATCATTGCATGTGATATAGCATCTTATCATGTCGTCAAGATGTCTCAAAACGCTTCATAGCAGATGCTGTCAATTGGATTTACTGTGTATTTTGTGGGCGAAACATGGCAGCCAATTTGCACACAGCAACGTCCCACAAACAGCCCTGGAGTGAGTGACCAATTTTATTTGTGGGATTTGGGGTTTTGCCGAGGAGCCTGACATACTGCCTGAATTGAGAGCACGTTGAGCTTTATTTTTAATTGTGCAAAACATTAAATATTTAATATTGAAAAACATTAACTGAAATGCACTAGGTGTTTATATATCATAAATGATTCTGTTGTTCAATAACTATGATAATGACTAATTTTTTATTGTGTTGTGATAACCCAAAGTGTGATAGACAAAATATATATTTTAGACACTCGGAACTCATACTTTGAGCACTTTTATCTTATTTTTGCCATGATGACTGAAGTGGATATGTGAAGGTCAATGAAATTTTCAGTGAGTTGCTGTAACGTTCTCAAAATGATCACAAGTTGCCAGGCCCTCAGGCCCCAGTAGAGCGAGGTCTACGAGAGAATTATTGATAAATCATAGTTCAAAGCACTGTAAGGAAAATAGTGGCAAACATATGCTGCGCTCTTTGAAGGAAGAATGATTTAAAGTAATTAAAATGGGCCTTGTCTATTATTGCCTGTGGAAAAATGACTGAAACACACATTTCAGGGCCAGTGAGTTACAGTTTTGATGTTGATTTTGTCCAGTACTTTGTGGCTGTAATTTAGGCAACATTCAGATTTCCATTGATTGCCTCTGCTGCAGTCAGCGTTTGTATTCTTGTGGGCGTATTTTATCTGGACACGAGTCAAGATTGTAAAACCTACCACGTGCTTTGAATGTTGTTGCTCCTACACAGGGCATAAAAAAAATTGTGTAAAAATGCAACAAAGGGGTAATTACCTCTCATTGCAACCATTGACTGGAGATCGTTACAAAACCGTTCGTTGTACTTAACTCAAAGTGGGAGGTTAAATAAATAATAGCGTTTGCGTTTAATACGGTTCCTTATCGTGTTATTTATGTGTTCTTTTGAAGTGTAACGATTGTTGTGCGAACATCCCGGGCTAATCTGTGCCAGCCATGAAATTAATGGCCGGAGCTAATTATGTTTTGCGGTTTAGAATTCGGATGAAGCAGTGCTATTGACCAGATACTCTGCTCCTCTATTAAGCAGTGCCATGGGGAGTCACTTAACAAGCAGGTGGGACGTCAGCTAAACCACCTCTGACAACACACTGGCACACAGTGCAAGATTACGAGCTCAAGTCTTGGTTGTGGGCTACAACACATCACCTTCTTGACCCCAGAGACGAGCATTTTACCAACTCAGGCAAACTTGCTGGAAAACATTACAAAGATTAAAAAGAATGTACAGCACAGAAACAGGTCATTCGTCCCAACTAATCTGTGCTGCTGTTTATACTTCACACGAATCGTCACCCAATGCTTTACTCCCTCCCACACCCTTCTATTCCTCTCTCCTTCATGTCAAGGTCTAGCTTCCTCTTCAAAGCATCCACACTATCTGATTCAGCCACTTTGGGTTGAGTTCCATCGTCTCGCTTTCCTCTGCGTGAAGTAGTTCCTTCTAAATTCTCTTTTCGATCAACCAAAATATTCCATCGAGGGCCTTTTTCATTTCAAGCAGCTAGCAGATTTGCGTGCTTTTTTAGTAGCTCGAGGGAATAATTACATATTATAATAATCTCTCATTTGATGAAGCACCTTATCACGTCATTGCAATGTCTCAAAGCACTACTGTGAGGTAGTGTGACTGTATGTATTTGTGGGTGAGCAATCACTATAAATATACACAGAGGCCAAACTTTTCATTAAATTCTGTGAAGCTCTTTGAGACATCATCCTGACCCAAAAGGCACTATATCAAATGCAAGGATTATTACCTTTATTTATTATTATCTAGATTTCAATCAGTCAGTGTGGGTGGGAGAGAAAAACTAAGATGTCCACATGCATTATTTTTCAGTTGGAATTAGAAATCAGTGACTTATCCTTACGCCTTGTGCAGTTGCTCACTCTGGCAGTGGGTAAGAAAAGTCATCAGGTGGCTTAAGTTTGCACGTTTATCAAATGGCCAGAACAAAAATCCAATTCCTTTGTTGCCATTTTTGAGACTATTGCAGAGAAAGAGTTACTACTGCCACCGTGCAATGTGTCACAACATAAATGACCAAAATGAGATGAAAGTTTCACAAGTGCCCAGTCGGGAAGGCTAGTAAACGATAATTCTTTTTCAGGGTATTGCACTGTGCGCAGCTAAATATCCCAATCGAGATTCATCATAAAAGCTTGACTTTTCCCCCAACAATTTCATAGAGTAAGGAGGGATGGGGGAGAGAGGGAGATTATTTGTGGTTATATTTATGATACTTGGAAACAAATTCCATTTTCAACTTCGTATTTCTGTTTGGTTTTCTCTGCTTTTGACCCTTGGCAAGTTTGCATTGACGCAGTTCATTATTTGCTAAGTGGACCATCAATATTAAGTGGTCAGTCCTATATACCAACATTTTAAGATCAAATGCTGTTTCAATTACATTACAGGAACACAAAATGCCATTGTTGTTTGGTTAAGCAAATACAGCTGCTCCGGATTCCTATACTCAGTGGGTTTGTGAAAGGACCAGGAAAGTTGCATTACTTTCCAATAGCAACCAGCTATTCTGACATGAATAATAATAATCCTTGCTTTTGATATAGCAGTTTTCACGTCAGTGTAAAGCTTCACAGGCTTCACTGTGAAATGTAGTAATCTTTGTAGGTGAACACAGCAGCCAATTTGCGCACAGCAGGAGCTCACAAACAATCATGGAGTGGATGAACAATTTTACCTGGGTGATTGTTGGCCAGGACACAGGGAGAAACTCTCCTCTCTTACAAATAGTGCCAGGGAATGTTTAATGCCCGCCTGAATTGGCAGACAGGACCTCAGTTCAAGGTATTATCCCGAATGCAACGCATTACCCTGCAATGTGTTGGAGCTCCAGTCGAGACTGTGAATCCAAAGTCCTGATATGGGGCTTGAACGTATAACCTCGTGACTCAACTCAGAGGCATGAATGCTTCCAACTGAGCCAGGTTGACACTCTAATGAGATATACTGCATCAACTTGGACATGTGCTTAAATTCATTCAGTTTGCTTTGAGTTTAACTATCATTGCTAAAACAAATCAAGTATTCCAAGGTTATTTAGCTGAGATCATTAATTGGTTTTGCGAGTCCAGCAGCCAGTGAATCAGTGTTGGCTTGAACCTAAATTCAGGTAATACTGTCATTAATTCATCCTTGAGCTTTCACAACCTTATCGAAAATTGGCCATTGCCTGAGCAAACTCTCATTTAGAAATTATCTAATCAAGCTTGATAGTGTTGTATGGAACAGCAGTAATAATACTAAATATTTGAAACCCCAGCACTGTTGGACTTAAAATCAATTTTAATTATCTTTTGAAAAATACGAGTCCATTTCCAGCAAATATTTCTATCAAGTGATAGATAAAATGAGGTTTCATTGTTTCTTTTGTGAAATTAAAACGATTATTTTCTTGTTCCTATATTTAATGACAGGCATATTAGAAAGCTACCGAGCAACATTATTTATTTGCTGTAAATCAGCTAACTCACACTGAGGAGAACATCTTAAAGAGTCTAATTTTGGCACGTGCAAACACCTGTTTTGTTAATTTTGACTGCCTGCTGTGAATTTAAACTGTGACTATCTATTAACGTGTATATTCCCTAACATAAATCAATTGTATCACCCACAGTGATGGAGAGCTCAGCTGAATTTCTGATTTTCTGATGAGATTCTTGAGTACAGTCTGTAGATTCTTGAGCACATCCTCCTGACATGAAAGATTGCTACACACGTGTAATTTGTTGTTGTTGTTGTTGTTTGTAAATGCTCATCTTTGACGGGAGGGCATATGAACAATTATAACTTGTTTAGGGTGCCACTGTTTCAGTCCTTCGAGACACAGGAAAGCATTAATAATAATAATCCTCGCATTTGTTATAGCGCTTTTCACATCGGGAGGACGTCCCAAAGCGCTTCACAGAATATACTGTAAAGTGAATTGACTGTATATTTGTGGGCGAACGCGGCAGCCAATTGCGCACAGCAATGTCCCACAAACAGTCATGGATTGAAAATGATCAATTTATTATTTTTTTTTGTTTTTTGGAGGGATTATTATTAGGCTCTGTGTGGAGTAAGGAAACTTGCCCAAGGTTTCGCCCTCTGCCTGGGATTGAACTCAGGTCTCTCACTTGCAAAGCGAGTGCTCTAACCACTGAGCTACAGGACTCCATTGCCAGGTTGAACGTGGGGAAAGAAAGATTTACACTCAGAGGACACTCAGAATAAAGAGATGCCTCACAGTTCCTACTATTTCTTAATTCTGATGAATTAACCAGATGTTTACGGGAAGTGCTATTAGTTTAAAGTTCTCTCCCTAGTCGTAGAGGGGAAGAAACATAGATTCTGGATACACAGAGCAAAGAATCCTTGCATTTCTACATGAGCTGTGACTGGCTTCCTCCAATCCTAGGTTGTTCTCAGGGAGATGAAATATGGAGAGATATGGAGGGGCTCTATTGACTTTAACGGGGACTGGCCCTTTGGACCAGCCTTGGGAACCAATCTAGAGGAGTTTTACCATTTGGAAGTTGGTGTACAGTGCACCCCAATGATGCCTAATGGCATTTTTACCTTTCCAAGATCTTGCTTTGGAAGGGACCTCATTATGGGGCCCAGATCAGCATTGGTGAGGCCTGAGAACAGGTCAACATCTGCCTGTACTTCACCACAATCAATGCATGTCACAGGGACACTGGGGAAAAAGATGACACCACATTTAGAAAAGAGATTTGGATCCTTATTAAAAGAATGAGAAAAAAAAGAGACAGAAAAAAAAGAGAAATTTCACTTATCATCTTGACCTGACCTCAAAAAAAGACACTTATTACTGTTGCTTTTCTGGGGAACTAATAACATCGTAGGTTAGGATACTGTTACTTTCATCTCTAGAGCTTTGGTCAAATTCCACACCCTCGTCTAACGAGATGAAAGTCTCAGTCTTCTGATGGTTATACTGGGCCTTAGTGAAATGTATTGAGGCAGTCTCAATCCAGTTCACATTAGGTGTGAGCCCACAAAATACAAGTGCACATATTTTATCACTAATTGGTACTAAATTGGCAGTCTTACTCAGAGATCCTGTAAAAATAGCTGCTGTGACTAATGGAAAATGTCACACTTGCCCTTCTGAGGGTAGGGGTTAAGACATCAAGTTGGGACAAGAGGAGAGGAAACATCAAGCCTTGTGCTGTGGCTGACCTGAGAATACTGGATCTGACTGTGATTTTCAAAATAGAAAATGGTCTATTCCCACACAATACATCACTCACCTGATGGTCACAAAAAACTTCTAATCATTTTCACTAAAATGTCTAAGCGTTCGTTCTAACTGAAGCCTTTTTCCAATGCAACGTATTTGCCAGTGACTAGAGATTATAATATTATTTATTTCAACACTCAATCAAACAGTGATACTCCATCTCAGAGTGAGGGGCCAAAAGATGTCTTCAGACAATGCAGAGAGAGAGAAAAAAAGATGCAAGTTCTTTAGGAGCAGTTATGAAAGGTTCTCTAAGTTCCAGTACACAGGACAGATGTCCCCAGACACTTTCATAGAGATAAACACTGCGCGTCTCAAAGGGAAACTCGTCAGCTCAAACAGGTTCCTTCTGGCTTAGTTATCCCCCCGACAGCAGCACTTTGATTCTGTGGTTCACAGCCTGTTTCTTAGTCTCTGTTGTCAAGCTTAATGAGAAACTTTCCGCCTGAAATGCGGCCTCCAGATCTACAGTGAACACTTTGATTTGGTCTGTCACCAAAACAACTACTACTTGTATTTATATAACGCCCTTCACACAGGATAGAGTCCCAAAACCAACTGCGTATTAACTTGTTCTGATTTCACGCATTCTTTACCAACTCTACTCTAGGTTCTCTCGTTCCAGAAGAACATTTTTACCCACAAAATACACAGTCAATTAATTCACTTTACAGTGTATCCTGTGAAGCGCTTTGAGACGTCTCGAAGACATGATAAGGTGCTGTATCAAATGCAAGGTTTATATTATTAACATTTTGTTGTCGCATAAAATGCAATTAATCAATTAACTCTTTCACATCTAGACACAACAAAGTAATGTAATTATATATAATATAGTAGATAAAGGGAGATGAATTATACTCAGAAAGTAAGGAGTATGGATTTAAAATATTTATAGACAGGACGTTTGTCTGAACTGGGTAACTTTCTTCCCAAGAACAGCTTTTGCAGACTTAAATGAAGAAAACCCAATGATTTCAACTTTTTCAATTAATTTCACAAAAAATGCAGGATTAACAAAGCATAAATATCTCCAGCAAACACTGAAGAGAAAGTACCTTGTGTGAACTAAAAATGACACCATCATTTGTTTTAAAAACAAATCTCACACAACTCCCAACGTGTGTCCTTTTCTATGAGTGACGTGAACACAATTTTTTATTTGTTCAGTTTTTGATGTTTCCTGACTGAAATGGGAAAAAGGAAGCAGTGTTAGGGATGTGATAACAGACGCAATCTTTCATGGTTGTGTGATTTAAAGAGGCGAGATTATCCTGGAAAAATAAACTGTGAATCAAAATGTTAGCGAGCAATTTAGGGAGATTAACATTAGTAAAGAGATGGTTCTAGGTAAATTGTCAGGTCTTAAAACCGATAAATCCCCTGGACCGGATGGCCTGCATCCGAGAGTTTTAAAGGAGGCGGCTACTGAGATAATGGATGGCATGTCTTTAATCTTCCAAAAGTCTGTGGATACTGGAAAAGTTCCCATTGATTGGAAGCTTGCAAACGTAACTCCACTATTTAAGAAGGGTGGGAGAGAAAGTAGGGAAAACTATAGACCAGTTAGTTTGACGTCAGTTGTAGGGAAAATTCTTGAGTCCTTAATAAAAGATGTAGTTATGGGATACCTGGAAGACCATAAAAAGATTAGGCGGAGTCAACATGGCTTTACAAAAGGGAAGTCATGCTTGACTAACCTTTTAGAATTTTTTGAGGATGTATCCAGGAGGTTGGATAAGGGGGAACCAGTAGATGTGGTATATTTGGATTTTAGGAAGGCATTTGACAAGGTGCCACACAAAAGGCTGTTACTCAAGATCAAGGCCCACGGGATTAATGGGAAAATATTAACATGGATAGAAGAGTGGCTATCGGGTAGAAAGCAGAGAGTAGTGATAAACGGATCATTCTCGAATTGGCAGGAGATGTAACTAGTGGAGTGCCACAACGATCAGTGCTTGGGCCTCAGCTATTTACCATTTACATAAATGATCTGGACGAGGACATTGAATGTAATGTGTCTAAATTGGGGGATTATACTAAACTCGGCAGCAGAGTGAGCTCTCAGGATGATGCAAAAAGATTGCAACAAGATATAGATAGGCTCGGGGAGTGGGCAAGTAGGTGGCAGATGGAATTCAATGTTAGCAAGTGTGAAATTATTCACCTTGGTAGCAAGAATAAAAGAACAGATCATTTTCTGGAAGGGGAGAAGTTAGATAGAGTTAGTATTCAAAGGGATTTGGGTGTCCTTGTACACCAGTCCCAAAAAGTCAGTTTGCAGGTGCAGCAGCATGAGGGGACTGACCTCTGATTGGGGCTGTATTCTCTATAGCGTACAGAAGAATTAGGGGAGATCTTATTGAAACTTATAAGATTCTTAAAAGGCTGATAAAGTAGACACTGAGGGTCTGTTTCCCCGGTGGGAGAATCTATAACCAGAGGTCACTGTCTTAAAATTAAGGGTCAGCCTTCTAGAACAGAGTTGAGGAAACATTCCTTCACTCAGAGGGTAGTGAACTTATGGAATTCACTACCCCAGAAGGCTGTAGATGCTCAGTCCTTGAACATTTTCAAGGCTGAGACTGGTAAATTCTTGAAAAATAGAGGGATTAGGGGATATGGGGATAGGGCAGAGTTAGGTCAGAAGATCAACCATGATCTTATTGAATGGCGGAGCACAGGCACGAAGGGCCGAATGGCCCTCTCCTGCTCCTAATGCTTATGTTCTTATTATGTTCTTAAAACTCCAATGGTGTCAATCCAATGGAAACCAAACTGGAGGCAGTTGAGAAGTTCCTAGAATTATTTATGATTATATTCTTGATCTGTTTTAAAAAAAATGCCATCTCACATTTCGCATATTCCCCAATTGGCCCCACACAGTATCCAACCACATTGTTCTATTTCTTTTTGAGTAATACAGCCTCTTTATGTTGCACATGAGACTTGTGTTGTTACAATTCATGCATTGCTTCCTGTTAAGCGGCGAAAGACGTAGATGTATTGCAAATATTTCATTTGAACTATTAAGGATCTTACTTAAAGGTTACACTTCTGGTGCTCAGTGGTGAAACTCATAAATTCAAGGCAGTTGATGAGGTCGGGGGGATGGGAATTACATTTAAGTCTTCCAGAGCTTTCAAGGCTGTTTTTTTTTTTTTAAAAAAAGCACATTTTATGTTCTCTCAGAGCACGGATGTTCTCTCGCAGCTTGTGGTGTTTTCAATTACAGTCTTCAGTTGAAAGATGGCAAAATTATGACAAGTTAATTCTGCAGTGGCTTTTACCGAAGGCTCAATTCTATTCTGAAGGTCGTTCTTATAATTTATAAAACACATGCTTGAGGTTTTGGTTGTACCTAGCTTGCGTAATTCCTAAAGTAATTGATTTAGCTCTGACCGAACGCATAACAACTTACAGAAACACAGTGAAGAAAAGTTTGAAGAAACAAAATCCAAAATTATTGAATTATTTTGATAACTGTTGCTTGTGTTCTTAATTATTGTATAAAAGTCAAATCATTATAATGCGATGGGGGATAGCTGGAATATTTTTGCAGCTCAAAAAACACTTTAACCACTTTGGAGATTAATTCACCTTTAGTACTAAAGCAATTGATGCAGGAACGCTTCCAGTAACAGACCAATGTCCTCAATGTTTCACCCACAAAACATAGTCAATCCACTTCACAGTGTATCCCACAAAGTGCTTTGAGTTGTATCGACAGTGTGATAAGGCACTATATCAAATGCAAGGATTATTATTGTTATTGTATGATAATGTGAGAGGATAGAGTGCCTCTATGCTGCTCATTTGGATGACCTGAGTTCATTTACCTTTTTCCATGTTTGCTTAGAACCAAGCATTGATGTTGTGCTGCGTTGCATGGTAAAACACACACACACACATCATCACTCTTTTGTATATTCTTTATGGCAATGTGGCATTCTATTATCACATTATTGTACAAATGTCAGTGGCCCTGAAAGCTGAATCAACACAATATTGTGTATTGGGATGTTTTTACCCAACTGTTGAAATGGCGAGAGAAAGTGTATTTAATTGAAAAATGGAGCATTCAAAGGAATAAAAATGATTTTTCATGTCAATAGCTTTCCAAAAGGTGGCAAAGTAAAGCAAAGTCTTTTGAATAATATTTGAGTTAAGTTTCATCCGTCAATAGTGTCGAACCGGCAACTGGAAACATGTGGCTCAAATCAGTCACTTATTCTGGAAAGAGACTGCCAGTGTCGAGATGTAGTTTTCAGTCATTGGAAACTTAAACTAACACTTATATAGCTCCCTTCTCTTAGGATAGTGTTTGTTGAGCTGCCTGGATATTCAATTTGAATTTTTTCATAACATTTACTTGGATATTTACTTGGATCAAAGATTCCTAGAAACTTTTATTAAACTTTTATTAAATATTCAATTTATTATTCAATTTTATTATTCTAAATTTACCAAATAAATGCAGTCTTTGCCTTGAGGTGTTCATAATAATAATAATCCTTGCACTTTATATAGTGCCTTATTACGTCTTCTAGACATCTCAAAGCACTTCACAGATTATACTGTAAAGCGAATTGATTGGATATTTTGCAGGCGAAATGCAAAATTTTAATTGATCCCTGCAATTATCTGGGGTGTTATTTCAAATCAGTTCCTTCTTTAAAGAGAAGGTTTCAGCAATTTAAAATTAAATAGACATAGATGCTAAAAAAGCCATTCAATATGGTAGTTGGTATGAAATCCAATAATATTTCGAAGGTTTTTTGAATCAGACATGCCATTTATTTTTAAGAAGAAAAGCTCTGAGAAACTCAATGGAAACATTTTGAGAGCCATAGATATAAAGCACTTGCTTAATGCGAATGCTCACATAAAGAGCATATTTGTTCAAACATTCTCATGCTTTCTACAGTGCTTCCTAGAAGGAGTAATTAAACATTACGTCTAACTTGGTTACAGAAAATCTCTCGGATAATGTAAGCAACATGATAAATACAAGAGCTTGCAAGATAGCTTTACAAGGCGTTTGTTTTTATTTGCAGTCCTGCACTGGGTCAGCTCATCATCTATGACTATCAGGAAGTTTGGTACAAGGTCTTTGACTTGTTCATGAATAAAGAATTGACGATGCAGATACCTCCATACCTGGCGCTAATTATTCTTCAGCGCAAGGAGGTTTTCTGTCCCTTTGAATAATTTGCTATGTGCCTGTCTCCAGTTTATTAGAAAGTTGTATCCAGTATTTGGAAATAACATTTTAGCTAATTCATGGATTTGGTGTAGTGAAATGGCTGTATTCTCTGACCACATACCCAAAGGTTACACTCTTCACATATACTTTCATGTATACCAAGTGCCGTGTGCTGGTCAACAAGAATATTTTGTTGTCGGTGTCAGCTCAGTGTTGCATTGCTTCTTTCAACATTATTGCTGGTTGCGATGTGCTCCCAATGTGGTTTGATACTTAGATAGTTCAAACCTCTTTCCAAATAGGTGTTCTTAGTTTGTTTTAGGATAACCCAAGGGAGCCACTTCATGTTGTTGTTGTTATCAATTCATATGGTATGGAGATTTTCAGATAATGTTTCTTTGCTCACTCATCTCTCGCCTGTATCTCCCCATTCTTTCCTTAGTTTTGGAGTGAAGGATGTCAGCCCTCCTGTTATGTACATTGAGCACCGTAGCTGATTTTGTACATTGATGTACATTGCCTTGCCTCACCAGCGTGAGCCTTTGGAGAGATGACTGACAGGCTGACTGACTGACTCTGCTTATGAACTGAAAACACTGTTGTACCCCATTGTACTAATAGCATTGCAAACGTATCAATGTTCATTGGAAAAAAAATCTTTTCATTTCATCTTTTAATTGATTAACACCACCTTAACCTTCCACCCATAAAGGTTTCGAGAGGAACAAATGAGCATTTCTCCATTGATTTCTCCTTCGCAGCATTACCATTGAACATTTCTGAGCAGCGCTCCACAGCACAGCCGACTGCAGCTATTCAAATTATTTTTTAATTAAAAACTTATTGATTTCTTTTTGAACAGCCAGGGCAGGTATAATCACAACTTAGTGAATCATGAGAAACAAAGTGCACGATAAGTGGCAAAGCTCTGCACAGCTTTTCTTGACAAGTTTCTCGAGCAAAATTAAAAACATTCAATTACAGTTGTACCATTATCCTTTATATAGAACTGGCAAAAGATGTGATGATGACTGCAGATTGGGTGAAAACACCAAAGATTTCCTTCTCTGTCCCAGAATGGCCTCTTGATGTCATTGAAGTTTTCAGTTAGTTCTGAGCAACTGTCTCTAACCTTTAGAACGCAGCATTGAAATTACAATAAGAAACAGACCTTTCTCACTTATGTGTATGTTTAAATGGTTGTCAGCAAGTGCGTTGCAACAGTTCTCATTTTCTCAGCTGTCAGCTGTGAGATGCTACTTCTTGTGAAGCACGTTAAATAAATGCAAGTTATTGTTCTCATTGTTACAGATTTCAAAATTATTGGACCAACGTGTAATGGAACTTGGTACTAGATGAATCTGAGTTTTTGACAATGTCTTCGCTTCCAGATGTTTCCCTTTAAGCTCGATATTTACTTTGTCGTGTTATCTTGATTGTTTTTCTATGTATACAACAGTAAAGAGAAACTAAGATCAGCATAGAATCAATGCTGTGCAATGAAGTTGCTGGACATGGTGACACAGCGCTATGAGTGGTTGGAGAAAGTGGCCCCCATTTCCATTAATCCAAAGATTGCGATATCATTCCCTTCAGACCACCAAAAAGATCATTTCAAACCTAGCGTTACAATAAGGTCTGACGTTAGATTGCACAGTACCATAGCAAAGTACCAAATGTGTGCGGTTACCTGCACATCTAAATTACCGATCATTGACATTCTAAGCAGGATGAGTAAATTGGAGGCTTAATTTGGAGCGAGGTAATAAGGCCACAGGCCAAGCAGATCTGTCTTGCTGAAACTGCAAGACTGAATATTCTCATCTCACTTAAAGTGTCAATTTTCAATATTATACTTTTGTAATGAATTATTGAACTTGCGTGGATTGGTTTTGTCAATTCAAGGCTGAGCCAGTAGATGGAGCGCAGAAGTTCAGAGCAGAGGAAGAAAGTGAGAAGAGTTGGACCAATCAATCCGGCAGGAATATTAGTATTTGTCTGAAATTCTTCATGCTCTTGAAACGCTGGAGTTACTTGTACTTGAAACTTCTGCAATGGTAGTGTCCTGAAAGCGGGTTACCTACATGGTGTGTGTGGGCATGTGGGGGACCTAAAGACTAGGAAAGAAACAAAATAACACAACAGATAAAGATGTAAGAAAATTTCTCTATTACCACAACTCGCCGTACAAATTGAAAGACCTTCTAACCCACTTATGTTCACTTACAACATTGTTAAAAACTTCAGTCGAGTTCACAGTTCATTACGATTTCAGTCTCTCAGCGGTTACCGCAGATGGAATGAACGAATTGACACGTAAATTTCATGGAAATGCTGTAATCTATCAATACATCTGAAAGGAAGTAAAATGTATATCCACCAAATGCATCAACATATGAAACTGCAATTACAAAAGATGGCAATAAAATAAGGAACATGGTTAGGAGAGAGGGAATTAGGATGGGTGGAGGCTAACGTGAAGTACAAACACTGGCAGGGACTAGTTGGACTGAAATGGTAATGTTCAGTGTAACACCACTGGTTAGAATTCCTGTCAATCCATGGGGACTCCACTCTGAACCAAGTGATTTGTCAGACGGGTCTTTTTACCTTAGATTCCTTAACTAAGGTCTCCCATTGAGAAATACTGTAATTTGGAACCCATTGACAACTCAAGATCACCCCATATTGCATGTCGCAAATCATGGAAAAACAGGCAAACAAATTCCTCTCTCCCTCCCCGCCCCCTTCCTTGTTTTTGTCCTCTTTAATTGGCACGGCTGAAGAGAGGCAGGAGGAGTGTGGTGTACTAAATATTAATCAGTTTTGAAAACAAGCTGTTCAATTAATTCCCTACGTTTGTAATTAAAGGCTCAATAGAAGAATGATTTTTATGACCATATGCATTGAAGTGATCTTTCCCCCCCTCCTCGTCTGTCTGCCTGTGTGATTGTTCGCTCAGAACCTTCGTCCATCTGTGTTAATCTGCCAGAAAAAAATAACCCTTGGCTTCTCATCTTCATATCTCTCATGTGCCTTCTGTTGTAATAAGTGTCCCTGGTGGATATTTACAGAGACAATAACTGGGACATCTCTGGGGCTGGGAGCGTGATAATAAAGCACGCAGCAGCGTAATCCGATTCAATGACAGGCTTTACTTTCAGCTGTGTTGTTTAGATGTTTTTAATTCTCGGAATATGTTGCAGGTTTTAAGTGGAAATAAATGGTATTAGTTACAAGGGGTAATAAGAATAGTAATCCTTGCATTTGATATAGTGCTTTATCACATCTTCGACACGTCTCAAAGCGCTTCACAGTAAAGTGAATTGTCTGTATGTTTTTTGGGCGAAACTTGTAATCAGCGTTCTTGATCCATAAACCAAATCCATGCACAAGAAAGATTTTTTTTTAAAAGACTCTCGTCCATCAACGTTTGAAACAGGAGTGGTGAGCATGAGGGCAGTGAGCAGAGTTTGCACCAGGGGAGAGAGGGCGGAGCTTTGCTGGGAGGGGGCACGGAGTTTGCATGAGTGTGGAGGCGGCGTTTACACACGGAAAGATGGGAAGCGGGAGATGAAACTTGCGTGAAAATCAAACAAACAAAATGGCTAATTGTTACTGTTCCCTGAATAAAGCAATCTCTGAATCACCTGAAACATTCAGAAGATGATTTTCAGTGTCATCCCATCCAGGCACACATCGTGCAACAAGCTTGATCATTTGGACAACTTAAAAATGAATGCTCTGTGCCTATCACTTTGTGGTGCAAGGCCAGTGGGTAATAATTTGCCTTTCAAAGCCTTTCTGTTAATGAAGATTGATTTCTTAGGATTTTGCATTTAATCACGACACGACACAATAGGTGTCGCAATCATGTGGTGAGTTGTGTGTTCAAACTTTCTTTTCCAAAAGGTTAAGTGAGTTTGCCCTATTACTGTAAGTGTGAGCCTGGCTTGGGATGCTGATACTCTTACCTCTGAGTCAGAAGGTTGTTGGTTCAAGCCCCACCATTGAGACTTTGAGCTCCTGGTCCAAGTGGACACTCCAGTGTAATGGTAAAGGAGTGTTGCATTGGCAGAGATGCTGAACTTCGCATGAGACATTAAACCGAGGTTCTATCTCTGTTGAGATGGAGATTAAAGATCCCAAGGTAACATATTATCTCAAAAAGAGGTGTCTCTTTCGGTGTTTTGGCCAACAATCACCACATAAAATTGATCATTCATTTCATGGCTGTTTATGGGATATTGCAGTGTGCAAATTGGCTGCCATCACATTTTTGCCTACAGTCACTAAACTTTACTGTAAAGCTGTGAACCACTTTGAGACATTTCAATGAAATGATCAAGTGCTATACCAAATGCACTCACCCACCCCCCTCTCTCCACTTACCCTCCTCAAATGTATAGCCTTGAATTTTAAGTCTTTGTGGCAGACAAGAGATTTTATTCCCCATCTGTCAAGCATGTTTTTCAAAATGATTTTATCTTTAGCGACCACGTACTTTTGTGAAAATCTAAGTCAAAAATACCTTACTGTAGCTCAGAGCAACAATTGAATTGAGTTCCTTGGATCCAAAATGTTTCGAATTGAGCAAATGCCCTGTAGATATATCTCTGAATCAGCACTGAAGGAATTAAGCTGAATAATACTATCCTCTTCTCCTTGCTGGAGGAGTTTACATATTGAATAAGTGTTTTTTCCAAAGGGAGAAAATTGAGAGATTCAGCATGTAATCAATTAATTTCAAAGGTATTGTTTTTTTTAACTGGCATCATTTGCATGATTATTGATTGTCTCCCTCCCAATGCACACACACATATACCAACTCAGCCACCAACCAGGTTTCAAAATCAAAACATAGCCATCGTGAAAATCCAAGTTCAATGACACATCTGTGATATGTTAGGGCTAAAACAGGCTGAAACAGATGGTCAGTCACCGAATAGATTCATGTAACACTGGTTAAACTCTAGAATGACTGAGGCTTTGTTTATTCTGCGTTATCATTTGGATATAATACAGTAATAATATATTATAATAATAATAAAAATTGAAAAAATATGTCTCCTGCAGCAAGTTATCTTTGGGGTCTGTCCCCACCCCCAAGAAGGAAGTAAATTCAAAGTAAAATCTAAATGTTATGAAGGAGTTGTTGACTTGGTCTTTATCTAGCATCTTTACTCTTGAAACAATTAATGTTTTTCCTCTTCATGTCTCGAATGCAATTCCGTTTTAAGTTTTGCCTCCCACCCCCCCCCCCCCCCCCCCCTCCGTTTCACTTTCAACATCTGAGAATCAAAGCTTTCAGAATCAAACATAGAGCAGATTTGTATTCAGGTTACTTTGCCAGCTGCTCGCAAAAGACAGACTCATTTGTTTTATATTTCAACCGACCCACATATTAAAATGTTTCTGATGGATGATGTTGGTACATTGAGATCTACTGATTTCCCCCCTACCCATTTTGGTTCAATACTTTCAAGATGAATGGTACTATTGAGGGGACTTTTCTCTTGTTGCCTCACAAGTGAGAGGACCTGGGTTTGATTCCCTGGGCAAGTTTCCTTACTCCACACCCCTCTGTTTACCCGGCAGTAAGTAGGAACCCGTTTGTTAGTCGATTGACAGATCGCTTTTCCGGGGGTAATAATTCCTTCAAAAAGATTAAATAAATAAATCAAAAATTATAATAATTTGGTCACTCAATCCACGATGGTTTGTGGGATCTGCCAATTAACTACCAACCAGGTTCCTATTTATTGCTAGGTGGACAGAGGCGTGTGGAGTAACGAAACTTGTCCAACATTTCTCTCTGCCTGGGAATCGAACCCAGGTACTCTCATTTGTGAGTCGAGTGCTCTAACCACTAAACTACAGGACTCCAGAAAATGAACAATGAACAGATAATGAGGCCATTAGTTGTTTTAAGAAATATATTTTTTGCAGATTTAAAAAAAGTGTTATCTTCAAATGTTGGAAATCTGAAATAACCCCCACTCTGAACTCTAGCAAATCCACAGTAAGACAATCGATATCTGAAAGAGGAAAATAGATTAACTTACGGGCGTGACCCTTCCTAATGCCTCAAGCCTTATTCTATTTTCTCTTTCAGCTGTTGATTGACTTTTGTTAATCTCTGGCATTTCTGTCCTTTTATTTTAATTTCAGATTTCCACCATTTTCAGTTTAGCAATACCACCCTTTGTGGAGTCCTGTAGCTCAGTGGTTAGAGCACTCGCTTTGCAAGTGAGAGACCTGAGTTCAATTCCAGGCAGAGGGCGAAACCTTGGGCAAGTTTCCTTACTCCACACAGAGCCTAATAATAATCCTCCAAAACCAAAAACAATAATAAATTGGTCATTTTCAATCTACGACTGTTTGTGGGACATTGCTGTGCGCAATTGGCTGCCGCGTTCGCCCACAAATATACAGTCAATTCACTTTACAGTGTGTTCTGTGAAGCGCTTTGGGACGTCCTCCCGACGTGAAAAGCGCTATATCAAATGCAAGGATTATTATTATTATTATTTGGGATGTCCTCCCGAAGTGAAAGGCACTCTACAAATGTCATTTTGTTGTTGTTGTTGAAGCTGATTTTTTTTGTTACGTTACGCTAATGGGCATTTTACCTGCACAATGAGTCCATTAATCCCCGGGTGAAAAATGTATAGCACAAATGTACTTGCAACAACAAACCAGGAGGCCACACTTCAATGAAGCAAAAGTAAATCTATTTGTAGAGGAGGAACTGTAGATAAGGACTCTGAATATTTGGCCATACCAACTCTAAGCCAAATCACTATCAAACAAGGAGTTCTGGGAGGAGAGATGTTCTTGTGTAAGTGCAACATCTAAGTTGCAAAGCTAATATTGCATATGACTGTGAAGATGGGCGAAGACAAACATGCCAAGGGTCGATCAGAGAAACTGAAGACCCTAAATGCAACTGAGAAGGTTACAGTACAGATATTTGGGACAAAGATGGGGAGACGATAGCCTTACACAAACTGGTAATATTTCTCCTTTTTTTCATTTTCTTTTGGATCAAAGAGGAGGCTTCAGTAGAATATACTGAGTGACTTAGCAGCTTGGGATGTCTCAAAAGGATACTCTCACAGCTGCTAACTCTCAAATGAATTCTAGTTTTCAACTAAGCCATCTCTCCTGGCTTTGAAATTCTCAAGAACAGGTGATGTTTTCTTGAGGGATTTTGGTGGTATTCCATGTTGTGACCCCAGATTTTCTGACTAGTAACAGTGGTATTGGAGTGAAAACATAAATTCATGGACATGGTCATAGCGAGAGAAAAAGTAGATGGGGGGCCACAGGGACGGGGTGGGGGCGCGGTGGGGGAATTATCAAAAACAAGTTGTTGGAAACTATCAGTTATTTCAAAAAAAATATATCATTCCTTGTATTACAGCTGCTTTGTTGTCTATATGATCTGAGTTTGTCATGTTGTGCAGTTGTAACAGCAGTGTGTGTTTGTTGGGATTAGTTTTTAATTCACTCCTCAGAATCGCTGAATAGTTAATTGGAGTTATTGGCTCACAACTGAGAGTCAGAATTGCATGTTGCATTCTGTCTGTCTTGCAGGTACTTATGATATTGATCTAGGGATAAAACAAGCCTCAAGGGCTGACAGAATCCAAATGCCAATGAAATGTTATTGAGAGTAAAATATAACCAGTTGGTCTCAGATCATACTACCAGGAGCTTGGCTGTTTTATCTTCTATTATTGCACACATTTATGGTGTTTGCTATATCCTTTAATATTTTATGAAGATCTCAGTGATATTCCTTCTCAACGTCTCCAGTCTAGACTTTAGAGATTAAGCTTCTGTAGTGTTTCCTCATTGCTCAACTTCAAAAAATCTTGATTTGTTCTGCACCCCATCCAAAGCTTATACTGTAGATGTTTTTTGTGGTGTATTGACCAGACTGAACACATATCTACAAGTATTGTCCGACGACTGCTTTGTAGAGTCTCAGTATAACCTCTGGACACTTGGATTATACTGATCTGGCAATTTGTGTGCTAATTTGAAGGACAGTCTCCTTCGTTCTCCCCTTGTCGGTTGTAGACAAGGCTTTGCCATCTTGGAGCAAAAAATATAAGCAAATGTTACTCTCTAGTAATCTTCTAGTAATTTGATTAGAAAAATTAACTCTAACTCATTCTAACTCATTCTAGAAAAATGTCACCATCTGGAGAGTGATGATTGGGAAGGATCATTGTCTGTGTCCCTTTGTTGTGCTCCCATTAACGCTTTCAGCCACTTATGCCCCGAAACTCTGGAACAAAGTTCCCTTGGCCTTGTCCCTTCCTTCCCTGACTTCAGGTCATGCCTGAAGACCTTCCTCTTCCCCCCGAGCTCAGCATTGTGCACCGCCACTCTAGGACCCAACCCTGGGTGAGGGGCGCTGTATAAATTGCAAGTTGTTGTTGTAAACATTTGGCACTTTTATGTGAAATTGTTGACTACAAAAGAATTGAACGCAAGTGAATGTCTCATTGCACGGATTTCTGAATTGTTTTTTACTCAAATAATATTTTTGACCATAATTTTAGGCGAATATTCTTATAATAATCCTTGCATTTTTTCATGTAGCACCTATAACATCATTAACTCAAAGTGCTTGATTTGTAATTTCTGTCAAGTGCAGTGACTGTCAAATCCCACAAACAGGGAGAAATTCCCTTCTTTTCAAATGCGTCTTAGGATCTTTAACGCTCACCTGAACAGGTAGATGGGAGCTTGAGTTTAATGTCTCAAATCTGAAGAATTGCACATTCAACGATGCATCAGCCTGGACTGTGAGCTCAAAATCTATAATGGGAGCTTGAACCCATAATCTTGAACATGGCATGTTAGGCCATGTTCATACCATTATTGCTTTTCCCCTCCAAATGTAAGAAAATTGTGTATTTCACTTCAATGGAAGAGATGGGAAGTATTAATTGGACCCACCGATGACATTTTAGAAAAAAAACTGTGGCACACAAAGTTTTCAGCTCTGTGGCTATTATCTGAAAAGCTCTGTAGAATTGCTGCCATGTTAGCCGTTAATAGAACCCTTGAAATTGTTTATTGATTTATTGTAAGGGAACGATCTTCATTCCATTTGCTTCCTTTCTTTTCTAAAAAGAAATAAATAAAAATTCCTTCTGTGACTAAGGAGAAAATGCCCCTGTTTAGACTACAGGGGCAACAGGAAGATTTTTCCTGTTTGGCTTAAGAAGCATCACTTTGGCCCAGTGATTTGGAAATATTCCGAAAAGTTGAAATTCGATTAAATCAGTGGATGAAGGCTCCAGTGTGGACCGATTGCATTGCGTTTGTCAAATACAATCTTGTTCTCCTTCCCAACCTGGAACAAACTGGTTTGAATTGGTGTTGGTGTCAGACTTAAAAAAAAACACTAAAATAACTAAATCTTGCCCTAGGACTTGTGCTTTTATTTTGTTCAGCGATTTCACGTTGTTAAAAGAGCCATTGATTGTATATACGTCAGTGCTTGTGGCAGTCAGCAACTCAATTCAGCTCTCGTTGACCAAGGAAAAGGGGGTTTGTTGTAGCTTTCTGTGCAGAGGAATTCTAGCCCAATGCAAAGTGCACTGTTGTGACACTGTTTACTAATGGGGCGAGAAGCAGAGATTGACAGCGTTGAATAAATATTCAGCTTCTCAATTCAGGCCCTCTATGACATGTAACAAGTTGAATGCCACTGGAGACTGTTGAAGTCTTCTTTTCCCCTCGCCCCCCCCACACACACACACATACTCTCCTCTTGACAACAGAGAGAAAATGACATGACAGCCATTGGGAGCTTGTGCCCAGTGAGTCTCACTTTGATTTGTTTGTGCCTTTGGTGGTTCTGTGTCAGGACAGTCGTGATGGTTTCAGCAGCATTACCCACCAGTCTGCGGGTCAGGCTACCTGTCAATAAAAAGTTAATTAAATTCTGCTGCTAGTCATTCAATTGGCACATTAATACTTATTTCGTATACCCCCCCCTGCCCGCCGCCTCCCCCGACACACACACACACATCATACCAATGAAATGCCAGGGAAGAGTCAGCATTATCACTGTCACATGAGAAAATCGAGCTACATTTTAAAACAAATAATATCAAGAAATCTGAAATAAAATTAAAATGTTTTGGACAGTTATGATAATTGCATCACAAAAATGATTTACATGATGACTTATTTTGCTCAGTCCTAAATTTTAGATCAAATCGTTGATGCACTCCCTTTTAACTTAAATTTGCAAAACAACACTATTACATTAAAAGCAAGCTGCATAAAGTAATATTGAAAATCAAATCAATAATAAAATAGCAACGGCACAACGCATTAAGTGCCAGACATAGACTGCTCTGAAAGATTTAGTCTTCTGTGTTGGTTGCAAGCAGATGCTAAATCTGCTGTAGTGAAAACTTTTTTAATGCGTAGATTTGTTTCTACTCTTCATTGGACCACATATAAGAATAATTTGTAGGAAGCCTTCAATCATTGTCATTAGTAACGTCACATTTCCTGGCAGGTGATCTACAATACACATTTGGTAACATCTAGTGGGGCTTCAGCCAACATTAACACCCACTTTGGAAAGTACTCAATCAATGAATTAATGCACTGACTTGATTGACTGTTGCATAATCAAGTGATTGTAATCATTGAAACCAAGGGTACAATTTTCTCCACAGTGTTTTTTTTCTTGTGTTGACTTAACCAATTTCCATATTGTAATGCCCATTGAATAGGCCTTGCATGTTTTGGTAAACACTTTCTTTGTCTTATTTTTTTGCAACAAGACAGTTTATGTCCAGGTCCAAACGTTAGTTTGGTGAGCTCCTCAAGTTCCACTTTGGTAATATCTGCAACACTCTGGGATTCGGCAAGGCAAGTAGAAAATGTAGAATGTATCTCCCAATCTTGTGATTACCTTTGAAAGAAAATAATTACAAGAGGGTTTAATGAAGAAGGTCCTTCATACCATTTGATCTCACCTTCGAGATTACACATCTATTTCAGCTTTGAACCGTTTCTTAAAGGATTCCGGGTCTGGTTCTTGACTGCCTTTCCCAGTAACTCATTCTAATGATTACTTGCCCTCTCTGTGTGTCATAATTGGAACATTCTTATTCCTGTCTTTTAACTACAAGGCGTAAAAAAGTGCTTAATGCACAGCAGTTTAGGCTGCAGTAGAACAAGATCATGCAATTGGAATAAAATTGACATCAACTCCACACTTCAACTTGATTTTACCCTTTTGTATAACCTGAACTGCACAGTCTTGTGAGATCTGCTAGGTTGTTCAAATGCTGTGTTCCGCTAGCGATCTTCCCTGTATCATCTTACACTGAGGTGTTAGAGAGGATATCTAAGAATCCTAGATGTATAATAAATGTAGGGCAGCGGATGAATAATTCAGTCATATCTCAACAGTCTTTTAATGCAGCAAATGCTTTGAAAGAACAGAAATGTCAACTTTTTTTCTGATATAACTACATTAAAGGGAAAACCAAACAGAAATGAAGGAATATCCAGAACCAGCCAGACAGCACACGAAGCGATAAGATAGCATTTCTAATTTTATTTTACATTGCTGCTTGTACAGATTTATATATATATATATACATACACAATCTATATATATATAAAACAAGATCCAGCCCAAAGGTATATCTTTATCACTTAAATCTAGCCAAGTTTTTTTTGAATAGGTAATTCACATTACATCACAAAAATATCCTTGCACAGTTTGCGCTTGCCTTCATACAACATTTTGTCCATCAGACCAAAAACAATAAATTTGGAGGCTTTGAATCTGAAATAAAAATGGAAAATGCACAGTAGGTCAATTCAGGGTGGGAGCCAGAGAGGGAGCACACAGGTTGATAGGGGTTAACAGGTCGGAGAAGTAGGAGGGGGCAAGGCCATGGAGGGCATTGAAGGTGATTTATTATTATTTATTATTAATAATAATCCTTGCATTTATATACAGCACCTTATCGCATCAAAATCTCCCAAACTTCGCAGTGGAGATTGTTGTTAGATAAGCAAGCACAACTTCCAACCCTCTAGCCAGCAAGACACCACCAATCCTTGAAAAGAGTTATCTTGGAGAGAACATTATAGAAGTGTATCAGATTTTACATGTGATTGAGAGACTGAAGCCAGAACAATACTACCAGATAGGACAGCGTAGCAGAACAAGAGGGCACAGGTTCAAGACAGCAAAAGTAAAGACACCTGGAAGTATTTCTTTACATAATAATCACTGCAACAGGCTTCCGAGGAAGAGTCTCTGAGGCCGGGATGTTGAGCTTGTTTAACAAACATCTTAATGCTACGATGGATGGACAATAGGATGGGTATTCTGGAGAGATGGCCTATTGATGGTCTGAATACCCACCCTATTCTTCTGAACCTGATTTTTTGAGAGCCTGCAGCATACAGGACACACCCTCCTCTTTTCTTATAGTGCCACGGGATCTTTAATGTCCACCTGAACAGGCAGGTGGGACCTCAGGTTTATGTCTCATCCATAGGACGGACACCTACGCCAATGCAGGGCTCCTCCAGTGCTACATTAGCGGCTCAGCCTAGCCTTTGAGCTCCCAGTGCTGAAGTAGGGTTTGAATCCACAACCTTTCTGAATCAGAGGTAAGAGTGCTAACAACTGAGCCAGGCTGACACCTTGTGATCACAATACAATCCTGAGATATGGAGCTGCAGCTGGAACTGATACAGGGAAGAACATGATTCCATGTTCTTAGCTTTGATCACTTTTGTCTGACAAATATTGAGAGAGCTAAGGAAGCACAGAGCCAGAAATGTAATTAGCTCCATAACTATAAATAACTAAGCCGTGATACAGAAGCTAGAGTACAAATCAAATTACAATCCAGTCTTCTTAGGGTTGAAAGTTTAACTGAGATTTACGTGACATTTTGCAATAGCACCGATTTAACCTGATAGGCTTGTGAAAATCTATCCATCTTGTTGGCTGCTTGTAATGCAAATACTCGATGGTTCATTCAGATATTTGGCTGTGAAATAGTATTTTTGAAATGCCACGTTGTATTGTTACAATATAGAGATAAAGAGCATCTTACAGTGACGTAGCACTCCAGAAAAGGTCAAAATAACCCAGTTGGGTGGCCATGTTCCAATCATAATCCACCAACTAAATACAGTTCAATGTCATCAATAACCGACATAGTATAGAGGAGACTTGGATCATCCTCATTTTCCAATTAAAGTTCGTTGTGTGGAGCTGGGAATCAAAAGGCATTGTATCATACTTGGAATTATCTTACTGTTTTTTCTTCGAGGCTTACATCATTACCAGGAGAATTATTCATTCTAAGGGAACTATTTTCTGTTTTTTTTAAACATTCTGATTGCTTCTTCATTAGTAGTCTCCAAAGTGATGTGAAAGCTCTCCAGAAGTCACAATGTTAATAAACTCTTTAATATCCAGTGTGCACTGTAATTGCAAATCTTTCCTCTCTGCTTTGGGAAGAACCTACACTTTTGACTCCTTTAGTCTTGCAAAAATATAATTAATTGGATCATGGCTCATTACTATAATTTACTTTAAAAATGCATAGCCCTGTCAGTAAAAGGAATTTAAAAACTGGATAGGGATTTTTAAAGTAGTTGATGACATTTCAGTGGAATCGTATTCATATTTGGAAACAGAAATAAAATTGAGCCAAGATTAGGGAAATGTGGTTTAAAATATGTTATGAATTAGAATTTGAAGCATCTATTCTGATTTACCTGGTGTATCTTGAATTTGAAATACTTTCTTTCCTGATGCGTCTAATGTATTCAGTACCCTGAAGGCAATATATTGGAAAAAGCTCATTTCTCAAAATAGGCAATTCATTAGGATGTGGCAACCATTCGTACAGAAGAGAAAGGCGACAATAAGAAAAATAGTGATCTTCTGAAATGAAACAAATGAGGGAATAAGAAAGGCTTAACTGGGGAAATTGCATGGCTGCTCTCTGAGGTCATTCTGGTCAGCTCTCTTATGCTTAATGTTACAGTAGTTTTATTACAGCCTCTCTAGTTTATTAGGTTGCGGAGTAGACTAATTTGCAAACTGGTGAGTTTAGTGCCACTGGGAGTTTGCAAATGAGGAAAAAATCTAATGTCAGACAGAACTGGGGTGATCACTTTATTGTAGAAAAGTCCAACTTTAAATGTCTTTTGTGCAGTTTTATTACCTAATGGTTTTATTATTATTCAGTTCCTGCAAATTGACAATGACAAAATGGAGGGAGAAGAGATTCTTCTGTTCCAGGCTTTCTCTATTATTAATGAAATCAGCCATTTCTGTGAAATTAATTCCATAGCTCCAACCTCGCCTGAACAGGAAATATTAATCCCCCTACAATTCTCTCTGATCTACAGATGGTATTTGTTAACAGTATAAACATATAATTCAGCATTAGGTTCTTGCTGGTGAATCATTGATCTTCGAAAGAATCAACCTTGATAATAATTGCAATGAACCGAGAGGATCAAGAGGAATGAATCTTCATTTCACATTGTGCTGTGTGGCCAATACATCTGCTTGCTACTTTTGTACTGTATGTTATACCGTACTGTGTGACAAAAAGTGCTGACATTTAGCAGTGCTTTCTGTGAAAGTATGTTCAGAGTAGCCTGTGGGCCTCTTTGCGATTTGATCCTTATACAACTCATGGACTTGACATCATAACATGCTCACAACTTCATCATTTGTGTTTTATCCAGTCAGGTCCGCTCATAATATAAATATCATATCGGGCCATTAACCCACTGGCTATCTTTCTCTTCCTGCACATTAGATGAATGATTTATGGTCCATTTCTATTGCAGGATATTTCAGAACTGGTTCAGAAAGAACTGGTGCTGAAGTAGCCTGAGGCAAATGGTGCGAGGAACCTGCCCAATCTCCATTGCGGGATGAAATCCAAAGCACTGATGATAACACAACGCTGAGGGCACATTGCAAATTTGGCATCCAACACATTGAGAGACAGTGGGGGGTTTTGACCATTTGTCTTATCCTCAGTGCCACTGATAGCAAGGGTGAGATATTGACCCAGTTTGTATTTCTCAGAAGAATTTCAGTGCGAGCTTCCCACTCATCTCCTGTTAACCCTGCAAGCCATAGCCCGAACAAGATAGGATGCTCCTAGCTGGATAGGCAGAGGGATGCTTGTCAGGCAGTGCTCTCGATGGCAAGCTATGCAACCTCAAGCATAAGCCCATTGCACATTCTGGGATCCCCAAGCATTGGGTATCACCGTTCTGCGCCTGATATTCTGGGGCAATACATCAGCAAGATGAATCCCTCCAGGGAGAGAGTTCATGCACAATTCCAGACAAGGGGAGCTATCCGTGTGTAAGTGACACCTATATGTGGAACTATCAGACTGGTTTGGATACTCTTAAGCACGTGTCAGATAACCAGCTGCCGACAATAAAATATATTGTAATTCTGCTACTAAACACAGAGCAGAATGTTATCAGTGGTAACGCGATAAAACTGTGCAAACATGGCTTAAGAGGCAACACCACTTGCTAATCTGCAACACAGCACCAGTGGCAACTCAGGGAAACCTATGGGTTTAACTAGATCATGAAATGTCACAGTTTCGAGCCTGTTGAGGTTCATGTACACAAACCTGCGTATCATGCAACTTGATTTCCTTAGAAATATTATGTGTCTTTTTATCTCTTGTATTTATCTAGACACAGGATTCAGTATCAAGTATTAACCATCAAACACTGTCAGGTCAGGTATAGCATTGTCAGGTGCAGAATAAAGCCCTCTAAACTGCCCCCCCAAATGCCTCTTAACCATAATTTTACAGGATTTTGTTTTTAGAATTGCCATGTCAGCTATTCTTACAATTTCTTTGGTCTGTGCCAAATTGCGCGATCTTCATGGTATGAGAGCTGTGCCCACTCAGAATAGAGGTGGGATGATTATTAAAACAATAATAACTTGCATTTGGTATAGCACCTTATCACGTTGTTGAGACATCTCAAAGCGCTTCACAGAATATACTGCAAAGTGAATTGACTGTATATTTGGTGGCTGAAAGGCGGCAGCCAATTGCACACAAAAGTTGAAACTCATTCTGTGGAAAGAACATTACAGCCAACACACAATGTTCGCTACATCAGGACCTGGTCTAGACTCAAAAGAATGGTGTGCACATGAACCTGCGCCATCTACAGCAATAATCCTTGCATTTTTGATATAGCATCTTATCACGTCTTCAAAACTTCTCAACGAACTTCACAGAATATACTGTGAAGTGAATTGTCTGTATGTTTTGTGGGTGAAACACTAGTTTCCTTCTCCTGTACATTTCTCGTTGAACATGGAAAAGTAACTTTCAGGTGATGTAGCAAATAAATTTTATATGGCACATAATTTGCGGTGACTTTTCACACGATGGTCCATAAAGCTGTTGTATTCCTGAAAGCACCATTAATGTTCTGTATGAAATGAAGAATGGGTCAATTTAGGCAGTTTTTTTTGTGCTGTAGTGTATTGGAACTTGAATTGTACAATAATGCCATTTTCACATGAATATGTGAGGCAGTGTTTTTTTCTGTGCATCGGATAAATATCAACACCGAGACATCATTGCAGTCTTTGACATGCAGAAGGATGTTATTGCCTCCATTTTATACTGTAACCGTTCTTTTCAGGAATGAAGTCAGAGGATTTCATTCCACTGAAAAGCAATGAAATTGAGCAATGAGCAAAATATGTGTTTGTCATCCGTCTTCTCGCCCCTCCTCCTCTGATCTAACCACAAGGGAGATTTCTGTATCATCAGCATCTCAGCGACAATGTGGCATTGCTTAGGGTTTCATTGCTTGGGTTCAGATGAACCTTCAGTGTTGCCTGCGTTTTTTTATTCTGAAACCATCAGTGGGGAAGCTAATTGGCTCAGTCATTGAAAAAAACATGTCTTTAATCCCCAGTGCAGTAACTGAGTGCACGACAACCGATACAGCATTATATTTATCAAAGAAGAAAGGATTTGTTTGGGTCATATCTAACTTTCTACTATCCCTTTGGGAAATGCTTTAGTTTTGCGGTTTGCAATTCATCACCGCAGCAGAAAGTGGGTTTTCCCAGGTTTTAGGACACATTAAAGCATCTCCATGACTGAGAAGCGGTGTCTCTAGTATACTGGGACCTGCTCGATGCCAATGAGAGAACCTCACTTGGATTTTGAACAGAGCAGATTCATATGAGCACAAAATGGGAACACAGCGACATTAATCAGTTAGTGTCTCACCAGCTGCTGCTTATTTGTGTGTGTGATGCACCACAGTCTCACTTCAATTCAAAATGAGGTTGGATTTTTGCCACAACTGGTTTAGGTTCCACACAAAGCTACTCATTGGCAGTGACACTATTGAAATATCATTATATATCTGTTAACATTAACCTGATTGGCTGTGTTGTGGCAATCATGGGCAATATGCAACCCATTAACAGACATTATATTTCAACCATCAAATTGCCCTTGACCTTCGTTGCAGCTTTCACCCTTAAGAAATTAAAATGCAGATCAACTCCACTTCAAACAGATTTGTTTAATTTGGCACCTGTTCACACATCTGGATCAGTTTTCTCGAGATGCAAATTCCGGGCTTGAAGGAATTGATTAGGGACGGATTGAAATGTGCTGAATCCAAGGCAGCTGGGAAGAGTGACACTGTTGATCAATGCTGCTTCTATTGTATTCCTAATGTGGAAATATTAAGGTGATTCCATTCAGATACTGGCATTTAGTTTATTTGGTGTGTGGAAGGAGCGGGGGTGGGGTGGAGTGGGGTGAGGTATGAGGCAATCTGTATCTGGTACAAATGGTTGGGAAATATTTTCCAAAATATTTCCAGAAATTAATTTTGAATCAATCAAAAGCAAATCAGCAATTTGCAGATTAATGTCGGTTTCAGTGTTAGGCACATGGACCGATATGGATTGATGGATTGTCATTGAAGAGCTTACGATACTTTGTAAAATATATACTATGTGGAATCATTTATTTAAGCAGGAGTTACAATTTTGAGATGCATTTGCCAAGGCGTCACTGGTTCCCTTTCACTGCACTGAATGAAAATTCTATATCAAGTGCAAGGATTATTATTATAATTATTATCTCCCTTTTAGATCTGGTACCGAGCTGTCTTATGTTTATGTTCTCTAGTTTGGGACTCACCAACAACTGGACACATCCACCTTAGAACGGATCAGTATTTGCTGATGCAAAAATGGACAAAATCACCCCCATTTGTTTCTCTCACTCAAAAAAAATCCTTTGCGTCTAAATCAGGGATGGGGGAGGGCGTGGGAGAAGGTCACACTGGTGACAAAGTATTAATCTCTCGACTGTCGATGGTAGCAGCCAAAGTACAACACACCACTGTATTTAATTAACGACTGTGTCTCAGTTGCATTTCTTTTTATTTCATCCTTTCCAGGGGGAAATGCATCATTGCTTTTGCTGGAGGTGTTATTTACAGGCATTTGGTGAACAATTATTTTAAATAAAATAAGTTCTGCCGTGTACAGTACTTGCTCTAAAAGAGATAGCTGCCCTGGACCCCACAGTATTGTTCTGAGAACAGACCAACAATTCAACACAAATCCCTGTTTTTTTTTAAACAGATAAGTCCACTGTATTATATAGAATCACCCACGTGAAATGAATGTGGAGAGCGAGCTGGAATTATCCGTCAAGAATCCCTTTGGGTCAAACGCGGCTAAAGGAAATCCAATTAAATCAGCAGGGAGTCTGTTCAATCGTTTAATCGACTCTGCAGAACGGCAGACAATTTAAAACCCAGTTTAATTGGTGAAAATCAACCTCATCATTGCTATTTGTGACATTTTCACACTCAAAAAATTGAAAGGTAGAGAGAGGCTTTGCTAAATGCCGAAATCAGGTGAAAATGTCACGCAGGGCACTTGTTCACCTGTCATGGTGGGTGTACCGTGACACCACTTGCCAGTAACCAGCTCTCGGGCCAGCACAGACAGTGAATGTCGTAGACTATTTGACAGTGAGCATTGCACTCAACAACCAACCTGCTGTTGTCTGATTGCCACACAAATATATCTCTTGGTAAGAGTGGGGGAGGAGAGGGGGCCACTGGCTACTAATTAGAAGCAGAAAGCCTGACCTATTTTTCTTCTTCTAAATCTGAGAGCCTTAAGGATAACTATGGTAAATAATAATAATAGTAATACGAATAATATTTGTATTTGATGCAGCACCTTATCACGTCTTCGAGACATCTCAAGGCGCTTCACAGGATATACTGTAAAGTGAATCTATTGCTGCCCCTACAAACATCAGTCGCTATGTAGGGTTCAACCAAGAACCTTCTGGTCCGGTCCATACGCTCAGCACGTTTAAAAATCCACTGGATAGCGTTGATAAGTCTGAGCTGAGCAACAAAGGAAAGGCATACGTGTTAAGTGAGGATTTCTTTCTTTCCTGTAAACCCATCACAACGAACCCTTGTTCTGGTCAATGCGACTATTGACCGTAAACTCTACGATCGATCAATCGATCGATACAGTAACCAAAAAAGCAATTATTGCTGAAATTATTTTTACATTTAGAAAGGTTTGTGATACATTCTGCTGGTGAACCATTTTTGTTAAAAACAATAAATTTTTCATGGTTAACAAGCCTGACAGTTCAACTGGTGACAGTAGATTGTTACCATAGTGATAGGATATGTAGTAGTTTGCTGTGGAACATTTGAGGTGAAGATCTGCTTTGCCTTTTTTCTGCCAGTTCTATTTTATCTGGTTTGGTGTCTTGAACCTTGCTTTTCTGTCCCATCTTTTTCTTGTTTTGTCCCTACAATAGCATTACAAAAACTTTATTTTTTTAACCTCACCATTAACCTGCTGCAAACAGTGAACCAATGTTTGAATTGATTTTCATGTCCAAAATAGTGATCCATCTCAGAAATGTCTGAGAAGCACATTGTCAGCAAATCGGAGCCTGAGGAGCAGAGAATTCAAGATGGGATATTGGTCTGGAGAGGAATATATTGATAGGGTGGAGCAAGACTGTGGAAGGATTAATAATAATAATAATAATCTTTGCATTTGATACAGCACCTTATCACGTCTTCGAGACGTCTCAAAGTGCTTCACAGGATATACTGTAAAGTGAATTGATTGTATATTTTGTGGGCGAAACGCGGCAGTCAATTGCACACAGCAGCGTCCCCACACACAGCCGTGGATTGAGTGACCAAATTTTTTTTTTTTCTTGAGGGCTTATTATCAGGAGTGTGGAGTAAGGAAACTCGCCCAAGGTTTCGCTCTGCCGGGAATTGAACCCAGGTCTTTTGCTTGCCAGGCGAGTGCTCTAACCACTGAGCTACAGGATTCCATATACTGTAAAGTGAATTGACTAGAAAAGCCAAGTGCAATCTCTCCAAGTCTTTTTGTGTTTGCAACAGTCACTTTATTTTCTTCCTTGTTTGAAGATATCTCGGCTTTTTGTTACCGTTGTTTCTGGCTGCACCACATTCTGCTTTTACCTGATCTGCATAAAGGCGGAAAGTGATCACATCTGTTTTGCTCTCAGGTGCAAGAAGTGATGATAATTTTTATATATTTTGGGGGAAACAGCAAATGCGGGCAAACGTTCCAAATCTTTTCTGCTGCGGAAAGCATTTTCCCCGAGGCTGATTGCTCCTTGTCTTGCACTACCAAGCCTCTTCTTGAGGACAATCTCCCCAGACACCATTTGACATTGAGATCCTTGCAGCTGTCTCGCCCGCTTTCTGTGCCGGGGGAGATGGCTTGCTTCATGGGAAGATGAGATGCGATGAACGAGTGCGTGAGGTTTTTTGCTTGCCAAAAAAGATTTCCTCGGGCCAATCGAAAACTATTCCGACAGCAAAGCTATATTTTATTCTCCCCCAAGCTCAGTTTTCTTATTTCATGTTGTTGTCTTTATTGATCAAAATGATCTAAGATCAAGTGAATCGTTTTTGGTGGTTGGGGTGATTAACTTGCACAACTTCATTGCATGAAATACCGTGCCATCAGTCTCTCACAGGTGCTAAATAACTCATTACCACCTCCTGAGAAGAAAATTCTGTTCTGCATTGTGCATTTTCACAATTGATCAGTCAGGTGAGCTGATGGTAGTTTATAGCTTTGGCCAGATATTGTCTCTGGAATGTCATCGCTGGTACTTCAAAGATTTAAGAAAGTTTGTGCTTCCGCCTTTCAAATCATTGAAAACTCCACAAAGATTATAACTCTGCAATAATATAATTTCACCATCGAACGATCAGGGAAACAGATGTACGTGAAAACGAGTCAATATTTGTGTGTCAGCCAAGCTCGGTTGGTAGCACTCTTTCCTTCGAGTCAGAAAACTTCAAGGATTTTGAGCTCATTGTTGAGCCAGACACTGCCATTCAAATGCTGGGGGAGCATTGCATTGCCAGAGCTGCTGTCCTTCGAATGAAGGACTGATCGGGTGGATTGCAAAGCACTATTCTGAAATGAGTTTCTCCTGGTGTCCTGGCCAAATAGGCTTCAGTGCACAAATGATAATATGTGTACATTTCTGTGTGAAAATTAGCTGCTGAGTTTGCCTACAAATGCACAATCACTAACGATGCTTTAGGGAAAACTCTTTGAGACATTGCAATACTCTGAGACTGGCTGGAATGACCACCGTTTAAGTCACGCATATTCTTCCTATATTCCTAATGTCAGCTGCTTTCCTCTAATTCAAGTACATGTTGAGGAAACTTTTTTTTACAAGTTACAATTTCAAGAGAAAAACAAGTGAAGGCAAATTTATTTTAGATTCTTTGACTGGCTGTCAAAGAAATCAAATATCGATATATTTTTATCCAACACAGACCTGTTCATGCTGAGTATGAGTGAGTCATGGACTAAGGAAAAGATAAAATCCTTTTATCTCATATGTGATAGCAAGTGGAATATGCATCAGGAAGATTTGATCTGACAGCAAATCTGCCCATTCCAGAAGTACAGTTGATTGTAGTTAAACAGAACTGGAGCTGATATTTTATCCATGATGGGAGATGAGAAGTGGCAGAACAAAGTGAAGAAACACTGGTCACAAAGCCAGCCTCTGGATTATTACATTTTGTCTGCAAAGTTGGATAACATGAATTACATTCTGTATGGACTTGTGCTGTAAGCATTCTACCTCAATGGTAGTCTGGCTTCCTGAAAGGTCTCTAGATTGTCATGTAAAATTGGAGCATCGATTCATAGGGGAACACTAATTCATGGGGCGGTGGTGGGAGGGGCAAAAAGCATAAAATATCCGCATGTTTAAAAATTTTATCGGGCTTAAATAGAACTTCTGAACTAGGCTGCATAGGGTGGTAAACATCAGGAATCATTCACAGGAGCACTTAGGAGATTTCCTGATTTCCCATACATTCAGTCCGCCCATGTTCTACATGGACTTGTGCTTCAAACATGTTGAGACCTGGCTAGGCATTCAAATGGCAAAACAAAAAGCTCCTCTCCGCTACCACCTTTTACAGATCAATAATGGTGTGTTGCCTTTGTTCTTTCAGAAGCTAGAGGACCAATGCTTTTCTGTGAGTTTTTTTTGCAGATTTGTTCGATATGATTGCACGGTCAGATACACCAGATGCAATGCTCTCTCTCTCTCTTTCTCTCGAGTCCACAATGTGGTTCGGGCCAACAGCTCACGGTCTCATCCTGTTCAATTGATACAGATGTCCTTAATTTGGTAATTAACCTCCAATCTAAACAATTGCTGGTTAATTCTTTAATTAAGAACACCTGCATGCATTTAGACATGGTTAACCCATGGTCCAATTAGACCAACCCCTATTTTTTGGCATGTCTCTCTCCTCACTTGGGCTTCCGCATGAAACAGATCTATTTGCAAACAAATGACCGCAGCTATAAAAAACCAGGTCGAAACACATCAGTTGCACATGATATCATTGTGGAAAAAAACAGAACTACAATGAGGAAAGTTATTTCATCCCAATGTGGATCTCACCAATATTGCAGTGACATCGTCTCCTTATCATTGCTGCTGGACAACTCTTTGGTTGATGGCAAAAATACTCTTGCGGTATTTCTTCTCACATGAGATATTGTCATAAGGTACAATATTTGTCCAACAGTTGGTACTAGGATTCAATCACCATTCTGTATGTATCCATCACTGGATGAAAACGTGCACAATTTGGAGAATTACGTGTACAATGAGATGAAAGATGGCCAAGCATTACTTTTTAAAAACACAAATTGTGCACAACGTATTGCTTAAACACATGCAACAAAAAGGAGGAATTCAATCGACATTAATAAAACACTAAAGTTAGGCTGTTGTGGCGTCTGATGTCCTCCGCTGAAGCCCTCAGTGTGATGTAGCCTTGTAACACTCATGCAAACAGCTGGTCGATACAATTTTCTTTTGATCACTAATGTGTATGAATTTCAGACGATGTGAGAGTTTGTGCCTAAGGCCATAATGACTTGCAAATACGGTTGACAGTTACCCTTTCGGAAACAATTATTGACAGGTTACTGGTCTAACGATAGCAGTGCAACAATAAAGGTCTATATCGAGCCACTTAACTCTTTTTATTGTAATGTTCACAATGCCAGACATTGCCATTGTGACAACAGAGCTTTGTGATTTATAATAGGTTAGTTAATACATTCCAGTAAGACAAGGATGATGCGACTTGCATAGAAAAGGTGGCCAGGATATTATGGTAAATCAATTGGAACGGGCACACCTTTGAATTGCAGGATGAAAACTCAATACAGCGCAGGTCACTTATAATTTTTCTGCCCATCTTGTTGCAATAATAATAATAATCCTTGCATTTGATACAGCGCCTTATCACGTCTTCGAGACGTCTCAAAGCACTTCACAGGATATACTGTAAAATGGATTGACTGTGTATTTTGTGGACGAAACGCGACAGCCAATTCCGCATAGCAGCGTCCCCACAATCAGTCATGGATTGCAGTGCAACAATGTCTGTGTGAAAGCGATGTAGGAAGGCAATTGAATAGTTGATCTATGGAATTTGAAATAAAATCTACTATTGTGTATTCCCATAAATACAAAAAAGTCACATTTAGGGGGAAATAATACAATTGAAGAGGGTAGAGTGGATTGTTCCATTTATGTTTGCTTGTGTGGTTCTGTTTTATTTGTGTTTGAAGCTTTGTTCCAGGCATAATTCCAGGTGAAATCAGGGTTGGGAGGACAAGAGACCACCATTAAATCAGCCTTTGCTCCCGAGGCGAGTGTGATTTAAACAGTAATCTTTCACAGATGACACCTAATCTATGAGTATAAATTACTTCACAGTCTTAGTATTCCTTAATTGAAGTATACCATAGTGAAATTGCAGTAGACGTAGATGGAACAATTGTAAATGAATTCTTGTAAAATGTAATAATGTTCAGTTTTCTTTAGTTAGTAAGAAATTCCATTTCACGGCTGTGAAGTACAGTGGCCACATAAATGTGTCTTGAATGTGTTTTAGAATATCTATTATAATCAGGATCTTATATTAGTTCATTAGCAGGCAGATGGCAAAGGACATACTTTAAAAAATGAATGTTTAAACTAATTTACTGAGACTGAGCCTCAACGATTGATACCACTGACATGTTCCCCATATCTTTGTCTTTTCGTGGTTATATGTCTTTATTTTTAATCTAATTGATATTGATTGACAGTGTTTTGTTTGGTGCACAATCCATTAGTGAGTGGAGGTTTCAATGGAATTGATTTGTGTGGATAATGTGTTAATTCTTATGTCAGACCACTGTATTTTAGATTGAATAAAATCAACCCTTGTGGGTTATAAAACAAAGAAACATCAGCGGGTTCATCTGGGTACATTTTGAGACCTTCTGCTCTCTTGAATAGACAATAGACCAAAACTTTGTTTGAGAAAGATCTGGTCTTTACTTAGAGGACCGAAGGGAATCATACAAGTTCAACCTGATTCCGTGTGTTTCTCCATCATCTATCAGTAGAAATATCTGGACTAACTTTTACAGGGCTGCGTTACTTTCTATTTCACCATCACAAGAGCGTTTTGCATTTTACTTAATGTAACAATAATCAGAATAACTGTAGACCTGGATAGTATAGAGCAAAACTAGTTAAAGGGATCTCATTGCTGTTAAAATGTCACTGCTGCTTCTTTATATTAAATAACTTGTAAATCATCACAGTTATTCTTCTCTGGAGAGTATTTCATATGCTCTGCTTGTTACCGCGTTAAGTTTGTTGAGTGTTTGTTTTGAATACAGTTGAAGTTGACCTTAGGATCACAGCAAAGAGAGAAGCCATTTGGCTTAATAAACTTGTGAAAGCAATGGAAAAAAATTGGGAAACAGAGACTATGAGTTAATCACTTGTGAGTATCAATTAGAAGTTATCTAATGTAAAATATTGGCCACAGCTTCTCACATTTGCACGATTCCTGATCCACAAAGTCCTTTCTTCACTGTTGGGAAGGGAAAATGTGCCATTGAGTTAAACCTATACACTCTCTTGCCAGCTACATCTGAAGTGATGTAGGTGGAACCCAGATCTGTCCATTTGTTTGCCCTCTTGGTTGGTAAATAGCACATAACATAGAGATGCAGAACAGATGATTAAAATAATTAATGCTTATTTGAAATTTAAATGATTGCAATTACAAAAAAAGGTTTTAAAATGTTAATTTTTTTTGCATGGAATTCACTGATTTTACGATTTGCTTTTTCAAAAAATAGTTAACTCGCAACATATTGTTATTGTGTCAGAATATCTGAGAAATGTGAAATGTGATAATTATCTGTCTTGACTCATCTATTTTACTTAAACGTCTTCTCCTATCTTTCTGTTGGTACAGGATTTTTAAGCACTGGCGACCAAGCCGCTAAAGGAAATTATGGGCTACTTGATCAAATACAAGCATTGCGTTGGATTAGTGAAAATATAGCTTTCTTCAGTGGCGATCCATTACGAATAACCGTTTTTGGATCAGGCGCTGGTGCCTCTTGCGTCAATTTGTTGACTTTGTCCCATTATTCTGAAGGTAACCGTTGGAGCAATTCAACCAAAGGTATTAAGCAGGTTGAAAATTTTGACAATTTTGGTGTCTGCATGCCACCGCCATTAGTATCATGTGACACTCTGTATATTGATATATAATTGTGGACTAGAACTCAGAAAAGAGCAACTTTTTGGCTGTACTCTATGGCTTTTTATTCTGAGTCAACTCTTCTGTGCATGCTCACATTTTGAGTGACACACTTTCTCTATCCAGTTGATCTTTATAAAACAACAGCAACAAAAAAAAAAGACACTTTCTAAGTGGACTTCTGAACAGCACACCAAAGCAGCTGCCTTTTTCGGCTGTTTTCCTTTCTGACAAAAGTGACTGTCTGTCAAAACGAACCAGCTTCTTGAAATGTATGCCACCAAATTACACCACAAACAATGGCAGACATATTTACAAATCTTTTTGACGTGCCACTTATAACATTCTACTTTTCCTTCTGGTACCAGTGATGGTATCAGATTTGTAGAATCGAAAAATAAAACGAAGGAAAAAAAAAAAAAAAAAAATTTTTAGTGCCTGGTTCAGAAATCTTTTGTTTGAGAATGCATGAACCGCTTGCTGTCATCTGAAAAACGTTTGAATGTTTTGCATGCATGATCCAAAATTGTCAAAGCATCGAGGTCACAAGCAGATGTTTATGTGCGTGAGTATCTGTTCTCCCCCATATGCCTATCACTAGAGTAGATTAGCTTTTAGGTAGAAGGCAAACTATGTTGTCCATTGGGTCATCACATTTACTTCCAGCATTTTGCACTCGACACGCATCTCATTCACCCTTTACTGCATGACCATTGCCTGCCGATCAGTTCTGTTCTATCTTGTCCACTGTCATTACTGTCGTGTGATTTCTTTATATTTTCCTTTTTTTTTGGAAATAAACAAACTGAATCAGGATATACAGCTCCTGACAGAGTGCTGCTATTGCAAATTTGCCACTTTCGTTAATTAATTATTTGCTGAAATTGTGCAGATTTTGCCTTACAAACATTTGGCAGACATTGTCTCAAGGTGGAGCCTGATTAGATTGAGGCTGATAAAGAACTTCAGACATGTCTCACAATATTTAGGAGAAAACTTGAGATAGTAACAGCATGGATTCTTTTGCCTCAGATCTTTGCTGTCTGTTTCAATGGTCCTCAATAACTTTGACAGCACCAACCCATTTCCATGAGTGGCTGGGGCCCTGTGAAAGTGGGACGATTCAATATTATCAATATTTTATGTATTGATGATTTTTCTGAAGCTTATTCACATATTGGACTTGAGCTTTGAGCATCTTAAAGCGAGCCTTCAAATGCACTGACCAATTTGTGTACTTTAAGTTTTAAATATTTCATCTTCCTTCAATGATCATCTGTCATGCTGATGCCTAGAACCATTCCTTACACTGTACAGCGATTGGATTAAAGTTCAGAAAGTTGCCTCAGNTTTTTTTTCTAAAGTGCAGGTGCCAGTTTAGTACAGCTCTTTCTGCCTGTGCTATAACATTAAATGCAATGAATATTTTTCAGATATGCTACTTTTTTTTGTGTCCTCTTATTTAAACGTGATCTCAAAATATTTTGTCTGGTGTAAAATAACTAAAATTACTATGTGGTTGAACGGTCGAGCAGGAAATTTCTGAAATGTTCTCTTCTTTCAGGCTTTTATATCTGGTGGTGGTACTAGAGAGTCAAAATGGTCTTTCACTTTCACGTGTATTTCCTAACATGTCTTCCGCAGAATGAAACTCGATGCTCTTTCAAGTGCAAGGGGTTTTCCCCAGATTTGTTTTTAATTCCCGTTCGTTCAATCCAATCGAATTATAGTCTATAAGACTCATTCCAAACTTGTATGGAATTTCAATCAATTTATTGGAAATCCATTCAGTTTTGTGTTTGTGGCCCTGTTAATTTGTGCTAACCATTTTTCCTCATCAAAATGTAAACCTCATGCGAGAAATGTGTGCGGGTGTTTTATGATGAAACAGTGGTGAACAGAAAATCGCTCAATACTTCATGATAACATGCTCTACTAGAAACATTTTTGTTTAACGTGTTCTTAGTGGACATTTAGTGAGACGTCTAGAAGACGTGAAAAGCGCTATATCAAAATGTAAGGATTATTATTATTGTTTTCTGAAAATATTCAGAACTAATGTCAATTTCTTTTAACTGTGGTCGTTAATTGAACTCTTCAATCAATTATCACACGGAGACACACTTACTTTCTTCTCTGAGCTCTTCCTGTTCATTATTTATAACATTAGGATTTAACCAAGTCCCAGCTAGAATAATATGTACATTCCAGGAACGTTACAGAGCATGCCCAAAATTGCCTGTGCAAATAATACATAAGTTACAAACACATAATACTATGAATAATTGGCCTTGTCATATTGTAAGTACAAAGACACATCACTAGCCTAAATAAAATCAAGGTCGTTTTCATACCTAAAAGCTCTCAAAGTTAAATTGAGTTTTACGCTTAATAACATGATTCAGTGCTGCACAGGATGTATGAAATGACATAGAACGATTTCACATATTTATGAGTGTCTACTTGCCAATTCTTGCCATAATCAACATTGTTGATAGAACTGTGGTGTTGTTGCAATCCGAGTGCAGGTGGAAGCTCATTTTAGTGAGAAAACAAAGGTGAGGTGTTAAATACAGTTGTTCAAAATGTTGAAGTGAAATGTGTAACGTAAGTGTGTACTAAAATATGTGATTGACCAAAAAGGGATTGGTCTGATCTTATGGTATCTGATGAGACCTGCGGCCTAGTTTGCTCGGTCAATATATAATTCTGAAACCCTATTTAAAGACGTTTAATGAGAATTACTGTATTAATGTACTATTATTATTACCACTACTCTTTGCACCACTTTGATGATCAAGTGCCACCACTAGTGACCATTATTTTCTAACAATTATATTTCATGATAAATCCTGATAACTTTCTTAGTACCCTTTATGATGTCTGTCCACAGGACTATTTCAGAGAGCGATAGCACAAAGCGGCACTGCTTTGTCCAGCTGGGCAGTCAGCTATCAGCCAGCAAAGTTCGCAAAACAGTTGGCCGCCAAAGTTGGCTGCAACATGATAGATACCGTTGACTTGGTAGAATGCTTACGATCTAAACAGTACAAGGAACTTGTTGAACAAGACATTCAGCCTGCGAGATACCATATTGCCTTTGGACCAGTCATAGATGGCGATGTTATACCTGATGATCCCCAGATTCTTATGGAGCAGGGTGAATTCCTTAACTATGATATCATGTTGGGAGTGAATCAAGGTGAGGGATATAAATTTGTGGAAAGCATAGTGGACAATGAGGACGGAGTGTCAGCTAATGACTTTGACTTTGCTGTGTCTAATTTTGTGGATAACCTGTACGGCTATCCTGAAGGCAAGGATGTCCTAAGGGAGACCATCAAATTCATGTACACAGATTGGGCGGATAGACATAACCCAGAGACGCGGAGGAAAACCTTGTTGGCTTTGTTTACTGACCACCAGTGGGTAGCCCCGGCTGTAGCTACAGCTGACCTTCACTCAGGCTTTGGTTCTCCTACTTTCTTCTATGCCTTTTATCATCACTGCCAGAGTGACATGATGCCAGCTTGGGCTGATTCTTCTCATGGAGATGAAATCCCGTACGTGTTTGGAGTTCCGATGATTGGTGCCACTGAACTGTTCCCTTGTAACTTCTCCAAAAATGACGTCATGCTAAGTGCAGTGGTAATGACCTATTGGACAAACTTTGCTAAAACAGGGTAAGTAGATAATAGAAACTATGATGGCCATGGAAATTATACATCAAAATAAGTATTCATTGAACAGATGTTACCATCAGTGATATTACTGTGTGATACCGCTACTACAGGTGTTATTACTTTCACCCCCAAATAAATAAAACCAAATACAATTACTAAAGCTGCAGTTACATTTGAAAATTACCCCAAATTGTACCTAAAAATACAACAAAACAACAACAACTTGCATTTATACAGCAGCCTTCTCACCTCGGAGTGCTGAATGTTATCAATTGCCTTCACCATCTCTCAAAGCAAAAGTTCGACTACAAATACTTTGTTCGTACAGAGCGATCTCAGAAAAAATATAAAAGGAAAGGAAAAATAAAAGTACTGTTAGTTTGTGCACCACTGTAAAATCATAGTCAACCATTCAGATTGTGAGTGAAATAGAAATGGATGAGAAATGTTAACATCAGCAAACTGTCTGAATATCTCAAAAAGTAGAATGAACTGCAGTTCCAATTTTTTTCTGGAGAGGTTCTTTTTATCAGTATTATTAAATCCAAGAATAATAATTAAGGAGAATTGTCGCTTTAATAGCAAAACAAAGAATGAAAATGGGATTTCAAGCCTATGTGGCAGCAAAATTGAGCATTTATGTAAAACGTTACCAAAGATTTTTCTTGTAAGTGGGAAGGGATTCATACTCGATAGCTCAATCTGCATTACCATTACTATTTTTTTCTTAGACTTGACTATTTATTCACAATCTTTTAACGTATTAAACGACTAACAGCTATCTGAATAAAATTAAGTTACTTTCTAAAATTTTATGAAACACCCACAAAATACACTTTACAGTACACTTTTCCGTGAAGCCGCTTCGAGTCATCTCCGCAGCATGATGTGTCAAAAACACCAAGGAATATTATCATTAAATTACCATTATTAAGTTTAAATTTCTGATTTATTCCACACAGTGATCCAAATCAACCAGTTCCCCAGGATACAAAGTTTATCCATACTAAACCGAACCGGTTTGAAGAGGTGGCCTGGTCAAGATATTCACAGAAAGATCAGCTCTATCTGCACATTGGATTGAAGCCACGTGTTAAGGAACACTACAGAGCTAACAAGGTGAACCTGTGGCTGGAGTTGGTTCCACACTTACACAGTCTAAATGACATTTCCCAGTACAGTTCGACGACAACTCGAGTCCCTTCGGAGATCACACGCAGACCCTCAAAGACACTGTCTGTCACAACCAAACGTCCTGTGACGTCGGTCTTCCCCACTGTCAATCAGGAAGATCAGAAGCACTTAGCGGGTCCTTTCCTGGTGGATCAGAGGGATTACTCCACAGAGTTGAGCGTGACGATTGCCGTTGGCGCCTCCTTGTTGTTTTTGAATATCCTCGCCTTTGCAGCATTGTACTACAAGAAGGATAAGAGGCGACACGATGTTCACAGGAGATGCAGTCCGCAACGCAACACCACAAATGACCTGACTCACGCACAGGAGGAAGAGATTATGTCACTGCAGATGAAGCACACCGATCTTGATCACGAATGTGATTCCATCCACCCACATGAGGTGGTTCTGCGGACAGTCTGTGCTCAAGATTACACGTTAGCAATGAGGCGATCTCCGGATGATATCCCTCTAATGACTCCCAATGCCATCACCATGATCCCAAACACCATACCGGGAATGCAGCCTCTTCACACGTTCAACACGTTTACGGGAGGACAGAACAACACTCTGCCCCATCCTCACCCCCACTCACATTCGACGACCAGGGTATAGCCAAACACGGCATTGAGAAAGCAAAGAGTTCTGCTGCAGAAACAAAGTACGAGATTACTAGTGAAGATCAGATTAAAATTGGTGTCCATGGTGCATGACCATTGCTAAATAATAAGAGAAAACAATCTTTTGGGTAACCGGATCCAATACAACTGGGTATTGTTGGGAGGCGAGGAAGTTTGGACCCCATCTGATCATTTTTTTAAATTGTCGTTGGTGATAATTTCACAATTCTGTTGGGAATGGAAAAAGCATTTGAGTCTGAAGACATTGAACTGTGAGTTCTGCTTCGGTGCCAAGATACGATTGACGCAAAGAAGAAGGATTTATAAGAGAATACTTAAAAATCTACAGATATGCACAAGGAGCAAATTTGTAGTTTGACATAAATTCTGTTCGTTTTATTTTTTGGAACAACGCCATTGTACAAATTTACATAAATGTACGTAAAGTACATGCTATTAAGGCCTGGGTGGAATATTCATGCACAAGGAAATAACTACTCTCTGCCAGTAAGACAGAGGTATAAACCGATTACTGCCAATGAACAGCTTTGTTGCAAAAGTCCTGTCAATACAATTTTGACGATCGAGGGAACAGGACATTTTTAGCACGATACGCATGATTATTTATCTGCTTGGTGACTGTGCTGCTCAGTAAGCTGTGATAAAAACATACTTTGCATCCCCATTCGAGTTCTTATTGAGAAGATGCTTCCTTCATTGATTGTCACAAACTGAGAGGAAGAGTTTGGTGGGACTCCCAACACAATAAGTTCATAGTAGTTTCAATGAAAAAAGATCAGACAAAGTAGTTTTGTATAAATATGTGCTAGAATAATTGTTGAAGTGAACACTCACGGTCATAAATCCCACAAAAGGGACTTTTCAGTGTTGTAATTTTCTTCATTGTATTCCTTCCCTTTTCTAACATTATTTGGTGCCAATTTTATTACACAGACCATGCAGTAAAGGGAGGTCCTGTTTACTGTAATTTATCTATAGGTCTACATGAAGTGGTTAATCGGAGTACATTTGCCTATATGTTTGTGCAAAGGCTGAAGATGGAAGTAACCCAGTGCCAAAACAGGTGAACCTCCCAATATATGCCTAATTAGAATCGATTTTATTAGTGGACAATATGTGATAGAATATTGCCAAGATGTGGTGGGAAGGGTAACACCCTTTTGTAAACAGTCCAGTCCAGAGCTACAAAGATGTGGTCTGCCACGATGCACATCGAATGCAACACATGGCAAAATGCCCATCTTATTGTAAACGTTAACCATTTTCATTTCTAACAGTCCTGCGAGTTCGAAAGTTTATAACTTGCTCAAGTTAATGTTACCGGTGTAGCATTGACTGGATGTAATGGCACTGTCACCTGCTAAGAGTAGAAAGAAAATATTAATATTGCCAGAATGACTTTTGCCAAATTATTTTTTATTTTCTAGGATATGAATGGCTTGCAGCATTCCCTTGATTTATTGTGCATGCCTAAAAAGCAGTTTTTATTTATCTAAAAGCATGTTGCAGTGAAATTCATCTTTTGCCCCCCTTTTTTTCCAAATATTAATTACTGCCTTTGTCTTGCAATAAATTAAAATACCTCATCTAACCATCTGCCACACGATTTCACGCCATAATGTAAACCAACTCTAAGGTTGTTCACAACAATTCACTTTCACCTAGAAAAAAATCGAAATAAAGAACTTAGTGTTAAGTGCATATTTGCTATTCATTTGAAGCGCCTTCTACATAAGTATAACAACCGATTTGGATTTTTTTTTCCTGAAATTTGTGACAAAAAAAAATCCCAATTAAAAAGTGGAAACTACAAGTGTGGAAGAAACTGCTTTGAGCAGTGAAAGCTGGACAGTTGTGAGTAGGGTTTGTAACCAGAGGGGATGATGCTTGGCAATTGCTTTTTTTTTAGTACCAACAAGCAAAGAACAAAGTTTTACATTGTGTGGTTTCTTGACAGTAACAAAGCTAAGTGAGAATTTCTTGATTACATCTTTCATTTACTAGGTCGAGATTTGATAAGGTTATTGTTTGTCTCTTTTGGAAAAAAAACAGCAAGGTAACCTCAAGCATTTTTCTGCATAAGGCTTAATATTCACAATAACACCCAACGGTGATCTGAATCCATTGGAAATAGCAAGCAGAAATCAGTATCTTCTGTAACATTGTTCAGTGATATATAAAAGATTACAGTGTATTTTCTGTGCATTGGTTACCTTGGCATACCATTTCAGATGTATTGTAATTAGTAACCCATTATTTTTGCTGCTGTAATCTTATGGCTTTAACTGTGTTACACTTCAAGAGAGAGAAAGAATCAAGTGCATAAAAAAAAACCTACCGTACTTGATAACCGATAACATTAAAGCTGCAATCCATCCGTAGCAGATGTTTTACTTACAAAGGGTTTCGCTTGTTCCAAACGTCGTTGAGAAGGTGCAGAATTGTGCGGGAGATCAAAGTATTTTTGTAAATAAGAGGAAAAGCAAGCACTTTGATCTGACAGCTAATAGTGATGTTATCCCATATGCAACACATAAGAAGGTTTAAGGAAACCCATCAGTTGAGGAACGTGCTCTACGGCACCTGTTAAAACTCCCTTTAGACTTCATACAGTCCATGATGATGATGGAGTCGTTCAGGGGTATGTTTGGAGCCTGAATGAATACGGACAGCACTTACTTTTTTTTTGTGAAACGTTTTTCCTGCAATATTCTGATTTCATCGCGTATGTTGATTTGGAAAAATGTTATTTTTTGGTTCACATTAAAATGACAAGCCTAGCCTCAAGCTCGCCACTCTGATTTATTGTGCCATATTGCAGCTTTAATGGTTTAGAGGAGACCGTCGTTAAGGTTTGCGGTGTGAGTCTCACTGTTTAATACAGTAAATGTGACATGAAGAGAGAAAAACAGAGGAATATAAGGAAGCTTTCGAAAGTGCCCGGACACTTATTTGTTGCTTGTAAATTGTTTTATCTGTTGTGCTGCTTGTTTTGAGGTCAGTTGCCTTTTTTAAAAAAATTTCCAGTGATAAGTTGTATTAGAATATTGCTTCTTACTGTAAAGCGGCGTTAGATAATTTGACTCAACTTCACGTGGATCGTGTTCCAGAAACATTTGATTATTAAAGTACACGAAAAATCATTTGTTAAAGGTTCTTTTCACAGCCAGAGTTCACAGTAATATTTTGCCTAGTTCTGTACTTGTGTGTAAAAAAAAATATTTTTTTTTTGGGTCAACAAATACGATGTTTTTTTTATTATTTTAATTTTTTTTGCCGGTTGGAATTCCTTCGAACATCTTCCTGCCATTTAGAGCAAGCGAGCAGATATAGGAACCGTTTCATTTTATTTGTAAAGGTTTGAGAGCCTCAAAGTGACTATACAGTTTGTGTTTGGACGTCCATTGTCTTTCAAGAAATTTTTAATATCATTAATAAATATTATCATATTTTTTAACTTGTCCTGAATGTTCCTCAGTGTTCCTTGGGCAAAGTGTTCACCTGATGCACTTTGTGTCTGGAGCATTTGCTGTAGATGTACTCAATGGGGCTGACAACTTTTTGCCCCCCAAAACTGTTAACACAAGGAATGTTTCTGACTGTAAAATGCATTCGTTTTCCAATTGGGGATGTTGTTTTTTTTCTCTTTCTTTCCTCTTCCCATGAACACGGTTCCCATGGAGACTTCCTGCCTTCCTGATAACCCACCCACTTGGGCAATCTTCACGTGTGAGCTGTGTCGTAGGTTTAAAACTAGTGATCTTTCTATTTATGCCTTTGCAGTGGGAAATGTCAGTGAATGTCAGCAGTGCATTTGATTATAGAGTCACCGCAGCCCATCCTTATCCTGTCATCAATCATAGATAAATATAGATGTGCACAAACCTCACCCACACACTTTTCCAGCAAAGGTTTCCTGGATCAGGAGCAGGAATTGATCCCTGCTTTTTGCAACATTCCCCATGTCTCTGACTGAGATCAGCAAGTTCAGCACAGAGTTATTTGACGACATAGGTTGTGTCTGTTGACTCTGTGGTGGTTCCCTCTTTGCCAGTGACAATGATTTGCACAGGAACCACATGTAAACATCAGCCATTGATGAACAGCTGCTCAGGCCAGCTGATAAACCATGGGTTATGATGGATCCTTGAGACAATAATGGCCCTTAAGTTTTATTCATGGCCATCAATACCAACTGGAAAGGCAACTTGTATTTTCGGGGATTAGGGGCATATCCAAGTTATAAAGTAGCATTGATTATTCCCTCTTGTGTGTAAGGGCTTCTGGTACTAAAGCAATACCTTATTAATGCAAACTCCATTGGTCGTCCAGGTAGTTTGCAAGTAAAACAAGGAGATGTTTCATGTACACGCTAATTAACTCAGTGGTTGTCCCAACACCTTCGTCCTCTGCGCCTCTGCTGTGTCGAGTCTGAAGGAGTTGAACTGAAGCTTGGAGGGTTGACTGACTGCTCAGGGATGTGGGATGTCTTCAAAAACCTTATCAAAATCTACTTTTTCAAGAATATGTGGTGTCGGGGGTGGGGGGGGGGGGTCATAGTCATCAGTTCTGCTGCACTTTTAAATCATCTTGTACTGATGGAGGTTGGAGACACGGAAGCAGGTCCACTCTCCTCTCAGCAACCATCTGGATTAGGAATCCCACCTGTGCAGGTAACTTGGAAATCAGTCCAGCACATCTCAAGGTATGTGTGGCTACACAGATTCACAGCGCCATGTCCATGTGCCAGAACCAGCTTTATCTACAAACCCTATTTTTTAATGAATTTGTGCCAAGCTCTAGTGCTGGAGGTTAGTAAAGTACAAGATTGTTAATGAATTAACAATGTATATAGTGTGGGGTAATGTACAATGTAATGGCTGTATATTTTCTAGGTGAATTATGTTGAATACTCATTTTAAAATATTCAACTGAGGATCTTTTGAAAGTGAGAAAATGGAGAGTTTAATAAGTGGTTTTTTTATCCTTGGCTCCCATCCCAACTGTTTGATTTTTCTCATTGTGCCTTGTTCTTCCTGGTTCTTTCATCTCTCCCCTGACCTGGACAATTTCTGTTCTGACTCCCTGGTTTCTTTGCCCACTGTGTCTCATCCCATCCTGGTTCAATTGCCTCTAGTTTCCAGCTGCCTTACTCTCTTTGATCTCCGCCCTACTGGAAGGTCTCTCTGATAGCTTTCCAATTCCTGATGAGAGCCTTGCCCTCTGCCCTCCGATCTCTCCTCATGGTGACACAGCCTCCGATGGTGGCAGCAGTCACCGCATGGTCACCATTGGATTGAAAGACTTAACAACAATTGTGCTTCCTACTGATGTTCAGGAGATTAGGGGGAGAAAGGAAACCAGTGGAACTGTAAAGGGAGGAAAAAAGGCACAGAATCCAGAGGAGACAAAGAAAGAAACACTTATTTTGTTATAGTAAGGTAAGTCAAGGCACTTACAATGGAACCTTTATTACAATTGGCATTAAACATTGCAGTGTCAACTCATACATTTGGCTCCAGGTCTGCTGATAGCACTTACAGCATGATCCTGTGCATGTATTCCACTCAAACAGGGACAACAGCTGAGAATTCACACACAAAAATGTGCAATTGACTATCGTGTTTCGCCCCAAAAAAACAGAGTCAATTCACTTTACAATATATTCCGTGAAGCGCTTTGATACAGTGCTTGATGACGTGATAAGGCGCTATATCAAATGCAAGGATTATTATTATAAAAAAAAGGACAATGCAAACCTATCTGCTGAATCAGAAGGTAAAACCATTACCAGACATATAATTGGATAGGGCATGATTCATTTTATAAACTGAATCAAATAACTGCATCTCACCTGCCAAACTGCAATGATGGGAGTGGAGTAGACAACTCCAGTGACTCGGCGTGATGAACCCAATGGCCTCCTGAGCTGAAGTTTTACGATTCTATTATACCAGTCAATTGGAAAGCATAATAATTCAGGTTTGCTTACAAAAACAGTTTTGATTTACCATCTATTCCACACCAAAGACCCCTTTGTGATGCTCGATCATAAATGCGGTAGAACTAATTACTTGCTGTTGTGGAGAGAACTATTGCCAGCATTCGAGTATTAGGCGACTTCTGCTGTCTCAGTTATGTAAATCAGCAACGGAAGCCAATAGATTAAATCATTTTACATTTAAAACCTGAATATGTTTTGGTCTATAATAATAATAATCCTTGCATTTGATATAGTGCCTTATCACGTTTTCTTGACATCTCTAAGAATATACTGTGAAGTGAATTGACTATATTTTGTGGGCGAAACACGGCAGCCAATCAAACACAGCAGTTTCCCACAGACAGTTGTGAATTGAGTGACCAAATTATTATTATTTATTAAATTTTGGAGGGATTATTATCCCACCGGAAAAGCGATCTGCCAATCGACTAACAAACGGGTTCCGATTTACTGCTGGTTAAACAGAGGCATGTGTGTGGACTAAGGAAACTTGCCTAAGGTTTCGCCCTAAAATTGAGAAGAGAGTGCAAATGCCAAAGAATGATTGAAATGTCTGCCAATGATAAAAAGCTACCACTGACATGATGCTTGCCAGGATGCCATTTATCTGCAAGTGAAAATGTCTGAGATTTGACCCTGAACGGCAACACGTCGAGTTTCTGCCAGAACAAGTGAGATTTCAACACTATTAATCTGCTGTTTTGTCAATTATCCTTCAATGTAATTGTCACTCATTAATCCCTAGTTTTGTGTGGGAAATAAAAAATGGCTTCATCACTTCACTGTTCAAGGAAGAGCACTTGATACAGCGGGGATTGTAAGAAAAAAGAACAAGATGCAGTATTTGCCTGATTTTAGTTCATAAATTCGGCAAACTTGTGACAGATAATTTAGTGAGATGGTGTGTGGCTATTGTCATCGTCAACAATTCTCCGTGGACTTGTCCGTTTCAAAAGGAAAATCACAAATATTTGATGAAGGAAAATATGAGAGGCTATGAGCTAAGGGCAGAGGAGGACAGATGCAGTGGTGTCCAGGTACGATAAACCAAATGGCCTTCTCCTGTGCTATACAATTCTATGGAGTCTGCAATCTTGGGTATAACTTGCATCAGCAAAATTACATCCTGGCTTTGCTAATTTGGTTGAAAATTTGGCGGGTTGAGCGTCATCCTGCTCTGTATCAAACACTTCACAGAAGGTAAACAAGGATAAGAGTCTCAGTTATCTTGGGATTATGTACAATAAGCTGTAATAATTTTCTTTGTAAGCATTAATTCGTCAGTTGTTGCTAGTTGAGGTGATTCATTAGCTACGCCAAGCAATGAGCCTCTAATCTTATGTAGGAAAGTGAAATAGAAATTCTTCAAAGCAATATTACAACTGCAAAACCTACAATTCTGGCCAATGGAGAAGAGGACATTTATTCTGGGGATTTAATTAATAAACAGACCGATCCGCAGAAAATACACAACAGAAGGAAAATAGAATCTCAGACGTGAGTCACTGTATCTCTTCGGCTTAAATGTGTGTTTGATGCTGCTCAGAAAATAGAGAAAGGTTTGCCTGATAACAAATTCACTTTGATGGAGAAACTGTGAAAAAAATACCTGGTGAAGGTGCAGCAATGAAAGTGTGTGATGCTGTCAAGGTCTTAATATTTCCAACAATCTTTTTCTCATGGAAGCTGCAGTTGCTGGTTATCTTGTAGCAGCAACAGTTTCTGTCAGATTAAGGTAGTTTTAAGCCAGGCCATCAGTGCTGAATAACCAAGATCATTATAACCACAGCTTCAGATTGTTTGGCTGTATTCGATCTGCACCCAGTGTGTCAGCCTGGCTCTCAGAGGGTTACTTTCTTGCCTCCGAGTCAGTTGGTTAAGGGTTTAGGCTTCAGAAATGTTGTATTTGTTAGAGGTGCCGTTCTTCAGATAAGACGTTAATAAATAAGGTCCTGTCTGCCTATTCAGGTGGACGTTTAAAGATGCCATGACATTTTTCTAGAGAAAAGAGAAGGGAGTTTCTGACCAACAATTCCCCAGATATGATTGGTTTCCCGCTTCATGGCTGTTTGATGGAACATTGCTGTGAGCAAATGGGCCATTGCATTCACCTATAACTACAGTCACTTCACTTTCCAGTGTATCCTGTGAGGCACTTTGTGACTGTCTCCTGCCATGGACGGAGCTATACCAAATGCAGGACTATTATTATAATTAGCAGACTGATGATATTCTACGGTGATTTTAGATAAGTGATTACATGTGGAGGTGGAGGGGAGAGCAAAATCTCACCGAACTGCAGAATGAACTCTACACACATCTTATTTTACAGAATCTGTCCCCTTTTGACTTTGTGGCATGTGAGACTTAAAGTACTTGCTCGGATCAATGCAAACTCACATTATTTCGATCATTAAACACAAATAAGTCACAAATGCAAGAATATTTCCTTGACTTGCCATTATCATCAGTTTTATTGATGTTCATATCTCTTCTGTTTCTTATTTGAAAGGTATGGCACAAAAATCCTCCTCCCTAAATTTGTGTTGCTATACAATTCAGCAAAATTTGTATTAAATTGATAGGAGAATAAAAAGCAGCTGTTGAGATTATTTGAATTGCCCAAAAGCTCACGTAAAAGATTTAATGCATTTTTCTGTCATGCCCCAAGACACTCCTGCCTCTAACCTTTTGTGCCTTCAGCTTCACTATCTGCAATTACGTTTTATGATTATTTAAGACTCTTTCATTCCAGTACACCCATCCTCTCCGTGATAACAAGCACATGTGCTACAACATACATGAGGCAAGAAGTTTAGGTTTTTAAGAATTTCAGTTTTGTTCACTTTAGAACAAATAACTGACTGGAAATCTGCCGCCCTTAACCCCATAAACACATTGGGCAAAGTAATCAGCAGCTTCATAAAAAGGTTTTGTGATATTTTTATTATAATTCCAAATATATTCCAACCATTTTGTGAGGCCTTTTCGGGTTTCAGTGCTGGTCTCCTTTTCTCCTTTTCTGCTCCTTTGCTTTTTTTCCTTTTCATTCCCAATTTTTTCCCATTTTTTTCCAGGTTAATAATCCCTTTGAATAAAATAAATCAATAAATAAATAAAGTAATAATAATTTTGTCACTCAATCCATGACTGTTTGTGGGACGCTGCTCTGCACAATTGGCTGCCACGTTTTGCCCACAAAATATACAGCCAATTCACTTTACAGCATATCCTGTGAAGTGCTTTGAGACGTCTCAAAGACGTGATGAAGCTCTATATCAAACGCAAGGATGATTTATTATTATTGCACAATAACTTTTATCTTTTTACCTACTAAATATTTCAGTGATCCCCTATAAAGCATTGCCTCACAGTGCTGTGTATAGATGGATCCCATCTCTCTATGAGTGTGGCTGAGGCTTATTATTCAATAAATAATTAAATCAACACAAAATTAATATTTGGTTCTCAGGGAAATCCAATTTCTGAATTCCCTCTTTTTTTAAAAAAAGCAAAATGGCCTTTAAATATTTACTAAACCTTTACCAAGGCAGCCAAAGGCCCATGTTATTTCTTTGATGCCTGGAATATAAAGCGTGTGTGAGTGCTTCTGTGGAACATGAAAGCAGACTATATTAAGAGTGTCTGAAGAGAAAATGTACGACAGGTACATGATATTACCATGTGCCATAAGCAGCTCATTGATATTTTAATTAACATTGAAATCTGGGAGACACATGGGATTTTATTTAACTAAGGCTAAGGCTGTCTATGATAATCTGTATGGCTGTGAGCAGTCAGGGAAACTCATACATTCCAGTGACTCACAAACATTAAAGTAAATGCTTTCTAAGTTTCTAGTTTATTAAAGTGTTTCTTATTTTTTTACCCCAACGACCAACATTTACATGAATAAATGAAACACAATTAATTCAAGAGGAGAGCAGACGTTTCCCTACATCATCTTGAGCTGAGCAGGCATTCTAATGATTGGAGGTAGCAGCAAGAGGCTGATGATTTATTGCATGATTTATCAGTGCTCCTGAAACCTTTCACGGAAAATTGAAGTTAGCAGTGCTAGAGAAAAATAAAATTTTAACAGGCTTTTTTTTTTCCACACATTTTTGATCTTCCTTGCAGAAAAATGAACACCAAAGATGCATTGAGCTGGAGCCACAGGGTATTACATTTGCATAACAGATGGACATGTTCCTAACACAGTTAACACATTTTATTATATTTTTAAGGCTCTACTCAGTTACTGTCTATTGATAATCATCATTACATTATTCGAAGACTGCAGTTGGCTCTTTGAAAATGTTTATGGCTCCAACATTTCCAGAGTCTTGCCAGAAAAGATTTTAATGGTTCTTTGTTCTTGTAGGTCTTCTCATTTTACTCGAGACATCTGGCCTCAATTCCTTGAACTTTTTCTGTGAACGGAGATTTCTTTCTTCTCCCCCCATTACAGAAAAAGCAAATCTCTAGTTTCAGTCTCTGAAATTTCTAAATCGGAGCCAAATCCCTGACTGTCCAATGCCTTGGGATGTCCTCCCAACGTGAAAGGCGTTGTGTAAATGTGATTTGTTATTGTTACAAGCCAAAACTCTCCATCGACTTAAGAATGTGCAGTCAGAGAGATATACACAAAGACCCAAATATCTGCTGAGCATAGATGATGAACTTTGGAATAAGAAATGGAAAAAGTTTGTACAATGGGGTTTAAAATGTCCGAGTGGCATCCTGGATTCACATTGTGTTTGTAAATACTGAATCCTGTTGATAACTAAATGCTACGTTGGGTGAACCTCACTCCGACACAATCTCAATTCAAAACAGAATTCCTGCAGGTTGGTGCTGCATATCTGTGTCCTGTCAAATGGCTTCACGCCCAAGCATCTCCAATCATCTCTCCAATCTCCTCCTGTTCGTCTTGGGGTTGATACATGTTTCTCGCTCACCCTGTGTCATTATTGGTGCCTTGGTTTTCTGATTCTATGCCTATTCTCTGGAACTCTATCTCAGCACCCCCTCACCACCCTTCTCTCTCTGTCATCGAGTCCCAGATTAAAACCAACCTCTTTGACTGCGCGTAGGGTCACCTCCCTTTCCCCCCGCTCCACTCTCTGCGAACTGCAAAGGGCACTCAGACATTTTCCAACACCATTTACTGTACATAAATGCAACTTCTTGTTGACGACGTCTTTGCTCAATCCTTCCAACAGCTAAAATGAAGGACGAACAGATCAACCCAGGAGTCTAACAAACAGGAGGACAGGATCTGGAAATGTTTTAAAATATCCAGATGCTGAGGACTCCATTAGGTGTAAGTGCGTCTTCGCATTGTGCTTCATCACAGAATCATCTTGCTTTTAACATGTCTGGCAATCCCAGAGGAGTGAATGCCCAAACCATTTCAAATTCTCATTAAGATCAAAATTAGTTAACTATACAGGCAGAATAATAGAACAATTAAACATAAATAGGGAACGGATAGAGAACAAATTTAATTCTGATTTAATTGAATTTTTAATTCTTCAAATTAAGCGGAAGATTCAATCATGAGGACTCTTCTTGCTACAGTTGGCCTTTTTTCAGTGTCAAACCTTTTTTTTTTATCTCATCATTTTCAACAAATCACGGAGGGAATCTTCAACCAAGATGTGTACTACAAAGTGCAAAATAAAAATGCATTAAAGCCAAAATAATATATAATTTATAACAATCCTTGTGTTTGATACAGCGCCTTATCATGCCTTCAAGACGCTTCAAATATAGAATATACTGTAAAGTGAAGTTGACTGTATATTTTTGGGGCGAAACGTGGCAGTCAATTGCGCACAGCAGCGTCATACAAACAGTTGTGGACTGAGTGACCAAATTATTATTATTATTTTGAAGGGATTGTTATCCCCGGAAAAGTGATCCACCGATCGACTAACAACCAGGTTCCAGGTAAACAGAGGCATATGGAGTCAGGAAACTTGCCGAAGGTTTCGCCCTGCTGGGAATCAAACCCAGGTCCTCTCGCTTCCGAGGTGAGTGCTCTGACCACTGAGCTACAGGACTCCACATATTAGTTCTCTGACTTTCCATGACTATTGGATTTTCAGATGTCACTGCCTGTTATTTTAATTTAGGGACATGACCATCAACAAGTTTGCACTGTGGCTCAATCGAGTGGCAATCAATGTCATTAAGCCACCACAAGAGGGAATTTCATGGTCAAGAACATATTTTCTGACTGTTAATAGTTTAACAGCAAGTTTCTTCTTGCACGAAGTCTCTACTCTGCTGTCGAGTGATTGCAGACATTTTCAATCGGGATTCAGCAGAGAGGATCTCGTCCAGTTGCTGTGGCCAACTAAAAATATTGAACCATCCTGGATCTGCACCGTCTGAATAAAATACCCGATAAAGGAATTAGTTCTCAGTAAAAACGATTGCAGTTAACATTCATTTTGTACACTCCAGTAGTTGACTGATGCTTACTCTAACATATAGAATGTATTTGTATTCAATGCAAGGTATGCAATCAATGCAGAGTTCTTCTACAATAGTTCTTGTTACGATAGTCATGTAAAGTCAGAGAACTATAGATAATATAACCTATCAAATGCAAGGATTACTATTGTTATTATTATTATAATTCTTTGCCAAGTACCGTTTGGTAGAAGTGGTTTTATGGTATGCAGAATTAACCTTACTTGATCGCTTGCAGATGCTTAACCACCAAATCGGGGTGCAAAGAAAACCCCCAAAGCACCCCGAGAATGGGCCGCTTAGGAGAATTGGGGAGCTCAGGAGAAATGTTTTCACACCCAAAGCAGTCAGGATAAGGAATACCTTGCCTGGAGTAACGGTTGAGAGAGAATCCATAGCAACTTTCTAAATATAAAACAAGTATGGAGATAGCATTGTATTTAAGCTACATTTCAAATGTAGAAGATTGTGCTGCAATCCAGAGAATAAGTCTGATTCAGCTGTGCGTAGTTTTAGAAAGTTATTTGAGTTAGCCTGAGGCTTTGCTGAGAGCATCACCCTGCCAAGCCTTAGGCTGGCAGTAACAGTGTTCCTTATGTGATTAACCTTGAGATCTTTACATAGATTGTGCCAAGAGCAAAAACAATTTGATGGAATCTACCTTTCAATACAGAACGGTTTCCAAGCAAATTATTTTGATTTTGTAAAAAAAAAGTTCTGTCTCGCCACAGCAGCTTTTACGATTTCATCAATTTATTGACGAGGAAATATTCCAACTGCCTCCCAGGCGAAGACGTTAAAGCAGAATTGTAATTGAGAAATAAATATGCAGTAAACAGACGAAGATATTAAGATTTTGACCTGCTTCTCCGAGGACAAACACATTTCTGCTAAAAAAAAGTTTCATAATAAATGCTTGAAATTGATTACGGTTACAGGGGTGTAGGCACGAGGCTGATCAGACAATCAGGCAGGATAGGAAAGTCAACCAGATGCCAGGTTTAGATGATTGCAATTGGAAATTGGAAATTGCAATCATCTAAAACCTGGAACTGTTTGAATATAAGCAGTTTCAATTAATACGTTGCTGGGTTGGGGTTCTCCTGTATAGGTCTTGACACGCGACATCAGTGTGCCTGTCAAACAGCAACCTTGGAATAAAAAACCCGACAATACCAACATGACAGTTCCATATCTGGGCCAATCGTTGCCTGATTGGAGAATTTGAGAGACTAATTGCCTAGTCACTGGTCACAGATTATCGAATGTGAGCGGCACATTTTACGAATGAGTCTACGGAAATGATTAGAACATTGTGCTATTCCTGATTAAATAGGGAAAACCTTACCTGACCTCCGAAAGCATCTCAGTGTTGAGCGAGCGAGCGAGCGAGAGAAAGAGAGTTGTATGGAATGTAAATTCTAAGGTGCTTTTCGATGGCACCTCCCCTAAGTAACAAGCTTTCAGCATTGGATCCCGGCACTTGAATTTTTCAATGTTTTTTTTATGTGTTTGTCAGCCTAAGAGATGTCAGTGCTGAGGGTGGAACATGTTTCTGCCTCCGAGATCAAGTGTCACAAGCAGGTCAGGGGGTAGCAGATGCCAGATGCAGAGCAAATCCAGACCCATCGACTGACAGCCACACAATGCAGCCTTATTGATGACCTGTTATGAGAAACGTAGTGATGTGGAGTTACTTCTGTTGGGAAGTGTGTCACAAAACACCTTATTTATTTTCATTCAATCCTTTGCCATCCATCAACAGTACACATCATCTGCTCCAAGTCTGGAGTAAAGCGTTCCCTTTGCTATAGGGAACTGAGTAGCTCTTGGCCCCACACAACTCAGTAAAGACTAAAACAGTCTTGGGTTTGATTCCCAGGCAGAGCGAAACCTTAGGTAAGTTTCCTTACTCCACACCCCTCTGTTTACCAGCAGTAACTAGGTACCCGGTGGCTAGTTGTTCCACGGATCGCTTTCCGGGGGTTAATAATCTCTTAAAAAGAAATTGGTCACTCAATCCATGACTGTTCATGGGACTCTCCTGTGGCTGCCTCGTTTCGCCCACAAAATATACAGTGACTACACTTTACAGTGTATTCTGTGAAGCGCTTTGAGACGTGTAGAAGACGTGATAAGACGCTGTGTCAAATCAATGATCATTATTATCACTTAGTCATCTTTGATCTTACAACCTAATAACACCCATTATGACTAAATGAACAGCTCATAAGATCATCCACTCACATGATTACATTGTAAAGTCAGCACGCTATCTGGACCAGAAATATGTACCTGAACTCTTGCTGACACCCTCCCGCCTCCCCAACCCTAGTCCCACCACCAGCAGATGAAATTGGGATTCCACGGCACGTACAAACATCTGGCACCTGAGAAGTGAGGCCCCACTGTTATTGTTTCCCTTTACAAAATAGTCTGCCTTCACCTCCTCCTGTCTGTGTACCTTTGACACAGAAACAAATATAAAATCAAATAATAGATAAGGTTTCCACCAGCCGAAATATTGAGCTAAGACTTTCTCGAGGTTGTACATACCTCACGACCAGCAGCTTGTATCCTGCAGACACCTCTGTCTCTCCATGTCTCTCCGATATGATGTGTCACTTACACCTTGCCTGGATAAAAGATTCTATCTCAGCCATTTATATGATTTATTTTCCTTTTACAGAGTCAGAAAATCCTCTTACCGCCAATCGTCAACCTCTGTGTCAGGAAAGAAAAATACCTTTTCCATGTAAGTGTCTCCCCTGTTCTGTCTCTCTCCTATCTTAACAGCTTCAAAACAACAGCTTAGAAAGAACCTGTGCTGTTCATTTAGTCATTATGGTTATTATTGGATTGCAAAATCAAACACAAAATACACTTCCCAACAGAAGTAACTCCACATCACTACATTTCTCATAATGGGTCATCAATAAGGCTGTCTTGTGTGGCTGTCAGTCGATGGGTCTGGATTTGTTCTACATCTGCAATCTGCTGCCACCTGACCCGCAGTTGACACGTGATCTCAAAGGCAGACACATGTTCCACCCTCAGCACTGAAACCAGCCTCGATCTCCAAGGAGGTGGACAGTCGAGCCTTTTCAAGTGGTTAGTAAAATGTCTCGGTTTTAAACCCAACGGAGGTATCGCCATTGGCAGGCGGGCCTTCTGCCACTCTGCCCCCACCCTCTGGAACGCCATCCCGCAGTCCCTCCGCCTCGCCCCCTCCCTTGTCCTCCTTCACGGCCTGTCTCAAGATCCTCCTCTTTGACCGTGCCTTCGGTCTCCCTCCTTCCCCATCCCCTCCACCCCGTGCCCTCCACCCTCCCTGCTCCCGACCCACAGCTCAAGTCCGAAACACTGATCGTGCAGCGCCTCGGGACGTCCTCCTAACGTGTAAGATGCCATACACACGGAACTGTATTGTTGTTGTCTCAGTGCGTGAAATCATAACAATCCTTGCATTTGATATAAAGCCTTGTCATGTCGCCGAGACGTCTCAAAACGCTTCACAGGCGGTACTGTAAGGTGGAGTGACTGTGTTGTGTGGGAGAAACCTGGCAGCACAAATGTTAACTCTGTGTATTGATACCCATTTCCCGACACGTTTCTTGGCATTTAATTGACTTGTGCGGAATTGACGTCTCAGCCACAAATTTGCAGTCAATTCACTTTGCAGTATATTCTGTGAAGCGCTTTGAAAAGTCCTGAAGTAAAGGCGTTACATCAAATGCAAGAATTATTATTATTATTATTTATTATTATTAATTATTATTATTAATTATTATTATTATGATGATGTACATCATCTTGATTGTCTGGGTTCCCGTTTGACTTTGTTGACTTTCCCCAAATGTTTCATACTTCAATGATTCAGAACCCAGAACCCGAAGTACCAGCAAGTCCTCCTCACCAGCTCTCGTTTAATAACACATCTGTACCATTGCTTCAAGCAGTTTGTCATTTCTAATCCTATTGGTTAGCTTTCTTTCTGCCTGAATGACAGCGGTTCGACTTTGGGCTGTTTTGGGGTCTGATCCGAAGTGGAATTATTTAGTGATTCTTAACCGTTGAGATTGTTGGTTGACATTTTAAATCCTTATGCAAGTGCAGCCTGCAGTTGAAGGCTTTTGTGGCAAACAATCCCCTTCACAAAAGGCACATGTATATGGACATTTTCCCAGGGAATTGCACAGGTTGTACATATGCAACGAATACACAATTGATTGTTCTGTCAAATAATGTTTAAAGCTAAAGACTGAGGGCATTTGTTGCACATTAGCAACTCAAAAGACAATAGTTTGCCTTATAGACTGAAAACCGGAGCCAATTTTTGTTTTATTTTTAATAATAATAATCCCGGCATTTGGTACAGCGCCTGATCACGTCTTCGAGATGTCTCAAAGCCCTTCACAGGATACACTGTGAAGTGAATTGCCTGTATATATTTTGTGGGTGAAACGTGGCAGCCAATTGCGCACAGCAGTGTCCCCACAAACAGCCGTGGGTTGAAGTGACCAAATTATTATTATTATTTTGAAGGGATTATTACCTTTGGAAAAGGGATGCACTGATCGACTAACAACCGGGTTCCCACTCACTGCTGGTAAACAGAGGCGTGTGGAGTGAGGAAACCTGCCCAATGTCTCTCGCTGCCCGGGAATCAAACCCCGAGGGCTCCGACACCGAGCGACAGGACCCCAGAGCCGGAGTGGGGTGATTCCCTGCACCCAGTGGCTGCTCTGTCCCCTCCCAGGTCTGGCCCAGGGACGAGCCGGGGTCAGGTTGGGCTGTGCCGTCATCAGCAATGCTGTGTAGCCCCCCCACAGACACATATACACGCACACACACACGCATACACGCATACACGCACACATACACGCACACACACACACATACACGCACACACACACACACACACATACACGCACACACACACATACACGCACACACACACATACACATATACACGCACACACACACACGGATACACATACACACACAAAAACATACATACACACATACACGCGCACATACATACACACACACATACGCACACATATACGCGCTTACATACATACGCATGCACATACACCCATACACACATATACACGCATACACACACACATACAGACACATATACACACACACATACACACACATACATACACACGTATACACACACACATACACACACATATACACATACATGCACACATACATACACACACACATACATACACACACATAGACACACAGCATTTCCTGGTTTGGTGTATGTTGTCCATGTGCTGTGTGGGTGGGTGTGTGTGTGGGGGGTGTGTGTGGGTGTGTGTGTGGGGGGGGTGTGAGGGTGTGTGTGTGGGGCGTGTGTGGAGGGGGGGATGTGTGTGTGGGGGGGGGTGTGGGGTGTGTGTGTGTGTGTGTGTGTTGGGGTGTGTGGAGGGGGGATGTGTGTGTGGGGGGGGTGTGGGGGGGTGTGTGTGGGGGGGGGGTGGGGTGTGTGTGGGGGGGGTGTGTGTGAGGGTGGGTGTGTGTGTGGGGGGGGAAGTGTGTGTGTGAGGGTGTGTGTGTAGGTGTGTGTGTGTGCGTGTGGGGTGTGTGTGTGGGGTGGGGGGGGGAGTGTGTGTGTGTTGTGTGTGGTGGGGGGGGAGTGTGTGTGTGTGTGGGGGGGGAGTGTGTGTGGGGTGTGTGTGTGGGGGGGGGGAGTGTGTGTGTGTGAGGGTGTGTGGTGGTGTGAGGGTGAGGGGGTGTGTGGGGGGTGTGTGTGGGCTGTGTGTGTGGGGTATGTGTGTGTGGGGGGGGTGTGTGTGTGGGGTGTGTGTGTGTGTGGGGGTGTGTGTGTGGGTGTGTGTGTGTGTGGGGGGGGGCGTGTGTGTGTGTGGGTGTGTGTGTGTGGGGGTGTGTGTGTGTGTGTGGGGGGGGGGTGTATGAGGAAGGGGGAGTGTGTGTGTGTGGGGGGGGTGTATGAGGGGGGGGGCTGTGTATGAGGGTGTGTATGAGGGGGGGACTGTGTATGAGGGTGTGTATGGGGGGGGGGCTGTCTATGAGGGTGTGTATGGGGGGGGCTGTGTATGAGGGTGTGGGGGCTGTGTATGAGGGTGTGGGGCTGTGTATGAGGGTGTGTATGGGGGGGGCTGTGTATGAGGGTCTGTATGAGGGTGTGTATGGGGGGGTGTTGTGTGTGGGTGTGTATGAGGGTGTGTATGGGGGGGGTGTTGTGTGTGGGTGTGTATGAGGGTGTGTATGGGGGGGGGGTTGTGTGTGGGTGTGTATGAGGGTGTGTATGGGGGGGGGGGTTGTGTGTGGGTGTGTATGAGGGTGTGTGTGGGGGGGGGTTGTGTGTGGGTGTGTATGAGGGTGTGTGTGTGAGGGTGTATGTGTGTGTGGGGGGGGTTGTGTGTGGGTGTGTATGAGGGTGTGTGTGAGGGGGGCTGTGTGTGGGGGGGGGGTTGTGTGTGGGTGTGTGTGAGGGTGTGTATGAGGGTGTGTATGAGGGGGGGGCTGTGTATGAGGGGGGGGGTTGTGTGTGGGTGTGTATGAGGGTGTGTATGAGGGTGTGTATGAGGGGGGGGGTTGTGTGTGGGTGTGTATGGGGGTGTGTATGGGGGAGGGGCTGTGTATGAGGGTGTGTATGAGGGTGTGTATGGGGGGGGGCTGTGTATGAGGCACAGTGTAACACTGACACAGTGTAACACTGACACAGTAACACTCACTGACACAGTAACACTGACACAGTGTAACACTGACGCAGTAACACTCACTGACACAGTAACACTGACACAGTGTAACACTCACTTGAGTTACTTTGTAAATGTAAATATTTATTTCACATATACAGGAAGTAACTTACACACTGATCTGTGCACTGAGTATTGAATCTAAAAGACTGATAACATAATCAAGTTATAATTATACATTGATATCATTGTCACTTCCAACGAGGTACAAGGATCCCAGTGAATGAATCATAACTATAAATTTACAAACTTAATGTATATGGTAAATATACATTGAATCCATTGTAATTTAAGTTTTATTTAAATGAATTATCTGCCGTGCTTCACCCACAATGCAGACAATCTTCTTTACAACATATTCTGAGAAGCACTTTGATACGTGGCTATGGCATGATAAGGCGCTATATTAAATGCAAGGATTATTATTATTATTTCATTCATACTCTGATACAACAAATTAGAATTATACACTAACAAATCATTTCCTAGTTGTCAGAGCGTGTTCTCTCTCGTCAAGTCTTTCACCGTGTTGTGTTCTTTAAACCTTTAACACAGCATTTTTAAAAAATCAAGTGGACTCAATGTACAGTATGAAGAATTTTCTTCTTGGAGTTTTGTTTGTATGGTCTTTGAAATTAATGCATCCAAGATTAAATGACTGTTTTATAACTAACCATCTGTTACACTCAAGCCATGGTTTCATAATTATTGAGCAACACAATCATATCTCAATGTGAACAGATGATCATAATAATAAAAATAATAATAGCATTTGAATAGACTGATTGAAATAATGAGCATTTAAACAAAGGGTAAGACAGTGTAATAATAATAATAATCCTTGCATTTGATATAGCGCTTTTCACGTCTTCTCGACGTCCCAAAGCGCTTCACAGAACACACTGTAAAGTGAATTGACTGTATATTTGTGGGCGAACGCGGCAGCCAATTGCGCACAGCAATGTCCCACAAACAGTCGTAGATTGAAAATGACCAATTTATTATTGTTTTTGGTTTTGGAGGGATTATTATTAGGCTCTGTGTGGAGTAAGGAAACTTGCCCGAGGTTTGGCCCTGACCTGCCTGGGATTGAACTCGGGTCTCTCACTTGCAAAGCGAGTGCTCTAACCACTGAGCTACAGAGTGTAGTCAATACTGCTCTAAATAAAATTGTTTGATGCTACCTCAGTTAACTCCATGAAAGAGGAGGTGGTGACTATCTCGTTGGGAACAAAATGAGAGATTCTTGAGGTTGATGCACAGTGAAATTAACAAATAATACACGGAGCACAATAGCTGCTGTGCTACTTATTGGAGCAGAGTTTGGGCGAGAGGCAATATATTTGCGGATGAAAGCAGGTCAAGATTAAATAGTTCTTGCGTTCAATAAATTGTGGCGGCCTGTGTGGGGGTTGGTGTGGGTTGGGCCACATGGTTGTCAGTTGACGATCTGCTTTATTGTTCAGAGAAGCTAAATTTTGTTTTGTTATGTTGTGTTGGGTGAGATAATTGGGCTGAGTTTCTGGGCTTAATTTGTTGAAGAGGAGAGTTCAAGGAGTAACTCTAGTTTGCCAATTATGGGCTGTGTCTTAACAAGTTACATCTGAAATGTGGGAGTCTTAAAACTGGGAACGATGACATCCAAATACAAACCCACGTTTAAACGTTTTAAGTTATGTTAAACTATTACTGAATCACAGATGAGCTGAGTCGCCTCCCTTCTGTGCTGAGAAAGCTACGTCTCTAGAACTGACTGTTTGAACCAGTTTCAAGAGGTTTCTAATCTTAAATAGTGATGCCCAGTTTTTCAACTCAAGTCTCAGCTTTTTTTAAAAAAAAAGATTTTAAGATTTTGGTCGAAAGAGCCCTCTCATGTCATTGGGAGTATTACACCTTTATAATAATTGGTCCGTTTAAAACATCTTCCTCTTGCGGTTCTTTGTACCCAGTGTACGGCAGCTTATTTCCCCCTTAGGTTTCTATTCTATATCACACGGCGCTGCGACAAATGCTGTCAAGTGCAGTGAGCGTATGTTTGTAGGCAAACATGGCAGCCAGTTTACAGACTGTCACGAAGCGAACGACCAGTTTTATCTGGAGGATTGTTGACCAGGGCACTGGGAAAAACACCTTTCTCTTTTCAAATAGTCTGATGAGATCTGTAACATGTCCCCGAATAGGCAGACGAGATCCCACACAATCAGAGGTAAAAGCAATTCAGAGTGAGTCCAGCAAATGTTTCTTTACACACGGCTGTAAGAATGTGCATTGCCCCAGAATGTAAGTACTGACGCTGAACATATTCAATGATAGAGTAAGAAATGGGACAATAAACTAGCAGAGCTGGTTACACCTGTTTCTCTGTCACTTACATGGGTTGTTTAGACTGTCTACGTGACCTGAATCCATCCGGCACAGTTCATTACACGTTTTAGAGTGATTTCGATCGGCGTTAGTTAGGTTATACTTTCACCCACTAGCTGTTGACCTGCATCTTCTATTCCAATTTGCGTGGTGTTATTTCCATAACTGAGCAAAGATCCAAAGAATTTTTTTTTTTTTTTTGGCACATCACCAGGAAATTTGGTTCATACCATTAGAAGTTAATTCTTTGACTTGTCCTGTGGTAGTCCAGGCAAATGTTCACCCTCGTTCAGTAATGCAAGGATGACAGAACGTGAACATTCATGCTTGCACCCTGCAAAAGCACTCCATTAATTAGTATTGTATATGGATATGAGTAGGCTCGATTTGCGCACGGTAGTACTTTAGCAGAATGGATAAACAATTTTAAAAGTTGAATAAGTAGTTCGAGACCTACTTTAAGTCATTAAATGAGGTTTATAAGTGCGTGTTTGGAATGCTGGCACCTGATGCTGGATTTCTGAATGTTTTATGTTGGGATTAAGCCAGTCACTAATTTACAACAAGTCATTCCTCAATTTCTTAGTCGTTACCATATTTGTTAAAATAAGAATACGGTTTTTAATGTTATTTGTGAATGAGTAATTTGTAAATTTGCTGCTGTTCTTGTTAGTAAAGTCACCTCTGTTTGTATAGGTGGGAACTGTGTGAAATCGATATATATATATATGAGCTTATAGCACAAAGAAGGTGTGTACAGGTTGTAAGGTGACTGTAGGCGTGGTAGTAAAATGACAATAGATCATGTGAATGCTCTGCAAAAACTTTCATGGAAATGAGAGGAGGGAAATATTAAAGTTCAGCTGCCACTGAACAAACTTGTGCAGTATGAAAACCAGTGAATAAACTCACTCGCGATCCACCTGGAATTTCGCTGTCGAACGTTGGCAGTTCCGGCTTTGCAGAGTGTGAAAATTAAATCTTGAAATAGTTCAGTGGTGATTCATAAGATCACGAGAGAAGTCAGTGTGAGAAATGTCCTTCCGCCTATTACATCATTGCAGACTCTCCAGCCTAACATCATCCAATTACGCCATCGACATCCAACAACTTCTCAAATGAACCCAACATCCAAGTCATTACCATGCTTACTGGTAATGCATTTCAGCTATTAATCACCCTCTATTTAAAGAAACACGCCTGGTGTCTGCTTTAAAATTGCCTTTCACAACCTTGAATCCCTGTTGTTTTTTCCTGCATGAGTTTTGAAAGCATCTTTCTTTCTTGTGGGTTTACTTTCTTTATCCCGTTTAACATCTTATATACCTTAGGCCTCCTTTGAGACATCTCTTTTCAAGGCTGAGGAACTGTTGCTTATCTACTTGCTCCTCACACTGTAGCTCACGTCTCTAACGGGTTGTCTTACAGCACAGCTGTTTTGTTTTTCCATCAATCTCAAGTAGTCTCAATCTCCAAAGAGAAAATTTGCTCATCTCCTTGGCTGCCATCCTTGGTCATTCTTAACATAAATACCAAATGGTTTGTTGAATGATCGCTGGGCATAATGGTCTTTTTCTTGTGATTTTTTTAAACATTCTTAATGCCCGGAAAGCATCCGTGATCTATGCATTTTGCCCCTGGGAAGCCCTGCTTTAATCCAGTTTGAAAGCCGCTCTAGAGTCTAAACAATAGTGACAAGGTAAAGCCTGTCACTGTGCAGAATTGCCAGCTTAATGTCAGAAATGAGCTGGCAGATATTAATGGTAAATGTTAAAAATGAGTTGGCGCTTCTCGGACTTAATGATGGATGTCATTATGCATTATATCATCATGTCAAGACAGAAGCACAAGGAATCTTCTCTCTGCTGTATTGGTGATTTATACATGACCACAACAGGGGACAAAAAATCTGTTTGTCCTTAAGTGTAGGAGGGATTGCTGTTATTGGAACCATTAGGAAGAATGGTTTAGTTATTTCTCTCCTGCAATGACTCAAATTATGCATTTCTCTGTCATGATTAAGTTCCAATGGTATCAACAAAAAGTCCTCTTAAAAATTTGAACATTTACTCATATGCTGTTCTTTTTCTTCCTCCACTCCTCTCCTGATTGAACTTTTTTATAATAATAATCCTTGCATTTGATACGGTGCCTTATCACATCTTCGAGACGTCTCAAAGCGCTTCAAGGAATATCCTGTAAAATGTAGTGACTGGATAATTTGTGGGTGAAACGAGGCAGCCAAATGAGCACAGCAGTTATCACACAAACAGTCGTGGATTGAGTGACCAAATTATTGAAGAGACATTGAAGAATGTGTGGAATATTTAAGCTCCAGTTACTTAAAATGTCTTCAGCGCACAGAAAGATCGCTCTATTAATCACACTCGCTTTGCAACTACACGCGGCTGTTCTGGTGTACTGGTCCTGACATTCCTGGAGCTTTATCATTTGAATTGAGCCGGGAAAATTAGGCACATTATCCGCAAAAATGTTAGGGTTAAAAGTTTAATGAATCAAATGATACTCATTGTCATAATAGCCCTTGCGTTTAATAACAGTAATAATCTTTGCATTTATTTATTCATTATTTATTTATTTAATTAATTATTTTTGGAAGGGATTAATACACCCAGAAAAGCAATCTGTTAATCGACTAACAACTGGATTCCTACTTACTGCTCGGCAAACAGAGGCGTGTGTGTGGAGTAAGGAAGCTTACCCAAGGTTTCGCCCTGACCTGCCCGGGAATCGAACCAGGGTCCTCTCGCTTGCGAGGCGAGTGCTCTAACCACTGAGCTACTGGAATCCTGTACACAATAGACTAAATTACCTCAATGTAAGGTTTTAGAATACCTTCATACCTATCCGTTATAATATTCCACTGAGCTTTATTGAACTCATTCTCAACAATGCATTGTCAGGAGTTTAGAGCAGAAATTGATGTAAGGAAGCAATCAGGTTGGAATATTTAAGTTGCTGGGAGATCAGAACACAACGGCTTTGATAAGAAAGATTTTGTTTGTGACTCTTCACCAAGATTAGATGCCAGTCTTCATCTATCCGCCGATTTTGTATAATCGGAGTTTAAACATGAATTGTTTAGGTGTTTTTAGATTCTGGTTTCTGAGCCTTGCAGTGCAATGTTTCGGGGTTGCATGTTTAACATACAGCAAAACAAACCGATAGATAGCGCCTTTCACCTCGGGAGGACGTGCGAAAGCACTTAGTGTTTGTGTGTACGTGATTGTTTGTGTGCGTGTAATATTTGTAGCAGTGTGCATTTTACTGCCGGGTAAACAGAGGAGTAAGGAAACTTTCCCAACGTTTCGCCCTGCCCGGGAATTGATCCTCTCGCTTGCGAGGCGAGTGCTCTAACCACTGAGCTACGGGACTCCACAGTGGCATTATTTCTTGTTGTTCACATTCCAGCAAAGAAAAAATAGTGCTACAGGTTCTGGTTCCTCCTCTGTGACTCACTGTTGTTTAGCCAAGAGGTTTGGCAGCTACCCTGCTCTTAAGCCTGTTGGTTCTCTAGTGTAACTCACTGACAGCTTCCAATCTGAGGCGTGAGAGAGACCAAGGCTGAATCCTCCCTCTCCACAGAGAAATCACTTGCCTTCACCTTCCTCGCATTTCTTGGGCTAAGGCAGAGAATTTGGCAAGTGGGAAATTATTGAATCCTACTTCACTTCCTCCAGATAACTTTCACACTTGTTCAATAAGGTTTGATTGTAAAAGTGCTTGAATATCGGGCGGGGGAGGGTGAATAAAAGCCATCTGGAGGGAAAAAAATTCAATTTAGTCTTCTTAACTTGCTAGTATTTTGCAAGTTAAATCGTATTTTGCCCACAAAATACACAGTCAAGCCACTTTATGGTATATTCTGTGAAGATGTCTCAATGACTTGACAAGGCACTATATCAAGTGCAAGGATTATTATTATTATTATTATTAGATTGTTTAAACAGGACATGTTTTAGTGAACAATTTACATATTTTTTTCGGAAATATTGTCACAAATGTTTGTAGCTTATAAATGTATCTTTGATCTGGCTGAGGGTTTACCATTCTAGCAACTGTCATGAACGGAGAAATATCTGGATTCTCTAACTTTCATCTCTTTTTTTTCCCCCTTGCAAGATGTGCGGTGATGTGCTGATTCTAGTCGTGTGGCATTGTGCGCGGAGGAAAGACGTTATTCCAAAAGTAAGGGCCTGGGTTCGGAACGACTGATGGGTAAATAGTAAATACGATTGATCTTATCCTGCTTTGTAAAGTTTTGAAGTGCAAATTATGTCACCAATGTGACTGCTACAATATTTATCTGAAGGTTTCCTCATGAGCCTTGGGGAGAAACAGTCAATCAGTTCTTAATTACTGGCGCCTGCAGAAAAACGCTGTCAGCGTGCACTTCACAAGCTCACTCGGTGTTACAATAGGACCGAACCAGGTTTTTTTATCCGTTAATATGTGCCGTTCGACAAGAACAGTTGCCTTGCTGGATTAAAATCCCTCTCGAAACAGTTTTGCAGTGATGAAACGCGCACGTACTCAATGGGTTAATTGTATCTGTTGATGGGGTTAGTGTTATCCAAATTATCATGATGTAAGATTGCAAGCGAGGACCTTGATCTTCGCTGGAGAAAGCATTAGGCTGCGGAATCTAATGCAGAGTCTCATTAAAGTAACTGTCAGGATTCCTGCGTTTGCCGTCTCCCGCGTTATTCTATAAGAAGCGACTGTCGCTTCTCCTGATCGTGCTGTAAAAGAGGCATTTACAAATAAATGAAAAACGTCACATTTGATCTGGCTCTTTAGAGCTTGCAGAGCATCAAGCTTCGTCACCAACTGCCACCGTTACTTTACATTTCAGGTTTTTCAACCTCCGACAGTCAACAGCTCCTGAGTGGGTTGGGTCCCTTTCGCTTGACCTAAGGTAAGATCCTTGACAATTGGCATTTTATTAAAATGTTGCAATCGTTTGCTTACCACTCCCAAACGTCAGGAGGCTGACACGAATGGTAGCCACTTAACCCAGTTAAAATGCGTGGGACATGAAAGCCCAGAGTATGTTGTTCTTTATTTTAAAAAAATCTACTTGTGAACCTGCATTTCATCTGAAAGTAAATAAAAATGCTGCTCCGGGTCATTAAATGTTATTATTATTGTTGTTAAATGTAACTGCTTGCCAAAGTAGAGAGTTTCCACTTTTGCCGGAACTGCACTTAGTCCATCAATCAATACCCATCAGATGACTGTGAACCTATGACATTAAATATTAGATGTGTGTTGGTGTTTATCCACTATAATGTATGAGGCAGTGTCTCAGAGAGTTTACAGTTGCCTTGTAAACAGTGTGTGTGTTCGTCCTATCCAGTTTTCAGACATGTGGCCGGTTAGGGACATTTCAAGGTACAAGTCAGACAGCCCAATGCCCCCAAAACTAATGTGGATCAAATGTTTGTGTTGCTCAGTACCAGACTGTTCCTATAATCCTTTGCATTGTTCTCGGTTCACACTTTCCTCTCCCTTTCTCCCCTTTTCGTGTGGTTGAAACGTGGATTGCAACAGCCTTGAAGACCTATTGAGAATGCTGGGTTGTGTGTTGCTTTGAGGGTGCAGCAAGCTGCAATAGCGGGTTGTAAGGTAAAATATTTAAAAAATTGATCATTAAAGGATTTGGGAAAAGGCAGGGCAGTGGGGCTAAATAGACAGCCGTTTCACACAGCTGGCAAAGACATGATAGGCCGAATGGCCTTCTCATGTGCTGCCCGATTCTGTGATGCAATGAATTTTTTTAGAAAGTGTATATTCTTGGTTAGGTCGAGTCTAACATTTTTGTTACTCAGTTGAATATTGAGTATTTCTGCTTTGTAGTTTCTATGGCAATGCAATTGTGCACCTACAATGTGCAGATATGCATCATCATTAACTTCAGACACTAAACATAATTAATGTGAACAAGTGCCACACAGTTATATTGCAGTTGGATTCTTTCAGGCCAACGTGAGTGGTGTTTGTACCGAATTACTCGCTTTTCTTGTCAAAATTATTACTGAGTTTAATGAAGACATATCTTCACTTTCACACTATGGCAACGATTGGCGATGCCAGTAAATAATTGTGTAGTGTCAAGTAATTCATGGAGACAAATTTATGATTGAAAATATTTGGAATACACACTTTCTCTGTACCATTGTGAGGTAGGGACAAAGGTAAATGTCATATCTTTTTCAGGCAGGTACGCTCAGGGCAATGTGATTGTATAATTATAACTTAGCTATCAATTGCAGCTGTGAAACTGACAACCGAAAAGCAATGAGTATAACTGAGCAGCTGAAGGAAAGAGCTCCAGTGTGTCAGAACGAAAGGTTGGTTGGAGCCAATAGGTTGGTATTCCCAATAGCCAGAGAATGAGACTCTCTTACGACAATCCAAGATTTGATTGATTTGCTGACTAATAAACAAACAGAATAATAAAATAATAATAATAATAATCATTGCATTTAATACAGCATCTTATCATGTCTTCGAGACATCTCAAAGTGCTTCATAGGATATACTGTAAAGTGAATTGACTGTATATTTTGTGGGCGAAACGTGACAGACAATTGTGTCCCTCAAATAGATGATAATACAGTAATGGGTTCCTTAATTTCTATAGTTGCATTTGTTTACACACACGTAGATAATTAATTAATTAAATTAATGGGAGTCTTGAATTGAATCTGAAAACAGTTTTATGTTACAAATGCTCAATTTACAAACTAAACAGCGTAGCTCTCAAAATAAAGTGAACATTAAAAGCTGACACCATCTTGACTGATAATCGTGGAGTGGAGAGTGCTGAAAGGTAAGTGTCCCTGTAAATAAAGCTGAGCCATGTGAAATATTGATCTCTGATAGGTATATTGATTTTTCTTGACAGCAAAACCTGTTAGAAATGTAATGATTGGTAAGTAGCCAAGTTTACACATTTTTAAAACCCGAAATGGTTAAAGCTATTAAGCTCCATAAATAGGCTTGCTCAGCTCTTCAATAGTTGCAAAGAGCGGCACAGGTTTAGGGAGTGAGAGTATCACGTGCACTTGTTCAATTGAATCATTTTTCAAACAAACCATTGTGTGTATGCTGTCGGAGAAAAGAAGTGCTTCTCAAGGACCAATGTGACTTGCTGGGCAGCTCCTGGTTTGCTGAACCCTTTATTTAATCTTTAATAGAGATGTATTGCAAGATTATATATAGATGTTTGTGGATGTGTGTGTATATGCATAATTTAAACTGGTCACACAAGCTCGCAGTAACCAAGACTGTGCGAAGTTAACTGATCTCATCCAGGGTGTGTGTGGGGGGAGGTATGTGTGTGGGTGTGTGGGGGTCATAGGGGGGTGTGTGGGGAAGGTATGTGTGTGGGTGTTATAGGGGTGTGTGTGTGTGGGTATGTGTGTGGGTGTGTGGGGGTTATAGGGTTGTGTGTGTGTGTGGGTGTGTGGAGGGTATAGGGGTGTGTGTGGGGGGTGGTATGTGTGTGGGTGTGTGGGGATGTGTGTGTGTGTGTCTGGGTGGGTGAAGGTGGACGGAATGGACAGAATCGGGCTCGGCTATGATATTCCCTTCTCTTCCTGCTCACTGTGCAAGTTGGCACATGTTGATGAAGTCCTTGGTTGGTGCTGTGAATCCGTCAGTTTGTCAGCAGATTGAGAGATGCATGTTTATTCGCATTTAAATGATATATTTGATTGAACTGAACAGTACGTTTCCGTATTATCATAGCAATGATAAATAAACTATATTGGGATGAGATTTTATTTGGGAAAAGACGAGGAAACAACCTCTCCATCACTACATTTATTAATAATAATAATCCTTCCGTTTACTGTAGAGCATTTCCACGGTGGGAGGATGTCTCAAAGTGCTTCACAGAATTTTCTGTAAAGTATAGTGACTGTACTCTGTAGGCGAACACAGCTGCCAATTTGCACCCAGTAAAATCCTCAGCAAGCAAACAGCTGTGGAGCGATTTGCACCCAGCAACGTCCCCACCCAGCAGGCAGCTGTGCAGTGAATGACCAATTTTGTGTGGGCGATTGTTGGCCAGGAAACCAATACATCTTCTAAAAAATGTCCTCCTCCTGCTTAAACGTTCTGTGGTAAGTTTGTGCTGTGAAATAGATTGAAACTAAATCGGGAGTGAAATATGATTTTGAGCACAAATTCAAGCTCCTCATTTGAACCATGTAATGAAGAGAGTCTGCTTACTATTGGATTTAGTGCTTCTGTGAAAGTTCCTTATGTGGGGGCTTTGGGACGGAATATTCAGATTTAAATAGTGTTTCGTTTCTAGATCATTACTTTGTAAAAATGTTTCTGCTGTTGCAAAATACAGTTGATTTGGCCGTACAGTTCTCAATCATATGTTGTAAAGTGTTTAATTCAAGATGTGAATTTAAATTGTGTGGTTCAGCCCAAGCAGAATGTATTAACACATATAGCACTCAACTTCCATTTACCCCAAACCTTCAAAGCAAGATGAGTAGCTATTAGAGACTCACTCCGTGCAAAGTGCCTCATCTGTTAGGATCAGTGAGGATGCTCGTGATGTACGGTCTCATTCAAAGTTGAAGTGGGCTGCAGCTGTTTGTGTGATAAGGGACAGATGAGCTCATCCGTGGAGGGTTTACAACATGCTCCTAATTTGGTTAGGTTTGAACATATTTGTGTATTGTGCAAATATGAATCAAATTGTGTGTGTGTGTTCACACGTGTGTGTGTTCGCACATGTGTGTGTGTTTGCACCTGCCCGCTTTCAAAACTAGTTGCTGAATGATAATCCCAGTATAACCCTTTCGTTTGACAAAGTGCCTTATCTCATCGTTGGGGCGTCTCAAAACGCATCACAGAATATACTATAAAGTGTAGTGACTGTGTATTGTGCGAATGAAAAGCAGCAACCAGTTGCGCACAGCAGGGTCCCACAGCTGTGGATTGAATGAACAGACTTTTGTTGATTTTTTTTTGCCGTGATGGATTATTACTCCCGGAAAGGGATCCCGCCAATTGACTAACAACCAGGTTGCTACTTATTGCTAGTTAAAAGAGATGTGGTTTGTGTTGAACACGTGTGGATATTGTGCAAATGGAATCAGATTTTATGTTATGTGCTCGCACGGTGGCTGAATGACATACAACAGTGGCCAAGAGTTGTGTGTGCAATCATTTCCAATATTATCTTTTTGGGTTTAAAAACAAACACAAGACTTGTATCTCCAGTGAAGACTTGCTGACACACGCCTGAGCGGTTATTCTCTTGAAAGCTTTCATGATGACCAGTTCAGAAGGTGTTAAGTCGAGCTGGACTTTCTCTGTTTGTTTTCCGTCACTTTTAACATGTGGACTTCAGCTCCGCTAGTGGCCGTAAAGAAATGGGCTGCCTCCTCAAATTGACTGGCAACTTTCAAGCCTGTCCTGAAATCCAAATATGTGATTTGAGAGGCATTTTAACTCAAAGATCTGTTATTAAATTGTAATGTTTGTTTAAACTAGTTTGTTTAAACTCCAGGCCCTGTATTTTTCATTTTGTTACGGTAATCCCAAATTGCTCGGTTGTAAGTGCCATAAACCACTCTATACATAACGTATCTTTAGCTCTCGAACGTGTGGATTAGTGGGGGCACTCTATCTCCTTTTCAGACTCTGTATTAAATTTCATGCCGTGAGTTTCTTGCTTAGCATTTTATAGCATTAGTTTGGTTGCAGTTTTCGGTTTCAGTGGATATAAAGTAATTTGTTCCGCCGCGGCACAGATTAGGTTGCAGTTTTAATCAGCTAAACCAGATCTGCTCAGTTGCCTGCAGTGTGATTAAGTAACACACCAAGATGCAGGTAGTGGCACTGTACAGCACTGCAGCAGACCTTTATCGAGCCTAGCGTGACAAATAATTCACCAGACTGTCAGAGGGCGACAGTGGAGGCTTTTGCTTAGATACCTTGACGTTGCCTGTATTAAACAGCGAGAGCCTTGCGCTCTGTTAAACCTTTGTAAAATGAACTGCCTGCCACTTGCTGTTTCACTGATACCACAAGCAGTTGCCAGTTAATCCTCCCTAAGATGAGATGCAGCATTTCTTCTGTTTGAGTCTGCAAACTCGCTGGACAGGTGGAAAATGCTCTAAAAACAAAGCGACTTGGGTTACGCATCAGTTACGCGAGAAATTAAATTGGCTTTAATTTCTGAACCACAAGTGTAAAACCTGCGCTGACTGCATGTGGCTGCAGTTATTGCCACACTTGTCTGCTGTGCTCGGCTAGTCCATGTTGTTCAATTCCATCACAGCTGGACCTTTTCTGAAGGGACAGTATTACAGCTTTCTGATTCTGGAAGCATTTCTATTTCATAACTGCATAGGCATCAATATGTGGTGACATGTTTCCAGCTCCTCTTATGTTCAGTAAATCCAAGTATTGGGCACTGTGTGATTGATACTGCCTGGGGCTTAGATGCGTGTGTTTTGCACTGAAGAGTTGCTGTTCCTTCCCTGGCCAGCGTTGTTGATCTGTTTCTAACCAGTACATGTGAGCGCAGTGCTTAGTAAGGTGCTAGCTTAACCTGTGTGGCATTCTGGAGCACATCATTAACCAGATTGTCGACGTAGCTCACCTCAAAAGTTAATGTCTGCAAATCAACCAAGCAATAACAGCAACAACAACAACTTGGATTTATATAGCGCCCTCCACGCCGACAGCATCTCAGAGCGCTTTACAGTAACGGATCCCGGGGCCGAGCCGGGAGGAGGGAGGGGGGGGGGGGGTGGGAGCCAGGGGGGAGGGGGGGAAGGTGACCAAAGGTGCGGTCGAAAAGAAAGGTCTTCAGCTGAGACTTGAAAATGGGAAGAGAGGGAGTGAGGCGAAGGGAGTGAGGAAGGTAGTTCCAGAGCCTCGGGGCATAGTGGCTGAAAGTACGGTCGCCGAGGGTGGAGCGGAGGACTCGGGGGACGAGGAGGAGGCACGATCGGATGAATAATAATAATAATCCTCACATTTGATACAGCGCCTTATCATGTCTTTGAGATGTCTCAAAGCACTTTATAGGATACACTGTGTATTTTGCGGGCGAAACGCGGCAGCCAATTGTGTACAGTGACGTCCCCTCAAACAGTCGTGGATTGAAGTGACCAAATTATTATTAAATTGGATGAAACACACCTTGGGGCCCTTGACAAAATGGGTGGGAGTCGAGTTAATACTTTCAGCAGTTGCATTATGCATGAACTGTTCCTGATGGCTATCAAGCGCCAAATGTCATCTTCTTGTTTAAAAAAAATGGAGGGACTCAAGTCTAGAAATTATAGATCACTTTGCACGGTCTGCAAGCGAGATGCTTCAGAGCATTGCTTACAAGATGATTTTGATGGTCATTGAAAAAGCATAGTCTTTATTAATCACAGAACACATTTCATTTCAATAAAATTGGAGGGCAACATGATCTAATCAAAGGGTACTTACATTTCCTCCCATTGATTACTAGGTATATGGAATACATTCTTCACATAAAATGCTCCATCAGGCTGCTCATTTAAAATCGTGTCTGTTTGGGAATGGTATTGGCAATGTTATTGGAGGATACCGTGTATAACTGAAGACAGACTTAGGTAAACAACAGTATGCGGACTCCCAATATTTTCCGTGCTGTTGGGTTGATGGTAGAAGCATGGAGATCAGAGTTGAATAGGGGATCCTCAGCAGGCTCTGGCCTGCTTCTAGTCCCCCGCCCGGTCCACCCCACCATCAGCGGTCAGGCCTTCAGCCTCCTTGCCCCCACCCTCTAGAACTCCCTTCGTCTTGCTCCCTTCCTTGTCTCCTTCAAGGCACATCTCAAGACCCTCCTCTTGGACTACACCTTCGCTTACTCCTACCTTCCCTGGCATCCACCCCTCCTGATCCCAACCCCCAGCTTGGGTTCAAATCCCTGAGTGTCCAGCGCCTTGGGACGTCCTTCCGACATGAGAGACGCTGTGTAAATGTCGTTTGTTCTTCTCTGGATGAATATTTCACAGTATTTACCTTTGGGAATCAAAAGGAATCTAAATAACTATTCCCCAGCATAATAATAATAATCCTTGCATTTGATATAGCGCTTTTCACGTCGGGAGGACGTCCCAAAGCGCTTCACAGAATACACTGTAAAGTGAATTGACTGTATATTTGTGGGCGAACGCGGCAGCCAATTGCGCACAGCAATGTCCCACAAACAGTCGTAGATTGAAAATGACCAATTTATTATTGTTTTTGGTTTTGGAGGGATTATTATTAGGCTCTGTGTGGAGTAAGGAAACTTGCCCGAGGTTTCGCCCTCTGCCTGGAACTGAACTCAGGTCTCTCACTTGCAAAGCGAGTCGTCTAACCACTGAGCCACAGGACTTCACGACCCCAGGTTGGGTGGAATCTGTGACCAGAGTATGTTATCTGGAATCTATCCACAGCCACTTCATTCTCTTGAGGAAAGGTTATGCAAAATTTCTCCAGAATACCTATGTAATCTTGCATCATACATTATTAATCACCGACCATTTTGCTGCCTTGCAGTGACATTTCCAAAGGTTCCAGTAGTTCAGGAATCCCGTTCCACACGGCTCTTGATTATTCCAATCGGAGCTTATCCTTTTAACCCCCTTTTGCTGTTCATTCGGTTTTCATAATAAACAGCAATCAACACAGCATTAATCCACTCCTTGCCACCAGAGCAAAATCCTAATCTCAAACCGTGTTTGAGTCTTATTAATTTTGTAGTTACACTCTCTGGTTCTGTGCTGGGAAGCAAAGTTAAATCATATGCTCGCACCTACATGATCCATTTGCTGTCAATGTTTTTATCAATGCGGATTTTGCCTCTTCTCTGTTTAATGCCTATTGAAAATGTCTCGAGTCTTTGCCACTTAAAGCCCTAAATCCTCCTTTTTGTGGTCCTCAAACTTAATACTTTTTGGCATTTGATAAGATGGGTGTGTTCCTTCATGGAGAGAGAGAGGGAGAGAGAGAGAGAGAGAGTGCCTGTTCCAGTCCACAGACAGGGAGATTTGCATGTGTAGGTGGCTTGCAGATGTGGAATTCCAGCTGGTTTGGGTACTTTTAAGCTTTGCAATGCGTTTCTGCATGTGTCAGGCATCCAGTTTACCAAAATTAAAGATTTTTTGACTCCGAAGGGCATATATCTTCAAAACAGCAGTATGAAGTCTCCATTTACAACATGTTTCAGAAACATTTAGTGCGCCGTATTTTCAAGTCAGTGATTTGGCTTGTAGAAAACCTGCATATTTTTCCCTGTCTGCCAGTATTCTGTTTATCTTATGTGAATGGTGTTCTGCTTGAGGCTAGAATTCAGTCATGTTTGATGCGACCATCACTTGACTTCTTAGTGCTCCTTTAGTTGGAGTTGAAAGCGAGTCCTTGCTTATTGCAGCACTTGGAAACCAATATTTGTGTGGGAAATGAAATAATAATAACAATAATATGTAAACATTTTCAGGACGCGACAATTTGAAGTACATTAAACAGAAAACCACGACAGCAGCATTTATAGAAGCGCCTTTCACGTCAGGAGGATGTCCCGAGATATCAAGCGAGCCGGGAGTTGGTATATTATGTTAAATTGTCATGTTAAATAAAGATGTTAATTTGCACTGTTTCTCACAGTTTTGTTACTCAGAAAATCTGGAAGTTTGCCCAACTGGATCTATTTTAAGATTTGGATTCCCTGGAGTGAGAGTAATGTACCCAACATACTTGCAGGATACTTTATAGTATATTCTGTGAAGCGCTTTGAGTGACGTGATAAGCAAATGCAAGGATTATTATTATTATTATTATAAAAAAGAACCCCCCCCCACACTCTCACACACTAGATTTCTTCATTAAGAAATCTCTAAAAAAAATACAGTAGAATTGTCCCCAATAAGTATCGTGAACTTTGGTCGTGGACTGAAATTTTTGCACCAGCTGCTCAATTGGATCAATTGGTTTGGCTCCATATCTTTGCCAGTACCAGCCAGACGCTCTTGTTGAATCATTTTTTTTTACAAGAGAGGCAAATTTGCCGATAATAATTGACCTAAAGTGAATAAAGCACACACCACCGTTTGCAATGACAATCAACAGTCCTTGCATTTGATATATCGCTTACTACATCCAAATGTCTCAAAGCATTCATAGTTAATTACTGTAGAGAGAGTGAAGCAACTGCATACATTTGTAGACAAATAATAACCTGACCATTCTGTATTTGGCACAGCGGTGAATGATTATTTTTGTGGAAACGATTCACGTTTGCTTGAATACCCTGCCAACATTCATTGTCTGGGCTCGTACGTCAAGTAATGCCACTTGGCCAAGATATCAGGGAACACTGATCTCTGTGGTAATATACAGCCCTTCCTCCCTCCCCTGCCCCTCCCCCACTCCTCCCCCCCTCCTCAAGTCTGCATGGAGAGGAAAAAATTGCAAAGGGGAAAGCAAAAGAAAACGACTCACTGCTCACTGACTTCCAATACCCAGCAGAATGGTTCTGAAAGGTGCAAAAGAATGAGTTGACATATACATATAACTCAGTATTGAAGACCGGCAAATGGTCGGCATTTTGTGGTTTTACCATCTGTAGGTCAAGGTTCTGTTTAAGCTGCTGCAACATCCTGCCCCTCCCCCGTGAAGAGCGCTGTAAAAATTGTAAGTCGTTGTCGTTTCTCACTATTTTTTATTCCTTTCCATTCCTGATGAGCCTTGCTCACCACTTGCGTTTTCTGCCTTGCTTGTTGTCACGTTCTGTCTTGTATTCATGACTTCTTGTTCATCTCACTATTTCTACGACTTGCTCGCTGTCCCTCCACAGCTATATTAAGTTGCCTCCGAGTCTCCCAACTCAGGACACTTGTCAGTTTATGCAAATTCTTGAAACCTGCAATATCAAGAATTGGAAGATGCAGCAAACTGGTTTCAAATATACTATAAACATCAGCTTTGTTTGTGTCACAACCTGGATGTCTCATCACTCTCTGGCCTGTCTGAATGATATTGTGTTATATTTCCCTTCTTGGTGCTTCTATGGTGCTTGTCAATATTCAGTGTTGTTTGCTGATCTATTGCTTATGTGTTTTTGTTGATTTCTTCTTTTGTGTTTGGTTTGCTGCTTGTTTGCGAAACTATTCTCAATCAAGTTGTACTAATACTTCTCATAATATTGCTCTGGAGGCAATAATTGAAACTAACTGAAAACGAAATCTCAGTACTGAGCTGTAATAAAGGTTCAAAACTACAATCACAATTATTCTGATTACAATGCTGCATATTATTTCTCTGTACCAGCTAGCTTCTGTTTTTGCCTGCAAATGCATAGCTCCCATCTCTTCATTCCCGTTGAGCTTTGATGAAAGGTCATTGATCCGAAACATTGACTCACTTTCCTCTCTCCATAGATGCTGCCTTACCTGCTGAGTGTTCCCAGCCACTTCTGTTTTTATTATTAATTCCAATGTAGTCATCTAGATTTAATTTTCAGAGTTGTTGTACCTGAGAGTTCTGTTGTTCTGCTATGGAGCCCCAGAGAGATCCACTCTTTTGCCTAATTCTTGAGGTTCTGGGCAAAGGTAGGAAAGAGCCACAACATAGTTGATGGATATGAATTGGAATAGTGCTACAGGTTAACCAACTAAAACCAAAGCGATCACCCAAAAAGTCAAGCACACGGACTTGCATAGTTTTGGCGTCTTTGATGATCACTGATGACATTTTGAACACACGCCTGCACATGCTGGGTTTCTTCCATGTGCAACACAAAGCCAGTGTGACCACAGCCTGGATAAACATGTGAAAATAATTGCTTTAATAATCGAAAGGTAAATCCTGTTGAGTCACTTGGAGTTTTTTGGGGAAATTTTTCCTTTTTCTGCAATTTCTTCAGAGTTTTGGAACATTGCCATTGTGAATGAGGAGTATGTCATTCTGTGATAAAACAGCTTGTTTCGAATAAAACACAACCCCATACGATCATCTCAAGGCCAGTTTTCAAGTCTGTACTATTTTGAAATCTCTGAATTAAATGCTGAACAGATGTCCTTTGACAATTGACTGTATATTATAAATTACATATTTGGTTGGGACTTCAAAACAATTCCACAACTGAAACCACGTTAATGGTGGTTTCTTCCTACCCAAAACAGTCATCCTTATTAAACTCTGCTCTTTGTAATTAGTGCCCTAAAATTTGCCCAATACTGTACAACCTTATGCTGTTCATAAATCATCTGAACATTATTTCTCAGTTCCATTATTCCTTTTGGCATACGCATGTGATCGCATGTGATGTATCATAGAATCATAGTATACAGCACAGAAGAAGACCATTCGGCTCATTGTGTCTGTGTCGGCTCTTTGAAAAGAGCTTCCAAATCAACCCCAATCGCCCTGCAAACTTGTCCCCCCCAAATAATTATCTACGCATGTATCGCATGCACAGCTTTCAATTTGACCCATGGCCAGGCATTGGTGAAATAGCTGGTCAGTCATAGGCACAGCCTGGGTAGCTCTTAATCCAATTTTAACTTAATCATCTGTAACTGAAAATAGTTATTGTGTAGTCTTTCAAAACAGCTGTCCATCCATGGCTTTTACTACTCATTTACTCTTTAATAAAATATGGTTGGATGTCACTGAGAAGGAAGTGTTTGAAGGGTTTAGGTCAAGTGCACCAATCTCTAACTGTGACCCATTGCAGATTCGAAGACATGCCTCGCTATCTTTTAACGTTAAGCCGACATTATTGTAAATTGTACCCAGTCTTTCATCTGATCTCTTTGACTATTCGTTCACCTCAATCTGCACCAATCCCAGAACCGTCCATTCCCAACCAGATTTTCCCCACCTCCTTCGAAAGAATTAATTAACACTCCGCCAACTGGGTTTTGTTGAGTCTGTTCCACATGTGCTCTGTGGTGGTTGGGGAGAGGGTGGTGTGTGAAGACTGCATTGCCTGTCTGCAGGTGGGCCTGAAGCTTGATCATTTTTTAATATCTGTTTCCCAATTCTATCAGTCTGTCCGAGTTGTGTAGCTTCCTCACATCCACATCTCCTGGCAGCTTAAAGCCCTGGAGTCAGGACAGATGGTTATTTTTGGCTGCTCTTGGTGAGAGAGTTTTTAAACACTGTGGGGTATATTTAATATTTAAAATCTGAAATAGGTAAAATCTTACCTAAGGCAGGTGAATTGACAGTTTTAAGTACAATGGGTTCTGGAGTACCCTGGGACTCCTGGGGCTTGGATTCTGCCCCGGTTATATTGTGGGCTAGAATCCACAAGACTCAGGATAGCTGGAGTGTACACGGAGTCCTGTAGCTCAGTGGTTAGAGCACTCGCTTTGCAAGTGAGAGACCTGAGTTCAATTCCAGGCAGAGGGCGAAACCTTGGGCAAGTTTCCTTACTCCACACAGAGCCTAATAATAATAATCCCTCCAAAACCAAAAACAATAATAAATTGGTCATTTTCAATCTACGACTGTTTGTGGGACATTGCTGTGCGCCATTGGCTGCCGCGTTCGCCCACAAATATACAGTCACTTCACTTTACAGTATATTCTGTGAAGCGCTTTGGGACGTCCTCCCGACGTGAAAAGCACTATATCAAATGCAAGGATTATCTTATTATTATTAATTTCCAAGTCACAACTTGTTTGTTTTTCTTGCTGTGAATCTTTCTCCATCTCTGGAGAAGATCCATAAAAGCCAGTCTCAGGCTGGCCAAGATGTCGGGCAAGTTTCCTTACTCCACACGCCTCTGAGCAGTAAGAAGGAACCTGGTTGTTAGCAAACTTGTCCTGACTACTTCACGTCAATGTTCTGTGAAAATGTTCAAAATCAAACAGAGGCGTGTGGAGTAGGGGAACTTGTCCAGTGTTTCTTCACAAGTGACAGATGTGGGCAATTTGAACCATTCACCAGGTGGTCTTATGAATGGAGTCCCAGATCAACCTCAATTTATGCTGCACGATTGGTTGCAAATTATCACCTGATGTCCTCCTGACGTGAAAGGCGCTTTATAAATGGAATCTTGTTGTTGTTGTTGTTGTTGATGTATACAGCGTATTTGCAGCATCAAACTTTATTTGCAGTACTTTTTAATTGCTTGTTTGCAGCACTTCTTTTCCCAAGAGTTAGCTTAGTGAAAACATGCTGGCAAGACAGTCGGCAAATCTGCATTAACACGGTTGATAGTTGATAGTGTTTCTTGTAATTTGATGTACGCCTACGTATAATCCGGAGGATTGACTAGATACAGTCGCTCTTGTCATCTGCAAAGTGAAAACGTGGATGTGAATTCACTAAAGAAAAAAAAATTTTTGGATGTAAAATTACTTTCAAAGAACATTAATGTAAAGGAGCCTGGATCAGTTTTCTATGTCTCAAACTCCTTGACTGGAGGTTGTTGATCTCTCCCCAACAATTAACACGGGTCCAAGAAGGTGAACAAGACAGACACAAAGACTAGTAAAGACTAACCCAGAAAACTGGAAAATGTAGGAATGAGTTACATAATAATCTTTGCGACGCAACGAGTTGGAAGTGAACTCTCGAACTTATGAACAAAATCAAAGCAATTGCAACCAGTAAGTGATATTCCTTGCATTATAAGTGCATACATGGCTGTACTGTACTGATTGCTTGTTTGATTGTTATTGTCAACACTTGAGCTCCTAAACTATTTTAACCCATCATTTGTTTTGTTAACCTTAACCTGTACTGCTGCTAACTTCTGGGTGTCTCCTATAAGTGTGATAGCCTGAGACATCGCTTGCCCAGGAGAGTAAAGACGTAATGATTCTCTTCCTTTTAAATGTATTATTTTTTATTAGCGTGGTGGTTTTGTGGGTGAAAATATACGCACAGAAGATAGTTGTGAGAATTTCTCGATGCGCCAAATTCATGATTATTAGAATTTAGATGCACGGCATTCGGTCCTACACTAAACCTGCAGTAGATTTGGTTTCCGAATACAGTTTTATTCTCGTGGTTTGTGCATATTAGAATTCCCCACCTCCTTGATGCTATTCTTAACCGATGGTAAATGATCCACTGTTGGTGGTGCCTCGTTGTCTGCTCGCTACGGTTGCTGGGCTTATTTTTACAGTCTCCATTTCACGTACGACTTCAGGAACAAAAGACTGAGGGAGATCAAAATGTAGTTGGGGATCTGATTAAGTTTTTGTTCTGTGTAATTGAGGGGTAGCGGTGTAATTCGAATGTGGTCCCATTTATCACAGCATCGAGAAGCAAATCCAGCATCTGGCATAAACTTACATCCAATGTTGCAGTCAAACTAATACAAAACTGAATTCATAGCACAGTGCATTGAATGGAGTTTATAATAATAAAATAATAAACCTTACATTGATATAGCGCCTCATCACATCGTTGGGACGCCTCAAAGCGCTTCACAAAATACACTGTCAAGTGGAGAGACTGTATTTTGTGGGCGAAACGCAGCAGCCAATTGCACACAACAGTGTCCCACAAACAGTTGTGGATTGAGTGCCCAATTTATTTTTGTTTGTAGTGAAAATTACCCCCGGAAAGCGATCTGCCAATCGACTAACAACTAACAATTTCCTTGAATAATGTACTTTGCTCACTGTTGGATGTTTTGGATCCAGCAATGGCTTATAGAAATGCAGAGTTAATTTTTGGTGTCTTTGCTTTTTTTTGCTGTCAATGGGGACTGTCAGCTCTGAGATATTTCTGCCATATTAAATTGAAGTCAGTGTCATAAACATTGACAAATGGGTGTTTAATTTGCATTCAAAGAGATACACATCATAATTAAAGTCATTAAAACTTCACTTTATCCTGAGCAATCACTTTATTTTATTACATATACATAATTGTATATTACATGTCTATAGTAATATATACATATGTGTATCTATGTAGGCACAGTATGCATTTGCTGTATATTTTTGGAAATGAAGCAGTAGTTCCATGAGCAAATAGATTTTAATGGCCTTATCTCTACCCAACATTGCCTGATCTTTCCTCTTTTTCAATTAAACCTATAAATAGCTCAGCTTTCCCATCGTGCATTTGCTACAGAGCAAAGAAACGTCTTATTTAAAAAAAAATTGCAATTTACAACATTATTTCAAAAGCGGATTCTGCAGCTGGGAAAAGCTCAGGATGATTCACTCTGTGGTGACTTCAGGCCAGCGTTAAAAAAGCAGCGTTTCCATGGAACAACAATTGACAGTCCTTATTGATCATTCCAGATGCACAATTTAATGACCTGGATTGTGTCATTTAATTTTATTGATTGTACAAAGTGTCTGAGGATGATACAGCTTTTTATCTTTTATCCCCCTCCCCCACCTCTCTTTTATCTCTCTGCTTCCCCTCACAAAATAAGATGAGAACTTTTCCAACTACTGTTTTAATGACCCGGGTGCCCTTCAATAAACAGACTGCAATAATAATAACAACAATAATAATAATGCTAATAATAATAATAATGATAATAATGTTGATAATAATGATGATGTTGATAATATTATCAATATTAATGATAATGATGATAATAATAATGATGTGCCATATTCAAAGTTGGGCTGAGCACGAGGCTGTTCACCTTAAAATGGTATAAAATGGTATTGAGTGTATTTTCTCCAATTGTCCTTACCGAGCAGATGCAGCATAAGACTGTAGCTTACCCTTTACAAAATCGTGACAATAGGTACCTATTAGCAAATGTATCTTCTTAATTAAACCTATTTGCACTCTTCCACATCAAAGTACAACAGTGATAAACGAGAATGCGTTTCTGTTCTTGTCTGGACCACATTTTATTGGGACAGAATTTTACAAAATTCACCCAGATGAGTGAATAGCCAGCACATAGCTAACTATCAGGAGTAAATAATATTAATCGTTGCATTTGATACAGCGCCGTATCACGTCTTCGTGACGTCCAAAAGCGCTTCACAGGGTGCACTGTTAAGTGAATAAATTGTACATTTTCTGGGCAAAATGCGGCAGCCAATTGTGCACAGCAGCGTCCCCGCAAACAGCTGTGGATGGATTCCCTGCTCGTTTTCTGACCAAATTTGAATTTGGGCTGGGAATGTTCTGTTCTCACATAATTTGCTGGAAATCTGTGAAGGACATTTGATTCTGCAATAGCACAGTTTGTGTAATTGGGAACATTTAACGAGCTGTCGTAGGCAGCTTTCCCAGAGTTCTCTTCACACACAGTATATTTTAAAAAGTTATTTCTTGTTTTTTTCTTAAGAAGCAAAATCTCCCACAGACAATTTTGCTCAAGGTGCATTGATTGTAAGCACTTCACAAAAGGCAGCTGTGGAGATTTTAATTGCAGACCAGCCTTGCAGAGGACGATTAAATAATAATTTGGTCACTCAATCCACGACTGTTTGCGGGACGCTGCTGTGCGCAATTAGCTTTCGTGTTTTGCCCACAAAATATACAGTCAATTCACTTTACAGTATATTCTATGAAGCGCTTTGAGGCGTCTCGAAGAAGTGATGGGGCGCTGTATCAAATTATTAGTATTTATTATTTGGTCTCCTGGAACAAAGTGAATTTTCAGTACTCCCAAGTGCTATTTTCTGCTGTTGCTTCATCTCATGCCCTCCGCAATCCCTCCTTCCAGGCTCTCTTAGGGCGTATACAGTCATTCAATAGAACCTTCTTTATTTTCTCTTGGCGATTGGAAACAAAATCTTAAAAGGACTTTAAAAATTCTGCCAGAGCTGGATGAACTTCTGAGGTCAGGACCACACAACACAACCTCAGGGCACTGACACTATGTGTAGATCCCAATTTTATCATTAAAAATCCTGTGACTTATCTCAGCGCCCATCATGTAGAGGCCTCCACAAAGACAGCAATGTTCTCTTGTTGGCAACGCAACAGTAACGACGTACATTTGCCAGCATCAAAGGCCATCTGATTCTGGTTCCGTATTGTTCACTGAGCTTGGCTAAAACATTGCTAAAGTCACTTCCGTCATTAGCCTGGTGGCAAAGTTCGTAGCACTCTCACCTCTTCGTAAGAAGGTTATGGGTTCAAACCCCCACCATCGGCACTTTGACCTCATAAGTCTAACATTAAAACGAATCAGTGGGAGAGGGGTGTATTGTCTGAGGTGCCATCCTAACAGTGAGACGTTAAACTGAGATACTCCAGATACAATTTATCATTCACTTCATGGCTGTTGGTGGGACGTTGCTGTGCACAAATTGGCTGTAGTCACTGTGTTTAACAATAAATGCTGTGAAGAGCTTTGAGGCGTCCTCCTGAAGTGAAAAGTGCAACATGGAATGCAAGGATAATTATTATTTATTGATTCATTATTGGGCTTAATACTGAGTGAGTCCATTGTGTGTGACATCTAACCTTGAGGTCCTTGAGCCCGGTTTGATTATCCTTCAAACTGTGAACCTGTTGTAGATAATTAGAGGTTATATTGGCCCCTCATGGTGAATCTGCTAATGAGTGCTGCAATCTGTGTTGTTACAGATTCCCTTCTGTCATGAAAATCTCCTTTAGAGATGGCCTCTGTACAGGGGAGGTAGGAAACAGTAAGATCTTATCCTTATTGAACTTATCCTGATAAAAGAAAGACTGTTTGTTTGTGGGACGCTGCTGTGCGCCATTGGCTGCCGCGTTTTGCCCACAGTCACTCACTTTACAATGTATTCCGTGCAGCGCTTTGAGATGTCCTAACGACATGATAAGGCACTATATCAAATGCAGGGATTATTGTTATTAGTATATTAATCATAATATCAATTACCAAAGGGGAGGGGAAAACCCCTCATTGTCATACAAATTATAAAATGTGTCAGTAAACATGAATTTAACTGGTCTATAACATTATTCCCAAGTGAAGGAAGACTTCTGAATATTTAACCTGTTGGTGCAAGGAATTAATCTGTACGTCTGTGGAAGAGTTTCTAACCTGGGAAATAACCTGGGAACTTAACTGTTCTGGTAAAACTGCTAAATTATTTTCGCCATTTATAGAATGTCGCTTGTTTCAAGAACAAATTGGATAGATTTCTGCGAGTAAATACTATCTGGGGATACAGTATGTAGTTCAGGGACACAACATGTCAAGCGACTGCCAGGATGGTGGAAGGCGAACTAGATGGACCTCGGTCTTCTTTTGCCAGCAAATTCTTATGTTCTTTGTGGAGAGATACCTCACTGCTTGTTATATCTGTTTTCTATTTTACTTGTGACCCATGAATGGCTTGTGAATTTAATGACATAGGACTGTGCTGTCAAACATTAATTTCAAGGATTATTATTTCCCTTGTTTAACCCGACCAAACTTGGTTCACACCCACTTATTGTGGCAGCTACAGACATCCTTGGAACAACAACATGATGAGGAATGGAACTCAAATCTGTTCAGTGGACACAAGCTTCTTTTGTTGCTCAACCTTTTGCGGTCAACAATCTGGTCTCCTTCCAATTGCAGATAATAAATAATCCTTGTATTTGATACAGCGCCTTATCATGTCAGCCTCTATCCTGTTTTACTTTGTTTCTCCTGTCATTTAATGAGGCGAATGATCCAGAATGGTCCTTTAGAATTGTGCGTGCTGTATTTGTGCCCAATTTCCATATAATGCTGAAGAACATACTACCAACTTACAAATGGACAGATGCCTGGAAAATGAACTGTATTCTGCTTGTCAAATTGTCCCTTCATTATCAGGAGAAATGTTCTCAAGAACTCAATAGTGAAGAGTACTGTGGCTCAGCCCCATAGGCGTGCATTTAATATTGATCCTCAAATTAATTAGATGAATGTCTTTAGGGGGTATTGATGGAGAGCAAATTGCAGTTTGGTGCGATGTGTAACTGGAAAGATGGAAGGATTCATTCAATGGCAAATGTTTCTGCTTTCTTGGGATGAGAAGTGTTGAATGAGGCATCATGTATTTATTTGTTAGGAGCAGATAATAACCAAGGTAACCTGAAATTAATAATAATAATCCTTGCCTTTGAAATAGCGCCTTATCACATCTTTCAGACGTCTCAAAGAGCTTCATGGCATACCCTGTAAAGTGAATTGCCCGTATCATTTGTGGGCGAATATCTCAACTTATGTGAATCAGAGCGACAAGTAACAACAGAAGCAACTAATCAATGCAGTCAGTTTGATATGTGTTTAGATGCACCAGAGACAATGCTGGGACACTGGAAATCAAAGGATAAGGGTGTGTGTGTTACAGATGTCAAAAGCACTCAGTGAGTGGATTGATGTGGATATTCTGATTTGTCTTTCTTTGGCAATGTCCAGTCCACTTATTTCATTGTTGTAGGAAATGGACCACGCAAGCTAACACTCAATTTGCCAATCGCTCTTCAGTGTTCAACTACATCAACCTTTTTTTTTAGAAAAGAATCGAATTGGCATCAATTCAGATGTTGGTTTGTTTTCAATTACAACTGTCGCTGCTGTGGATTTTATTGTTGAATTTGCCTGAAATTTGTCATTCTCTTTGAAATGCAATGTTTCCAGGAAAATGATGCATCTTCCTGCCTTTTGTGAGCCCCTGGATACCACTGCAACTAGGTTTCCTAACTTAAATAGAAGCAGCTAAAACCCAAGGGGGTTATGCAAGATGAGGGAGCATTTGGTTTGAGGCACTGCAAAATATAAACCGCTCGCTATACCTTATATGAGTGAGGCCCTGGAAGACAAAGACACAATATCCTTGTTTCAGAGGAATGTACTGATGTGGATCACTGACACCGTGTTTAGGCTGCACATTCGCAGTGAATTGCTGCCTTTGTGGAAGCATATTGCCTACCGAGGATTACACACACATAGAGTTTCAGGCGGCATCGATTGTGCAGGACACGTGAGCTCGGCAGCACCTAGAGGTGGGGAGACACTTTAGAAGCATTTTGTTTTCCTTTGCCTGAATATAGCTTTGAATTACACTGGGGCTGATTCTGACAATGGAGCTGATTCGCATGACCCACGTCTTTAATAACGTCCATTTTAAGAGGGAGTCCTCACTCCCCCATGTCCTGCCTAAGTGCCAAGGAGTATAAAATAGGCTGGTACATGCTGCGTATCACTGGAAGCAGGAATGCTGTGCTAGACCAGCAGTGAACATACAGGTTTAATCGATCGCTGTTGTTATAGCTTGAAAAAGTCAGAAACCCCAAAGTGTGAATCGAAATTCGAAGTTAACTTGGTTGGCAATCATTTTGTTTCCCCTTCATAATTGATATTTTATTTCTGAAATCCACTTGGTGATTCCCCTTGCCCTTCTTAGTGAAGCAGATTTCGCCCCCAAAAATATACAGTCCATTCACTTTACAGTTTATTCTGTGAAGCGCTTTGAGACGTTTCAAAGACATGATAAAGCGCCGTATCAAATGGAAGGGTTATTATTATTGCCCTGAATACAACCAATAACTGTTCACATCTCCTGAATGGTGATGCGCAAATGTACATACTTGGTTTGAACAAATGATGTCCTCTGATCAAACCGGAAAATAGATTCCAATGGCTCGTCAGTTATCACTGTTTTAACTTCAGCGAATGTATGCTTATTTAAACTGATTGAATTTGTATCTTTTAGAGATAATAATAATAATCCTTGCATTTGATATAGCACTTTTCACGTCTTCTGGATGTCTCAAAGCGCTTCATAGAATAGACTGTCAAGTGAATTGACTAAATTTGTGGGCGAAATGCGGCAGCCAATTGCACACAGCAGCGTCCCACAAACAGTCATGGATTAAGGTGATCAATTTATTATTGGGTTTTTTTGCGGGATTATTATCAGGTGTGTGGAGTAAGGAAACTTGCCCAAGGTTTCCCTCTGCCTGGAATTGAACTCAGGTGTCTCACTTGCAAAGCGACTGCTCTAACCACTGAGCTACAGGACTCCACTTTACACCACTCCACTTGTTGTTATTACAATAGAATCAGCAGCATCATCTTCATATGTTCACCTACAAATACAATCACCGGACATTCAAAAAATAAAAGGCAAATCCTCTGAAGCACTTTGAGACATCTTGACAACGTGCACGGATTATGATTATATCACTGTAAATCTGAAATCATTGTGTTGCTGTTACAATTTTGGTTTTGTTAACTAGATCTCTAACGGTCCATTAGCATTTCCCAGAAGTGACATCTTTATCCTCTGGTAAGTTTGAACTTGAACTGGATTACTTTTTTGCCCTTGTAGAGTGAGTGCCTGCCTTGGGGATCAATGTGAACCTCACACCAATTATTCTCTTCACTGTTTATTTCCTTCATTGTGGGCTGCTCATCAAATTGCAGCTATTACCACACAGATCAGAAACGTCTAGGCTTAACATATAAAACCCAGTGAAGCACACACACCCAGGAAGGTGTTTCAGGTGAATATCCTCTCGCTGAAGTTTTTCATTCAAAACTAAGTTGCCTGTATCATTGGGCGCTTGACCTCAATCTCAATCTTGACCTTGTGGTCTCCAATGCAATGATCTACACACAACCCAGCCTGCCTTATTTTGACACGTTTCTGTTAGTGATATTGCTTTAATATCGTAGTGAGTATTCTGATGTGCGGCAAGGATTACTGCCATATAGTTACCAAAGATCTTCCCTTTCTGCTCTCACCAGAATTGGAATCTGGACTGTCAGAATATGCGACATTCTCAGTGGCTCTTAAAACCTGACAGGTTGGTGTTGATGAAAAGCTTTTAGTTCTGTGGTGGATTTTTTGTGTCGGTCTGACAGCTGTTGTGCAGTACTCTCAGAGAAGCTGGAGCACTTTCCTGAACAAAGCTCGAAAGCTTTCCTACCAACGTATGTGACAGATCTGGATAGTTCCCTCCATTAATGCACTCACTTGCTTTTTTGGGGGGGCAACATATTGTTGTTCAGCTAACCCAAATGAGGCAGGTATCAGATAATACCGCAGAAGCAAAAAGAGCATGGAAAAAGTACATGGTTTGGCTAACAAAGCTTTCTTTGTATTGTGTACAATCTCTTAACACCAAGTTTGGTACTAAGTTTTTTTCTGTGAGTACTGCTGTCTATTGAACCATTTCTGAAGAGCGGTGAATAGTGCTCTCATTTCGAGAGTGATTCCAAGCTATTCAGTCCTATTACCCTTTTACTCAGTGCTGGAAAAAACAAATTGTATTGCCTTGACGCTGGTGTGCCCGAGGCTTTGTTTTGAATTCTCAAAAGCGGTTCCATTGTTAAACTAAAGGAATAACAAAGCATAGCTGGAGGTGTATATGCTGCACAATTTATCTACAATAATTTTTCGCTCAATGTGAGCCCAGAAGAAGGCTGTCGTATGGTAGTGAATGTTGTTGTGAATGTCAGGGAATTCATGAACTGGTGTCCAAGATCCTTTGTAGCTGTGAGTCTTGGTTATCTGAGTTCAGAGCCTCACTGTGATGAGCGTTGGTGGAGAGGTAATAGATAATAATAATCCTTGCATTTGATATAGCGCCTTATCATGTCTTTGAGACATCTCAAAGCACCTTCACAGAGTATACTGTACAGTGAATTAACTGCATATTTTGTGGGCGAAACGCGGCAGCCATTTGCACGTAGCAGCATACTACAAACAGTCGTGGATTGAGTGACCAAATTGTTATTTTTTTTTAAGGGAATTATTATTCCCGAAAAAGCGATCCAAGGAAATTGACTAGAGAGTTCAGGGAAGGGTGGATTTTACACAAAACAGTAATTATGGAAGGCACCGGTCAAAAAAAACATTAATAGTGTATTTCCTATGCCTTTGTGGCTGATGAGAGCTGTATATGCAGACATGATTGCCATGTGCTGGCGTGTTCGTCCTGCTTTTTTTAATCCCAAATTTTCAAGTTGAAACTTCTTGCTCTGAACCATTCTTGAGATCGAAGGAATCCCAGCCCGTCCACACATTTAGCCCACCTGTCATCCTCCTGTCTCCTGCCAAACTACAGGTGCTGCAGTACCTCTGAGCTTACCTGGGTTTGCAGCAGTGGTTCTCTGCTGTCAGCCAATTCAGAAATGCATCCGATTGTCAGACAAGCCAACTTGGATCTGAGCTGCGGATTAGAAGAGTTTTGCAATGTACCTACCAGCTGCTTGAATTCTCTGACACCACTTTATCCCAAGCTGAAATGGGAAGGCTCAGTAGAGACTGTTATTCTACCTGACTGGATCGATTGAGTTTGTGTCACGGACTTTATTTCAGAACTCAAAAGGGACCAGGGTAAGCGAAAGGTACTGCCTGCCAACAAATATGACATTCAAATACACTCTTCCTAAAGTCTTAGCTGAAATATCTGGCAGATTGTTCCTCAAAATTGCTAGATTTAGGTGGATTACTTTTTTACACAAAGGCACAAGTTTTGCTTTCCACGGATTATTGTTTTTCTGTTTCTGTTGGTGAAATCAGGAAAGCTAACATCAGTTTTTTTAATGTCATATTGCACTATTTGTTTTTATTCCAAGGCTGTTTATTTTACTGTTTATTTCTCCCCTTCTGGTAGGACATTTCTGTGCCTAAATTGACTGCCGTGTTCACCCACAAAATATACACAGTCACTCTACTTTACAGTATATCCTGTGAAATGTTTTAAGACATCACGACAACGTGATACAAGGCTATATTAAATTCAAAAATTATTATTATTGTTTTTGATCATCATGGGAATGGGCCCATTGGACCTTCTCCATTTTATTCATTTATGGTAGTTTGTTATCTTTCTAATCCCATTTCCTGTGTCTTCTCTATATCTCTTAAAACCCTTACTTCCCAAGTATCTATCTGTTTATCACCTCCTAAAATACCTCAATTGATTCTGAATCCATGACATTCTGGTCTAATACCTACTTACAACTATTTGTATCAAGACATGATTCAGAGGAATGCCCTTAGACTGAGTTGAGTGTTCTTCGTCAATCTCAGAGTGTTAAGATTACCAACAGAGCAATAGAAATAGTTTCCCATCTGTTTATAGATCATACCATGATATTTGGATCTAATTCATTTGGGGAAAGATGAGCTACTGTGTTTCTCCTCATCCATGACTACTACCAAAAAATATTTTGAATAATGCAATTAATTGTACAATATAACGTGTACTAAAATGCAGTGCGTTTTAATCTCCCTATCTGCCCAATTAGTAATGAGACTGTTTAATGCTGCATTATTATGGAGTGGGCAAGGACATGGGAATAGGAGCAGACCATTCGGTCCATAAAACTTGTAATGTGCATTACTGCTAGACAGGATGTGCTGCTTCTATTTTATGTGCCCCACATGCCTGACAATCTCAAATGATGGTAGGCTGGATGTAATAAAACAGAAGGTGGTTGTTTCTCTAATGAAAAGGAATTTTGCACTTTATGTGAAGTTTTCTGTAGCTTATTCATGTATTTCATTGTCTGGGATTTAAACTTCCATCTGTTTTAAACTTCCCTTTGTTTTTTAACTAATGACCGAAATCGGTGAATTTCTGCTCAGGATGCTGGTAAATTTTGTCAGCTTGATGTTTTTTTGCTGAAATTTGCAGATAGATTTAACGAAACTTAGCATGTTTTTTCTCTGTTTCAACATGCTTCCTTTGACAGTAAAGATGATGTACCACATGTTACTGTCAGAAATATGTGTGGCAATACTAATGTAAAGGAGACATCTCATGCAACAACATAATAAGTGCTTACAATTATGCAAACTTGTTCTGAATTGAACAACAGTCATTTGATGTTCATTTGTCGATTGAGTGACCAAATGGGGGGGGGGGGAGAAACTCATCGTTTGGAGGTTGAGGTTTCTGATTGCAGGTTGTGAATTGGCTGCCCATTGATCCATTATATAGGATCTCTGAAGATTATCACTTGTTCGTTGAAGGCGTCGTTATATCAGTATCTAATTGTGGAGGAATGCTGAAGTTTACTTCAAGGTTTTCAAATATTAATTAAAATCCAGTCCAGGAGCTGAGGAAGATTTTGAGTCAGTGAGCCACCAGGTCTGGAAACATTTCCACACAGCACTGAAGACAAGAACATAGTTGAAAACCCTTCCATTTTTGTACAGTATATCATTTACTTTTATTTTTCTCACTCTAGGCTAAGCCCATGTACCAATGCTGCTATTTGTAGTCGGGCGACTGGACCAGTTGGATTTCAGGAAGTCTCGAAGAACAAAATAGTGGAAGAAAGTTAATCACTTAATTTAAGGTTAGTGTTGGGCATCAATGCTACCATTAATTTACCCTATGCTATCAACAGTATCCCTAAACATGTTGACCATTCGGATGACTTGCTGCCAATGTCAGTCTTGGACTGTTTGTAACCAGATGTGTCACATACAAAGAGGCTGACCAGTCTCTCTAACAGTCTCCGCTCTAAGGGTCCAGCAAGAAAATGAGCCGATTGAGGAACCAGTGAGTGTGAACACAGGTTCCACCTTAACTTGCCGTAGAGCAGTGGTGGGTCAGTGTGTTAGCCCCATGGAAAAGGAGCAGTTTCTGTACAGCTGATGTCTAAAATTCTACATTCTAATAAAAAATAATGCTCTTTTTCCATTGAGACCAACACATTAACTATGGTCCTTTGACTATTACTTTTTAGGACAAACATAGCTCTGTACATAGATCTAGCAGTTAGATTTATCAAGTCATTTGGATGTTTAATTTTCAGTGAAATACACGATCAAGCTGAAACAGCATCAAAATATACACTTTATCACTTGAGGGGTTATTGTTTTCAGTTAAAAACAGTGGAGCACATTTGAAATGGCAGTGATGCAGTGCAAGACCTCAAATAGGTGATTTTAGAAATAAACTTCAGTAACTACCAGTGATGGTTAATTTGCTGGACGATTGGACAAAATCTTGTATTTTACGCCCAAGTTCCTACTGAGTTTATAGCCATCTGAGCAATGCTCATACCGACTTGGAACTGACTTGAGTAGCTATTTGCTTATTGTTTCAGAACATTTTACAGTTCAGGAATGCTGATGTGTGTCTTCAAAATGCTATCTGGTTGCCAATTGCTGTTTATGGAAATATCTAATCAAATCCTGCAAAAGCAGGACAGCAGCATCCAAGGAATGCTATCGACTGAGAAACCCGCAAGTGGATTGGAGTCATTCCACAGATTTACAACTGGTTTGTTTTAACTTAAAAAAAAGTGGATGAATTTTCTGATAATTGCCTCATTTCAACTCCGCGGAAGATGCTATCTAAAATTGCCGCCAGAGTCTGAGGTTTAATAGTCTCTTTTCAAAGCCAAGGATAAAAGAGCACATAAGGCTTTGTAAGCAATCTGTGGTCTGAAATGGAAACTGGCTTGTCAGCCAGTGCTATTGATTCACAAGGTGCGTTTCCAGTCTTGCAGTTAGTTTTTGCACTTGTGTTAGTTGCTTCCAATACACACTTTTTACTATGGTAAAAATTGCAGAGGTGTTTTTCAGCAGATTGTGGTGCCTCGGGGAATATTGACTTGCTGCTAATTTCACCCACGTTAGCCAGTGAATGATTGTGCAAAATGACACTATTGTCAGCAAATAGTATTCTGACGTGTGTGCGTGTAAATAAATAAATAGCTTCATGCTCAAAATGTACTCATGCTATTCCAGTAGAAATAGTCTTTTTATTCCTTGATTATAAGCAACTTTGAACAACGCACAATGAGATTGGAGAAATACACGCAATTGGGCTGCTCATCAAATTCTGTATAAATAATGAGTCGATTTCTTTCTTCTTCCTTCTTACAAGCGATCAAATAAAGAGTATTAAAACCTTTTTCATTTTGTTTTATTTTAAAAGAACATCCTCCTTATTCAATCTCTCGCTGAGTATTTTATTCTCTCTTTGGTTGTAACCCATGTTCAATTATCTTGTGAGTATCATGCTCGATCATTCACTTCCTTCATTCACCTGTTCCCATAATGGTAAGAAGTGAAACCAGACACTGCTGTTAAGAGACAGCTTACATTTTTTATCATTCAAGCAAAAAACAACCTGTTGTGGTGTAGATTAGACTCATGTCAGTGCTGGACAAGCAGTCAGGCTGTTATATGGATTAAGGAACTTCAGGAACCACTTGGAAGATCGAGCTGAAGACCTCCAAGGTACAAACAAATCTAGTTTCCAGAGAAACTGTTTTCTCTGGTGGGTGGGTGGGTTTGGGGGAATCCAGATCAATGGGGACATTGTCTTAAAATTAGAGTTGGCCATTTAGGAGAGGAATCAGGAGGCAGTTTTTCATCCAAAGGGTAGTGGAAATCTGGAACTCTCTCCCTTCCCCAAAAGTCTGTGGAAAGACAAGTCAATTTAGACCTGGTTTGGGATTTTACTCTATGTACGTAGAGCAATTAAGAGCGGGGGAGTGGGACTGGTTGGTAGCTCGTTCAATGAGCTGGCACAGGCATGATGGGCTGAATGGCCTCCTTTGGTGCTGTAAGATTCTATGATTCTGTGATTATTGCTGGATCCATTCACATTCTCAAGATTGAGGTGGCTAGATGTTTGTTAGGTCAGGGTATTAAGGGATACAGGGCAATGGTGGGTCATTGGAATTGAGGTACAGATCAGCCATAGGATGGCGGAATAGGCTCGAGGGGCTGAATAGCCCTGCCACATGTTCTCCTCCCTCTCCTCAGTCTTTGCTCTTCTCAGTGATTTGAACAGTCAGTCTGTTGCAGATTCTCTTTTTGCTATGCACATTTTCTGTGAGGTGAGCTAGACTGTAACGGTGAGGCTCAGTTGCGATATGGGTGGGCACACATAATTAAAGCAAAGTGCTATTTTCAATGCGACCCTTTGCTACTCTGTTGATTTAATGAACCAAAGTATTGCTGATGAGAGGACAGAACTCTTAAAGTTTTTTTTAAAACTCTGATTCCAGAGATCACAGACCATATTCCTTAGAATCTTAGATCATATTCATAGAAGAAACCAATGAGGTTTATAAAAACACTGTGACTAGAATACTTATGTTCCTATAATAAACATTTACAGTGCAGTGGATTCCGAACTGCTTCTGCAGATGAACATATTGATCCAAGGTGCTGAAGAAAGCAGAGTATTGGAGTGCCTGGAGGTTTTATTTGTGGTTCAGATTCCTTTTGTTCAGTTGATGGGTTTGCCAATTATTTCCAAATAATTATTTCCAATTTCCACATCACGATTCAGCTACATCCAGGGGTATTTGCTTGTTTAATTTTTAATGCGTTATCATGCAAAGTTATTGTGAAGCGCAATAAATCATATTAATATGATATTGAACTTTTTTTATAATAATAATGAGACATCTCAAAGCGCTTCACAGAATAATACATTGTAAAGTGGATTGACTGTGCGTTTTGTGGGCGAAACGCAGCAGCCAATTGTGTAGAGCAGCGTCCTGTTCTGGATGATCTTAAAGATCTCATGTCACTATTTAAAAAGAGAAGGGAGTTTTTCCCTGTGTCCTGGCTAATAATCCCCCAGATAAAATTGATCATTCACTTGCTGGTTGGTTGTGGGACATTGCTATGCAAATTAGCTGTCACATTTGCCTGCAAAGTACACAGTTGCTCCACATTGCAGTATATCCTGTAAGGCAATTTGAGACATCCTCCTGACATGAAAGGCTCACTGTCAAATGCAAGGATTATTATTTCATCAGTTGCCAACTTTTTTTCTTGTTCAAAAAAGGAGAGTCTCTATTTTCTGTTGTTAAATATTTCAGCTGCAGTGAGTCCCAGAAGTGGGACTTTAAACCTACTTCTGTGACACATTATAAAAATTTATGATATTCAGGAGCTGTGCATGTGATGTGATGGCTCTGAGCAGGGTAAACTATGGAAAAATTTCTCATTCAATAAATCATGCAAGAAAATTAAGAGATTTATTAACGAGTCTTTAGTGTGATGAAACGGGGGAATTCTGACCACAAAAATTATTTGTCCAAAATAACTAATGGGTGCAAGAGGTTTTGTGTGATAGTCTGTAGCTTAGTGGTTGGAGCACTCACCTCGCAAGCGAGAGGACCTGGGTTTGATTCCCGGGCAGGGCGAAGCGTTGGGCAAGTTTCCTTACTCCACACGCCTCTGTCGCCCACAAAATATACAGTCAATTCACTTTACAGTATATTCTGTAAAGCGCTTTGAGACGTTTTGAAGATGTGATAAGGCTCTATATCAAATGCAAGGATTATTATTATTATTTATAGTTTGCATGTGTGTAAGAATACAGCTCCTGAAATTCAGGAGCAGACTAAATTTATATTCAACGCTGTACATTGTGAATTCTGTATCCTGTCTTGAATAGAAAAATATGCTGGAAGCATTATTGATGGTGGCTGGGAAACAGCTTCACGTTTCTCCTATACTAATCCACACGATACAGGGAGCACTTTTGATGTGTCAGGAAAGCTCTACTTCACAGACTTCTCAAAGGTGATGGATTTGTCACTGAAGACATTAAAAGCAGGAATTTTGAAATGTTCTGAGGTTCTTCGGGAGACCGTCTGAAGAGATTGTGCAGGTTTACACTTTGTTCCAAAGTTTTAAGAAATTGTAGAGAATCTGAGTTTGCCGAACTGTGAAAAAGGAGTTTTGTCAATAATGCTGAAACTCTGAAGGTAAATCAGGAGCGACTCTGATTAAAAGAGTAATTGACCCAATTTCAAACAGTCTCTCAAGGTTAAATTGTATGCGTTCCCCCTGGCCCTTTGTGTTTCTTACAGCGAGAGGATTGTAAATGGATGGTGGTTGGTTGTAGACTGTAAACCGCTGGTCTTTGTTGTCAAATTCTGGAATTTGGCAGTGTGATTAAAGGCTACGAAAATCTATAAGAAGATTATGACAAGTAGGGTAATTGGTAGCCTTTGGGTATGGTGCTCTGCTAGGATGGGGAATAAAAAGGGAATGAACATTCACTTATGGGAACAACTGTTGGCCATTGAAGGATAAGACCAGAAGCAAGAGCACCACGAGTTTATCCAACAGCAGGTACCCAATGCTTGTTATAATAAATCACGACATTTTATTCATTGGCCTGTAATTCATGTTGGATACACTTTCTAATTTGTTCAGTGTGTACATGGCTTCCCTTGCTGCAAAGGGTTCGTATTATACACACACGTTGCCAATAGGAAGAGGCTTCCATTCAATTACTTTTTTCCCACCATCTAAATTGAGCTTGTGTGCTCTACATGTTGTCATGGTTAATGTCATTGACCGAAAATTATGAGAGAGAGAGAGAGAGAGAGAAAATTGCAGCTTTAGGCCTATTAAGTAGTATCATCTGCACTCAGTCACGCAGAACAGAAATGGTCTGTTAGTTGATGTGACTCACATCGTGTTTGTAGAATGAGGAGTGCCCAGGTTCTGCTCTGCTGTTTGAAGCTCAGTTAAACCTTTCAGGGAAAGATCATTGTTTTTTTTAATCTTTCCCAACCAAATCCTACAGGAAAATCTGCCTTGATTTGAGGCAATCGTGTCGTGCTGCTATTATATTTTGTCCATAATTGATTGCAAGCAATTGGGAGTGGGATCTGGATTGTGCAGAGGAGTTTTATTTATATTAAAGACCGGTTTGTTTTGTGCTTCAGAATTGGTAACTCTTCGCTGTGCTTGATTCCAATGGGATGTGCACACAGACAACATGCACACAGAGCTTGTTCGAACACTATCATTCTTATTTATTCTTGTGGCGGAAGGAAGAGGACAGGTTGGGATGAACTAATTCGTCCATGATACCTCTGAAATCTTTTGTGAATTCTAATTTTAACTGTTTTTAAAAATGAGGCGATTTTGATTTTTTTTAAAAAAATGTAGATTGGAGAAAGTTCCATACTTGGAGCTCTTATCACAAACAAAGGTTTTTATATTGCCGAGAAGATTCTTATTCTCAAGATTTTCTCTGCCAGAAAGTCTAACTTGGCAGTTATTTCACAGTTTCACACTTTTACTGAAACAATGGATGTGAACTTAATTGTATGAGTTAGAAGATCATTAGTAAGTAGGTCTTCATCATGTTGAAGCAACAATCATTATAAATGAAGGAAACATCAAGAAATGCCTTCAAAGAAATAATGCTCCAAAAAACTAACAAACAGGTACATTTAACGTAGTGGAAAATTGATGGCCCAATAAATTGGGTGTTTTATTGAAGTCCAAGACTACACGTTTTGCTCTTCAGTCCAATAGCCTCAACACTCTGAGCACCGTATGAACAAAGTTCTGTTAATTCAATGTTAGGATATCAAATCGGTAAATGATACAGTTCAAATATACAGTCTATATTCCAATCCCTAAATCGTGGGCTTCCAAACCCGCTATTCAGAATTTCGAGTATGACTCCCATATGTAAGGCAGACTCCTCTTTTGTCCATCTGATGTGCCATTAATTCAACATCCCATCCGGCATATTCACATTATGGTGATCCCTGGGCATTGTTTTGACCAACAAGAAGGCAGTGCTCACAGTGTAGTGCTCTGGCCGATGTTCCTCCTCATCCAACTGCACTACAGAAACATGAATTGTTCGGTCATTTCCCTGCTGCATGTGGAACCTTACAGATGCAAATTAGCTCCAGTGGGTGACATACGACAGTCACGGTACTTCAAAGGACCCCATTGTATGAGGAAATTTGATACGTTTCAATATAATAAGGTATTATGTCAAAAATGTGAGGACGCTGGCAGCAGAAATTTCACCAACACCCACGCGTGTGGGAAGGGAAAATCTGCTGAGCTCGTATGAGGTGGGTTGGAACAGTTTGTGGTATTGACAGACAGACCTATCTTGGCCTCAAGGCCCCCGTAATGAAATTGCCTTTGATAATTGAGGTAGAAAAGTGGATGTAGTTTCTTTAGAAGAGTCCCAACATCAAAAGCAATACCGTATTTTTAAAGCGATTTACTGTATTAGGGGAATTGAGGCAAGGGATTTATTGCTGAGAGTTGGCACAATTTCCCACGTCAGGCACAGTGTCAGGAGTGAGGTGTGGTTAGTCACAGAGTAAGGCTACTTCTGCTCTACTCAATTTCTACAAGAGGAACTATCTATGTGTCTTGCATTCTGTGAAGGGAAGAGAAGAGAGCGACTAAGTCCCAGCGCTCTTCCAGGTGAAGTCTCATTGCGATTTTGCCTTAGGCGATGCTTAAATGTTTGCTTCCACTGTTTCAGGTGTTAGAAACGTGGGTTATGTTGTGCCCACGGTTTTGTTCGCAAAGAATTCTTCAATGTGACGGTGACGGTGCAGAATGTGAGGGTGAGGGTGGTTGTGTTGGTGCAGCAGTTGTCTTTGAGCACTCCAAGGCAGGTGGCTGTGCAATCTGCTTAATACGAGTGTTGATAACAATTATTATAATGAGCATTGCATCAACAGGATAACAGGTGCGGCCAACAATGCAGACTGTAACAGATGTTGTGAGCTTTTTCTTTGCTATTGCTGTCTGTAAATAGAGGTTTCATATTTGCTTTCTGTGCACAACAGTTATTCATTATCCCCATCAGAATTGTTTTTCTTGGCTGGTTGCAAGGAATCGGGTTCTCAACCTAGAAAGGATGTCTGATCTTTCAATTACTTTTCTTGCCACACCTTTGGATCTCCAAACTGAGAATGCCTCTCACCACGTCGCTCAAACACTGTTTCCCAATCGTGAGAGAATCAGTGTTAAATGTGTTGGAATCGTTAATCCTTGCATTTGATCTCGTGCCTTATTACGTTTTGTTTCTGGTCAGTCGGGTGTCTCACACCATGTGGGAATCCAACATCATGCTCAAGAGTATCCAGTTTGGTTTGAATACCCTTTTAGCAGTGTGATGGGTTTCCGTATGTGTCAGACACCCAACTGACCCACCCCATCCCCACCACCAAAAAAAAATCACATTGCTGAGATGTCTCAAAGTGCAGGGCAGGAGTTATTGTAAAGTGTAATGACTGTATTTGTCGGAAGGTGATGGACTTGAGAATCACAAATGCAAGATAAAAACAACAGTGGACCAAAATGAGTCAGCCAAGTAAAATGACAATAGTGACAGAAGGATGATTTTTTATTTTTAAAAGTGATTAAAATAAACATGTTTGAAACCCTAAATTGAGAGTAGGAATAATGGATGGTACTCGCCAAGCAATCAACAATTAATCATCAGGTGTAGATTTCTGTAAAGAGATTAAGCAATCAGTCGAAGAGCTTATTGCATTTGTTAGTTTTTTTTAAAAAAAAGATTTACCTTGTATTTGTGTTTCTCAAATCCATCAGCTTCCTATATATACAGTCCGGACACTTTTTAAACAAAATTATTATCCTTGCATTTGATATAATGCTTTATCACGTCTTCGAGATGTCTTAAAGCCCTTCACAGGACAAACTGTAAAGTGCAGTGCCTGCATGTTTTGTGGGCAAAGCAGTCACTTCACAGTAAATGCTGCGCTTCGAGTCATGTCAGCAACACATCTATTCTGTCCCCCCAATAAATATCTTATTCACTGCAATAAAAAGAGAGCGACATCTTTAAAAATTCAACGTGAACAACAGCACTTAAACCAGCCCCTTATCGACAAGGTTGGTCTGCTTCCAGGCTTTTTTTTTGCCAGTAATGCTGTGAAACTAGTTGAAGTTTGTGAGTGGTGCAGGTTGACTTGTCCTCTAATTCCCCTTTGCCTCAAATTAAGAACTTGTTCTTGGCATGTTCTCTCCAGACGGAGAGGTGAAATTGGAAGCTCAGTTGATGGGAAATCATGAGGATATGCTTATGATTTGGGGAGACACTGGGCCAGTCTGTCCATAGAGGATGTGTGTTATCCTTACATTTGATATAGTTCCTTTCACATGAGAAGAATGTTCCAAAGTGCTTCACGGGATATTCTACAGGGAGATCAAAAAGTTGTGATACCATTACAATGTCTAATAAGTCTTTAAAGATTATGAAGAAATAAAGTAATTATTATTAAAATGAATAGTAAGTATCACAAATTTCTGGTCACCCTCTATAAATGATAGTGACTAACTATGTTTCAACTAACACAAAATGTGTTGGCACATCTGTGTTAATATCATTTTGCTGTTTGAATGGTGATCACAGCATTTTTTTTATCAACACCTTTCATTAGGTTTTTGGTATGTTTGTTATGTTTCTTGTTTTGTATCTGTACAATGTCACCATTCAGCAGAAATGAGATTCAGGATTGAGAAAGGCAAACTTTGGTCCTCAGCTTTGCTGAATTGGATTTCTGTTTGTGAGCCTCAGCATTATCTGTTTGAAATGTAGGGTTTTTTTGCAAAGGACACACTATATGAATGTTTGAAGATCAAGGGAAGAACTTTCTTTATTTTTTTAGCAAGAACTTGTTGAACCAAATAAAAATTTGTGAGTTATAGCGCTCTCTTTCAAAAACAGAACAATGACATAGAAATTTGTTTAATGCTGCCTCCTCTAAATCCTGCGAAGTGTTTTGACATGTCCTCTCAATACAAACATGCACATATTATTATAATGATTATTATGATATTACATTGTTTTAATAAGAAAAAAGCCTTGTAATACTGTTGCATGTCTCGTTTGTTACAAGTGATCACAACAGTTGTCATTTGGGTGGAAAGACAGCAGAAGGTGAGATGGTAGAACACATTTGGGCTGAAATAATTAATGACGAAAGGAGCAGCAATGATTTGCCAACTGCCATTAACCTCCAGCTCAAGGTGACATGGATAGAAACAAAATTTATGCATGAAAGAAAATGGAGAACTGCAATATAATAGCAGGGAAGTTTTCCGTTGGCAATGCCAAATCAGGCCTTTTAGTGGAGTCCTGTAGCTCAGTGGTTAGAGCACTCGCTTTGCAAGTGAGAGACCTGAGTTCAATTCCAGGCAGAGGGAAACCTTGGGCAAGTTTCCTTACTCCACACACCTAATGATAATCCCTCCAAAAAACAAAACAATAATAAATTGGTCATTTTCAATCCATGACTGTTTGTGGGACATTGCTGTGTGCAATTGGCTGCCGCGTTCGCCCACAAATATTCAGTCAATTCACTTTACAGTATATTCTGTGAAGCGCTTTGGGACGTCGAGAAGACGTGAAAAGCGCTATATCAAATGCAAGCATTATTATTATTATTCTTTGTATTGTTTGTCCCCCAATGGGTCCTTGATAAGGACAATAGAAGGATTTATTAAATAGACAAAACTTTTTGTTTTACATCACGAGCAACAATTTTTTTTCTACATAACAAGCAACTATTAAATGTTACAAAATGTGATTTTGTTTTTTTTGCTAAGCACAGCTATCCGAGCAATCTCAGTACAGGTCTCGGTAGAAACTGGAGCATTCACGGTTCTTCTTCACCCAGCTTCTCCCAGTGTCCTGACCAACACTCCCCTGAATAACATTGGTCATTTGCTCCGTGGCTGTTGAAAGGACATCTCTGTGCACAATGGCTGCCTCGTTCACCTAAAAAACACGTGGGCATTACACTTTACAGTACATCCTGTGAAATGCGTTGTCTACCTGATGTCAAAGGAGCAGTATCAAATGCAAGGATTATTATTAATAATAATAATACACTGTAGTAATAATAATACAGCCAACAATAGTTTGAGACCACACTTTAAAATGGTCTTGCTGAAGGTGGAGCACTTGAATGGAAGTGCATTTTAGCCGCTCTACAAAAAAAATTGTTGTGTTGAATCCGTGCTATTACTGAGATATATTCAGTCTACAGAATTCTAGTGTAACGAGGGCACATGGCAAAGCCCTGAGGATAAAAAAAAAGTCAGCCTAATTTCAAGAAACCAGATGTGGATCTTGGATTTTCCTGTTGAATAAGCTGTAAAATACAATCACAGTGCAGTGTCCAAACCTGCATATATTTAACTAAACTAGGATTATAGAGAATGCTTGAGCGAAATTTAATAAAAGTGCGCAGTATCTCAACAACAGAAAGTTCTTGATAGATCACAAGGAGCACTATCGATTGGCATTCAGATCAATGCACATGTTTATTGCATGCACACAGATGACCACATTTTCACCGAATTTACTGGGTTTTTGTTTGCTTCAAATATTGTCCCATCCAATTTTCTCCCTTTTTTTGATGTGAAAAACGAAAAAGACTTCTCGATGCACATGAAAGGACGTAAAGGTCCCTCCTACTACATTGCTGTGTCTTGTGACGTACATGCATTTGCCATATTTTTACATTGTTTAATTTTGGTAGCAAAATGCAGGTACAGTATTATTCTAATGTCAAGCTTGGTGAAATAACTGTCGTGGGTACCAGTATTTGCATAACTGCAGTTATCACCAGAATATTGATTTGGATATAAAACAAAATTATCTCATCATTTTCTAATTTGCAAGAGTAAAGTTATACTTTATGCCACGCTGGAGATTCTGAGACTGGCACCATCTTAACATTGGCCTCAAATTGATTGAAAGGTAATTTACATCAAATAACTGAAGCTCAGGACTGTGATGCCATTACTGAAAGAGCTTGATCAATCTTTACATGTGAATTTTAGTTTGTGATCCACCCCCCCCCCCCCACCCCGCCCCGCCCTAGGTTAGGATTTTCCCGACTGCTGGAGAAATTACTGCCTGACTTTGACTTCGCAAGAAAACTCTCGTGCTGTAGCCTGTGTCTTTGTTGTTAATATTTGATTACCTCGACTTCCTGTTCGTAAGGATGGGGTGATCCTTCATCCTTGTCCAAACTTCTGCCTTAAAGAGCCATTTCATTCGAGTCAGGATCCCACGGTTCATTAGCAAGCAAATGTGTCTTAAATGGTCATATTGTTAATGTGTTGGAGGAGCAGAGAGACCAGAGGGTCCAGATGCACAAGTCGTTAAAGGTGGGAATACGAATAGAGAAAATCATAAATAGAGTGAATAGAAATTGAGGTTTATATATAATATAGTGTGTGTGAGAGAGAGAGAGAAAGATACAATGCATGTGAAAGGAAGTCATGTTCAATTTATACAAAACATTAGGTAGCTGTAGTTGGAAGTATTGCATCCACTTTCAGGCATTCATTAGAAAAAAGACAGTTCATTAGGATGATACCAGGAATGGGAGGTTACATTTACATGCAGAGATTTAAAGAGTTTGGATTATTTTCTTCTTCAAGTGAGAAGTGCAAAGGGTGAATCAATATTATAAATAGTTTTGAAAGGGAAAATCGAGAAAGACTATTAGAGTGAGTGACACTGGCATGGAGCCTGACATGGCAAAGTTCTTGGTGCTCCACACTCATTTTGTTTAGCACACGATTTCTTACCTGACAATAATAATAATTATAATAACAATAATCCTTGCATTTGATATAGCGCTTTTCACGTCGGGAGGACGTCCCAAAGCGCTTCACAGAACACACTGTAAAGTGAATTGACTGTATATTTGTGGGCGAATGCGGCAGCCAATTGCGCACAGCAATGTCCCACAAACAGTCGTAGATTGAAAACGACCAATTTTTTTTATTATTTTTGGTTTTGGAGGGATTATTATTAGGCTCTGTGTGGAGTAAGGAAACTTGCCCAAGGTTTCGCCCTCTGCCTGGAATTGAACTCAGGTCTCTCACTTGCAAAGCGAGTGCTCTAACCACTGAGCTACAGGACATCCACGATACATGTATGTCGCAAAAGTGGCACAAGATTAACTTCCTTAAAAAGCTATAAACATTTAATTTGAATCAGAAACCCACACAGCAAGCAAATGTGTCCCAAAAGGCTGTGGATGTTGGATCCATTCAAATTTTCAAGACTGAGGTGGATAGATGTTTGCTAGGTCAGGGGATCAAGGGATATGGGGCAAAGACTGGGATTTCGAGTTGAGGTACAGATCAGCCATGATCGAATAAAATGGCAGAACAGGCTCGAGGGGCCGAATGGACTATTCCTGTTCCTATGTTCCCCTAAAAAAACAAAATTCTCTAAATTTACGTTTTTGTGCAGGATAACTTTGGAGGTCATTGCCAGTGTTATTTGCAGTTAGTGGTGCCAAGTTTAATTCACAAGCCATCAGCCATTGGGAGGAGTGAAACCACAACAAGAGCTTGCTTTCATGTGGGATTAGTCCTTGAGGTACTTAACCATCCATGACCTGAGATGTGATCAAAGTTATGTTGCGTTGCTCAAGGACAAGGGAAGACTGTGGGGGCAGTTCTGAGGCAAGCTCGCCAGATGGAAAGTTCAAACCTGCATGTGTCACGGAAATGTCCGAACTGTAAAGGGGTTTCTATAAGCTATCAATCATGGCTCACTTCTTCTCCATAAATAGGCAGGAGAAGACAGGGATTGGGCTTTGCTGCTGAACCACTGAGGTAATTACTGCTGACTTGCTTAGGTAACTTCCCTTGCTTGCCTTTGAGATTCACAAGCCATTTTAAAACTAATGACATGCTGGGTTTGAGCAATGACTTTGCTATCTCCAGCTCCTCCTTACAATAACCAGAAAGACAGAGTGAATGTTTTAGAATTCGCTTTGGTATAAAATAATTGCTGTAATATTCAAGAAAAATTTAGTGTTGGAGCAATTACTTATGTACGCAGGGGACTAATTAACCTTCGCCATGTTGACTTTCTTCCCGAGTTAGTAACCTTCAGTCATTTAGAAAGATTGGCTTCATTAAGTGTGGATTTGCTCACTGCCCATAAAGCCAGCTGATGGTGGTAAAGCTTCCCCACTTTTAAAGCCTTGAATCTGAAATGGTTTGCGTGTTGTGAAGCTTGGAATATATCTTGCGAACTATGTTTTTTGGGGAGGCATTTATTTCAGTGTGATACTAAAACTGGAAGATCTTATGTATCCTCACATTCTACATCTTCACCACAGTGTAGTGATCACTGCGTACCAGTAGAATTATTGACCTATTGGGTGGTTCAAGGGACATTACACTCCTAACTCAGGAGCAAGGAAAATTATAGTTAGTGTCGTCCGAGATAAAAAGGTAAAAAAATATAAACTGTATATCTTTAGTTTGAATTAAATCTACTCAGACCTTGGTGCTGAGCTGACTGACTGTTAATAGATTTTCTTTCAGTTGAACTGCTCAGCATTCTGACCACCATCAGTCTGTTGCCTGTGAGAAAGTAAAGCGACCGCTAGAAGCCATTAACGACCACCTTAGGGTAATTGTTTAGTGCCCATTTTCAGTAAATCTGAGTGGCAGAAAAGGTGGGTTTAAGGTGGTGTTCAGAATAATAGGTGTTGTGATACATTACCAGGGACTGTGTGATGGAGGGAGGTTTGGGATGAGGTGCGCGAGAGATTCCGTGTACACTTGGAGCTCGATGCAGTTGCGCATCTAGAAACATAGAAACAGGAGGAGCCATTCAGCCCCTCAAGCCTGTTCCCCCCACTCTATAAGATCATGGCTGATCTATACCTCAATTCCAATTACCCGCCCTTGCTCCATATCCCTTGATACCCTGACCTAATAAATATATATCTCCAACCAAAATCATAATGGGATTTTAAAAACTCACAAAGATGGTGAAATTCCTGTAGAAACGGTCTTAAAACTAGGAAGTATGACAACATTTGATTGTTTCTGCGAAGGTCATTTGCTGCATATTTGTTTCTCACCAGTTCTGAACAGCAAATTTTAATGTCCTCTCTCTACTGCACTGATTGACAATAAAAACACAGTATAAATGCTGCTTGCAGTGAATTGCCAAAACCAAGTTGTTCTGCAACAAAATCAGTTTTGTACCGCCCAAGAACATTCATTTTGATGACTAGGTTCACAAGTCAGTTAGAAACACCATACAGGAGAATTTTTCATGGACATGAACGCAACATAACAAACACATGGCAGGTGCTCACCTACAAAACACACAGTCATTACTGTTTAAAGTATATCCTGTAAAGCACTTTGAGATGTCCTCCTGATATGAAAGGCGCTATATTCAATGCAGGAATTATTATATGCACAATATTCACATCTCAGCAAAAGCTCTGGTGCCTGTATTTTCATGGTGTTTAATTTTCTGTTAATTCTAAAACACATTAATTATAATTGAAATGGGTAAAGTTTTAGTCGTAGCCTTAGTTTAAATGAACGAAGCCCTGACCATCGATGAAATGTAAATCTCCATTTTTTTAAAGAAAAATTGGAAACTTGAAGAAAGTTTTAATTAACCAGAAAAGTAGATCCTGCTCGTTTCAGGTTCTGTTTCAGTGGAGGATTGACTTTTCTTTCCCCTCTGTTCACTAGGTTCTAAATGTCTCTTGTGTACTTACATGTTTGTTTTGCTTCTAAACCCATTTTTCTCCGCTTGAGTGGACTCCTTCTGGCTGCACCCTCTTGTTATGGGATTTGATATCCAATGAAAATACCATTAATTGTGTCCTTCGATCTGTAACGCAACTCATGCACATGACGAGCACCTTGTACTGTTTATCAACTGTTCTCGTCACAGTGATCCAACAAGAATATAACTGGTTTGTAGAGGCGAACAGTGAGGAATGTTAACATGTGTCTGGAAAGGTTTGGTGCCTTTAACAACCTTGAAGTCACAGCCACATGAACCATTACTTTTCACCCTCAAGCCCTTGTCAGTCAGAGCTGGGAGCTGAGCAGTGCAGAAGTCAATACACAAACACATGTGCTCCTAAATGTAACCTCTGGTGGACAAACCTGATTATCTTTACAGCACGAGTTTTGAGAAAATAATAGTTCTATAGTATTGAAACCAGCTCCTGGAGCTGCTGGGTATAAATCAGAGGGAAAATTGCAACAGGAATAGAAAGTTGGAAGCTGCAATTAGCTCAGGAGATGTGTTGGGAACATTGCAAATTAGACAGTGCTCTCCTGCTCCAGGTGCAGATCCCAATGCCTGGCTCCCTCCTCTGTCAGGAGACTCTGCTGTTAAAGCGAGTCGTGCACCTGGAGCGCTTCAGGAAGAAGATACTACACATAACCAGAAGGCAATGTTGCCTGACCATCCCAAGACTCGGAGATGACTTCTGGTGGTCATAAATGTCTCCGTATTGCCTACACTTTGTGTTTCTCCGTTGAAGTTAAGTATTTCAATAATTCTTCGATCCTTGCTGCACAGCTTGACAAACACTTAATTGCTGATCTTGTGTGAGTTGCCTCGGGGTAGGTTTGTGAAGGCAACGTGAGAAAGCAACAACTTTTGCCAAGTCTGCCTGGAGCTGCTCACTGATATCTTCGAGCATAGGCAGAATCTTGTCCATCACAATATTTCAACCGAGAGGCATTTTTGCTACGCGATGCACAATTTTCGCCTTATTGGGGAAGTCGTGAGAAAAAAAAGGTGTCAGCAGAACACGGGATAGCACTCTTGATAGATTCACCATCCGATCAAAAATTACAGTACTTCACAAAGCAGTGCGAAATGTTAACTCTTGCTGCGTCCAAATGGGTTGTTGGTCTCTTACAGTGAGTGCTGTCATGTTGAAAGTGGGGGGGAGGGGTGAAAGTTTGCTAAACGTAATTCCAGAAACAGAATGATTACGTTCACTTAAAGCTGGAGTTTCTGAAAGTGTAATGTAGCATTCTGACGCTGTGATCCCATCGAATGTTGAAAGTTGCTGCAGTTAACTAACAATATAGTATAGAGGGAGAAGTCCATTGGTATTGCACACTTAATCATGCTCACTGCATACAAGAGCTGTTTCTGTTCTGAAGATACGAATGGGGAAATTATATCGCTGTCTGGCAAACGTTCCCGCTGCTTGTCCAGCTAGGAACATCCTACCCATTAGGGCTTTAGCTTGCAGAGTTAACAGGAGCTGAGTAGAAGGATTCCCTGCCTCCAATGACTGATCGAATGGGTAAATGTAAGTTGCTGGCACTTCAAAGACAGAGACACAGACAGATATTGTTTTTGAAATTGGGAGTGTGCTGCAACTTAAAACTAATCAGCATTTTCAATGGTCTAAGAGTTTAATTTCATACATATAGCTATGTCTACATTCAGCCAATCCCCTGAGGACTCTTGCACATCTCAACAAAGACAAGGCTTTTTTGTATTTTGCTTCAAGGAGTTTCCTCATTAACATGAGTGGAATGCAGATCATATCACTGGAGTTCCACGTATTTCATTGCTGTAACTTAAGTTGCACCTCACCATAAAACACACGATAGAAATTTACGTTGAACATCTCCTTTAAACTGAATTGTTCCACCTTCGTTGCCTTGTAAATGTGATCTGATGTAGGTTGACTTATCAAATGGGAAGATCAAGGCGTATTCTTAGCGATGCATTGAGAGGACCTGTTTCTCTCCCCTGGAAAGCAGTCGCTTTGATTGCAGGTTAATACAGGTATTGAACTTTGAGAATTAATATCTTTGAAAATTAACGCCAGAAAAACAACTGCAGACTCCAAGTGTGGAATTCAGCGCTAGTCAAGCAAATCCAATCAGACTGGTTACATAAAACTGGAACATAAAAGGAGCTGTAAAAAACACGAGGTGTGGCATAACATTCGCAGAAGGTTCTGTCAGGTATAATAAAGGTTGGTGTAAACAAAAGATTGAATTTGACTTGAGCAGATTAACCGGTTATAATTGCACCAATCTATTTCGGAACCAGCTTGGTTTTGTTTGCTTCGGTAGGTCAGATTTTGAATGGTGTTTGCTCTTAAACCTTAAACTGGATATTTTATCTGGGTTATTTTATATGTTGTTTTAGTGCTTGTTGTAGCTCCTTCCCCTACATGGTTCTCTCTGAATTTTTCCTATATTTATTGCTGAAATTATCTGCACAAACAGGTTAGTGCAACTCACTCTTCTGATTCACCAGCAAATGTCTTAAGGGCGAAATCCAAGGCAAGTTTCCTTACTTCACACGCCTCTGTTTACCTAGCAGTTAGTAGGAACCCGATTGTTAGTCGATTGGCGGTACTTTTTCCTGGGGGTAATAATCCCTTCAAAAAAAGAGTGCTCACTCGATCCATGACTGTTTGTGGGACACTGCTATACGCAATTGGCTGCCCCATTTTGCCCACAAAATACAATACAGTATATTCTGTGAAGCGCTTTGAGACGTTTCGAAGACATGATAAGGCACTGTATCAAATGCAAGGATTATTATTATAATTATTATTAATCTTATTAAATGTAGGTCAAATGTATCATTCACGTTTCTCTGCCCTGCACCAAGTGGCCCATCCAATGTGGGAATGCCAATATCAACAACAACAAATTACATTTGTGAAGGGCCTTTATTGTTGGGAAGATGTCCCAATATCATTTGGGATTCACGTTGGAAGTCGCGTCCCCTCGATAAGATGTCAATCTTCAGCTTTGTATCTGTTTGTGTTTAATTTCTTTTGTGGTCCTTTGTGGCTTTTGCATTTATAATTTAACTCTATTAAGGGGAATTTGAGGAGAGGGTGACCCCTTTAAAAAGCTCAGATGTTACCCTTGACCAGATGTTTTGAAACAGCTTTGATTAGAAAAATAATGCCATGGGATCCTCTTGTGGGGCACCAAACACTTGAATGTAAATTGAAGTGTTTTGTTTATCAGATTGTCATGATAACTGTATTATCTCCATTACTGTTATGACATGATTTCCTAAATCAATAATGCGGAGTGCAACTCACAAGTGCCGCAGTTAATTTTACAAGTCCTATTCCTGCCGACTGTGATAATTACAATGGGAGTGTGGCAGAACTGCTCTATGCTGGAGGGTTCATTGAAGACCTGAAGACTCGTGTTAAAATATAAATCTCGAACGACAATTACACTCCCGTGTTTCTATTTGGAACAACATTAAGGGGGTCAGTTTCCAACTCTTGGAAAATGCTTCAAGAGTTTAAAAGTTCAAGTACTTTTCATTCTTATCTCTAGACGTGTGTGTGTACGTAATAAGACTGAAGAGCAAAAATGTTTTAAAATTGCAATGAAAAAGGGCAGTTGCTTGCCCTGCTTGTACTGGTGGATGTTCTTCATTTGGATGAACAGTCTTGATTTCCCTTGAAATACATTACTTTCACTGACACTCTGTGTGCAACTGCTGTGTTTGTAGGGCGTCATGTATTCGGATGTATTTTCATTTACACTTATTCTTACCGATTCTATATATAGAATTTATATTGAGCCAATATAGATTCTAGTATTCAAACATTAGGACTGAACCGTTGGGCAAGTTTCCTTACTCCACGCTCTGTTTACCCAGTAGTAAGTATGAACCCGGTTGTTAGTCGATTGGCTTTTCCAGGGGTAATAATCCGTTTAAAAAAAAAAAAAATTTGGTCACTCAATTAACGACTGTTTGTGGGACGCTGCTGTGCGCAATTGGCTGCTGCATTTCGCTGACAAAATATACAGTCACTTCACTTTCACTTTTCACAGTATATTCTATGAAGCACTTTGAGAAGTCTGGAAGATGTGATAAAGAGCTACGTCAAATGCGAAGATTATTATTATTTTTATAGTAGAATGAGGGTTTGATATTGTAATGCTTCGTGAAGGGTCCGTTTTAGTCAAATTCAGCCTTTGAGACTGTTGTCGGCACAGATTGCCCATCAGCCATCGGAGCAAATTGACTGATTTTTTTAATATATTAGAAATAAGTTAATATTTCCCCAATAAGAAATAAGTACAACCATTGCGTTGCTCTTTTATAAAAGCCAGCTCTAAATTGGCTTTGGTGAGAGTGGGTTGGGAGTGAGAAGAGTTGTGTAACTGTCCAGAGGAATTGCTGGTTTGTCCTTATTTTGTTTAATGGTTATTTGGTGGTGAAAGACCTGTGGAAAACAGTCAGAGGGAGCCTGCGGAGTGCATAGCAGGGTTAGTTAGCAGAGTGAAAATGAAGGACTTTGATTACCATCGCCAGGCTTGCAGTTGTGGAAGGGATAGAGGAAACCAGGAAGTCCTGTCCTGCTTCAAGCAGCAAATTGTAACGCTTTGAATCTGATTGTTTCCCTTGTAGGAAGTGATTCTGGAGAGCAAAGTGCTGTTAATTTGTCAGGCCTGATTTGCATTTCACAAAACAGAATAAGCCAGGGTCTTGTTAGACATACTTCAATTACTTCCTTTATTGTAGGCTCCATTGTTTTTCCTGCGATAGTTGTTAGGATAATAGGCCTACATTTCCCGGGGTCATGAGTCTGACCTTTATTTTAATAAAATCGCAGCATCAGCAATGTTCTGAGCATTCTCGCTCTCGCCTGTAGTTAATCATCAGAGGATTGTTTCAGTTTTCCCTATGTCTATCCTCATTTCCTTAAGTATTTTTCGGGAGATCCCATGTGGCCCACTTGCATTATGAATATTCAAGCATTCGTTTTTTTAATGACCGTTTAATTTTTAACCTCCACTTTTTCCAGGAGCTCAGATGGATCCTGGTGTACGACAAGCAGCTTGAAAAGACCAAAACCATTGTCCTTCTGGGTCCAGCGCTAATTGTGGTAAGCCAACACTTTGTAATACAACCGTGGTTCCCTCTCGCTGTCAAATCGCACTTAACTTTCAGCCACCCTCCCACTTTGCTAATGCAAAACCATCAGCTTTCAGATACATAAAACTCCAAGATTTGCTTTCTCTGGTCTAATTGTTTCTCTTTCCATATATCTGCTTGCGGCATCTCCGTGTGTTTGAAGGGGATTCTTAAGAAGCCACGAATGAGATTTTGGTCTTAAAGTTGATTTGCCGCTCTGCTCATCTGTAGTTATTTTCCCCAATGTTTTTGGATCAAACACAGTCCCACGCACATCATGTTTGTACTGATCACAAGCAACCATGTGATTCTTCACTTTACATCATTCTTTAAATGATTTAAATTCACAATAATTATTAACTGGTCAAAAGTGAACCCACTTTTGTCAAGCACCTTGATCGAGAGCATCATTTTGTGTTGGTCACAGGTAGCAGCCCTTTCTCTATCATATTTTTGTTTGATCCCAGATTTGGACAGAGGATGGATTAAATAATATACATGTGTTTAAGAGGAAGCTAGATATACTCATGCGGGAGAACGGAATAGAAGAGTATGGCAGGGAATAAGGAATGGGTGGAGACTCGTGTGAAGAATAACAAGTAGGGCAGAAAGGCATGTTTCGTGCTGACAGTGTAAATCTATGTTTAGTCAGAAGGCTATGAGTTCAAGCCCCAGAATAGGATTGAAACACATAATACAGGCAAACTCCTGTGCAGTGTGGAACTGAGAGTGTGTTGTTGGATGTTTCTATTCTTTAGGGAGCTGGTGATTTAGATAGACATTAAAGGTTACATGGTCATATCTCATAGAGGAGCAAGGAATCCTCCTAATGTATTGGCCAATATCAAAAGGCACCTAATTACACAGTTATTGGTCATTCATCCCATTTCTTTTCGTGAGAATGCGCTGGTAGAGATTAGCTGATTCATTTGCCTATTAAATCGTCACCACACTTAAAAGGAACACATGGAGAGCGTTTAGCTCAATCATATTGCTAATATGTATTTATTCTTATAAACATTTCATACTGTGTTAAAACTATTTCCCCACCAAAAAAAAAGTTAATTACTGTAGCCAACAGTATAAGGAAACATAATGAAATGGCTAATGTCTAGCTCACTATAAAATATTGGATAGTGTCCTGCTGATTGTGAAGAGCCAGGCACAGCAAGTCCTGCGGTATCTGAGGATGTGGTTCCAGTTTATTTAATCAGATAAAGGATAATTTTAGTCAATAATTTTAAAATTTGTATTGCTGTGGTCTTTCCTTATTTCACTGCGTTTCGCCCACAAAATACGCAGTCAATTCATTTTACAGTTTATGCTGTGAAGCGCTTTGAGACGTCTCGAAGACGTGATAAGGCGCTGTATCAAATGCCAGGATTATTATTGTTCCCATTTCCCAGACAGTATATTGAAACCATAAGAATTGAGGACAGCTCAACCCTTCTCAACTGACCTGTCTATCACCCGGTGAACACCCTCAAACCCATAATCTGCTCATCATGTTTCTTGATGTTGTCACATTAGAGCTGTACAGAGTTATTCTGTGACTCTGTAGAAGACCTTCTTGTTAGGATGTGTCTACAGTCACCTACCCCTTCCCCACAGCTCAGCATCGGGCTCCGCCACTGTTAAATGCTCCGGCATGAAGGGCGCTAAGTAAACGCAAGTTGCTGTTGTTACAACGCCCTTCTCTGTAGCGTGGCTCCATCAGACAGTAAGCCACCAGCCGTCCGCAAGCTTTCAATCAACTTTCAAGAGATGGATTTTACTTCACATGAGGGCACAGCTCTGGTATATGTTTCAGCTAAATTGATGGATCAAACCTTGACTGTGGATAATATCATATTTTAACAGTGAAATGTTTGTAACCAGAGGGATGAATTTGAAAAAAAAAAGTTGCATTTGTTGTATTGATTATGAAGATAATGGATGTTGTTCTACTGTTTGCAAGGATTCTACCATGATCCCAGTGTGAGTGTCTGAACTTGCTGATGCTTCACTGACTCATGATTAACTACTTTCAGGAGTCGAGCACCAGAACCCTCTTGGAGGCAACTCAGGCCTTTACACAGGCACCAACAACAGGTTTTTTTATGAAAAGGTGAGGTCAAAAGGACCGAAGAGCCTTCTTCATCCGAACCGATCTTGTGAAGTGTGTCAGACCTGTTAGAGGATTTCCTTGACTGCGCCTTTGACCATGACACTGCATGTGGTCACCATCATCCTTCCTCAGGGTAATGCCACAGGCTGAGGTTGCACCAATTTATGTACAGAAATATTATTTCTCATTGACGAGACCGGGACCGGCCATCTTTAGTCTACCTTTCCTATTCACTCTCCCTCCAGACAGTACCATTACCCTCCCGAAATTGTCAACGCTCTTCTGCTCCATTCCCCTTTATATTTTGCAAGCTTCCTCTCTTTGCAATTGTGCGACAATGTTTATCTGGTGCTTTTCAGAAGCGAATAATGGATCTTGCTGCCCATGTGTAACAGACAGGCGTTTTGGCCCTATTGTACTTCACCAGTTATAATAGATTGCAGAGAAAGACCTTCACATGATCTGATCTTCCTCGCATCTGCTGATTCCATTATTGCTTTGAAGAGTTGTTCTTCTAGGCTTGTTTTAATGTATGCTAAGGTAGTGTAATCACAGGTATGTTTGCTGCCTAAACACCCGGTTTAGTTAATTTCACCACTCAGTTATTTTCAGTTTATTAATTGGTTATTATGGCAAACAAAAATACTCAACCTTCTCCCCAAAGGTGCTTCACACAAACATTTTTCCCGCAGATTGAATTGTGGCACATGTACTTTTTCTCACACAAACAAGTTTCGAGGGAATCAAATATTAGACCGACTCAATGTTTGTGAAAATGAATACGAGGGCTTTTTTGCATTTGGAGTCAAATTGCATTGAAGGACACATAAAGAACCAATTCTACCTCGATAGTTGGCTTTTGAGTAAAACTTTAAACCTGTCAGCCAGTGGAATGATGTAATATTCCCCCGGCAACATTTTTAGGCATCAGGAATATCTTTATGGTTAATACCAATATTTAATTAATTGACTTATATTGATAAGGATTCATTTGTTCTGCTAAGAGGTTTCAAGGGGTATTTTAGTAATAGTCATGCTGGTGTATAGATCATTGCTGCGTGCATAAAACCAGCACCTAATTAAAACAGCCCCTTTCTAAGCGCTGAGCAGATTGGATACACAATAAATCTGGAGTCATGAAGGATTAACTTGGCAATCAAACTGAATCAATCAATCAATCAATTGACTGAAATTCTAACCTTCCAGTGGAGGAATTCACAAAAAAAACTTATCGTGTCTTAAAAAAGACCGAAACTACTAACTGTAAACCCTAGATCAATTCAAATAGAAAACTCTTTGAAACTGTCCCAACATGATTGCAATCATTTACAGTTTCCATCGAAACTACTTTACAGTTTCTATGTATCGAGACAATTCAGTTTTTTTAAATTAAAAATTATCTTAAATTAGAAATTTACAGTACCTTGCCTGACAGCTATCCAATATTTTGACCGTGGAGCAGGTTTTTCCAACATAGTTGTAAATTGTTTGCATGGTAAACCCAGTTACATTTGAATTTGTGCCAATGTATAAATCTATCATGCATAGTTTATAAAGGATCTGCTGGGAAGAACATTATTTCACTAGCGTTTCATATGAGCAATATGTTGGAGCTGCATCATACCCAGAACTGATCCCAAGTTGACATTTCAATGTTGAACTCATGTCAGAAAATTATAGAAAACTATGTCAAACATTTATTGAACATCGCAAATGGAAAATGGGTTATAAATTAATGTGCACACAGCTTAACAATGATTACATTTGCACCGAGATTAAGTTGAATGAATGAACTGGCCTTTCTTTGGGTCGTTAAGAAATATTGCTTCACCTTTCTTTCACCTCTGCACTTTGTACATTCTATGACGTGATAAGGCACTGTATCAAACACAAGTATTATTATTAGTAGTAGTATTATTGCAATTAGATGTCGATAGAACTTTTTGTAAGTGGAATCCGTGAAAAAATTTAACAAAACGACTAACAAAGAGGAAAAGAATCGTAAGTAATTGTCATGAAAAGAATCAAATACAGATTAGCTGTTGGATTTTACTGAGCGGTCCGGTGTAAAAACATGGCATTTCTAGATTTATATGGCAAAAGCTGCCCTAAAAAACTGAAACAAAATCATTTGATATCCATTCACAATGATGAGCTTTGAAGAATTAAATGGAAAGACTTATTAAACACCCAGTTTATGTAAACTCTGAATTTTTTTAAAAGAAGTTTTTTTTTGCTCTGAGAATTATTTTAGGAGTAACTACAAAAACATTTCTGTGCCACATAATAGTGCTTTCATATCTGGAAGAGAGATCTGTGCTGCCTGGTGTTTGTTCTGTGAATTCATGTTTTGAACAAAATAATAATAATAAATTGAATGCACAATTTTTTTTGTTCTGGAAATGTGAGCATGTTAAATGAGATACAGGCAAGTTCCCGATAAGGTGCACGATACTGCTTTTGTGTTGGAGACCTGTGTGCGTCTCTCATTATTCACCCGCGTGGATTCAATTGCCGCCTTTTTTTTGTAACTAGTGGGCAAAGAAATCTTGAATTCCCTTTAGTTGACCTTGTGAAGCCGGAAGATTTATGCACGTAATTTATTTCAGTTCACAACTTGCTGCTTCGTTGCATTTTAGAATACCATTGTAAATTAGACTTCCTGAACAAATGAAATTTTGAGGCAAAGTGCTTTGGGTAATTAATGAATCGTCTTGAATCCTAAATTCTGGCGTTTTATTTTGCTGTTGATTCCATTTGATGTTTCTTTGGCCACTTCCCACCACATTGTCGTCTGTTACTAGTGTATCCACAAGTATGATCATTGGACAGGTCATCGTTTTGTCTGACAATTCAAGGTAAAGGAACAAAGGGCCATATTTAGATGAATTGTAGAAATACAATACAATACAAAATGACATTTATAAAGCGCCTTTCTCGTCGGGAGGACATCCCAAATATTGTAACTTATTGCTTTTGTTTAAATGGAAACTAGTCTGTTTTGAGTCGAAACGTAGAGGGTGGTTGATCTTCAGCTAGTTTAAATTGACTTATTTGCTCTGCAGAATTTGATTGGGATTAAAATCCAATTGGGAGACCACGGAAAACAAAAGTCAAATTAAGTGAAAACTGAAAATATAGGTTTAACACAAATGCTCATCTCCAGTGGCAAGGCATTTAGAAACTGCTTCCGTTAATTATATATTAAACCGCACTTCAAGATTTGAAGACAGCAGGAAAAGCCAATTTTTGGACCATGTTCTGATGTATAATTAATATATTGCAGAATAAACATTGTAATTTATTCATCTGTGTTTTGCTTCATGCACCCAAAAACATGGTGCCTATGAGCCACAGTGTGTGAAAGTGTTTATCTCGGCTGCTGAAAGTCATTAACCGCTGATGAGGAACACGGAGAGACATTGGCCCAAATTAGGAAACATCCTAAATCTGCTTCTGGACATTGTTACGTGGTTTGATTTTCGCTGTGTGGTACTTTAACCATTTCAAATCTCGTTATCACTGCAGTGCAAATCGATTGTATTCCAACTAAAACAGAGTAGATCAACACAGCACGGCAATGAAAGGTCAAGGTTTTTGTATATAATTAGAATTGCAGACTCTAGGTTAGGGTAGAAAATACAGCGATGAGGGACGTGTTAATGCCACACACTCTCGTGCAAGGATGAATATCAAATCCACTGTTTGGCAATGGTTGAAATAATCTTGAGAGTTCCGAGGGTGTTCGGGAGGATCAAATAGCACAGCCGGTCATGGTAAACTGTACATGGTTCATTTTCTGATAAGTAGAGATTGATGTTTTTGATCACTTACGGGAACATAAGTTTTTCGCACAGTTGCATATGACACGGAAATGTGCCATTCAATCCCAACTATTCCACGCCAGTGTTTACGCTCCACATGAGCTCCCATTGTTTCTATTCTGTTGTCAAACAGTGATTGACAATCAGAAGAGGGGAGCCCAGTTTTTGCGCCTCTACATGGGTTTATTCTGAATCAGATTGAAAGCTAGGTGGTGTGTAACTCTACAGACATGTCGCTTGCAAGCTGGTAGATGCAGGGACATGGGAGGTTCAAGCATCCAGTGTTAGATCATGTGATTTGCAACCATATTCTGCACTGATTATTGTACCAGAGGTTCCCAAACATCTGTTAATGTGACTGTTTCTGAAGACAGGCTGTCATATTAATGCTCAGTAATCCAGAATTGTCAGGGCTGGTTCACAGCCTTTTAACATTAACTATTAAACAAAAGTAACATTAGCAGATTTGTACTGAAGAATGAACATACCATAATAAGAATAATAAAATAAAAATCTGTGCATTTGATACAGCGCTTTATCAGGTCTTCGAGATGTCTCAAAGTGCTTCACAGAATAGATTGTAAAGTGTAGTGACTCTGTATTTTGTGGGCGAAACGCGGCACAAACAGTCGAGGATTGAGTGACCAAATTATTATTATTGTGATTCATTTAGTTAGTCATTTTTGTCAATGGTTGAAATAATCTTAAGAGTTATAATGGTGTTAGTTAGGTAGGATTAAGTAGCTAATAACATTACACTTGAACTGTACAGAGGAGAATGAGAGAAAGCAAACCTTCAGTGTGAGGATGGTGTTGATCTCTGTTTTTAATATTATTGTCTGATTCTTTCATCCTGTAGCTTTCTCTGCTCCCTGCATGTACGTATTGCTCACTGTAAGCGGTGACTCAAGCTGTGGTACAGATCTAGGGCCATCCGTTAACCTCACATGTCTGTTCACTGTGTGTGAGCCCAGACACTGAACCTCACCATGAAGGGAAATGCCAATTGAATCCAATCTTGACTTCACTTGCCTTGCACATGTGCACTTTACAGCAGATGCCACCGGGTAAACATCAAGAGAAGACATCAGGCCTCTCATTATTCCTATCCTATTGAATTGATTCTCCAGAAACTGAGCAGCAAACAATGGTTTTCTATGATTCATTTTCCACAGTTCAGATTGCTATTCTGTTCCCTCTACAATAAGAGTTTGTTCTTTCAGAAATTGGTTTGGGGTGAGATTCAGCAAGACATTATTAAGACTTCTGCTGCTTAATGTGTGAATTCTGCAGTGTGAGAATTCCAGGGTGACAAGGTGTGTAGAAAACAGTGGCCCTGATTACCAGTTAATATCCACCTGCACTGCTGTCATTTCAGCTGTTATTACTGATTCGCTTAGAGGATGGAGACAATTTTATACTCCTTATTACACTTGCATTTTGCCGAGCTATTCATGTGTGAGTCATCCTGACATGAGATTAATATCAGTCTAGTAACAACAGTAATAATAATAATAATCCTTGCATTTGATACAGCGCCTTATCACGTCTTCGAAATGTCTCAAAGCTTTTCCCAGAATATACTGTAAAGCGAATGGACTTTATTTTGTGTGGGCGAAACCCAGCAGCCAATTGTGCACAAACAGTGTCCCACAAACAGCCATGGTTTGTGTGACCAAATTATTATTATTTTTATTGAGCAGATATCATCATCTTGGAGAACTCAGTGAAATTGACATTGTTGTTTTAGACGGTACAAAATCTGGACAATGCCCGAGACCATCAAACAGTTCATATTTAAGAATCGGGTTGAAAGCAACGGGAAAGTGATGTTACTATTCAATAATAGTTGGGCTAGGAACTGTAGTAGCCATTGGTAAGGACACAAAGTAGTGCCAAACAAATAATGATGGAGCCTGGAAGTCGGAGAGTAGCAGCTCATTGAGTTCTGGAACCTGAACCTGATAGACGGATAATTGGAGTGTTTCCCCCCCCCGTTTTGCTCATTTGTGTTGAAGATTAAATACCGGATGGCGTCACATTTGCTGGTCAATGACAATGTTGGCAACAACTTGCATATATATATACCGTCACCCAGGGTGGCGTCTCAGAGCGCTTGTCCAGCCTGTACTGTGACAGGGCCACAGGCACTAGCTGCTGATATGTATCATGGGATGAACAGCACGATTACATGTTCATCAACACAAAGCAACATTGGCGTCTGAGATCAATGGAACTGAAAATGACAAGAGTTTCTGACTAGTTGCGGTATTAATTGAGCCGAGGCTTTGAAGGCACTGGGTTGCCAAGGTGTATGATGGATTCTGCAGTGTTGTCAGTCTCGGGAACAATGCTGAATCGGTGTCTTTTGTGACGATCATTTTTTTGGTCGGCTTCACTTTGCCGACACAATTAATAACGCTGCTGCAGAAGCTTAGTCCATTATTCCTCGATTGCCGTTCGAGTGAAGTGAATGTGGTATAACTAGCGTAAAAGAGCTGTGTTCAAGGCTCTAGCAGATTCCTTCAATGAAACATTTCAAAACAGACACACACGAGCAGTAGTTCTTAATTATTGGTGATCAGCCTCTACACCCCAAAACTCTGGAACTCTCTCCACCAATCCCTCCGCCTCGCCCCCTCTCTCCACACTTTCAAATCTTGCCTAAAGACCTTCCTTTTTGATCGTGCTTATGGTCACCTGCCAACCCCCCCCCCCCTCGTCCCCGCTCCCCCCTGGCTCAGGGTCAGACTTCGCCACTGTCAAGCACTCCAGGACGCTACACTGCATGAAGAACACTTTATAAATGAAGTCGATGTTGTTGTATCTATTGTAAACATGTTTTCATGTACAAATGTCTTCACACTGAGCAGGAATTTCACTGCTGTCACTAATATTTATGGAGTGGTGTAGCCATTGAGCAAAAAAAATTCAGATTCTTATGGGGACCTATTAATAACTAATTGAACTACAGAAAGTGTATGCGATGTGTATAAAGTTTATTGTAGTCTCTGACACAGTATTTTATCAAAATATTAAATTAATAAGCCTAGGGATAGCTCCATATTCTGAATATGAATATTTCTAATGTATACGGATTGCTACTTGAATATTAAGTATGCATTATAAAACTGAGGACAAGGGAGAACCCTGATTCAATCCTCCCATTATCGTGTGCGAAAGAAAAGTGTGCTCACCATTCACTATTATTGCCCTATTATTTAATGTTCACAGTCATTTCGATATTGTTCATTGTGAATACAGAATAGTTCTCTTCGGTTGTAAAAATCCACTTTTTTCCTACAAAAAAAACAATTTTCTGTGAATTTATGGCATCGAGTGTTACTGCAGGAGGAATAGAGAAACCTGGAGAGAGTGTTCAGATCCCCCTTTCATACTGTGGTTTGCGACAAATCATTTCCTGCAGTACAGGGATTGGGAATAGGAAATCGGATTTAAAACACTTTCCCTGCTCCCCGTTGCCCTAACAAGGGTCTGGGGAGCTCGGTTTGCATGTGCAGCCCCGTCAATATGCAAAAGCCTCTGTTATCTAAAGCACAACATTTATTGTTGAATCAGGTTTATCGTGCTCTGGTCTGCCCAGGAGGTGTCAGGGGGCCTGATTTTACTGGATTTTTCAGAATTATTTTGCACCACCTAATCTTTTACTGCAGCAAAATCAAAGACTGAGACTTCTTTGACGTGATTTCACAGGCAGGCGCCTACATACAGAATAGTCTGAGCTGGTTATTCTGTCACTTGTAGTCGTGATGCCTTTCTGGTTGGTTTAAGAAGTACACATGGACGTGCAGTGTAACATAGATTTGCAAATTATTCAGAACTGAATAACCCCGGAGAAAGTTCTTTTGCGGTAAGATGGAGAGCAGATCAGTGAGGTTCATCAACTTGCATTGAAAACACTGGATGTTTATCAACACTTGAAGAGTTAAAGTTAAGATCTGACCTTAGTGGGGGGGTCACCAGCTGAATGGATAAATCCAAAATACTTTGATATTCAATCATTGCCCATCAGGGGCTCTGTGAGTGATGGATTACATCCTTGAAAGATAAATGACATTTACAATAATAATATATAGATTTAAATACTTCTTGACGTCTGCATTAGTTTATCTGCATTCTGTAGTGTGCTGGCGGATTTATCATGCACTGATTCCGGTCGTTACAAATGATTACTCTGCATTTTACTATTTTTGACTGACCCCCAAACTGAAGTCCGAGTGGCGCTAATCTCCACACCTGTTACTGGTGACCAAGAGGTGCAAAGGAACAAAGAATGTTTATTTCCCTTTGATCTATTTGTTCCACAGCCAATAGAGCTTCTGACGGATGTCCTTGTAAGGCTGCCATTTTAAATCCTGACCTGTATTTGTTGTACAGTATATTTACGCTTCAATGCCGTGTTCAATGCATATTTTTCTGTCGTAGTAATAATAATCCTTGCATTTGACATTGCGCCTCATCACGTCTACAGGATATCTCAAAGCCCTTCACAGAATATACTGTAAAGTGAACTGACTCTTTATTCTTGTGGGCAAAATCAATACTTATCTTTTTTTTGCCAGACACAGAGATTGACATGTTCCTCATTAGACATGCTGGTGATATTGGCTGATCCCACTGTGTCTGGTGGGAAGTGTTGATCAGAATACTTGACGGTAGAGTAATAGCGAGGAATAAGTTGACCTGAAATCTCAATAAAAGAGCAAAGTTGATGTTCTCGCTTACAAAGTTGCTGCTGATAATGGTTTTCCAGGCAATGCATTTATTGAAGGTCATTTGCCAGTTCTCCAGCCATGCGATGTGCTGTTCTGAGTCATCCTGAATAATAATTGTCTCTTTCACACGATTGGTTTTCACACGCAGCTTTTGTGTCATTCGCAAACCTGGTGATTACCTTTCTGTTCTTCAAGGTCACCGGTGAAGATGAGAGAGAGTGCACAGTTCCTCGAGCAGATTAATCGCCATGGGTGTCCCATACTCACTCTCAGAAATTGAAACATTTTATATGGCTTGGTTTATTGGTGCTAAAAACCTTCGTGCTTTCGTTTGGACCAGCCGAGGTGACACCCCACTATGTACAGGGTAAACATGTCATGCTGAACCACGTGCATACTGTGGAAGGGGAACATTTCTGTTTTCAAAAAGAAAAATCTGGGAAGTTTTTTGAACTCTTGTTGTTGGTACAGTGAAGGGTTTGGGCAATCAGTCAGTCCCTGCTGTTGTTTGAGGAAGGAGGCATTTCTGGGACAAATATTTAATAAATCTTGTTTTATTTGTGGGCTGGAGGTTTCAGAAGAGGTTCATTTCGGTCTCTGTTGTACCTACTGTGGGTATATATATTTTTTAAGATCTATTGATTTGTTTGTTACAACATGCCCTTAAAAGTACCAGTGGGTATTTTGTGCATTATTTTCTCTCTGGGTTTTATTACAACACATTTTTTTTATAATCCTAAAAAGATTACTTATCTGTCTAATTTGTGATATCAGCCCCGTGCAACATGTTCTTATCTTGACTCTTACAAAGGATCTTGTTGAATTGCTTGTATAAAGATAAATATACTGTACAGTATCAAGTGACTTTCCCCATCTCTACAGCAGCTACATACTTAAAGAATCCAATAGGTTAGTTACACATGAGCTGGCTTTGCTAAGCCTCACCAATTCTATTTATCATCTTCAACATTTTTTTAAATTCTCCAGAATTGCATGCCGTAAGGTAATTTCCATTAATCTTTTTTTCCGCCCCCTTATTGAAAACTAACTACCTTGCAGGTCAAAAGATCATGTTTCTGCTCTGTTTTGAAGGGGAGAGGTATCCTATTAAATACTTCAGACCTCTGGCTATCTCGCTACTAGCTAAACAGAAATGAAGCATTATTGTCAGCCTTCCACTGCCTCCTCTTTAACATCTTTTTATATTTAATGCACATCATTTGAGTCTGATGATCTATTGACTTGCCGAGTGCAGCAAGAATCCTAATTACCATTTTACTGCTTGCTTGGACTTGAAAGTGTTCAGCTTGGTTGCCTTTTAAAGAAACTATAGCAACCCATTTATATAATAAAACCTCTGCTACGACCGAGTCATTTGCAGCTACCTTTTTTCTGTTCAAAGCATCCTCGGAGATGCTCAATATGATTTTATTCCCAAATTCCTACATGACGTTTGGTTTCCTTCCGTATATTTTGATATTTTTAAGAGGAATAATAATCCTTGCATTTGATAAAGTGCCTCATCATGTTATCAAAACTTCTCAAGGCACATTGCTGAATTCTGTTGTGAAGTTTAGGCTCTGTGAGGTGAACTCGGCAGCCAATTTGCACACAGCAAAGTCTCACCAATAGCCGTGAAGGGAAACTGGGAGCTAATCCCTTCTCTTTCTCCCCCCCCTCCCCACTTCCAAATCCCACCGAAGGACCTTACTTTTTGATCGTGCCGCTTCCCTCTCCCACAGGCAGACCAAACCTCGGTTTAATGTCTCATTGGAAGGACAGCAGCGTTTGTCCCGGCACAGCATTGGATTGTCAGACTAAACTAGGGGCTCGACATCAGCCAATATGACAGATCTCAGGGCAGGGGAGGAGAAGACAATCTTTCATAAATAAATTATTTGGGACCTGCAGCAGGATTTTGTGTGATCGGAAATTTAGTGAACTTGACAAGACATAAGAAGTTGTGCAGTTTTTTTTGTATGCCTTGTCGCCTGCAGCCAGATTAACCAGACTGATAGAAATTGTAACTTTTAACAACATTTGATAAAAGCTTGATTGAACAAATAAGTGTTGTACTGAGCTCCACTGAATCCCATTGTCGTTCGGAAGGAAGCCTTATGTCTGTCTTTCAATGGACTGATTTTTAATGTTACTAAAGAGCTGGTCGTTTGAAGTGGTTCAATGATAACAATTAGCAAACGCTGATTTGGGAGGTCAATAATAGTAGTTATTTAATACAATGCTTTCACATCAGAGGACATCTCTTACTGCTTCACTGGAGCCACATTAAAGTCAAGTGATTATATTTTTGAGGGCGAATGCAGTGGCCAATTAGTGCAGAGCAATGTCCCACAAACAGCCGTAAAGTGATGACCAATTTTATTTGGGGTGGGGGGGTGGTGGGGGGTTGGTTTGCTGGCTAAAACACATGGAGAAACTCTCTTCTCTTATGGCATCCCTAAAGTCCACTTGAAAATCCAGATAGGACCCTGGTTTTTCGTCTTATCTATAAAGCCTCTGGCTTCGCAGTGAGTGCGTTACCATACGAGCCAGACTGATACAGGGTTTGATATTTGTTACAGTCTCAAATGAATATAAAGTGGAGTGGACAGTATACACTGAGCTTCCTGCACCCCAGCCTTATGAGGCTGAGAGTGAAGCAAGCTTTGTTGCCAGCAGCATAAACTCACCTCGTTCTGTATTATATCAGCTCTGTGGTTACCCTGCCAGATGACATTTATTCCATGATCAAATTGTATTATTTTTGCCAAGCAAGGTAATTGCATATCTACGACTCACATGCAATTAAGTATTCAGAAGTTTGCTCCCCCCAGTGAACCAACACAATCTATTGGACAAATTGCTTCTAAAGGCTCTGAATTGTCCCCTAAGCATGGTGCAGATGAAGATTCAAGTAACCTTTGCTGTTACCACATCGATGGTGTTGCTTCACTGTAATAGAAATGAGTGCTTCCAGTATTTTTTTTCACAACGCAAGTCTATTAGGAACGTTTGTGAGGTGGAATGTGTCATGTTAAGGTGTTCATGTTCCTGAGGCTCTTCTCTAATGCCTCTCTTGTGATGTGAAGATTGGGAGGTTGTGTTTTTTGTGTTTTCTGTTCTTATTTTCAATCTCTCCCTTGATAAATAGGTATTTCTAGTTTGCAAGTAAGAGATTCATAAGCATATCTTGTTAGGAACCGGAGGCACAATTGAGATTTCAGATGTTAATACGGTACTGTTTATAGTATTGTTTTGAACATGTTTTATCATCATTATTATTATTATAATGTGTTTTAAGAGAGCAATTGTGCCACAGTTCAATTCACATCAAGGTGATGATTGTCACTGTGGAGGAATAACAATTGTTGTTGGTTTGTACCAACATTGGTTGAGCCACAAACTCGGAAGACTAACATTATTACATCAGAGATTAGTGCTTTACAGTCCACTATTCCACTGATTTTTTTTTGCAGCAGAGTCGAACAGACAGGGAACTAGGTCAAACCTGCTCAGTGGCTTCAAGCAGAGCAGAACCTTTCATCTTGATATGAATTCATACCCAGCCTCTGAGATAAGAGAACGAGCTGCGTAGCTACTCTCTATGCTAAACTGCTAATGAATTAGTCTGTTCACAATGACCAATCACTACAAAACATTTTACCTGGCACATTACATGTGTTCAGGAAGTATTTGGGATTATGTCTGACATAAAATCACAGCGTGGTGCAATGTAGGACCTAACCGAGCACCACTTACGCTCATTTTTCTGCACATGTCAGAATTAATTTTTCTTAATCTTGGAGCCAGAGATTGGGTTGGATTCAGATCGTGTTAAGGTGTATGATTTCTTTTGAATGTACGTAAGATATTTCCAGGTTTGAGCAAATTGTTGCATGCGCGACAACTAGTCTGCACCTGTAAACCAACCTGGACAGATGCTCTCAGGCTATGTGTCATGGTGCTGTACATCTGGTGCTTTCTTATCTGTGGGCCACCGAGGAAACTTAATCGACTCATTAAAAAGCACTCATAAAATAAATGGAGTAGAGCAGTGTCAAGTGATGGTTGCTCCTTTCTTTAACTTGGCTCTTATTAGACAACATCAGAGCTCTAAACGAATTGTTGCGCAATGCTCGTTAATTATGCCAACCTTTCCATTGAAACACTAAGGCTGTGGAAGCGTATAATTCTTGCATTTGACATAGCGCCTCATCACGTCTTCGAGCTGTCTCAAAGCGCTAAACGGAATATACTGTAAAGTGAATCGACTGTATATTTTGTGGGCGAAACATGGCAGCCAATTGTGCACAGCGGCGTCCCACAAGCAGCCGTGGGTTGAGTGACCAAATTATACTTATATCTTAAAATGTGTTTTTATTTTGAAGGGGTTATTACCCCTGGACAAGCGATCCGCCAATCGACCAACAACTGGGTTCCTGATCGAATTATTATACAAATTTTTAAGGGAGGCGGTCTTATCATTCCTGTGTGTTTTAAAATAGAAAAAGATGAATTATTGTGTTCAAGTTCACCGTGTGCATTTGTGTGAACGTGTTTCTGACTGTGTTACAGTTAACAGCAAACACGTTACTTGTGACCCAACTGTTACTGAAATCCGTGCAGAGTGAGCATTTACCTCATCAACTTTGAATGGATGAGATTTGATTTGATGCAAGTCAAGAAGCATTGTAATAACAATTGAAAGTATTTCATTTAAATTGCACAGGAAATTGATTCGCAGCAATTATCATTGACAAATATTGTAAATACAAATAGCACGTAAAAAACTGTTATCATCCTCCCTGGATTTATTGCTTTGCTTTGTGAAATCAAGAACATGTCACAAACACCAGTTAGAGTTTCCAAAGTTGCAACTGTAGTTCAATGGTTAGAGCACTCGCCTCACAAGTGAGAGGACCAGGGTGCGATTCCTGGATAGGATGAAATCTTAGGCAAGTTCCCTTACTCCTCACGTCTCTGTTTACCCAGCAGTAAGTTGGAACCCGGTTGTTAGTCGATTGGCAGATCGCTTTTCCAGGGGTAATAATTCCTTTAAAAAAAAAGCCTCGAAGATTGGATGAGGCGCTGTATCGAATACGAGGATTATTATTATTAATAACAGAGATAGATTGGTGGACTTGTGTACTGTGTTATGAAGTTGTATAGCGATGGTTGACCTTCTAGGTTTCCTGTGGGAGGTACTTTCCAACAGACAGGAAGGGAAGATAGAGTGAGCTCTAACAACATTTGTGTCAGCATCCCAACCTCTTAGTAGCAAGTTACACTTGGCAAAGCAAGTGACCTTCTCACTCTCTTGAATGGAGAAATGTGCATTGCTTTGGGGGAGGAAAATATGTTCAGTAAAAGAACTTGCAGAGATAGAGGGAGAGAGGGTGAGTAATAGTGCCATAAGGAGATGTTCTGAATCTCTGGAACTCCCTGCCTCAGTTTACCAGTTTTGCCCTCTCTTTGCCCATCTTCAACTCACAGCTGAAGATTTCACTCTTTGTCTGTGCCTTCGGTCACCTCACCTCCCACCCCCCTTTCCGGCTTGGCATCAAACTGTGATGCTGTTAAGAGCCCAGACGCGACCTGTGTGAAGGGCTCCCGTTATTTTCAAGTCGCCAGTTCCACCTCGTGAAGCATTTCTGTAGATACAAAAATAAATCCCCATCAGTAGTAAGTATCTGAAGCCCCAGCCTGGGAGTTGGGATTTGGGGACTTCACCGCTCCAAAGATCATATAAGATTGGCATTGGTTTTGAGCTACAAAATAAGGTTTTGCACTTGCCATCACCAAACCCACCTGAAAATGCCTGACTGAGACAGGTTTGGAGAGAATTGCATTCCAGCATCTGGGTTGCCTTCTTTCATTGCTGGTGCCATGATGTTGTGCATCTCAATGGGTTTGGTTTGAATGGAATTTGGTTCATGTGATCTTTGGCTCAGAGTCACACACGCGCGCACACACACGTGGAAATATCATTGAACTGCACGTAACAAAACCAGGCACAAAAGCCCTGCAAACCAACACACTTCATTCCAAAAGTCATCGGATGTTTCCTTATAACAGAGAAACAAATAGAAATGTTGTATTGGTTTGACATGCAAGTTTTGCTGCACATTTGTGTAATATATCGGGCCAATTGTTTCATTGTTTAGGTGTGTACTAAGTGAAATAAGGAAATAGAGTAATGTTGCTTTAGGTTGCAGACAGGATTTCCCCACTGAAATGAAATGGTGCAGATCATGTGCAGCTTTAAAGTGATTCCTAGTAAAGGTATCAACCATGGTTACGCACTCTCTAGTCAAATATAGCTTAATCAATCTTGCTTCTTGTGTGTTGCAATTATTTTATAAAATATTCATTTTCTGCCCTATAATCATGGTGCCAGGTGGTGCAGAGGGTTTAAAGTGCTTATTGCTTCACGTTTGGCACATGGTTTTGGCTCATAGCCAGGCTAATGATACAGATGTCTTCCATCACTCCTGGCTGTGGTTGTTGCTGTGTTGAATTGGGGATAAATTGAATTACCCTACTCAAAACTGTCCTAAACAGGTCAACAAATGGGTCATCTCGCTCAAACACCGGCAGTCTTGAGAAATGAAACATCCACTATTGAGCCATAGGAGATATGATTTTGAAACATTATCAGGGGCATGAGAAATAGCTTCTCTCTCCACCTAATAGCAATGTCGCTGATATGTAATTATTTTATTGCCGGCACCGGGTGTTGGAAATGCCAATTGCTCATTTTAACATTTGTGGATGCAGTTGTTCGTAGAAGATAAGTGGTGGCAGATAATAAGTGCTCTACATACAATTTACCAATAATTCTCTGGCAATTTCTTGATAAATGGACAGTTATTATCACAAAATCACAAGAGCAGCTTGGGTGAAAAAATCTCATTGGCCACCTCTCTCACTTCATCCATCCAGGTGTCAAGCCTATTGTCTTTCCATTAAGAGTATTGAGCTGTTTCTTAAACGAGGCCCAACGTTCGGCTCTCTGCTCGTTCCTGATTATTCTCTGTGTCGTGAAATGCTTCTATCACCAACTGTTCTCTTGCATGAAAATTGTCACATCAAGGACACGGAGTGTATTGGATCTCTCCTGACAGCTCCTGGTAACACAAAGACAGACCAACCGTAGAAAGAAATGAAATAGTGTAGTTTAATCTCTACATTCAGATGACAATTGCACAACCTTTGTTCTTGCAATTTATGTCTACCTCTGAACCATTTGTTCTAGACTTTTGCCTTATAATCATTCTCTGTGTATTCATCAATGTCTTGATTTGCATTACATTTGCAAACGTTTGTCGCTGATGTGGGTCGTTTTGTAAAGCCCTTTGATTGAAACAGCATCATTAAAGTAGTGTTGGCAATATCTGACATTGCTATGAACTACATGAATACTTCACACGATATGCAGGAGGTTGCTGGAAACCTAGTTCTGTTCTTTGATTACCCTCCACGTACCAAAGGACAGGGGTAAAATGCACATCTGGGAAATGAAAGTAAGTGGGAGTCACATCATCTTTTCTCACTGTGCTTCATATAGTCATAACTTTATGACCTGCTGCCAGCCTTAGTCACAACATAGAGAGATTGTTTCATAAATCTGAGAGATGTGTAAGCAATTAATCATTATCTTAGTTTTCATCCCATTAACTAATTTGAAACTACGTGTAATGCTAAAACAGAATGTTTCAGTTATGTCTCAACAAACTAACTTAACGACTTGTGATATTTGTCAAAGCATTTTAGATAAAACAAAGAGAAGCATAAATTCGACCCTTATGTGGCTATGGTTGTTCTTTGTCATCTAAGGCTGGCAGATATTTCTTAACACAGAACAGAAATTGAATGCTGTCTTGTGAAGCACAGTTAAATTGTCTGAAATAGGCTTCTTTACCAGTGGAGAAATTCATGACAATGAATTAAAACCTGATGCCTGAACAAAACCTTCTTGAATCTGATGCATAAAGCAAGAGGATGCTGAGAGTTAATTTGAATCTTGATGCATCAACCACCAGAGCTGAATATACTACAGTGGGAATGAACTGCTTTCATTTGAAATGAGTTTTGCCACGGTTTAGTTGACTCACTCAGTGTCAGAGTTTCTATGTCATCTGTTAGTGGAAGATGCCAGCAGCATCTGAGGGGTGTGTATTACCGAGTGCTGCATTTGCTCATTAATAAATAAAACACACCTTGTAATAAGAGGCAGCTTACAATCCTTGTTTGTTCTGCCAAAATTTTGCTAAGCAAGATGGATGCAGGCTGGTGTTAAGAATTCTGTTTTGAAATGCTCATAATTAACGGCTCTGGTATACAGGGTTTGCATTATTTATGCCCTGTAAGGATGCACAGAGGCAATATAGCCTTGGAAGGAGAGAAGGCAAGAAAGAGTAATTGCCATAGACTCATAAAGTACCCAATTGCGTGGGTTGCCATGGCTATACAGGATCGTTTTCCCCAAGAAGGAGAGGTGGATTGTTCGGTGATGGGGGTTTGGGGGGGAATAAAAGGGGGAATTTTAAAACATCTGATCAGGAGGCCTATACTCTTATCAAAGAGCTGGTTTTGTTACATTGAGTTCAGTTCATTCTGAGATACTAAACCTTTGTTGATGGCAACTGCACATTGGACAGTACTTTTGTGTGGGTAGGAACCACTTTCAGCTGCAGAAAAAGATGCAGAAATGCTCATATGTGAAATAATTAGAAAGAGAATCACACACACTTCTGTCTCACTCCCCCACCCCCACCAACAAACCACACTCACACAGACACACACACAGACACACACACAGACACAAAAAAACTGCTTCAGCCTCGCAAGGGAACACATCAAAGGTCCAATGTGTTCAGCGTAACCATCGGCAAATGTCATTATTCTTTACTCTCATTTGAACAGCGTCATTGAGCCAAATGGACACCACTGGATTTGTTATGGTAGTGGAAAGTCTCAAGATCCTCCCACCAGGTATCCATTGAAGTCTTCCTCCCTGGTCTGCCTTATTAGAGAGAGCACTTTATTGAATAAAGTTGAGGACATATTAATGATGCATCAAAGTCAATTTCCTTTTGACAAACAAAGTAAATTTTAGAGGGTTTAGGTACATGACACATTAGGATTCCGTGATTTTTGTATAAAATGAAACACAAAAAAGGGCTGCCCTGAGGAGATATTAAAGCAATGCATCAAGACTTTGATTTGAAAATCAGTTCAAAAGAAAAAACAGACATCAGCGGTTAGAATAATAATAACCAAAATGGCCCAAAGCGTTTTACGAACAAAACGATTAGAAACTACGTGGTTTTTGTTATTACAGGCGAGTGGAGCAGTCCATCTGCACCAGTGAAGTCCTACAAACCAGAATGTGATGAATATAATAATAATAATAATCCTGGTATGTGAGATAGCATCTCATCATGTCTTCGCCACGTCTCAAAGTGCTTTACAGTATACAGTGTGAAGTGAATTGACTGTTTATTTTCTGCGTGAATAGCCAAAGAGGAGGAATAAACAAGGAGGAAAAACTCCTATTTCTTTCAAGTGAGACCGTGGCGAGCAGATGGGTGTGCATTCAATGTGAATAAAGTGCAAATAATATCACTCATGAAATTTGATGGTGACATTTGATACTTCCAATCCCCATACCATTTTGTTTTACTCTGCCAAATATACTGAAGCAAGTCTACAGGAGACCTAACAGGGTCTAAATCTTCTCCAGAGCAGCATTGGCAATTTTGTTTACTGTTACTGCTTAAGGAAACGTATTTGACATTTATTTTTCGTCACTTTGAAAAGACATCAATTTACCAATGGGAGGCTTGTGGACCGTAAAAAGAGATTATTGCTTCCACAGTGGAAACCTCGGTCACATTTATTGAATCCGGGTACAACAACAACAATTTGCACTTATAGATTGCCCTCCACGCGGGGTAGTGTCTCAGAGGGAAAGATTAACTTCTTAACCCTGGCTAGGGACAAGAAAACTGTGAATATTGAGACAAAACTACACACTGTCCATATTACAGTGTACTCTCGTAGAAATACTTCAAAAAAAATAATAATTTAGTCACTCAATCCACGACTGTTTGTGGGACGCTGCTGTGCGCAATTGGCTGCCGCGTTTCGCCCACAAATATACAGTCAATTCACTTTACGGTATATTCTGTGAAGCACTTTGAAACGACTTGAAGACATGAAAAGGCGCTGTATCAGATGCAAGGATTATAAGCTTCCACAGCCTTAGTATTTCGATGGGAAGGCCGCAAGCTAACAGCTCCCGTCAGCTGTACAAGCAGCAAAATGTCATCAGTGCCGGTGCATTTCATTATGCTCCGAGACGCCAGTAATTTTTATCTTGACTTTGCCCAACATCAGGAATGGTGAGTGATGGCAGATACCTTGCTCTGTACATAGTGACGTTTGCTGCAGAATTTTTGCTGTAAATGAGAGCGGGAGTTTTCTTTTAATGATTGAATAATTTATATATTTATATATTACATATTTACTATTTATAACGTGGGTGTTCAAACTGAACGATAGGAGCCTCAACATAAGTCATCAGCACAATATTCGAAATGAATTCATTGTACCTGAAACGCACTGATTTAGAATCCCCAGTAAAATGTTCATTTAGTTTTTACCCTGTGCGGTTTATAACCAGCTAAATTCAAACACAAATTTAAAGCGAATGGCAAAAATTATATAGTGCCAAGTTTAATTTGTATCATTATTATTATTATAATTATTATGTTTTGGGACATCCTCTCAATAGGAAAGACAATCGTATAAATGCAAATCGCATTATATATTTTGTATTAATTTTGAATGATTGCTTTCTCTACAACGACATTGTGACGTATCTGCTGGAATGGAGGAGACTATTCACTGCAGTGCGTCATTTGAGGTCGGTGACCTCTTAAAACGATGCTATTCGCCATCCCTTGAGGACAATATTTCTAAGGTCCAGTTTGGACATGTTTATGGCATTGCACAACTAACCAGAAAGACTGACTAACCGCATTGCCTGATAAGTTACTACCTTTAATTTTTCTTCACTTAAGAACATAAGAATTACTGGACGAAAGAAAACCAAGGTCCTTCCAGTTCACCTTCTACCCTCCTGGAAGTCGCTTGCACATGTCACGTCCCAAACGCAACCCATAAAGTTCTGCGGCTCCATATATAAAAAAAGTTAAAACAAAAATGTTTTCCTCTGCCCACTCTCTTGCAGTGCTTTGCAGGCTGTAATATGGCTCACTTATTTTTTTCTGCTTCTTCTTTTAAGTGGCAGCCTCATAATTTGAGTTTAAGTGAGTGTCTAAGTGGCGAGCTCAGGGGATTTTTATTCCCCCTAAAGCAGATACTGGAACATATTAAAATTGTCCTGTCAACCGCTAATTTCAAGTAACCTACTGTATTTGTCCTGGAAAACAACCTTTCTGTCGTTGAAACCTTTGCTGAAAGGACGTGTCACTACTCATCATGGGTGAAGTCTCAGTATTTACAAACTTAATAATTAAAATGTTAACCAAAGCCTTGGTTGAATTAATAAGGAATCATTGTACTTTAATGTGGAACTTGTGTATGGGGTGGAGGTGAAATTGGAGGCAGTTCGAACATTTATAATATTTCATATTTGCGGGAAGCATACAGCTTGGCAAAGAATTACCAACAATTGAAATTGCAGTTTACGCAATTTAGCTATTCCGTGGTCAGAATGACCTTTTTTTGTATCCTAACTGGAGCTGAAGAAAGAATGAGTCCTTTTATGAATCAACTTCGTGGGCTTTTGCTCAGAATATCTTTTTTTTAAAATGGGAGAAAAAAATAGGGAAATGATTCCTGAGTGTAACCAGTGCAGGTGCACACAGCATTTCCCCCTAAAAAAGAAGGGGAACGTAATGGCTATAGACTCGTTACCATGGACAATCCTGCCGTCTTGGATTGCATTTGTGTTTGCATTTCACTTTGCTCTTCAGCATTTCAACACACAAAGCCATTGTTTTCTGAAGCTTTCGGCCGATGTGATTCCGAGCAGATACGATAGTTAGCGCACTTTATTACGATGTCAGATCGCTTGTCAGGTGAGTCCCCATTGACCTGAGTTGGCTTCAGCCCTAGAGACGACTGGTTTCCGGCACAGCCAGTTTGCTCACTTGCAACAACAACAACTTCCACTCGGGCTTTTTGGAGTTTTGGAGTCCTTTAATTTGCGCACAGTGATGACAGCCAGGAAGTGAATGATCATTTTTGAATTCGTCTGAGAAATTGTTGGCCATGAACCTGGGCCAAACCCCCTTCTCTCCCCCCACCCCCCCAACCCCTGCATTGCATTGGAGTGTCGGCCTAGGTCAAATCCCCAACATGAGCCCACAGCTTTCGGACTCGGAGACGAGAGATGTTCCCAACGTAGCCAAGTCCAGCTTTGGTATCTGCCTGTGAACAAAATGTGAATCTGCAATAAAGCATGTTCTGTGCAAAGTTATATACGGGGTGGGAATTAGAAATTCGTACGGTGTTAAAGATTTGACATTGAATGTAATTGAAGAGCTTAGCTGTTTTGTGTTCATAAGCAATACCTGTCATCAGATATATGACAGTACTGTAAATGGGAGACCTTGGGGATATCTGAGTCGGCTGGTATTGGCATTCGGCTGCCCTGAAACTGCCAGACAAGCTTTGTTTTGACTTTGACCCTGAGATAATTAACGTGACTCGGAAGCCCTTTGCTTCCACACTTGTTGTTTAATGAGATGTTTGCATTGTCAGTCTGCTTCTGGCAGAAAACGCACACGGCCGGGTAAGGTTCTACCGCAGATAGACGTCGAGAAAGTTTCTAAATGAGCACACGTGTGTTAACCTCGGTGTGAATTTCTGTAAGGAAAAGTTGCACATCAATATCGGAGGTCATGTCAGAAAAGGCTCATGTGAATTGTTTTAGAACTCTTTCCTTTGGACCCGGGTCAAAATCCAGACCTTAGTTTAGACCAGGGTTGGCCAACCTGTGGCCCATGGCCAGAAGTGGCCCTCAAGGCCGTCAAGAAGACCGCACCCCCGCCCCCCCACCCCCCGTTCCCGAGCATTTGCATGAGTCTAGATAAGTCTGAGTTCAATCAGTGGTGTGTTTTCAGATGACCTATTTATGGCATAAGAAACTTTATTTTGTTGGACAGCCATAAACAGAAGCAAAGTGGCTGCAGCTTTGATAAACCTCTCAACTGCTAAGAGTTTGAAGATATTTTCCTTTGTTAACTTCCTTTTTGTCGTAGACATACTTTGATGGCTACAGAAAAAGTTAGATCCCAGTAGATATATAAAACGTAAAAGCTCCTCTTATTATCAAGCTTAGATGTTGAAACCTGCATTGAAACATAAAAGCATGAAGCTACAAAAGGTCATCCAATTGTCAGGCCGACATCTTTGTCAGACCATATACAATTTGCAATGCCACATGAACTCTCCAACTTATTTAATCAATTGAGGAAGGCAAACAACCTGTCAAACAGCTGCAAGAAAAGAGACCGCATGGTATGTAAACAAAATGACAAGATTAGTTTGGACGAAGAAGGTTCCTACAGCCCATTTGATCTCAACGCTCTTGAATACCTACCCTGCAATCTTCCCATCACGGTACTTTTTTTTTTTAAAAATGAGCCTGTAACCTGGCCTCAACCAACCTTTCTAGCAACTTGTTCTGGTTTTTAATTTCTGTTTGGCTAAAGAAAAACACGTTGGTGTCTGTTTCTGGGCATTATTCTCACTCCACTATCAAATGAGAATTCCAGATGGCCCTACTCTTGTTGGGAAACACCGTAAAGCATGAATGTATCATTCACAATCTATTTGACAAAGGGAATGGAATATTGAAGAGACTAGCAGTTGTGTGAGATTAGATTAAATCACTCCTGTGGAAAAAAAGTATAAATTTCACCTGGGTCGAGCTTTATACTATTTATGTAGCATTTTACAGTTTCTAGAATTTGCCAAGATATATTCTCTGGATCATTTTAGCATCAGTCTAAATGTAGATGCATTGTTGAATTTTATTTTAGAGGCTGGGTTTATACTGAGTGATGAAAGTAGTAGATTTGGAGCCTTGCACTAAACTCTGAACTGCACTGGTCAAGGCTCAGCACTTTGATTGTAACCTGTGTTCATTTTTCAAATAGTACAACAAATTCTAATAGCGTTTTTGAACCGAGATGTTATGATTCTATTACAGTTTACGATACGCCGCTGTGTTTTTTTATGGAGTAAAATGTTCCATTAGAAGTGTTGAGAGTTCTGTAGTCATCTTGTTAGGGGAATTAGCTCAGGTAAGCAACAATAGTGGTTAGATATGGGGTAAGTTTCAACCACAAAACACACGGTCAATTCACTTTACAGTATATTCTGTGAAGCGCTTTGAGACGTCTTGAACACGTGATAAGGCACTACATCAAATGCAAGGATTATGTTTGTTAAGTCTGTTTTACTGCTGAACTTCAGTGCAACAATTCCAGTTACTGTCACAAAGAATTCCAGTAGATCTATCAAATGCAACTAGTTCCTGATAAATTCATGCTTGCTATTGCTTATGTACATTTATGTTGCGATTTCATAAATATTTCCTTGAGCCACTTAAGAATAATAAATAATGATTAATAATGCATTTTCTATCTGTGTTCATTTGAAGCCTTGCATTAGGAATGACACATTCTCAGTAACACAGAATTTTTGCCCAATCAGCATTGCCTTGGATATCTAAACCAAATTTGTGTTTATTATTTATACCCCAAAAGATCTTTATAAAACACTGTTGGAATCTGAAAATCAAAGTCTGCTTTGTACTAAACCAACAAATTTGCACTTCTGTTGCAATGGATTATTTCATTGCAAAAACTAATCAAGGTACTTAGAGCCTTGACATTATACCAAATAAACAATGCAAGACATTAAAAAAAAGTGCTGCAACTGAATATATAATGAGAAGGAGACTGCTCTGAGGTAGAATTCGTGACTGACCTTTTATAAAATTGCAAGTTTTTTTTCCCCATCTGCGGAAGCTTTGAATTCCCCCCCCCACACACACCCCAACCACGGCTGCTTTTACTAAATACACTGAATTCCTTGAACTCTGCCGAATGCATTGTCAGAAAGGACATTGCCTTCATACGGTGACATTTGGAATGCTCCCTGTGTCTCTTTAGCTTTATCTTCAGCCCTGCAGAATACAGAATGATTTTAATTTGCTGAAGCGTTCTGGCTGGTGTTTGCAGTACTTTCTGTACTCATTGTTGATGTGCAGTTTTATTCATGAATAAATTGTGCTCATTAAGAAAGGTAAGCCAGATGCCTCAGAAAACCATTGGACTCGCTTCACCGCTAAACTGGAGAGAAATTGCAGTCTGGTGAAACTCCACAGTTCAAAAGAATGCATATCAAGGCTCAGTTCCTCCAAAATCAATTTTTAATGGTTTTGAACCATTTGGGGTTTCTCTGCAAGAGCCTTTAGCACTTATTAGTTAAACAAATTTTAGGTTTTGTTTAATCCCAGTAATTAACCTCTTTTTTTTACTATTTTGGAAAACATTTTTTTTATTGAGGTGGCAGGGGAGTTTGAAATGCAGCATTAGTTTGAAAAGAAATTCAGGGAATTAATGCTGTGCCTGTGATTTGGAATTTAATCAATCCCAAATAATGACCCGGTGACATTAGGAAAGTAATTCCATGTATTGTTGCCTCTTTCTGTGGTGTAATGTTTACCTAGCAGTAAGTATGAACCCACTTGTTAGTTGATTGGCGGATCGCTTTTCTAGGGGTAATAATCCCTTGAAAACCAACATAAAAATACATTTGGTCACTCAATCCACAACTATTTGTGGGACACTGCTGTGCGCAATTGGCTGCCGTGCTTTGCCCACGAAGATTTGCCCACAGTCACTACACTTTACAGCATATTCTGTGAAGCGCTTTGAGACGCGAAGACGTGATAAGGCTGTTCAGAGCATGTGGGGTGAATGGGGCCACACAGTTGAGACTTAAACTCGTTCTTTTTTAAATGGACTCAAAGGTTTCACTCAGGAATGTGACAAACCGAATAGCCCACATTATGTCTTGGGGTCAGGTGGAATTCATGTCCTGGGGATCTGTTTCACTACTTGTGAAATGTTACACTAATTCAGTTCAGGCAGAACTCTAAAAATGCATCAACTTTATTAGTAAATGTTGGAATTGAAATTCATTTAACAAAGTACACACTTTCTGTGTGGTTGGAGTTTTATAATTGGAGGACCTGAAATTTTCCACTGACCTGTAATTTGCAATTTATAAAACATGTCCCATAATCTTTTGGCAGTTGTCTAGAGTACATGGTGTTAGTGTCCCATCAGAACTGTCTGGCAATTACTCAAATATTTGTGGCTTTGTGACTTTTATCTGCTTTACCCACTGTCAGTCCTACTGATTGACAGATGACTACCAATACACTCATTCAGAACATGTCCAATGTCTCTTTTGACAGCGTAATGAAATACCAGATTATTGTGCGCACAAACTGTGGGCATTTTCAGATTGAGTGATTTTGCTGGAGGGCGAAAAGAGATTGAAATCTGGATGAATTTTGACATTTGTTGTGTATACTTTAGGTGTGTCATTTGATCGATGTGCTGCAGCCACAGTGGAAGATGGTTTTATTCTCAGAAAAATGAAAAGCTCAGTTTGCTGTAATCCGAATGGAAAGAAAGAAGTCCTTTGTACCAGATACTAGTTAACTGTTTTTTATCACCCATTTGCATTGCGACACTGGAGGAGAATTGCATTTCATCACAACAATCATTCCAAGTGACCGTGCTTAGCTTTACAACAACAAGATACAACAAGATTGCATTTATAGAGCGCCTTTCACATCGGGAGGACGTCCCAAGGCGCTTTATCAACGTTTAAGATGTTTTAAATCCATGTTATGCACACCAATTATATTATTGGAGAAAAACTCAAAAGGTTCTTGACGAGCTTCTTGTGAAATTCACCTCCCAAGCGAGAGGAACTGGGTTCGATTACTGGGCGGGACGAAACCTTGGGCAAGTTTCCTTACTCCAAACGTCTCTGTTTACCTAGCATTAAGTCCATCAACAAGCAGATTTTGTCCACAAAATATACAGTCAATTCACTTCACAGTATATTCTGTGAAGCATTGTGAGACGTCTCGAAGACCTGATAAGGCGCTGTATCAAATGCCAAAGATTATTATTACATGAAATTACATATTACCAGAACAAAATAGAACCAGAGACGTGGCCTGCGATTGAAGGGGGGTAAACTCAGAACACATCCGCAGAAACACTGCTTCAGTGAGCGAGTGGTGAACGTATGGAACAGGTCCCTAAGGAGATGGTGGAATCAGAAAGTGTTGATTCTTTCAAGAATAAATTAGATAGATTTCTATTATGAAATAATATCTGGGGATACAGTATATAGTTTGGGACATGACACATCAAGCAACTGCCAGGATGGCGGAATTCAAACTAGATGGACCCTGGTCTACTTTCGCCAGCGAGTTCTTACGCTCTTATGTTACAAAACTTGGTCCAATGCATTTTTACTAAAACGTTAAGTGTTATTGTAAGAAAGTAAATTGTGAACTGTTTTACTTTATTTCTATCATAGATACGATTTTCTATTTACTTTGACAGGTTGCATTTTATTTAATGATTCTTGATGAACCTGATGCCATTTTCACTTTCAAAGGAGCTCTTTTCCTTTCAGAAGATTTCTGTGCATTTCCTTATCCCTTTATTTGCACATGTTGTCCAAATGGGATGAATAAATGAGACAGAAGAAATTAAATTAGACTGTGTGAGAGGACGTTGTTGGTTTTTGGTTATAACCATTTTATTACCCAATTTAAATGCCTTATTTTATTGTTACAGTGAAAGTTCTAAGCGCTGTGAGACACTGCCCTGCGTGGAGGGCGCTATATAAGTGCAAGTTGTTGTTGTTATAAGAGGCAACTGTTTTGTAAATTTGCCAAGAATGGTGTTTGTGCTTAAACAGCCGCTGGTCAATGCAGTGATGTGGAGCAAGTGTAAATCAGACTCCTTGCTCCACAACTGCTTCTAGTGGTTTAAACAAGGTATAACTAAGGCATAAAAGTAGTGCATGATGAGGGAGGGACGTTTAGAGGTTGGAGACTGGAAACACGGCTTTGTTACTAAACATAGAAGTAAATCTTTCCACGTTGCCATGGAATTTCATCTGTAGTGCATTCATAAGCAAGATTGTAAAACTGCTATAATAATAATATAATAATAATAACTATCCATGTCTTTGATACAGCACCTTATCACATCTTCGAGGTGTCTCCAAGCGCTTCACAGAATATACTGCAAAGCGAGTTGACTGCATATTTTGTGGGCGAAACGCGGCAGCCAATTGCACACAGCAGCGTCCCACAAACAGTCGTGGATTGAGTGACCAAATTATTGTTATTTATTGGATTTTTTTTATTGGATTATTACCACCGGAAAAGCCATCCGCCAATCGACTAACAACCGGGTTCCTACTTACTGCTGGTAAACAGAAGCGTGAGGATTAAGGAAACTCGCTGAACATTTCGCCCTGCTTGGGAATCAAACCCAAGTCCTCTCGCTTGCGAGGCGAGTGCTCTAACCAATGTTCTAGAGGACTCCACACCTCATCTGATGGATGGTATGCTCAGCAATGGAGCGCTGCATTGGTGTGTCAGCTTAGACTGTGAGCTCACAGTCCTTGTGTGAGGCTTGAACCTGCAACTTTCTGACTCAGAGGTGAGTTACCAGCTGAGCCACGCTGACATTGCCATATCCAACAGCATTTGTTTATCCAAGGCTTTGTGGGTCCATTTTAATCTATTGTAAGCATCTGCGGTGCATTTTCACTGTACAGAAACCGTTGCTATGGCTGTCTGGCCTCAACACGTCCTCTTGTATTTGTCTTGAACACTTTGTACCATAAAAACATTGTGTACACAGAGAGCCATCAGGAAATCAGTTGCTTTTTAAAAAAATTCCTAGGATATTTGCATTTTAAGATAACGCCTTGTTTACTCTAAAAAGTTTGGTTGGAATCATTATTTACCACCTCATTTCCATTTAATGTTGACACTACAAGTTAATTGCAGAATACATTACCATGTTTACAGAGGTCCCGTGCTAAATCATGCAGCCCGCAGTGGACATTAGTACAGTTAACTGCTTATTTGCCATTCACGCAATTATTCTCTGCATCTCCTGTTATTGGTAGCATCCATGCATTTACAATTCCCCCTCTACCACTTTTCACAAAATTCTTTCTGAATGATAAAGTAGAACAAATGTATTTTTTAACAAGCCGCCTGAATGATCAGCTTCAACAACAAGTGATATTTACACAGCGCCTTTCACCTCAGGAGGACTTCCCTGGACAGTCAGGGCTTTGGACCCGAGTTGGGGGTTGGGATCGGGGTGGGGGAAGGGCAGGGAGAGTAGTGGTTGGAGGGTGGCCGAATGGATGGTCCAAGAGGAGGGGGCTTGAGATGTGCTTTGAAGGAGGCAAAGGAGGGAGTGAGGTGAAGGGACTGTGGGATGGAGTTCCAAAGGGTGGAGACAGAGAAGCTGAAGGCCCGACCACCAGGCAGAGAAGGAACAAGATTTTTTGCCAAACTTGGTGGGAGTCATTGGGAGGCAAACTCGGTGGGAGGATAGAATATTTCTATCTTTTCTTTTTGCTGACCCTGTAGAAGTTCTTAAATGTCAAAGGCATTTACGAAACTGTGTTGTTCTGGTAGGAATATGCTGGATCTGGGCTGGAGGCCATTTTCTACTGATTGGAGAACAAAGAGCACTGTCAGCAGGAATTTTTGGCTTTGCTAACGCACATTCTTGTTGGGTAAACTGGGCCAACATTTCAGGCTTTAAAGCTTGGGAGAGCCCACTATTTTTTCACAATAGCCACGCTCTTGCACTTGTTAATTGTAGATCACAACTGTTGCGAGAATCATTTGCCACAAATTAAGGAAAATGAAGTCAGCAGTAAGCAGCTGTCATATTTGTTGGGAGGTCCTATTTGTAGGCTGGGATTTTCTGGTTTTCAAGGTAAAAACTCTTAAAGGCAATGACCCATTAAATGTTCCAATTCTGTTCAGCTGTGATCATTTTTCCTCTTATTTTTTCTCTTGTTGTCTGCGTCTCAATGAGAATGTTTTCCTAAATACCAAAAGAAAAGGAAACTCTCTGTGATTTTTTTTTGACACTTGATAGTTTAAAATAAATCCATTCAAAGCCACAACCATCCAATAAAGATTTAAAGTAAAGCAGCCTGGATAGAACAGCTACACAGCTCCAGCCTAAATAGCTCAAGGTCATGTTTGCAATATACGGATTCTGCAAAAGCAGAAATGCCCATTGGAACACATTTCATATTCAAATAATAATAATAATAATCCTTGCATTTGATATAGTGACTTATCATGTCTTCGAGACGTCTAAAAGCCCTTCACAGGATATACTGTAAAGTGAACTGACAGTATTTTTGGGGTGAAACGCGGCAGCCAATTGCGCTCAGCAGTGTCCCGCGAAAATCTCGTGAATTGAGTTAACAGTTTATTTCTTTATTTTCTTCCTTGAAAATCAATCTACCAATCAACTAACAACCAGGTTCCTACTTACTGCTAGAGGAGTAACATGCCTAAGGTTTTGCCCCACCTGGGAATTGAACCCAGGTCCTTGCCCCCTCCCTTGCCTGCTTTAAGACCCATCTCAAGACCCTCCTCTTCGACCGTGCCTTTGTTCACCCTCCTTCACCCCCTGCTCTCCACCCGTCCCGATCCCGAGCCCCAGCTCAGGTCTGAAACACTAATTGTCCAGCGCCTTAGGAAGTCCTCCCAATGCTATACAAGTCTAGTTTTGTTTTTGCTGTCGTTGTTGTCCTCTCGCTTGCTACAGGGCTCCACAAGCACTTTGCTGCGGGACACCTCATTAACTTAAACATATTGGTAAGTTTATTCCCAATTCTGCTATTTAGTTGGCATTTGATGGTTGTTTTTTCTCAAAGCCTCTGACGGTGTTTAATGGACAATACAGTGCTGTACTTGTAAGAAGCAGATTTGATTAGTAAATAGTTTGGCTCATAGGAATGTGACATATCTTCTTTGCGGTGTGCAGGTAAAAGTTTACGAGAAGCTGCATAACTGGAATCTCAACCACCACCGAAGCTTAAATGTGTGAGGTGTTGATGTGCCAGTTTTGTTCTCGCTACATGGAAGGGATTTGATTCGGCGACTCTTGAGAGGAATTGCTGGAAAGCAAAGAGTGCCATTCACTCATACCTATTAAGTGACTGGATCTTGCTGCTCTTCTGGTTTAGGAGGACACATGTACAGATAAGACGGGGGCGCAAGGAATTATATGGGAGCGAGATAACGAAATGAGCAGAAAATTTGCTTTGTTTTTATCATTGTCTGTGGGCTTGCCACAGTCAATTACCGTTTCTCATGCTACTTTTAATCTATAATTGTTACCAAACTACCACTATTCCTGGCAGAAATGAGCAAATCCTGTGTCTTGGGATCTGTACACACAATGGGATATGCATCACTAGAATGCCTGTTGCAAATGTAGGAAATTTTGTCTCAAGTACCTGAGAAAATTGGCACAGGGTTGTTCAATGCATCAAAGGGATATTAAAGCGGATCTGAGACAAACATTACTTCTTTGAATCGGAATAATGTATGCTTAGCATTTGTCATTGAAACGATCAAAGACTTTGAACCTGCACGTACCAGTTTTGGATTGTGTAGGTGTGAGCTGCAATAAAAGATTCCAGCTGTGTGTTCTGCTTTGAATGGTGGAGCAATCAGATAGTTATTAAGAGGTCCGGGCTTTCTCTTGAAATCAATCGACCACCAGTTATTGTGGGAACATTAAATGCTTGAACTTTGCGGTGGATCACTGCCAAGTGCTCATTTTGCTGATGGTTAACATACTGACAACACGTTGCTGGGATGTTAACATCAAGGTTTGCAGTGCAGTAAGGACCAGGAAATATGTTGGTACAAGTTCATTTGCTTCATTGACAGCACGTCCTGACTGACAACCTTCAGCACTTGGTCAGTAATCACATCCGATTCCTACTCCACCTTTATTAATAGACACCTCGTTAGTTTTCGGGTGGACCATTTTACTGCTCTCTATGTAGTGCAGTAACTTGCATTACTGGCTGTTCCATGGCATTGACAGGATTATATTAACATTGCTGGCAACCTCTGGAGGTGTGAGAACTGCAATCAGGTCTTCAGCTCTTCCATCTCTGAAGCTGTTTAAAAATCCAGTAATTCAGGCTATTTCAGCCCACATTTAAATCCTCAATTCATTATAGCCCACTTTAATAGCTCCTGGATGAGTAGTAGAGGGTAGAGTTATAAAGATGGGACAGACCAGTGAATTATTTTTCCAAATGCAGTACCATTACTGATTCATTGGGTATTAATACTGTGTTGCATCTGAAACCTGTAATGTACTGTGAGGTGCCTGAGTATGTGTATGTGTGTATTAAACAATGAAAGCTGTTTGATTGAGATAGAAGACTACAATTTAATCCAGAGGTGCAGGCGATGGATTTCAATCATCTCAATCCAGATGTTAGGATACAGTTTTGAACCCACTTGATGGAATTTTATTCATTTATCAAGTATGCGTTCGTGTTTTTAAAGTTGAATCCAGTCTTTCAGAACCAGTGCTATGATGAACTTGAGAAGCCTTTGCCTCCTTTTTAACGGCATCACAAAGTACCATTGCCATCAAATGCACCGCTTTATATCACAGGGAAAATCGATGTTTGGAATCTATTATTGTAGAATAAAGTCTTCTTTTGGATGCAGTTGTGACGGTAATAGAGAGAGATGGTAATGCATATTAAGCAGTGTAAGCATCTTTGTATTTCAAATCAGGCTGGAGGGTGAGAGAAGTTATCGCTCTGTGTTTCATGAGCACTGTTCCTTCCTTCTCGTTTGAGAATTTTAATTTAAGAAAAAGCACTTCAGCTTGTATTTGTCTCAGAGTGCTTTATTTTATTACACGCCTGGGAAAGATGTCTATGATCTACAAATTTATAAAACAGTGCAAAGCGCTCTGACACTCACCCTCACGTGAAGGGTGCTATATAAATGTAAGTTGTTGTTGTTGTTACAGGCTGTTACATGGTAAACATTTAACTTGGTAACTGATTCAGTTGGCCACTGAAAACGTATCGAATAATTTTAATTTCCTTTTGGTCTTAATCTTTGCCAATAGGTGACGAAATGGCCTATCGGAAAGTGGATCAGAAATTTTCACTGCGCACCCACGATGTGGAGCCTGACGAACTTCCGATTGCTTCTCTGGAGTTGGAGTGGGACATGGAGAAGGAGCTGGAGGAGAGTGCGTTTGATGACTTTGGACTGGAGGATTCGAGCCAACCCCATGTGAGCAACTCCACTCAGAATACCGATCTCGACATGGAATTTATCCAACCTTCTACATCCCCTCGGGGCAGGTTCGAACGTCTTCAAGAGGAAGCCAGTTACCACACAGCACATCATCTGAGACAAGGACCAAACCATCAACCCAGCAGCTTTTATAAGAAAGCCAAACTCTTTACTGCAGCAATTGCAATATTTATATGTGGTCTTCTGATCGGTTACTATGGACGTAAAGTTAGTACAATGAAAAAGTTGCCAAATAATGGAACAGCACCGAGTCCGACTCCATCTACAAGCACTGTTCCACCTGATGACAACACTGTCCTCCAGGAAATTGTTCAGGAAATCGGAGCTGAGAGCATCAAAATACTTTTCAGGTTAGTGAAATTGCAATACAATTCAATACAATGACAACCTATGTGTGGTCTTTGCTGGTTAGACTCCAGCAGTTACCCCAACGCACACTCTGGGGTCCCCAAGCCTCGGCACTTGCCAATCTGCGCCTAATACTCTCTGGAATTAGGTAAACAGAATGCGTCCCTCCAGGGGGGGAGAGAGAGAGAGAGTGAGCGCATTCCATTCCAACAATCTCTCTCTGGGATTTCCATGTGTGTGTGGGTTACATGCAAACCTCAGCTTGGTTTGGAGACTCTTAAACAACGGTGATGGGTTTCCACATGTGTCAGACACCCGGCTGAACAAAAAAACAACAAAAAAAACAATACATTTACATTTATATAGCGCTTTCCACATTGGGAGGGTATCCCAAGGTGCAAAACAGTCAGTTTTAAGATTGCCTTGTTACATTTCCTTGGACTATTGTCCCCCATTGATTTAAAAAAAACTTTTGGTTTTTAATTCTCTTATCCTTGTCATCCTGAAATAATATTATCTGATTTATCTTCTTTACTTATCTGTAAGTTATATTCTATAGGACATTTTTATACAGATGTAGTACATAATGTGCATATATACACTGTGTGTGTGTAGGTGTGTGTGTGAGTGAGTGTAGGTGTAGGTGTGTGTGTGTAGGTGTGTGTGTGTGGGTGTGTGTGATTGTGTATAATTGCTCATTTTGACCATATGTAAGACATATTCAGGAATAAGCAATCGATCTTAAAATTGTTAAGGCAACAGCTAATTTTCAGAGAGTAGAGAAACAGAAGCTCGGAACCTCAACACGTGCCTTATCACAACAACAGGTTACAGAAGGGGAAGCACTGAAGGCTGAAGTATGATTAATTGATGCCGGTGACATGACTGCAAAACGTACATGTCACAACAGCTCTTTGTCAAGGGATGCAAAGCTTCATGACGAGGGGAAGCACCTCTTTGCTGGCAGGTCCACGCTCATTTACAAAGTAAACAAATCATAGGTTCAAAACACTTTGTGCTGAGTCAGACACTCGCTTGCTTCACTTGGTCTGTAAATGGGGGAAGCACACAAGCAGAAAAGACCTTTGTGGTCCATCTAGCCGGTGCCATTAATGGGGGAACAATAATGCAGCATTACACCATTGTAGCTCTCTCACTGATCGATCGATTATTTCTTTGCTCCATCGCTCTTGAATTTGCTAACGGTTTCTGCCTCCACCTCCTCCCTAGATAGTGTCTGCTCTACATTTTCACCAAGCTTTTATAGTCGGACGTTAGAATCAATGTGTCTTTATTTTGAAGCAAATTCCTAAAGAACCGAATACCTTTTAATACCTTTAAAAGGTTATTATACCGAACCTTTTAATGCTGCAATGTTCTACTATCATCGTATCTGTTGTGCACATTCCTCAGTGGATTTCCTTACATCTCGCACAAAATAATCACCAGCGCTATTCAATATGAGATATCTTATGTTAGAAATATACTTTTCTCAGGTTCCACATTTTCTCTCAAGACGTGACAAACAATACAATTTACATGAATACAGTGTCTTTCACCTCAGGCAGATGTCTCAAAGCGCTTCACACAGCACCCGAGCTGTCGTGGGGGGTGAAGAGGGGAACTGAGACGGGTGGGGAAGGGAAGATGACCAAAACCATGGTTGAAGAAGTCATCTTAAAGCAGGCTTTAAAAGTGTGTGTGTGGGGCGGGGGTTCGGGGGTTGGGGGGGGGAGGGGGTGGGCGCAGGAGGCGAAGTGAAGAGACTCTGGGATGGAGTTCCAGAGAGTGTGTCATTTTTTTTTGTGTGGTGTTTAAGCTCTGAGCTGCCAAACATATCCTGTCACCTTCTGTGAGTGATCAGAGATGTTCCTATCTTCTTTTGTACAGTACATTCTGTGCTATGTGACTTTGTGCCTCCCAGTCCTGCACAGAATTTTGATTGCAAGTCATATATCTCCACATAGAACAAACGCTCTGTGGAATTTTTTTTAGTAGAATAGAAGAGCACAACTCCTGGCTGGAGTCACCTGCAGGGCATCGCAAACCTAAGCAGCAATCACATCTCCTTGGTTGAATAGTGCATTATGTATTATGTCGTATTACACGATTCCAGGGGTTTGGCAGTCGAACAGACTTGTCTCGTGAGTCAGGGCCTGACTGGTATAATTCCATCCCCATACCCCCCGACCCCATCCTTCCCTCCAACAAATCACTCGTTCCTTTTCTCACACCACTTCTTGTTAAAAGGCCATGTGGAGCCAGGGGCCTCCAACTTGTTTTATCCATAAAGTACTGGAATAATGATTAGTGAACCACAGAAAACATGGCAGAAGTAATTCCATCAATGGAATCTCCAACTGACTAACTCAGTCAATCAATATCCTCCAACCAACTGCTTACATTAAACTGTTCATTTCCCAAGTAGCCAACCGTGCATACGGCTGTTCATATCTGGTACTTTTGCTTATTTGGTAGATTTCTTTTCAACAATTCTTGGATTTCATATAGCACCTTATCTTCACTTCAAGATGTCTCAAAGCGCTTCGCAGAACATACTATAAAGTGTAGTGACTGTATATTTTGTGGGTAAAACGGGGCAGCCAATTGTGCACGGCAGCGTCCCACAAACAGTTGTGGATTGAGAGACCAAATTAATATTATTATTAATATTATTTTGCTCTCTTTGAGCTTTGCTTTCCTAAAGTACACAATTGCCATTATTTGATTTTGTCCGTACTCATGGTGTGTCTAACAAACTGCCATTTTAAAGGATAAATAGTATGCAAATTTAGATTAAAAATAAGATTTTTTTATACTTGCTGTAGAAAAGGTGTGGAAAACATCAACAAGTGTAAAGTTCTGAACTGTGAAGGCAGATTAGGGAAATTTTGAGCTTTAAGATCTGGAAAGAAGGCAGTTAAGGAGGGATTTCATTGAAGTATATCAAATATTAAATAATGTAATAAACCCAGGACTATTTCTTCAAAGCAAGGCAAAAAAATCAGTGTCACCAGTGGATAGAAGTGGAAATTGTAAAAGGTTAATTTAGTACAGATATGTGCGCTGTGGTCCAAGAGTCCTATCTATGAAGGGGAACTTAAGAGTTCCTAGTATAGGGAACCATTGCCTGCAATTCTGACAAATATAATAATAATATAATAACCTTTGCATTTGATATAGCCCCTTATCATGTCTTCGAGACGTCTCAAAGCGAGATATACTGTAAAGAGCAGTGACCATGTGTTTTATGTTTGCAATTTGCGTCAGCCATTTGTGCACAGCAGCGTCCCCACCAACAGTTCCCATCTATTCACTCCGTTGCTTTTGTGACTGAAACCTTGCAGCTTGTTCACGTGCCTGATGTCGGGTTATCTCAGATCGATGGCGCTGCTCATCTATTTGTACTGTTCCGCGGGAGATAGAGCATTGGCTTTTTAGTTTCTTAATCTCCATTCTTTAGTGCCGGGGACCAGTCGATATCTCCGCAGGCAAGTTCAGCTCTTGTGTTACTGTGAAGTGTTGTCCTTAGAAGGCAGTGCCGCAGTGAAGCACCCATATTGTGAACCCTAAAATACCAGTGGCAGTATTCCCTTTGATCTTCCAGACATTCACTTTGCACATCTTAATGGCCAGACAGTGGGGGAAAGAGATCAATCACGTGTGAGTGACGGTTTGAGGGTTGTAACTTGTTTCAGAGGTTGAGTCGGAAGGCAAAAAGGGGGTGAAAAGACAAGTCGAAGAGATCAGTGCAATAGCTTGGAACGTAAACAGAATGAGAAGTTCTCAGGTCTTCTCTTTCACGTGCAGACTGCCTTTTTGTCTTTGTCTCTGTGCCACCGCACCTTAACAGAGCAGAATTTGAGCCAAACTACCTGTGGGAAAGAATGTAAGATGCTGTGACTTTTTTTTCACACAGTCTCTCTTTATAATTATTACCAAATGTGTTGCTTTTTTTTCCCCCGATTGCATCCTGAAATGACGAAAAGGGGGATATTTATAAATGGAAAGGCTCTCTCGGTTCAATTTGCAGTCTATCGCCATGTGCCAGTCTTCTTATAATAATCTTTGCATTTGTTACAGTGCTTTAACATCGAGTTGCCATCCGGCGTGGAGGGCGCTATATAAATACAAGTTGTTGTTGTTGTTTAACACGTTGTCGAGATGTCCCAAAACAAAATGCTTCACCGGAGTTTTTTTTTATTGTGAAGCGTATTTGTGGGGGCAACATGGCAGCTAATTTGCACACCGCCATGAAATCAATGACCAGTTTTTCTCCCGGAGCATTGTTGGCCAGGATACCGGGAGAGAGAAATTCCCTTCTCTTTTCGAGTCGAGTCGCGTGATCTTTATCGTCTACCCGATCAGGCAAACGGGACCTCGGTTTAACGACTCATCTGGATGATGGCATCTCTGATGATGAGGCGTTAGGCAAACACCTAGCATTGTGTTGGTACGTCACCTTTAGACTGTGAGCTCGGAGGTCAGAGTGCTATCAACTGAGCCAGAGCAATCTTTCAAGGAACAGCCTCATTTGATTCGGTGGAGAGGAAAAACAAAAGCAGATTGATTTAAAACGTATCGGCTTGGTTTAGAGACATGGAGCAAGTTGATTCCGAGCTGTAACTTACTCAGGAGTAAGATTGGATTGAGTCGGGTTTCATGGGTGAAATGAAGAGTGACGAGGAATGTTGTATGACCCATGTCTTCAACGAGCTGAAAGGAATGGGTAAGGCGGAGGTGCACAGACTATTTAACTTAGACACTGAACTCCTTACTGGAAAGAACAAGTATCAAATGACCCTGAGTGGCTGGACTGGATGAGACAAATAGAAAACAAACAAGTCTAAAATGAGTCTGGAGATAAGAGAAATTTGTTTCCCAGAAAATAGTGATTTGTGGAACAGACTTCCAATGACATCAGTTTACACTGTGAAGACCATTAAATCTGACTTCTAAAAAACATCCAGAAAACACCATCAGGATTGAAGGTTACAAGTATAAGCAGAGACACCGCTCGTCAAATACTATATGGAACCTGATGATTTCCGAGCTTTTGAGGCCCTGGAAATGTCATTCTGTGAAAATCGCCTCATCAGTAATGAATAAAGTAGGTTATAAGGGAAGAGAGATGCTGAAGGTTTGACCACCTCAGAGGCAGGAGGAAGAAAGTTCAATGAACCTCCCCTGAATTAAATTAATTACAATGAATATAAGCCACGACAGGATAAATTGTCCATGGTTTGTGGAAGGTGCAGCTTCATGGCTGTATAGCCTTTTCATGTCCTGTGCTTTTTTGGGAGAAAAAAGTCGTTTTGAGGGGAACAAAAACAATTCCTATTTCATTACTTGCCCGGGTTTATTGCACTGCTAACAGCTACAGAAGAAAAAAAGATGTGGTCTCTCAATTCATGACTGTTTGTGGGGACGCCTCTGTGTGCAATTGGCTGTCGTGTTTCGCCCACAAAATATACAGTCAATTCACTTTACAGTATATTCTGTGAAGCGCTTTGAGACGTCTCGAAGACGTGATAAGGCGCTATATCAAATACAAAGATTATTATTGTTATATAAGCTGAGCCTGCTCAATGTAGCAAAACTGTAATTTTTGTGTTTTTTCCTTAATACGTTGTGCTTCCAACCAGATACCTACTGGTGAGAGTGTGACATTTCAAATAAGCCGAGAACATTTGGGCTTTTACGTAAAAGTATAGCACTACGCAAACACATGTCTGTGCATTGTTTATTACATACTGGGTCACTTCAGTATTCCTGCACACTCTGGCAGTGGATTACACTCTGCCCCAGAGAACCCACCACTAAAAATACTTTTGGACAAACTACAGTGTGGTGTGGAAGCAGAAGAGATTGAAATCTGTGGAGAATTTGGATGAAATCTGCGGGGCTTGGGGTGAAACTTGTGGCACTTTCTTTAAAAATAAAAACACACGCACACACCCACACTCACGTACACGCACGCACACACACAAACGCACATAAAAAAACAACCTCACTCAATATCTTTGGAGGAATGTGCGTGCACTAGATGATGTAGTTCAATCCCTCGTCAGTTCTGGGTTCGATGATGTCAGCCAGAAGCAGCAGCGGGAATATCACGAGAATGTTTCTCAGTCTCCCAGAGTAAAGGGAGCGGGAAGTTCATTCCGGAGTTCAACACCTGCATTGGCAGGATGGTGGAGGGTGAACTGGATGGACCTTTGGTCTTCTTTCGCCTGGCAAACTCTTGTGTACCTGCATTGCTATCCAGGGCACCTGTCCAGACCTTGCAGGAGGAGCAAGTTAAATGCTTTGCGTTTGAAATAAGGCCTTTCATGTCAGGAGGACGCCGCGAGCTGCACAGGATTTACTGAAAGGTCTCGTGACGGTGTATTTGAAAATCAAAGCAAGGCAATAAATGAAACAATGGATGTTGTTGTTTAGCAACGATGCCAGTGGGAGTTTTCAGACTGACCAGCAGATGGCAAAGTAAAAACAGATTGTGGTCTTGTTTGTGAGGTTGAGCTGTGAGCCGCAACAAATATTCTCAATTGGGTCTGACTTTTGATTTATTTGTTATTTAACCGTGGGATTCAAGGTATTTCTATAACCTAGTTTGTCCCTCTTTCTCCTCTCAAATGACAACACCAACAACTTGCATTTATATTGCATTGTTCAGACACAATAATAATAATAATAATAATAATAATAATCCTGGCATTTGATATTGTGCGTTATCACATTGGTTCAAAGCGCTTCTCAGAATATCCTGTAAAGTGAATTCATTGTACATTTTGTGGGCGAAATGCAGAAGCCAACTGCACACAGCAGCGTCCCACAGACCGTCGTGGATTTTTGTTTTGGGGGAGGACTCATTACCCCCGGAAAACGTGATCCACCAATCTGTTTGCCAGGTAAACAGTGGAGTAAGGAAACTTGCCTAAGGTTTAAATACATTGTGCCAGGTTCAAATTCATTAGCAATGGACTGGCTTCCAGGGTGGGTGGCACAGTATTTAGCTGCTGGAATGTTGTAATGTGCTTCAACACTTGAAGGAATTCTGTGCCACTTGTTTCTATTTGTCATGTCCAAGCTGCAATGGCAGGTCATTTTAACAAGGGCATGTGTCCTTTCCAAAGTTAAAGAAATTCTTTTTTTTAAAAAAAATCCCTTTGTCATTGAGACTGGTAAATCCAGTTTTCATTCAGGATTTAAAACGCTTTGTTAACAGGGAGAAAGAGAAGTTCCGCAGACAATGGGAGTCTATGGAGATTAGCAAATTGTACTGATCGGTGGAAAATCATCACCCACGGATTTCTCTAAACCCCCGACAAAAAAGTGGTTACTTTCCTCGTTTCGCAAAGCCACGTCTAATGGAGCAACAAAGAAAAAAAAAGCTGCTTTTCTCACTCTTTTCATCAGATTTAAAATGTGATACCAGTTTGAGACCCTGAGCCATCAGGCACCATCTGGGTTGGAAACATAGAAGCAGGAGGAGGCCATTCAGCCCCTCGAGCCCGTTCCCTCATTCTATAAGATCATGGCTGATCTGTACCTCAACTCCAATTACCCGCCCTTGCCCTGCACCCCTTACTACCCAGACCTAACAAAGAGCCCTGGCCAGTCTGTTAGCTCTGGAATAAGAAGACTTCTCTGTAAGATGAGATATTAAGGCAAGTCCACTGAGCTCGTGTCCATCTTTCTAAGCAAACTATCCCTCAGTCTGCCCATCTGTTCTCACTGGGAGCAGCAGGATGCATCACTGCTGTTCTTTTCCATAATCTATAATTTAACTGATGATTTCAATGTTTCAATGTCCCTGGACTCGGGCTATCCAACTAGAGATAATTGGAGGTTTTTCACTTGCATGGTGGCTGATAGGCTGGACTTGTCTGCTCTGTTTTCAACTGCAGAATACACAGTCACTACACTTTACAATATGGAACCCTTTGCGATATCCGCCTGATATGAAAGACACAATGTCAAATGTGAGGATTATTATTTTTGGATATTCTCTTCAAGTTTTGCTGCAGCATCTTGCATTTGCAATGGGATTATTTAAGGATTGTGGCGAGGGGAAGGGTTACCTCGGGATCCAGCCACAGCCCAAGGGCCAGGCTTACTTAATTTCAACATTTCAAAGAATTATTGTTGGCCAGGATAAGGGGAGAAACTCCCTTCTCTTATCGAATAGCGCCACGGGATCTTTAACGTCCACCTGGACAGGCAGATGTGACCTTGGTTTAACATCTCATTTGAAGGACAGGAAAGATCTCAACCTATTGTTACACAAACACCTGAAAGTCGTAGAGTGTTGATTTACACCAGCCGGAGTGGACTGCTCAGACTGCTCGGTCACTAACTATAGGAAGGATTAGGGTTGTGTTAGTGAAGTCTGGGTCAATTGAAAGTTGTATTGGTGATCGTTGGGCTGATCAAAGCCTTTGTCAGTTTTATATCTGTACCTTATGACCCTGTGTCTTGGGAAGATTAAGAACATCATCCCAGCAGACATTGCGTTGATGAAATGAAATGGCTTCACAGCCCCCAGTGAGTGTCACAATCCGAGCAGGTGACAATAAGACACCTTATCTCCCTCTATATGTTTAAATGATGAGAGCAGTGACAGCTCAAGAAAGCGTCTGTAACATTAGCAATCTGCTTAATGGAGTATCATTTTGCTAAAGTGTGTAATTGAGTTCACTTTTAAAAGAGATGGGACAGGATTTAAATTAATTTAAAAAATCATGAACTGTTCTTAAACTATTGAGGTCGGTGGCAAATGAGAAGGGTGCATTTGGTGTCGGACTAATTTGATGGTGCCTAAAAGCGAGTGATTTGAAACAAACGTGTCTGGCTTTGGCTTTGACACGATTGAGGTCAAGTGAGCGAGAAGAAAAGGTGTCCGTCCGTCAGGATATGTTTTATTTATTTTAAAACTGATTCCGTGGAAGCCTCCTGTCTCGTCTCCTGTACGCAACAGTGTTCCTTGAATTTGCACATGCAGGAGAAGCCTTCAACAATAACAGCAACAACTTCCATTTATATCGCGCTCTTCACGTGGAATCACTTGACAATGGCGGAGTCTGACCCCGAGCCCGACCGTAAGTAAGCACATTATTTAGCTAGACATTGTGTAGACATGCGCGTTGGTGTCTATGTGTGTGTCTGCCCTGCAGTTGAATAAGTCAGAGTAGGTGTGTTAGAATCCTAAATGTGTTATTGCTTGAAATATTATTTGGGTTCAGTTAGAAATGCTTATGTTACCGTACTTTTGAACTCAACAGGTGAAAAGTCTTCGCTTGACAATCCGTTGTTAAGCTCCATGATTTATTTCCCACTGTTCTCGTGCCCAGACTAACTATTTGCCTTTATGTCCAATGAAACGTTTTTACTGTCGACTGCTGTTTTTCATATGAAATGTTACTGCACTCCAACTAATGCTGGAGTCTTAACTGAAACGTTTCTATCTTTCTGACGGAACAGTTTGTACAACCTAGCAAACAGATGGCGTAGATCAAGGTTACCACAGTCTGAGGGCATTAAAACAAACCGAAAATTAGATTTGAGGGTTGGCCTGTGATAGTTTTGAGATTTATGAATTAGGTTAGCCAAAGCTCTGAAATACTTATTTATTTAACGTGGCTCTGATACATGAAGTAGATATTGCATAGAATTAATACACTGACATTTATATCCATCCTTGTTCATTTGTGCCCCGAAGTGTCTCGTTCAGGTGCCACTTGATTTACCCAACATCTCTGCAAAGAAGCCTCCACACAAGCTATCATTACTACTGCAGAGAATGTCCTCTAGAGTTGGCTCATGTGAAACCTCCAGGAAATACAAGAACAAATTGATGATGACAATTGCGAGATTATTGCATTCGAGCACACAATATGCTACAACACAACACAGATTTAAATTTACATTTATATTGCGCCTTTCATGTCAGGAGGACATCCCAAGGTGCTTAACAGAACTGGCTTGGCCTCCGGGTTGGGGGTAAGAGCCAAGAGCTTCCTCGGTTTGATAAAAGAATATCTTAAATATTAATAATAAATAATAATCTTTGCATTTGATATAGCACCTTATCACATCTTCGAGACGTCTCAAAGCAATTCACAGAATATACTGTAAGTGAATTGACTGTGTATTTTGTGGGCGAAACTCAGCAGCCAATTGCGCACACAAAATATATACATTCAGTACTAATATTAAATACTAAAGCATATCCTTATACCAAACCTTGCAGCTTATCCCCATGTGAACTGATGCAGTTTTACACGAACGTCCACCTGAACAGGCAGACAGGACCTTGGTTTAGAACCTCATCCGAAGGAAGGTCCAAGAATATGATGCTTTCCCCCCTCACTCCCTCTCCTACAGCAGGGGTCCTTTTTAAGACACCTTTTCGAAGTTTATTTTAGACTCTCTAAGGTTCTACACTCCCTCTGGACTCGTGCATCAGTTCTGAGTGAGCACACAGACCATTGTCAATATTGCTTTTGAGAATATATAAAACAGGGTCTCAAGGTGATTCTTCAGTCAGTGTCTCTTTCAACATCACTGGCTGAGATTGGAACTCGCCTCGGGAGTGCTTTGATAAAATATCTGGTGTGGAAGGGATTCTTAGATGGGAATTCTGTAAGAAATGGCATGAAAAGTTGTTTCAAAGCACCAGAATGCAATGAAAAATGATCTGTATGTGAGTCCAGGTGTCTGTTACCTTTAAGGTTAACACTTTCTGAATTATTAAACGCTGTTTTACATGTTTAAAAATAGTAACAGCTGCAGAATAATATTTGGCATATTTTCTGTATATAAATTCTATCCACAAAGTGTGAAATATATGCAACAGCAGTCGGATACACTGCAATTATTTGTGTTTTTTCAGCTACAAAATACAGTCACTATACCTTATACTAAATCCTGTGAAGTTCTTTGAGATGTCCTCCTGATGTGAAAGGCACTATATCAAAAGTAAGGATTATTATTATTTTTTGCACAATTGCTTGAAGTGGCATGCACATATTTTTATTTTGATGTTGGAAACTGCCCTCTATTTCCAGGGAAGCACATTTTATACTCTGAAAGCTATCATAAACTAGATTTATATGTGCGTGTGTAATACATTGCACTATTTATGAATAGACACCAATAAAACAAATGCTTTTCCTGTACTGTTCAAGGAGGAAGATAGAAAAGGATCTGTGGACTCTGAATTAGGGCCTAAACCACGCATGAAATTAGTTGGATTAAATGGTCTTTTGTTATTCCAATCACTCTAGGCTCTTTTGTTATCTAACCTGGAATTAAACCTGCAGGGAAGGCACATGTTAAGATCGTAAGAATGCTGTGAATTGCATTGCTGTTATCAATTACGCCTTAACAATTAAACAAGTACAGTAATTAACAATTAAACAGCACTCCGTAGCGTAGTGGTTGGAGCCCTTGCCTCGCAAGCGAGAGGATTCGGGTTTGATTCCCGGCCAGCGTGAAACCTTAGGCAAGTTACCTTACTCCATATGCCTCTGTTTTCCCAGCAGTAAGTAAGAACCCGGTTGTCAGTCTCGACGATGTGCTAAGGCACTATATCAAATGCAAGGATTATTATTATTATTATTTGGCAGAGAGTAAGGACTCAGGAGATCAATGTTTAATAATTGACTTGCCTGTGTGGACACGTAGGCATTGTCTGGAACCCTACAAGTGTTGTGCTCAGAATGATAACTAACCTAGCATATTTTCTTACAATATCGCCTGAATTCTTCCTGTAATAGTCATACCTTTACAGCCTTTACAGTCAATAATTCTAACAAATGTTGGGAATGCTGTCCATTTGTGAGCATGGACGGGAGGGAGGGAGGGAGGAAGCACAGGTGAGAAGTACTACTGAGTTCCCAGCAACTCAAAGCTCTATCCATGACCTTCAACCATGGCTTCCAACTAATAGCCAAGAGAAAAGATGACATTTTACTCTATGCATTAGTGATGATCTTACTGCTGGAACGTGGTAATTTACTGCAGCATATTAAAAACTCACTGCAGTGAAATATCACTTGGAAGGGCCAGTGAAAGGCAGCCCACGTTTAAAAGCGCTGGGTGCCGCAATGAATAAAGTGCAGACTTAAAAGAATATCATTCCAGCTGACACCGTGTTAATGATTTCCTTTCACACTCCTGAAAGATGCCGGATTATGTGGCTTCACCAATGGGCCGGCTATATTTATCTTGTACATTATCCCACCGTTTGGTGGCAAAGGCTCCTTACAATGAGCACAGTTGAGGTGGATGGTGTGCGCCCTCTAAATAAATAGTGTATTACTAGCACTGAGCTGCTTAGTATTGTGCAAAACAATACTGTTTCCTCCTTTGGTAACTTGAACAACAACACCAACAACTTGCATTTACACAGCGCCCTTCACGCGGGGTAGCAGCTCGGAGTGCTTGACCGTGGCGGAGTCTAACCCTGAGCCAAGGGGAGAGGGAGGGGGGAGGTGACCGTAAGCACGATCATAAAGGAAGGTCCTTAGGCGGGATTTGACAGTGGGGAGGGAGGGAGGGAGGGGGTGAGGCGGAGGGATTGAGGGAGAGAGCTCCAGAGTTTCAGAGTGTGGTGGCTGAAGGCACGGCCGCTGATGGTGGGGTGGAGGGGACGAGGGACAATTGCGCACAGCAGCGTCCCACAAACAGTCGTAGATTGAATGACAAAATTATTGTTATTTTTTATAATTTTATTTGAAGGGATTACTATCCCCAGAAAAGCTATCCGCCAGTCGACTAACAACCAGGTTCCTACTCACTGCTTTGTGAACAGAGGCGTGAGTGTGGAGTAAGGAAACTTGCCCAACGTTTCATCCGGAATCGAATCCAGGTCCTCTCGCTTGCGAGACGAGTGCTCCAACCACTGAGCTGCAGCAGCAGCATGTTGTAAAAGGTACTACGAAGGCAATGTGTTACCTTCACCTTTTGGGGAAAAAATTGCTGCTTCTGTGTAATCTCTCCTCGAGTTCGAGTTGTTCATTTTGATTTCCTGCCTGGTGCTCGCCTCCGTGTAATCTACTTCATCCAAGGAGACAGAGCTGCAAACTTGTCCAAACTGCTGCCAAAGGCACTGGTCATTTCCCAGGGGGGCCAGGCTTGTAGCGGAGTGAGGTGAACCGTGTCAGTTCCTTTAACACAGTGTAATAAACTGCTCACTCTCAACAACTGGCTGCTGTTACCTTGTCTCCAGCACCCCTGTCATTAACTGTTCATAATCCTCTGCTTCCCTTGATCCTCTCTAACTGCAGTCTTTAACATCTCCAGCCAACCATGCACCTCGCTCTCAAACACCCAGAGAGGTGGCAGAGAGCTGCAGAGCATTCATTCTCCTCCAGCTCCTGCCCCAATCTCACAGTCTGGATTCCAGCTGGGGTGTCGTACAACCAGGCAGGAGTTTGCCCCAGTTACTAAAGGTACTTTCCACTCCCTCCATGGCCTTGCATCCCCCCCTTCCCCTCCCCACGTACCTTTACGACCACCAGCCAATCCTACTCCCCCGGCCTCTCCCTCCGCTCCACTCGTCACCAAAGTGTAAAGTGAATTAACTGTATTATTTTATGAGCGAATTGAACACGGAGCTGAAATTGCAGGTGGCAGCTTTGAAGGCATTATCCTGCACAGTAATTTCTCACTCGGAGCCATAGCTAGGTTCCTGGCGAAGGCACTGAGGTGAATCAGCAGCTTCCCTAGCAGGAGACAGAGGGCAAATCAACCCACGCCAACCTTGGAAGAGGGTTGTGAGCAGGTCAACAGTGAGACAAATCAGACAGTGGGGCTGAGCTGGTGAACACGGTGATTCGTTCACCGCTTTGTTCTGCTGGTTGCCTCTCCATTACCTTATTGCAAATGATGGGGGTGCTATCTGCACCAGTTCTTATCACAAATTGGTTTGTTCAGCTGATGTTTGGGAGCCATTGAAGCGTCTGCTCCTCCCCACCCCCCCCCCCCCCCCTCGGCTCGGAGTCAGGTTCCGTTAAGCGCTCTGAGACGCTACCCTGTGTGGAGGGCGCTTTGCAAGCGCAAGTTGTTGTTGAAATGACATTGAAATAATGCAGTAATATCCCTGATCTGCGTTCACGCAAGTTGAGAGGGTAAAAACACAACACCTTATCGCTCGTATCACCAGCAATCACAAAGGCTGCCCTGTTTGTCCCTCGTCCCCTCCGCTCCACCATCGGTAACCCTGCCCTCAACCACTACGCCCCGAAACTCTGGAACTCTCTTCCTCAATCCCTCCGCCTTGTCCCCTCCCTCCCCACCTTCAAATCCCTCCTAAAGACCTTCGCCCTCCAAGTGTTATCTTTTGATCGTGCTTACGGTCACCTCCCCCCTCGCTCTACCCCCTTGGTCAGTGACCCACTTTGTCAAGCGTTCCAGGATGCTAACCCACGTGAAGAGCTCTATGTAAATGAAAGTTGTTGTTGTTGCCTCTTGCTCCAGACTCGAGCCATGACTGTCAGAGCAGAGGGCAAGGTCTTAAGGCATGTAATGCATATTGATTGTAAATATAATGTTGCCAGTTACAGATTCTCAGTGATTACATATTTAAAAATGCTTAATAGCCAGCCAGCCCAAAGTTTCTCAAAATGGCAGGTGAACACATACCGACTTCACTGAGATGCGTGAAAAATTAGGACGTGAAATTCCGTGCTCTCACACACGCTCCACAAATCACTGTATCCCCTTCGTCATCATCGAAAGCTGGATAAATAAACCACCGCTCACTCACAGAAAATACAACCAACACTGGGGGCACAGGCAACTTGCCTATCACATTTCTTCACACAAGCGGCAAGTGAGACATTGTCCATCTCACTTCATTTCTTGAGAATTATGAAAGCTCATCTCACTCACTCGCTCGCTCAATATCATTCCTGTTTCGGTCACACTTTTTTTTGTTTCCTAAACTTAGCTTGTCTGTGTCCATGAAATGTCCTTGCCGCCTGTGTTTCATATGGTAATTCAGATCTAACTACCATAGTGGGAGGTTAATAAACAAGAGAAAGCATCAGGTTTGATCAGATTAGATTCACCTAATCTATTTATGATGACTCAGTGTTTGGTGGGTGTTTGGAGCAATTTCACGTACAGTCGTAGGCGGCTGAAACAATACGGTACAAGAGCTTAGCTACCCTGTGAGGCTCAAATACCACACTCCGTTAATGAGAGAAGAAATAAGTGATAAGGTCATAGCGATAGCAGCTTGCTAGGCATTGGGAGAATTACTCTCCACTTCTGGGGGTCAGAAGTTGACCGATTTTGCTGTGAAATCAACAGCCATGTGGGTTTATTGGCAGTGTAGTTAGGATTGCACCAGCACAGGACTGTATATGACAATCTCTACGCCCGGTATTTATACATTAAAACAAAAATCGCAAATCAGAACAAGCCAAATGCAAGGCTAATCACTTCAGGAAACAATTATCTTTTAATCTTATTTCCTTCCTGCATCTTCCCTAGACCATATCTTTATATAAATGAAGAGAGGCATTGGATGGAAATACATGGATAAAACTATTTTTAGTCAATACAGTATGTTAGACAATGTGGTTATAATATTGTATATTTCTGAAGCTGCAAGTTATATTCAGTTTAATAATAATATTCTTTATAATAACGGCCTTTTCTTTGGTCGAAGCATTTCACAGGATTTACCATAAAGTAGAGTGATTGTGCATTTTATAAGTGAATGCGGCATCTAAATTACACATTTATGAAGTGAGTGACAATAAACAGTTCTGAAGTAAGTGACAATTTTATTTGAGGAATTGTTGTCTAGGACACCAAGAGAAACTCCCTTCTCTTCTCGAATAGTGCCATGGAATCTTTAACATCCACCTAAAGAGCCAGACACAGCCTTGCTTTTATGCCTCATCTGAATCATGTTGCCTCCAAGTGTTATCTTTTGTCCACAAAGTAAAGTCACTTCGCAGTAAATCCTGTGAAGCTCTTTGAGACGACATCCTAATGTGAAAGGTACTGTTTCAAATGCAAATTATTAATCAGAATACAATTTTTTTTATTTGATATAATATCATTAAGGTCAGCATTTAAATTGATATAGGTCAGTATTTAATTTCAGTATTAACCAAATTTGGTCACTCAATCCACGACTGTTTGTGGGACGCTGCTCTTCGCAATTGGCTGTGGCGTTTCACCCACAAGTACAGTCGATCCACTTTACACTTTATCCTGTGAAGCGCTTTGAGAAATCTCAACGATGTGAAATGTCAAATTGCTTCACAAGATTTTACTGTGAAGAGTAGAGACTGTGTATTTATTATTAATATAGATATCAAACAAGCCCTATCCAATAAATGGGTATGAACAATAGGACGTACGCTGTAAATGTCACATCAAAGCTCAACAGGAAGCACTGGGATCAGCAGCCCCTGGAAATGAAAGTGTATGTGATGCCTTCAGGTTAGAACAGCGAGCTGAAGATTGACTATTAAGAGTCTGGGCTTTGACGTGCAGAAGATTTGAGAGTGTTGAGTCCGTGTGTGTGTGATCCTTTTTATTGATGACCTATTTTACAAGCTGTACGGTGCGAACTGAGGAAAAAGGAGAGTCTGTTCATTAAACACAGAACTAGTAACTATTAGGAGGAACCCATCTGTCTCAATGACACCAGCCTACTGGTGCATGCTTCATCTGGAGCGAGTAGGAAGCTCGTGGCCATTTAATAGATGCGGCAGAGATCTGGAATGCTCACTTTCCCCCGGGAAGCCTCAACCTGTTTGCCTCCATGTCCTTTATCTGCAAAGCCCTGAAAGGCGCAAGGTTCTGAATGTGCGTTATCATTAGCCGAGTGCCTTTGTGCATCAACCGGACAGATGAAAGATTAAAGGCAGCGTTAAAATGCAACCGGAGGGCTTGTGCCCTGGCAGATCAGCCCTGAAACCTGGGGTCCATCTGTCCTGCGTGCCTTCAGTCAGACCAGGAAAACAAGAGGTGAAATTGGTTGCACAATTGGTTTGCAAATGCAATCGCTGTACTAACTAGGAATCCACAAAATACACAGTCACTACACTTTACAGTGAGACGTCTGGATGACCTGACAAGGCGCTGTGTCAAACGTCAGGATTATTATTATATTCTGTGAAGTGTTGAGGCATCTCAACACTTGAATCCTGCAGCTCAGTGCACGCGAGACACCTGGGTTCAGTTCCAGGCCGGGCGACACCTTGGCCAAGTTTCCTTACTCCACACGTCTAATAATAATCCCTCCAAAACAAAAAACAATAATAAATTGGTCATTTTCAATCCACGACTGTTTGTGGGACGCTGCTGTGCGCAATTGGCTGCCGCGTTTTGACCACAAATATTCGGTCAATTCACTTTACGGTCTATTCTGTGAAGCGCTTTGGGACATCGAGAAGACGTGAAAAGCGCTATATCAAAAACAAAGATTATTATTACTATCTCTGTGTCCATCCAAAGACAGGGTCAAAGAATGCACCATTCATGTCAACGGCAACATCACCAACAGTTTACGAGGAAGGCACCTCCATATAACTGACTGGCAGCCTGAGCTTAGTGTGTGAGTGGGGGGTTTGGTGGGGGGAGGTTGGTGTGAGTGGGGGTTTGGTGGGGGGAGGTTGGTGTGAGTGGGGGGTTGGTGAGGGGAGCTTGGTGTGTAAGTGGGGGGTTGGTGCAGGGAGGTTGACATGAGTATGGTCGAAGAGATGCATTTGTGGCAGATAATTTGTGCAAGTAATGTCCTGCAAACAGCTATAGAAGTGAATGACCTGATTTATCAGAGGGATTGTTTATTGGCCAGGACATCGAGAGAAACACAGAGAAAACCCTTCTCTTTTTTTTGAAAGTGGGTTGGAATCTTTTACAATACAATACAAAATTACATTTGTAGAGCGCCTTTCACGTCGAGAGGATGTACCCAAAGCTCTGGGCAGAGGGGAGTTAGAAGCCAAGATCCTGATTTCTGGTTTCACAGCAGGAGAGAAAATGGACCTTTGTCAACTTTTATCGATAATACTTGTGTACTTTGTGCTGACTGCTGCATTCATTTATCAACGTCCAATCTTGATCACCATTAAAAACAGCATATTCAATAGCAGGCTAATCAGGGAACAGAATCCTCGCTGCTCTAGATAAGATTCAGACATTATTAAAAAAGACACAATTGATTCCTTGTGATTGATCTATTTTTATTTTACTTGGGCAACATAAAAGCTCATTAATTACACGACGTATAGGATTTTTGCAAAAGAAAGTTAATGTAGCAAAACCGGAGGCAGATTTATTGATCCTCACATCATATTTAGGTGACAGATTCCAGCCCAAATGAAACCTAAGTTCTTTGACCAAAGGCGTATGACAAACAGTCAGGTATGGTTTGCTTTTTGGGAGAATATGGTTGTATTTCACTGTCCTTTGAGTGTCTTTATGACAATAATTAAACATAACATCTTTACAGCATCATCCCTCTGTTCTGTTGCTCGCACCTTGTTCTGAATTCCTCCCACACAGACGCAACGCCATTAACATTGACAACATGAAGCTGTCAGGCTGCCATCTTTATTCATAAGCTCCCAGGAAATAGTTTAACATACCAACGTTATTTAACCCAAGTGAGATTGATATATAAAATATATCTGTATCAGAACTGGCTTATTTGTTTTGTTAAAGGTCGGACTCTGACAGTATCACTCCTGTGAATGTAAGCTGCAGCAACAAGCAGAAAGAATAATGTGCCTGGATTTTGTTTGAGTGGAATGCTCAGTGTATTTGGATTTGGTGATTTGAACGACAGGATGGTACAGTATCTCACACAAAGAATGTTCTTCAGGGGAGATGTTGTGTGGAAGGAGCCACCGCAGAACTTTTTTTTTCGCCACTTCTATCCCTTTTTTCCGTTCTCGTTCTCTTGAAGACGTTGACTGTTTCTTGGTGGTCCTGGGTGGGGGAAGGGATGGTCAGGGGTTTGTATATGCAGAACTTTCCTACTGGCACCTGTGGTAGCACAGGTTTTGAACAGTCTGGGTTTAATGGTCTTCTCTTATGCTCTGTGATCGTGTGGGCCTGGTTTTATTGTGTATAAGTCGACCCTGATTTTAGCATTTGAGGAGATGGAATTGTTGTGATTCATCGCGTGTTTCAGCGACCAGCAACGACAACAACAACTTGCATTTACACAGCGCCCCTCTCTCACACAGGGCAGCGTCACAGAGCGCTTGACAATGGCCGAGCATGACATGGAGCCGGGGGAAAGGGGGGAGGTGACCGTAAGCACGGTCGGAGAGGACCGCGACCTGAAGATGGGGGAGGAAGGGACAAGGCGGTGGGGAGGGATAGAGTTCCAGAGTTTCGGCACTCTTGCCTCTGGGTCAGAAAACCCACACTAGGACTTTGAGCTCGCAGTGGATGTTGACACCCAATGCAGCGCCGAGGAAGCTCTGTATTGTCAGAGGTGACATCCTTTGGGTGAGAAGTTAAACCAAGGTCTGGCCCACCTGCTCAGATGGACGTTTAAAGATCTCATGCTAATTCTGCATTGTAACCAAGTTATCTTGCACTTCGGGAGAATTTGAATGGATAATGTCATTAATTTGGATATACATTGTTCATTCCCAACAAGTTAATAGTTATAACATAATTAAGTTAGTTTCTGAAGATAGCATCTGTTTCCAGCATAAGTAATATACAATTTCCACTGTAATGTATTGCCAAGGTAATGTCATCTGTCAGAGGACACAGTGAATTCTTTATTTAGATTGTTTGCATACGAATTAACGAGAGCATCAAGAAGGAAATTTCTTGTTGCTACTCGTCGGGTGAACCTAATTGCATTAGTTTAGTGAAGAAATGTTTCTTTTCAGAAGAAATTCCATTTATAGCATATTCCGGACAACTTTTGATGCAATTTTGCAGGAAAACCTTAAATAATTCAGTTCCATTTCTGAACGTTATGATGGAAATTTATGTATAGGATCATTCTGGGACTGGAGAGTGTGGGCGAGGCAAATATAATACCTTCATTAGGGATGTTATTACTTTTTACCATCTGAGGCTGTATCTTGAAAAACGCAACATTTTCAGATCACAGCAAAACAGCTGTTGCCGTGCAGGTATTGTTTGTGTGAGCTCTTGAGATTTACAGGAAAGCAATTCAGCGATGTTGAATTGTTCCTTCATTGTCTAAGTATTGTTATGTTTCCAATTACGGAGTCCTGTAGCTCACACTCGTCTCGCGAGCAAAAGGACCTGAGCAAAACATTGGGCAAGTTTCCGTACTCCACATGCCTGTTTACCCAGCGTAATTCAGAACCCGGTTGTTGCCAGATCTGCTTTCCGGGGGTAATAATCACCTCAAAATAATAATAATATAGTTACTCAATCCACGACTGTTTGTGGGACGCTGCTGTGTGCAATTGGCTGCCGCATTTCGCCCACAAACTATACAGTCAATTCACTTTACAGTATATCCTGTGAAGCACTTTGAGACGTCTCAAAGACTTGATAAGGCACTAATTCAAATGCAAGGATTATTGTCATTATTATTATTATACCCTGAAGACCTGTTCTTTTGTGACATTGCCTCAGTATTGAATTTTGCATCCACTAATATAATCTAATGTTTTTCGATTTGTCTTCGATTGAGGTATCTCTTTTAAGCACAAAAATCTGCCAACTGTAGCAACAGGTCAAAGCAAACAAAAGAATAACTTGTTAGCACCCGTCCTTTGACATCGAATTGATCCATGAGTTACGCTTTGTGATTTCACAGTCCGGAACTAAAATGGGTAGCTCTGGTGATGGAGTGGGTAGTCAATGCTTTAAAGAAACATGCAGCTGTCGTCTTGAAAAAAAGCAATACCTGTTAGAGCTTTGGTTTTCAAGGATAAAACGCATTAGTGAGAACAATCCCAGTCCCATTGATTTCTCTGTCCTTCCACATCCTGCTAACAGTACAATACAAATTTACCTTTAAACGGCACTTGACGGTACTGGCGTGGCTTCTGCTCGGGGTGGCGGCGAGGTGGGGTGGGGAGAGGGAAACTGATCAAAGGTGCGGGAAGGAGAAAGGTCTTGAGATGCAGCTTGAAAAGAGGTGAGGCAGGGAGAGAGGGAGGGAAGGAAGGAAGTCAATCATAGAGTCACAGAATTATACAGCACAGAAAGAGGCCATTCAGCTCATGGTGTCTGTGCTGCTCTTTGAAAAGAGCTTCCAAATCAACCCCACTCCCCCGCTCTCTCCCATAGCCCTGATCAACCCCACTCCCCCGCTCTCCCCCCATAGCCCCGATCAACCCCACTCCCCCACTCTCTCCCCATAGCCCTGATCAACCTCACTCCCCCACTCTCTCCCCATAGCCCTGATCAACCCCACTCCCCCACTCTCTCCCCATAGCCCTGATCAACCCCACTCCCCCGCTCTCTCCCCATAGCCCTGATCAACCCCACTCCCCCGCTCTCCCCATAGCCCTGATCAACCCCACTCCCCCACTCTCTCCCCATAGCCCTGATCAACCTCACTCCCCCACTCTCTCCCCATAGCCCTGATCAACCCCACTCCCCCGCTCTCTCCCCATAGCCCTGATCAACCCCACTCCCCCGCTCTTTCCATAGCCCTGATCAACCCCACTCCCCCGCACACTTTCTAAATACTAAATGCTCACAGGGGACAATGGGACAACTACACTTAAGTCTTAAATCGCTGCAGCAAATAGTTAATATGTTCTGCTGTCGGCCCAATTATTTATTGCGATGCAAACCTAACAACTTGGAATGCTAATCAAGCAATGTTAGCAGCAGACGATAATTGTTCCTGACTGCACAACCACGCCATTGGCTTTAGAGAAACGCTGGTGGCCTTTGCAAAGAAATGGTTGTGGTTGCAAACCAAACCTAAGGTGGTGGTAGGTTTTACACCGAAGGCAAACCCATTGTTGCGTCCCCGTTAATGCATCCGATCCAGTGTGAGGACTGATAGTGTTGACTGCGTCTGGCGTGAGTGAGGTTTTATTGCAGTTGGAAAGAGTTACTTTAACAGGGTCCAGGTGGGTGAGGGACTAAGTGACGGCAGAGCAAATGAGCAACAACTCTAGTTGATCAGGAATGATTATTGTAGCGAGTCACGAGATTAGTTTTCCTAAATCGCAGGGATTCCGAGATTCGAAAGTGATTTTGTTCCAAGCACGTACTGCGGTCGTTGGAAACAAACAAAAGGCAACAACAACTTGCATTTACACCTCACACCCTCACACAGGCCAGCGGCCCAGAGCGCTTGACAGGGGCTAAGCTCAACACCGAGCTGGAGGGAGAGGGAGGGGGTAAGGTGACCATAGGCACTGGGCGAATAGGAAGGTCCTCAGGCGCGACCTGAAGATGGGGAAGGAAGGGGCAAGGCGGAGGGAGGGATAGAGGAAGAGGGTTCCAGAGTGGCTAAAAGTGTGGCCAACGATGGTGGAACGGAGGGAGCAATGGAAAAAAACTCATTTGTAGACGCCCACACAGTCATTGCATTTTACAGCATAACTGTGAAGCCCTTTGAAACATTTTCCTGATGTGAAAGGGGCTGTACCAAATGCAAGGAGTATTATTATTATTATTACTACAGTTCAAGCATTAACTGTGTGATTTACCAGCTGATTGAAATCCTGTCTTGTTCCTGTGCTGTTTTTCAGTTTTATTCCCACTGTTTTCAAAATGTTTCCTTTTAGCCTGACTGAGTTATTTGATGATTGAATTGGAAGCTTATGGGGGCAAGTTTTTAATATGGTGGTCAGAAGTAAAATGCCTGGAGAGAGATTCGGGTTTGCTCACTGACGTACACAATTTCACTGTCATCGTCTGAAGCTGATTTTTGTTCTTTTGTTTGTGAAACCTGTTTGGAGATGAATGAACTGCCTTGGGGATTTGAACTCGGTTTGATCAAAATCAAACCAGCTGAGATCTATTGACCAGAAGATTCCTACTGTTACCTAAAGCTTCCTTACAGGAACAATGTCCCACCGTTGACCTAATGTAACCTATCCAGGAATCTAAGCCTGCAGATGGATTCTAACTATAGCTTCCATGAGTGAGGATGCCTCCAGCTTCCTTCAATGGTCTTTTTTTTAACTTGTTTCATTAAAAATGCTGATGTTGCATTACATTTTAGGGGCATTTTTGGGGCATCCCCACGGGCCATTTGTGATTCCCTTGTAGATTTCTCAAACCCTCAGCGATACTGATGTTTTCAGATGCAACATCTGCAGGGCAAGCAAAACCTTATGAGGTTTGACTGTGTGTGTGTGTGTGTGTGTGTGTTGGGGGTTGGGTGGGTAGAGCAAACATTTGGAATGATTCTGCAGACTGAAACCTGCACCAGGCATCGAAAGGTGAAGAAGGTGTCTTTTGGAACAATCAAATTCAAGTGGGACCGTCAATTGGGTTTTCCCATTAGCTACTCTCAAATTGCGCATCAATCTATTGAACCTCAGGCATGAATGATTTAGTCGAGTACACATAATCTAGTAAATGCGTTCATTCATGTGAGTGATCCTCCTGTTTACATCGTGATGGTGGAATTTGTCAGCAGTCAGGACTTCAGAATATGGAAATGGTGTATTTTCCATTATGATAGCGTCTTAAAATCACATTCTGACTTTATTACCTACTGAACCATAACCAGAGTTTGGCACAGAGTATCCTCGGGCACACAGAGACAAGCATTTTTAAAATGGGTTATTGCACTGCTAGAATTATTTGTTTTTTGCAAATAAAATGAGACAAACTAGCCGTGTGATTTAGCGGATGCAGAATATGATGAGTTTTGTAAATGTCTGAAAATGCTCTTCAAAGATTACTTTGCTCCCAGGAAATCTGCCTGTAAATTTCCAATTTTATTTTACCTTTTCGTACCAGTAATGAACACAAATAGAGATGATAGGTCCATGTTGTTGGTGTGGGAGTGATGTTTGCTGGAGTGAGTGCAGAATATTGTCATCAAGGACAGAGATAACCACAGGATAATGTGGACTTTTTCACATGTGTCAACTATTGCCCACATAATACAGTTTTCACAATATTTCCTGCAAAGTGCTTTGAGATATCTCAATGAGATGATGAGGTGCTGTATCAAATGCACAGATTATTATTATTATTAATATACTTTGAGAAGTCCTCTGCATGCAGAACACACAGGGAAATTTCATGGAGACATGGATTGAACCATGGCAAATTCTCATCTATCCCCCATCATAATGCATGCATATTGTGTGATATCTTTTTGTTTTGCAGTTAGTATTTCTCAATGACAGCTCGGGCTGCACTGACGAGTTACTCGAAACTTCTGTCCTCTGAACAGCAAGGAATAAAGGCATTGGTTCTTTAATGAACTATCTATGTGGCAGCTACAGCTGAATGCAAGTGTTGAACACTCTCCATAGCAGTGCTGATTGACATGAGATGCCCAATTTTTCTCTGCTCACAGAGCAGTGCCACTTGGGATTTACGCTTCATCTAGTTTGAACTGTAGCGAGTCCTGTGCAAAGCTGGAGATGTCTCTCAGGCAATTTCTGCACAAATATTATTCTTATCCTGTGAAGCGCTTTGTGACGTCTCGAAGAAGTGTGATAAGGCGCTATATCAAATGCAAGGACTACTATTATTATTATAAGGTGATGTTGTTTGTTTCAGCACTGGCTTGAATTAATTTGCAAGAATCATTTATGCAAATGAATGAATATTCGCCCACAAATATACGGTCAATTTACTTTACAGTCTATTCTGTGAAGAGCTTTGAGATGTCGAGAAGACGTGAAAAGCGCTATATCAAATGCAAGGATTATTATTGTTATTATAAATGCTGGCCTGATGGCTACTCCATAAACTTCAAAACATCTCTGACTGAGTCAGTAGTTACTGGGTTCCGGTGCTGATTTTGCCTTGAGAGCTGGACTTGAAGAGATCTATTTTCTTTTACGGTTGCCGGAAATAAAGATGATTTGGCTGGATGAAACATTAGGGAATTTTCACACCACTGTTTGTGGTCTCAAGAGAACAAAGAGCTTTATCCCTTCAGAGACAAGAACTTTGAAGCAATGGATAAAAAAAAGACAAAGAGTGTTACAAAGGTCTCGTCTCTCTGGAAGTCCTGGTGAACACCATTCTGTTGGCAAACTGGCCGAGTGCCATCAGCATGAGGGATGTGCATTTCTAGGTCTCAGTAAGACTAACACGTTGTGAATGCAGACTCTTGCTGGAAGGTGCCATTTGGGAGACAGACACTTGGCAGTGTATATATCCCAAGGAGCACCTCAGAAAATCCTGCAGTGTAGATCAATGATGCGAATTAAAGGTAAAAAATAAATCTGTGTAGTGGTGGTGCATTTGAACACAAAAGATTTTTGTTCAATTTTTAAACATTTTCGCCCACAAAACACACAGTCAATTCACTTTACTGTATATCCTGTGAAGCGCTTTGAGACATCTGGAAGACCGTGATAAGGCGCTGTATCAAATGCAAGGATGATTATTATTGTTATTTATTTCTCTTCCCCCATTTTAAGCCTTCTCACGCCATCACGAGTTCTAGTCAGGAGGAGGTTGCCTTGCAGACTGTGTTGTCTATAACAAGCTGGGAACGTAACAGGGAAGTATTCCCGAATGTCACAGCCAAGAGGACTTCTTCTCTCTCGTGGGGAAAGTGCACGTAAGGCTCGAGGAGTGCGCAAATTGGTTGCCACGTTCACCCACAAAACACACAGTCACTACACAATCTATCCTTGAAGTGCTTTGGGTCAGCTTCCCGATGTGAAAGTGGTATAACAACAACAAACAATAACCAAATTTAAGGATTACTATTGTGACATAGAAAAATATTGTCCTGATTATCAATACTATTTTGATGCAACTTTTTTTAGTAAATTATTTATTATGGACCTCTTTAATTTGTATTTATTTTGCATTGGAAGCTACTATTCGGACAGATGGTTTATCCTGTCCTAATCTATAAAACTGTGTCTCTGCTCAGTTGACCTCCTCTCCCATCACCTCATAACTGGATACTGCAGAGTTAGAGCTTAAGGAAACAGCATTATCAAGGGTCAAGGCAGTTGAGGCAATCATCCTGAGCAGTGATAAGAAGACAGACAGAAGCACCTCCCGATAAGAATGTAATAAGATACTGTGGGCAACAGGATCACTGACCCATTAAACTTCAAAAGTCCGTTTTTTTTAAGATAAAAAAAGTGTCAATTCTTCATCCAGACATGATAACTGCAATCAACTGCATGCTTGCCATGTACGCTTGTATTCTCTTAAAAGCAAGGCTGTCAACTTTAGAGAACAGAGACGTCAGTGTGTTTTTGAGAAGGTTTGAAGCTGTCATATGGGGTCCTTTTGGAAACTGCACAGCTGGTGATCTCTTTAGCCCGAGATCATTGCTTCAGCCCAGTTAGAAATCCTTTATTCCCTTTAGTTTCCAACGTACCTATCTGTTCTGGTTGGTGCAGTGTGAAGATATGCTGTGGTGATGTTACTGTGAAACGTGGTCACGGGTTCATTTAATAATCACACCAGCCTATTGGATGCTTTCAATTGCATTTGCTTGGATTAAAAATGCTTTCCACACAACTAAGCCATCCCTAGCTAGAAGTACGATCATAGATTGATGTTCACCTCCCCTCTCTAAGTCGAGCTCCACTACTGTTAAACACTCTGAAACATTACCCCTTCAGGGGCGCTATATCAATGCAAATTGTTGTTGTTGTATTATATTATGACATCCTACACACTGTTATTTTGTCTTTGTTGAGGATCTGCATTTTAAATTCCTACAAAAAGTCTTCATGAGATCAGAAAACTCTTATTCTATATATTTTTTGGTCAGCCGGGTGTCTGACAGATGCGGAAACCCATCACCGTTGCTTAAGAGTCTCCAAAACAAACTGAGATTTCCATCCATCCCACCTACACATGAAAATCCTAAAGTTAGTTTGTTGGAAAGGAATGCGCACTCTCTGTCTTTCTCTCTCCCTGGAGGGACACATCCTGCTTACCTAATTCCGGAGAGTATTAGGCGCAGGTTGGCAAGAGCCAAGGCTTGGGTGGGGTGGTGGGGGGACCCCAGAGTGCGCTGCTGGAGTTTAACCAGCTAAAACCGCATAGCTTGCCCTTGATATCACTGTCTGCCAAGTTTTCCCGCTGCTTGTCCAGTAGGACCACTCTCCCTGTTAGGGCTTAAGATTTAAGGGAATTGGAACAAAACGTGATTTTGAAAAAGTGCTTGGCAAAACTTGTCATTTGTTACGGTGATGGAAACTGCATCATTTACGATGAGGTTTGCACTGTGGCGAAATGCGTCAAGCATCCTTTTTCCTTTCCCCCTCACTCAATAAATTACAGAAGAACACAGTCACAAAAACATCGCCCTCTTACAAATCAAGGACATTAGAAATGCAGCGTGCAATGGATCTGCCGTGCCATCTGTGTGTTATCTTCTGGAGTGGCTGGGAGATAACAACTGATGTCAACAAAAAAAGCTTTGGTCTTTACAATGCTTTAGTTAGTTAAACTTCAGACTTCACTAACCGTACTTTTTAATGAATATTCATAGATTCATAGATTCATAGAATGTTCCGGCACAGAAGGAAGCCATTCGGCCCATCGAGTCTGTGCGGCTCTTTGACAGAGAGTCACTTTCACTGACCCCAATCACCAGCTTTCTCCCCATAACCCCACAAACCCGTCTTCCCCCGATACCTGTCCAGTTCTCTCTTAAAAGCTGTTATCGAATCGGACTTCACTGCCCTTTCGGGCGGATCATTCCAAATTTGAACAACTCGCTGAGTGACAACATTTCTTCTAACCTCCCCTCTGCTTCTTTTGGTAGATATCTTCAGACTGTGACCACGAGTCACAGACACACCTACCAGCGGAAACAGCTTTCCCTATCTCGCCTGTCGAAACCTTTCATGATCTTGAAGACCTCTATCAGGTCCCCACGTAACCTTCTCTGCTCTAATGGGAAAAATCCTAACTTCTCCACTGTCCTCATAGCTAAGGTTCCCCATTCCTGGTATCATTCTCGTGAATTTCAATATTATTTTGTACAAACATCAGAAGAATTTCCCTTAATGCAATGTCTGTATTAAACACTTGATGAATAGCCTTTGCAACTTCTGCTTAAGAAGGCTCAATGCTTTGCCATATGATTTATGGCGTTTCGGGGAACTTAAGACAAGATCAGAAATAATCTCTTAACCCTGAACTGCTCCACATACTATGAGTTTCTCAAGGCTCCTCTGTCAGAGCAGTCTCCTGTGCCTACCGTTGTGTATCTGCCACGAATGACCATCACATATGGAATTGAGAGATGATTTTGAGTGTGCACTTTAATACTTCCATCAGTGAAATTCAGCTCTAAATAACAGTTGCTATCCCCAAAATGAAATATTAACTAACCAGACATCACTTAAAATCATGGCTCAATGCCAGTCACCATTAAAAGTGACTGAATTGTTATCCTTTATGAGCAGCTGTTAACACGAAAGTAGTGTGTCGAGGCTGGTTTAATGTCTGCACGATATACATTTTATGCAATTCTTTTTATGTTTTCTTGGGAAAAAGAGTCCCCTGACTGCTTAATCAAAGCAGCTTTTAATTAGAAGTGTGGAGCCTTTGTTTCTTGGGCTTATTTAGAAATGAAACCGATTTCAACAGATCACTGGAGACAAAGTCATCATTCGTTTCGGGTGCCAGGATTTTTCAGCTATAAATAGAGTTTATTGATTAATCTGTTGATTTGGGAGTGACGGTACAATGGTACATTTGAGAATTAAATATGCAGCGGAATTAGGTTTACTTGAGATTGTGTCTGCACTAAATGTCCTCATTTAGACTCTTACAATTCCATTGGTGGAATTAACCCAGGCTTGTTTAAACCAAAGAGTTGGATCAGTTATTCATGATCCATTTGTACAAAAAGTAACATTTAGAAATGACATTGTCGCTATTAAAGCGACAAATAACAGTTTTTACATGGGCTGCTTTCTCAATCTGCTTAAGTGAACCATTTGTCGGGCATCTTGTTATATTAGGGCCAGCAAGGCTACATTTTGCACTTCACTCCAAAGTGTCTGAATCAAAATGTGTCTGAAAGAAATACAGTAATTAAGCAATGAAATGTCACAGGCTTATATTTGGAACTTTAAACACCTCGTGTTCCGATAAATCAGTGCCCCAGTTTCTTTGCGAGGCTGTGGAATGTTTCATTCATGTCTCGGTGAAGTTTTCCAGGAAGGAAAAGTGCTTAACAATATACGAAGGGTATTTTATTTTTTTAGCCTGGGTCAAAGTAGGCAAACGTGGCTTACGTTCTGACAATTCAAGACTATCCAATTTAATGTGAAATCATCCAAGAAAGAAAGTCGGTGTGTATTTTAAACCCTAATGTGGAGTATTCTGGACTGAGCAGTCCACCAGTTTTTTTTTCTTAGTCTTGACATTGTTGAGTTGCTGGTTTTCACAGGGTGACAAAGCATTCGGCGATATCATCTTGCTGTCTCTATTGTCATGAAAATGTGATCCCTTATCTTCCACCCTGACTTGCAGTGGGGATTTATCCACGAGTGAGCTCTAAGGATTTGTGCAAAGGTCCTTCAGCAAAAAAAAACTGTCCAAACATTTTTGATTATACCAAAGATACAACGTGAGATTGGAGATTGGAGATTTGAGTGGAAGGAACAACGAGTAAAAATTGTTATTGAATCAGACTTTCATAATGTGTTGCTAAAGGTTAATTGCTGTACTATGTTTCATATTTTTACAATATTTGCAAATATTTGTGGCAGCAAATTTCAAGATGTGTAATTTTAATTATATAATAACTTTTCAGGTTGAAAAATAACCCACATTTACACATGTAGCTACTGTTTTCAAATCGTCAAATTACAGTAAATCAGGTACAATAAGTGTTGCAAACTGTAAACGAAAAGAAGCTTTAATCGTGTTGAACAGGCTTTGACAGGGGCAGGCTGATGTATTGATTCACTAAATGTTCTAACCAAACAGCTCCAAAGGGAGCAAAATCGTTGGCTAAGTGAATAATACAATTTTGGGGTTTTGCAGTTTTAAAACACCATCACAATGGGATAAAGTGATGAAGGTTCCAATGTAACTTTAAAAGTGACTGGAAGTCGCTCGATCTGAGAAGCAATATTTTTCACTTTGCCTCTATAACGTAGCAGAACTGGTGTCAACTGCATTTCCACGTTTGCATCACTAGCTCAAAGGAAACGTTATCCCCATAATGGTATAGTGATGATGCCAATGGGAATTGGGAATACCATTAATCAGATGTATGCAAATTACTCCTGTTTGAAAATTGTTTTTCCTCCTGGAAACTCAACAATCGCAGTACTTTATTCTAATGAAATTATGGATGTTATTATCGTGTTGAGTGAGGGATAACCCAATAATTGTGTTAATTAGGGCTAATTTACATGTGCAAATCAAGATCTGTAGAAAAATCGTACCGCCCCCCCCATTATAATTCAATGTCTGCAGAATTCCTGAAGTTTTGATATTTTAGCTCAACGACAGTTCTAAATTGTCGGAGAGCAAGGAGGGGAGAAGAGAGAATTGCATGATTTGCAGCTGGAGTGATTACACTTGTCCCCTCCTGTGAGCTTCCTGTAACCATGTTTGCTTGATACGGACGGGGAATTAAGAGCCTGGTGAGTCCTTAGGACTGTGATTTGACAGCAGGTTCAACAGACAGAATGTGTGAACTTCATTGAACATTCGCACCAAGGCCATCTGTGCTACCCCTGCGAGGTGATGTGGAACCAGCTCATCGATGGTTCAATATAGCCGTCAGCTAAACCCAAGCACCTTCAGCATTGGGAGCCAACTGTACTGCAGCCCGTATTGTACTGTACTGTACTGTACACCTTCCCCCTCCCCACCCAGAATATTTCCCAGAGTAACAGTGGCATAGATTGTGTGCCGTAAATCTGGCTGTAAATTGTAGATTATAATTTCAATCCTTTTATTAATTGACAGCTCTTCAATCAACACGTCAATCATAAATTTGCTTTGCAAAAAACATCAACTGAGAAACTAAACAGTTTGGGCCATTTCTCCAAAAGTGGGTAGAGATAGTAAGTTTGTGTACAGACATTGGATCCCATCTTGCTGCCTCTGTCTCTCACTAAGAGCGATTGAGATGCATGTTATGTCTCTATGAACAGATGCAGATTTGTCATACCACATTTAAACAATACTCAGGTCCACTTAACTCAATATTTCACGCAAGTATTAAGTGCATGATCCAATAAGCTGACTAAGATAAGGAAGAAGACAGTTTAAACATTTATTTGAAGAGCTTCATCCTGGGAAATGTTCCTGTGGCACAGGACCAAGTTACTATCGTTGTAACCAAGATATCAGCTGTCCACACCCACGGAAAGCATTGATGTGTCTCCCCACAAGGACATGGCCACCAATGGTGCAGCAGCAATCGTCAGGTCACCGTCCGGTCAAATCAAAACGCTTTCAATGTTGTGGTTTGAAAATGGAAGCACTCACAAAGTCAAGTCAATGTCGTTTGACCTCTCTGGAATGTGTGATGTGTCGTGGTGTCCAGACCCAGTGTGCTCATGGTGTCGATGGTGTGTCGTTAAATTGGATAAATGACTTCCCGAGAGGGCACCAACCTGATAAGTGCACTTTTATCTGCTCAAACCTCATCCACAAAGGTCACTCAGGAATGTACACTTGACCTCCCTTTGTTCATGTTTTCATCAAATCCACAAGACTAAAAGTCTCGGTTTTGCTAACAATACACTACTGCAGAATTCAGGGCACACCATCAGAATTCATTGAAATCCACCAGTGGCAAAGGCATCACTGCAGACCTGGCTAGACTCCGAGTTAGTAAATTGTGTTGTCTCTTAAGTCACCAAGTTGGCAGGTTTTAAGAAAGATGCAACTGGCGGAATTGCACGAATATGGCTTCATTTCTTTTGATCGTGCCTCCCCTCATCCATCACACAGTAGAGAATAGGATCACCGACAGGGCATTTGCAGGTTTGAACCTTTATCCTGATGCTCAGCGCAGCTTCAAAACTGAAGACTTCAACAACTACAACAGACTACTTTCATTTACACAGCGCTCCTCACGGAGGGTAACGTCCCTGAGCGCTTGACTGTGGCGGAGCACGAGGCCAAGCCCGGGGGAAGGCACAAGGGACAAGTTGGAGTCCACATGCGTACGTTTTTGCTGTGAATTTTCCTTTCATTTAGCACCTCTAGACCGCACTGTTCACTCCCCGCAAAAGAGCACAGGATGATTTGTGCCGAGGGTTTATCCAGTTTCTAACCTGGCAAACTCAAGTCCTTTGTAACAGCTGGATATATTTGGATTAAAAAAAAGTGTAGCCTCCTTAATTGTGTTTCAAATGCCCCTCGCCGTTTACCTTGTATATATATAAAAAAAAATTAAATGCATTTCCCTTTGATAGAAAAGAAAAGAACATATTTATGGTTTGTTGTGTAAAATGAATACCAAAGTCGGTAGCTTATTAATGGAGATAGCACTGAAGCACAACCATAGGATCAACCATCCATACACACACTGCAAAGCAATCGTCGCAAACTATGTTTGTCCAATTAAATTGCTGCGTAGACAGAAAGCTTAGGCTGCAAAGTTTGGTTGCAATGTTCACTTTGTTTTGCTTTGTTTTATGTTGATCACATTTGATGTTTTAGAATCAGATCTCGTTTGAGTGAAACTGCTTGTTTCACAATTGAACATCTTCCTACACATTAAAAGTAACTTTAGTGATGATCTCCTAACCTGGGGGTTGCCCGTTTATACCTTAACCGGCTATTTTTTTAAAAAAACATGCTCCATCGAGGTTACAAGATTAGATTCTGAGAAAGTACGTAAATAATACAAAATGCATAACTTAAGCAAATAAATTGAACAACATGTGAGTTGGAGAAAAATTGAAACATACTGAGCAGAGCGTAACCTAATCAAAAGCCAAATCCGATTTAAAAACCTCTGAGCCATAAATCTTCTCTGTTTGGGAAGGGAGGAAATGTTGCAAAGGTCGCTCTTCAGATTTAACTAGCTTTTATTATCTAAGATGAGAACCCAAAGGGACAAGTCATTCACACAACCAGTTAACAAAATTACCACTAAATAACCGGCCTGAAATTTGATTTCAAGGTACATTCGTGCAGCAAACTCCATACATATACTGCAAAGCAATCAAATTATGCTAAGCTTTCCTGCCAACAACCTTTGGCACAGCTTCAACTAACGATGTATGGTGACTCATAGTGGAGCCTTGTGCACTTTGGTAGTTTGACACTGATGCAGCCTGTACAGATTATAAAACAATAAAGCACAATAATAATAATCCTCGCATTTGATACAGAGCCTTATCACGTCCTTGAGACATCTCAAAGCACTTCACAGGATAAACTATAAAGTGAAGCGACTGTGTATTTTATACAGTAAACAAAGTCACATAGATACAGTCAAACCTGTCTTCAACAACCCCTCAGCCACCTGGGCCAAAGTGGCCTTTATATGAGGGTGGGTCTGAATAAAGGTTCATTGGTGTGCGAACCGGGCTGTTCCAGGTTCGCACACCCTGTATTGACTGTATTCCATTTTGTCCCTTAACATTGAACGTGTTAATAACCTTAACCTTAATGGAGGAATTTGGTTTCCTCCATTGGTTATGTGAGTGACTTTTAAATGCAGGCAGAGAAGAAGAAGAAGAAGAAGAAGAAGAAGAAAAAAAACAGATCAACATTTACACAGCGGAGTTAATCTGTCACTCGAGGCCACCGAGGGAGAAAGCAAATTAGAAAAAGAATTACATATTACAGAAAGTCAAATAAATGGGCTGCCTCAGACAATTGACATAATGACAAAATGAAAGTTGCTGGAGCAACAATTAAAGGAAAAAAAAAATCTGGTGAACGTGAAATTACAAGCTGCAAAGTAGGCCATGGACACTGGAGGTGCAGTTGCAGCCGTGATTCTGCCCCCAAGAAGTAACTAGCTGCCTTTTAAGAAAAAGTATGATTTAGAGATTGTCGTTTTGTACCGTGGTTGGAGTTGTCAGGCTCCAGTGATGCATTCCAAAGCTTCTTTAGGGCAGAATGATAGAAGTTTATTACAATACCCGTGTTTTCACTATAAATCAACGCTGATTCCGAGATAAATGGAGGCACATTCTCTGAAAACACATCCAAAATTTCACACTGTAAAACCACGAAAGGAATCTGCGTTGTACTGTATCATGTTGAATCATACCAGTTTCTAGTTGGACCCTATTCTGGAACATTGCCTTCGCATTTCTGAGTTGACGTCTGAGTTTGTTGCTTGACAGTAGCGGAGCACAATATTCAGACGGGGGGAAGGGGGAGGTGACTGTAGGCACGCTTGAATTATGTTAAATATAATAGCCTGCATTTGATGCCACTTCGTACATCAAATGCATGTTATTATATCATGGATTACCGTATAGTTTTGGACGTAACGTAATTGTGGCATTTCAAAGAAATAATACATCTCAGAATTCACAAAACTTTCACAAAGTGGTCAAACTCGCTTGTGCATTTGAATATTTTAATTCCTGCATCTGTGCAACAACAACAATTTGCACATATATATATATATAGTGTCACTCAAGTAAGACTTCAAGTCAGTAGCTCATCAAAATTTTGTTTAAAAATGGTGAATTATCTAATGTTAGTCTTAAAGACCCGTTTTGTGGATTGCAGTTCATGCAGAATGTTACGCTTAAGGTAAGTGGCAGGTTATCAGAAGTGAAACGGAACTCCGAGATGCTATCCTGCACGAAAGGGGCTTATAAAAATGCAAGTTGTTGTTGTTGGATGATACCATTTGCAGAAAAATCGACTTGCAACCAGTTTGGTTTCACAGTGGTTAAGTTACACGTACAGAGTGTTAAGTTTCCTTATTCATTAGATTCTCATGTTCGTATTCTAATTCATTACGCACAAGGTCTTCGAGATCTGTCACTGAATTATTTTGTGCCTTTTATTAAAAGCTGTTGCAGCGTCATCTTGCTGTGCCCAGTAACTAATGCAACTTGACAACAACAAAACAAGACAGCAGTGTGGTGGGGCCTGGGATTACACACAAGGCAGCCGAGCCTACTCCATCTCCTGGAGATATTATTCAGTAGATCCTAACGCCAGTTAATGTACATCTGCACAATTTGCAAGGTGATTTAATAACCTTTGGATCACTGTAGATAATAATAATAATCTTGCATTTGATATAGCACCTTATCGCATCTTTCAGACATCTCAAAGCTCTTCACAGGATATACTGTAAGGTATAGTGACTGTATGTTTTGTGGGCGAAACGCGGCAACCAATTGGATATAGCAGTGTCCCACAAACAGTTGTGGATTGAGTGACAAAATTATTATTATTATTTTGTTTTTGAAGGGATTATTACCCCCGGAAAAGCAATCCACCAATCGACTCACAAACGGGTTCCTACATGTGTTGATGTGTCCTGCGCCTAATTGGAGAGAGTCCAGCGATGTGAGATGTCGTGACCTTTATTGTATTGTGTGGTCAGCATCCTCCCCAAACTGGCAATAGCTGTGTGTGAGAGTGGATCACTGACTGCTGGCTCTGCCTGTGAATCGCATCCCTGTTGCTGTCTGAATCAAGCTCGGAAAAACACATTGAAATGTCGTTGCTGTCACAACAGTCATCATACTGCTGCCATGAGATCACAGGCCAGAAAGATACCATCGTGACATGGTTTAAGAATAAATAAGAACGGGTTTCCCAGGATAGCTGATATTCTGGTGTGATATTGTTCACCGCACTCCCACTCATCTTTCGCCCAGTAAATAAATTACAGCCTCAGAGCTCTTTGTGAATATTAATACAGGAAAGGGGAAGGCATGTTTAGTCCCTATTTCAATCTTAGTGTTGAGAGAAAAAGAACATGGTTGTAAAGAGGGGTAACTCTGTCTCCAGCATTTCACAATTCCTCTTGTGATTCTGGTGAATAATCTTCCCCCCAAACACCCCCCACTCACCACCACCACCTTTTTGGTTGAATATAATGAAATATCCTAAGGATTAATGAGTGACGTCCAATTCATATGATTGATAATCTCATGAGGAATCTTATCAAGCGCCTTCTGAGAAGCCATTTATAAATGACGTCCATAGATTTACCCTCTACCTTGTGTCTTTGCCTTTCTGTCGAAGAATTCTATTAGGTGAGTCAGATGTGGCATGCCTACCTTTCATAAAACCGAGCCTTAAAAACTTTAAGTTCTCAGTTACTCTGTCACTGATGATGGATTCTAGTAATTTTCCCACCACTGGTATTAACCTCAATCACTGAGTCGTGAATCTTTCCAATTGGCACCAATAACTGTGCAAGACAGGCTCTAATGGGCAGGGTGGTTCTGGCTGGACAAGCAGCAGAAGACAAGATGAAAGTCCAGCAGTATCCCCAGTGTACAGTTTTGTTCCCTGGTGGTTTGGCTGTTGACAAGTAGACAGGCGCAGCAGGCAGAGGCCCACTTGATAAGCCAAGCATTGATTTTGTGGCTTTCGCAACGACTAAAACTGGAAGCCCTACAGCACAGTAAAGCTTCTGTGCACAATTGGCTGAAGCGCATCACCCACAAAATACAATCAATTCACTTTACAGGGTCTCCTCTAAAGCTTTTTCAATCGCCGCGATGACGTGATAAGGCGCTATATGAAACGTAAGGATTCTTATTATTCTCCATGAATGCGAAAGAATGATTGGACAGAAACAACGCCTATATTTAATGTGTTTCAGTTTAGGTATGCTCTCGCATTTTCAGTCATATTTGATGTCAGAAAATAATCGGTGTTAACATTCAGAACTGCTCTGAATTGAGTTTTCCAAGTGCACTTTAAAGCAGTTACTTATTTCTTTTGGTGAAAATAAAACACAGCTATAGCATAGTGTTCTCTATTCCACCCACAAAACATACAGTCAATTAACATTACAGTCTCGACGATGTGATGAGGCGCTATATCAAATGCAAGGATTATTATTAGTATTTATTTGCCAGGCTGTGTTGGGCCCTGACTGAAAATTTGCACTTAAAACGGAATCACCTAGAAATCTATTTTGCATAATTTATGAATTTTGCAGTTTTTGAGTGTGTTCCGGGTGTTATTGTCACAGATGGAACGTTTGGCGACTGCTCTGTCTAGAGTACCTCGGGTGTGCTGAGGCCTTTAAGTGCGTCTGGCTTCACACTGCAGTGCTTCAACTCAAAGGCGAGATGAGATGTTCAGTGTTTTTTTTGTTCACTCTTTGTTCCAAAGGTAATAGTTGGCCCCATAAAACCCATCCTCTTCAAGTATCTTTTGAGATTAATTTCTAAATGACTAAAACGTTCAGTGTCTGGGTGCTCTGTAATGAAGGAATGTTTCTTTAATCCTTTGGAAGCTGCGACTTGGAGGGAAAGCAGATATTAAGAATGCTGTTGAAGAACAGGAGCAGAGCCGGTGTTCATTATATAGTCACTTGTGGAAAACATTCATTTTATTTGTCAGGACGAGAGAGAAATAAACCACATCGGACTAATTGTGTCATAAATTATTTTGGCATTCGCAGGAGAGGAATCATTTCAAAACAAACTGTGGAAAAAACTACATTAGTAAAAGCAAAAAAATCCAATTTAATTTCGGCTAGATTTATATTAAAACCGTTTTGTGTATATTAATTGGTGTGTTTTTCTGTCTCTAGGCGTTGTTGTGTGAAGATGGCTGGACGATCAGAGTGTAATTAGTAGATTGTTATTCGATTGGCGGATCGCTTTTTCAGGGATAATAATCCCTTCAAAAAAATAATGATAATTTGGTCACTCAATCCACGACTGTTTGTGGGGACGCTGCTGTGCGCAATTGGCTGCCGTGTTTCACCCACAAAATATATACAGGCAATTAGTTTTACAGTGTATCCTGTGAAGCGCTTTGAGACGTCTCGAAAATGTGATAAGGCGCTGTATTATATCAAATGCAAGGATTATTATTATTATTGATGAATTATTCTGTTTTCTTGTTTAGGAATTTTGCACAATTGGCTGCGGATTCAGACTCAGGCGAGGGGAGCGCTGCCTCACATGTTATGGAGCAGTGGGCTGCGTCTGGACTAATGGAAACCCGCTTAGTAAATTACACAGTGCTCCTGAGCTTGCCTGACGCCAAGCCAAACAGAATCACTCTGACAAACAGCAGCCAGTGCTTTTATCCCAATGGACAGCAATGCAGCCCTCGATCATCAGCCCCACGTGAGGAGAAAGGAAAACGTGACCTTCTCGGTTCCTACGCAGCTTATTCTGCCAACGGATCTCTGGAGGTAATGAAAAGTGTTTGAAACCAATTCTCCCTGTCATTTTCGGGTATTTCATCGGCCGGGGCCGAAATCAGAATTGCTCCAAATATTTTGACAAGGTTATTCGTCCTGCATAGTGAGTAGCCAAGCTCTTTCGCAGTCCAGTCATGTACATCTATCATAAGTCGATCTTTGTAAGATATCCAATTTGTGGTCCCTGGTAACAGTCTAAATAGTATTCATAATTCCTAAAATCCACTTGAAAAATCTACTTAGTGCCAACAAGATAAATGGTATACTTTGGGGCTTAGTTGTAATTCCTTGTGCAAAGAAAGGTGACATTTATCCCCAATTCAGGGATATGTAGGTCAGGGTCCCTTTCCAATGAAATCATGCCCTGCATTTTTGAACCTTCGTAAATGCAAAGGTTGTACCAAAAACTCAGCAACGCACAAAACACTGACATTGCAATGTACAGAGTGTTTGTTTTTAACCGTTCAAGGTAGATAAAACAGGTACACCTCTCCAGGTAAGGGCATTCCCTGTTAATATTGTCGGGTCTCCATCTCACAGTCCCTTCACCTCGTTCCCTCCCTTGCCTCATTCAAAGCACATCTCAAGACCCTCCTTTCCGACCGCACGTTTGGTCACCCTCCTACCCCAACCCTCCCTGCCCTCCTCCCCTCCCTGATCCAACACCCCCTCTCCCCAGCCCCCACCCCAGCTTGGGTTCAAATTCCTGACTGTCCAGCGCTTTGGGATGTTCTCCCAACGTGAAAGGCGCGAAACAAATGTCATTTGTTGTTGTTTTTCTCATGATTAATATAGCGGCCACATTCGGTATTATTGACCGTTCTCACGAGCCAGAAAAAATAGAATTTGGGAGTCTTAAGTGAAGTGGAGTGATTTGTAGCTAACATATCTTGGAAATTAATCAAATAAAAGTGAACAGTTTTTTTTTATTGTAGTGAAATTGTAAAGTATCGGTAGTTTATTTATTTCGCAGTCTTTGAGGAACTCCAAATTACTCCAATTTATTGCTTTTAGATTAATAGAAAACTCGATGACAACATTTTGAAACGTGACGTTTGAGACATTTGAGACTCTGAACATTTTAGAACTGCCAGTAGTTTTTGCTCAGCAGTTTTGTGGAATATAGCTGTGCGCAAATTGGCTGCCTCATCCACCTACAAAATACACAGTCACTACACTTTGCAGTTTACTCTGTGAAGCGCTTTGAGACATTCTCCTAATGTGAAAGGGGACTATATCAAGTAAGGATTATTACTGTTTAGCGGTTGTCATCTGCAGGCGCTGATACCAGACCGTCTATTAACAAAGGATGGAGATGACATAAAGGAGATACTTAGTATGTGGAGCTTCATAGATTCTCTCCTTGCGTAATCGAGTTGGACTGTGAACAATCTTAACAAGTTCACCGCGCGTCTTTCCACAGTTCAGTCAGCGATCCCTCTCCCAATTATTTCGGAGCAATTATTTACAGAGGCTATTTCAATCCCTTTGGTTCTTTTGTGTTCGTTAAGTTCCCATTGTTACCAGTCGTGAACTCAGTTGTTTGCCGCTGCTATAATGTACGTTAATCCTCTTTCTAAACCAGGCATAGTCCATTTCGTCTAGAAGAAGCTGTTTTTTTGTTCCCATTTCAGAGGTCTAAATCCTTTGTTCTAGTTCTCCTTTTCTTCATTCACTAATGATATGTTTGTCATGTGCTAGCAATTTTAAGTCATGTCCCAGATAAAATGTGCCTCCCTTGTGTGTGCTGATTTTGTGCCTGCTCTCACTAACCAGCTTTCGTAAAAGTCTTGCTTTATTCATCTCATTTCCTCCGAAAGTTTAAAAGGACGCTCCCAGTTTGGATTGGGAGCATTAATTTTATCTTTCATAAACACGTCATGATTGGAGCTAGGATTGCAGATGCCTTTCCAACACTGATAGATTTTTATATTATTCAAGTGGGAACAATCCAATTTCCTCTAAATAATGGTGCCCAAGAAAGGCAATTTACTTTCATGCTCTTATTTTACTGTAAAACATTGCCCATGGAAAAAGGAATTGAACGTTTCCAGAAAGATGGATGATAAACTTATTTTGGTCACTGTAAATGAATCATAGATGTATCCTTTATACATTCTTGATCCTTTCTACAAATCAATTAAAATCTCATTCTCCGACTATTCCATTAAAATATTGACTATAAGAGCTGAGATAGGAGATCCTTGGTCATAAAGTCTTTTCTTGTCAGCCAACTTAGTTGTCAAAGGGAACTACTGATTTTATCCTCTCAACACTCAAATCGGTGCCATTTTTGAGTTATTACATAGGCTGAGTAAATATTAAGTTGATCTGATGGCTTCTACTGTATACATGGGGTTTTTTTGGATGGGGACTTAATAATGCTGTTAAATTCATAACTGCCGTTAATTACTTGCCCATTAAAAAAAACAATCCGAATGACAGGAAACGCGTTACTTTCAAAAGACTCGGTGCTTGCAAAAGAAACACGGAGGGATCGACGGATATTTGGTTACATATAAAACACGACCCAATTTGTTTTTAAACGACTTTAAAGAAAATAATTATCGCCTCGTTTCAATTCCTAGCGTGTGTTATGAGACTGTGGTTTAATTTTATCGATATGGTTTCAGAAAAGAGCTGGGGAGCTAACTGGCTGCTTGAGAGCATGGCTGGAGGTCATCGAGATAGCTATAGATTGAAACAAAGTCTTTTCTGAGGAATGTTGACTCTGGGAGGTAATTAAGATATCACATCCCCCGTTTTAGTTGGACCTCTTTTCGCCACGCCTTTGCGCAAATTTTGCTTACTGCAAGCCTGTCAGAGAAGGAATGACGTGCCCGCGATGCAATTGGATATTTGTGCTTTATCCTGTCTTAAAATGGTTCAGTTACTCCTGTAAAAAAGTGCTTGTCCTGTTCAGTGCCTTTGATGGCAGATTGCGCAAATGATTGTTTTCCACAACTGGCCCCTGGATTCTCAGATCAGGATAGCAGAGACTACCTCTTCAGACTTTCAAACATTATCTCTTCAAGTCGATCGTGTCCACTGATACCTTTTTATTTAAGGTCAGGAGTGTTTGTGACCCTCCAATTCACCTCCTCCTCAGTCAGTGTTCATACTGTCAGCGAACGTAGAACTCGCTTTCATCTCTCTCCCAGTCTCAATCCTCAGAGACGGTGTGTGTGTGTGTGTGTGTGTACAGGTGGCTGTTTGTGCATTCATCTCTTCATCTCTTTGTGGTGTTTTTTCTTCTCTAACTTTTACTCTTGACGCTGTATATATTGTAAGATTATTGATTTGCTGTAATTGGATGTCGAACAACACATGGTCACTTGTCAGTGAAGAGCTGACATGTTCGACTCCCAATTGGGTGAAGCTGACTTTTACCCTCAACTGTGATTGATATTCAACCCTTGAGTTTCTTACCTTGTGATGGTGATAATGGATGCTCCTCTTGAAGAGGGAGGAAAGGCTACCTTTAGTGTCTATTCAGAGGAACTCAAACGAACCTGACTGGTCAATAAAGGAGTGGCACTTGTTAGCTTCATAGAGAGATTTTCAGCTTACAAGTCACATTTACCTGCCTTCGAAAACTTTCAAAATACTTGCTTCACAGTGGTTATTATTGAATGTATTGACAGTGTTTATTATTTATAAGTGAATGTGACAGCCAATTTGCGCACAGCCATGTCCCACAAGCAGCTAGTTTGACTGGAGAATTATTGACCAGGAAAACAGGACCTCAGGCTTCCTATTTTCTCGAAAAGGATGACACCTCCAACAGTACAGCCAGTTCTCCTGAAGTGTCAGCCCAAAGATCATGAATCACTGACGCAGAACTTGAATGCATCACCTGATGACCAGGAGGTGAAGTGGTATCAGCTGAAACCAAGCTGACATATTAGTGACTAAAATAGGGAAGAGAGTGAGGGTTTGGCCGAACCTTAGCTTTTACCCCACAAGTTGCTCCTCTGCTCTCTGTTGCACCTCAGGTGCGGGGCTGGTGTGGAAACGGTTGTCAACGTTTCTGATAATAATTTTTCCGCTTGGCCAACTCTGGCCTCCTGCTTGTCGCTCGTCCCCTCGCCTCCACCATCTGAGGCCGTGCCTTCAGCCACTGCACCACGCCCCGAAACTCTGGAGCTCTCTCCCTCTATCCTTCCGCCTTGCCCCATCCCTCCCTCCCCACCTTCAAATCCTGCCTAAAGACCTTCCTTTTTCATCGTGCTTACGGTCACCTCCCCTCGTCCCCTCTCTCCCTGGTTCGGGGTCAGACTCCGCCACTATCAAGTGTACCTGAGGGGCGCTGTGTAAATAAATAAATAATATAAATGCAAGTTGTTGTTGGATAATTGCCATATGGAATGACCCTCTGTGTTTTTTTTCTTCTCATCCTCTCAGTGTCAGGGAGAGCAAGGCTCTTGTTTTGTTTGACTGTGACTTGGAAGTGACTGTAACTAATGAAGACATGTTGTGTAGGTCAGTTCATTTTTAGACGTACTGAACACTGACACCACCTGAGGTTTTTACAGCATTGTTCGGGTCAGAAAACCAAGTGCATAATAATCAAAGTTTATCCAGAATTGTCAGTTCTGGATCATTATAATAATAATAATAATAATAATCCTTGCATTTGATATAGCGCTTTTCGCGTTGGGAGGACGTCCCAAAGCGCTTCACAGAACACACTGTAAAGTGAATTGACTGTATATTTGTGGGCGAACGCGGCAGCCAATTGCGCACAGCAATGTCCCACAAACAGTCGTAGATTGAAAATGACCAATTTATTATTGTTTTGGTTTTGGAGGGATTATTATTAGGGCTCTGTGTGGAGTAAGGAAACTTGCCCAAGGTTTCGCCCTCTGCCTGGAATTGAACTCAGGTCTCTCACTTGCAAAGCGAGTGCTCTAACCACTGAGCTACAGGACTCCATGTATCGAAATACCACGTGTATTATATTTTTTATATATATGTGTGTGTGTATATATGTATATATAATAAATCGAGGTTGCGTTGGTGATGTGGGGGTTGTGGGGGGTCACAGTGCTGATTAGCAAACCAGCTTAGACACAAAGTGTACAGGGAGAGTGAGTTGGTTGTCGATATGGATCAGGTCATGAATTAACCTTTCGCACTTGATTTTAAGGATAAAAAGATGGGGGGTGGCGGGATGGGGAGTAAGGGCACGGGGTGGGGCGTGGTGGCCGTATAGAGAGAGAGGGAGGAGAAGAGGCGGAGGACTAAACGATTGCTGTTGAGATGCTTGTGGATTATTTCTGGCAGCGCTGTATCTGGATGGTTTCAGGTGTTGATTTTTTTTAATTCAGAAGGCTATGTTGGTTGGGTTATTTTTTGAAGTGTTTGCATCGCTTTTCGCAGCACACTGTGTACTGCGCGGCAGTTTGGTTTGGGTCCAGAGCAGAGGGGGATGTTTCCTGACAAGTCTCAGCCCTTGGATTGCTCTCGTGCATCTCCTAGTGGCTTCTTCAAGAGCAGCAGTGATCTCCGTGGCAGGGAACTCCCTCACTCACCATCTGGTCTTGAGCCAGGGATGGGGGGGAAGGGAAGGAAAAGTGTGTGGGGGGGGGGGGGGAGGGACATAAAGGACACTCTCGACCCAAGAGCTTACGAGACCGTCCCTTGTGTGCTCTATTCCAAGTGTCTGTATTGCTGTAGTGTAGTGCGGCTGTGAGTGTTGCTGTAGTGTAGTCAGATTGTGAGTGTTGCTGTAGTGTAGTCAGACTGTGAGTGTTGCTGTAGTGTAGTGCGGCAGCAATTTCTATCACAAATAATCCTCAGAGGTTTTTTTTAAAAATCGAGTCTCGTTGCTTCTCTTATGTTTTTTTGTCTGGAGGAAATCCCTGTCAGGTTTGGCCGTGGGTGGCGAGCCACCGAATGTTGCGCTAATTTGCCGTAGCAATTCACCCTTCAAAACCGCTGTGTGAAAAGCCAATCGCCTGCTTTGGGGGTTGTGTGTTTGCAGTTTGGGACATTCGGAGATTGGGGGAACAGTAACTGCTCTTTATTCAGGGGCTCAGGTGCCGGTTGTACAGTTTTTGTGCAGGGATGGGGTGCGGGGGGGGGGGGGGGGGGGGGGTGGGGGGAGGTTTCACTCCTTTAAGTTCTTTATCTTGAGATCTTTAGTTAGTTTACATCTCGGTAACAGAGCGTGTTTTTTACATTGAAAGGCATTTGTTGGCATTGTCCGCCCTGAAAACATTTTGTCACATCCGTGTAATTAGAATAGCCAAGTGCAAAGCAACTGAGTACATTGTGTTCATTTTATAAAGTTATATTTTATATGGCACTTAGGTCTCAGTGAGGTTTCCCAGCAGCTCGGGACCTCCTCCCGACGTGAAAGACGCTCTACACGTGTAATGTTTTAGTAGTTGTTAGGTTTAACGACAGAGCAAAATTCTGATGCATTGCTATCTGTTGAGCACTCCGAGACCCTGCTCCGTGTGAAAGCGTTTATATATAAATGCAAGTTGTTGTTTATTTGTTTGTTGTTGTTGTGATGGGGAACCATGGCTTCACCACTCGATGTTTGTTCTCTGACAGCAACAAAAACGAATGACATTTGTACAGCACCTTTCAGGTCGCGAGGAGTTTGGACGGCAGCCAAATTAATCTGCGTTTTTGGCAATTTGGTTCAAAAACAGCCTCGTCTCAACAATCCAGGCCCAAGTACTTCACGTCTGCCCACAAAGGACTTCAGCATTCAGGTGCTGGCGCTGTGTGTGTGCTCGTGGAGCATTCTCCCACATCTGACTGATAATTCTGCCTTTATTGTATTAATTACACAGCTCTCTCCTCCCAACGGCTAATTCCTGATGCTGTGTTTTTTTTTAATCACTACAGCTGCGGAGAAAGAATAAATTTCAAAGTCGACATTTACAGTTTCGGACATAATTAGCAGCCTTTTCTTTTCAACCCAGTTCGTGGTTTCGCATTGCTGACTAAATTCAGCGTGATCCGCGTATCACATTTGTATTTTCTTTCAATCAGTGCATAACACGACAGCCCTTGAACAAAACACCTTAACATAGTCAGGAGCTAATATCAGCCATGAATAATTGCTTGGTTTATATAAAAGAGTCTCTGTCTAAATAGTAATATCTTTCATTTCCTTTGCGTTCTGGGCTATGGTACCAGCAGTGTATATCATCCAGTGACAAAAGGGGCTTAAGATCTTCTGGCAGGACTTAATGGCTATTCTTGAGCACTGGATTATGTGGAAAAGCTCCACTTTGAAAGCTGTGGATGAAATAAAAACAGAAATGAAATATCGGATTAATGTTCCAACTTACCATTCATGGTGATAATCTGGAGTGTTCCCTCTTACATTGAAAAAATATCTCTCTTTTTGATTCCACTTTATAATTGTTATCCTTGATTAAATTAAAGCAAAAGGCATTTCAGGTTTAGTCGTGGTTGAAAGTGTTCGTGCAGTGATCAGGGACACTCTTATAACCCACGCAGGATAATGCCAATAGATAAAGTAGGTTATCTATATAGAATTGTTGAATTACATCAGATCTGGGAGAATTTGACCCTGTTAGTCTAATGTCAAGGTCATAAAATGCATCTCTGGTGTATCGACTTACACGCGGACATTTGCTGAACAGATTTGTTGTGAATGCAATTACAGAAATCAAGTGCTCGTATATTACTGTAGAATTTAGAAACAATTACAGGATAAGTACTACTCAGCTTTTCCAGAAGTGGATATTATTAATAAAATAAAGTATTGGTCCAGGTAAGCAGTGTGCTCAGAAGCAAGAAAATAATAATAATAATAATAATAATAATTCTTGCATTTAATACTATTATATATTATTTGACACTGCTGTCCGAAATTGGCTACCACGTTTCGCCCACAAAATACGCAGTCAATTCACTTTACAACAACAACAAAATGACATGTGTAAAGCACCTTTCACCTCGGGAGGAGGTCCCGAGGCTGGACAATCAACGTTTCGGACCCGAGATGGGGTGTCGGGATTGGGGAGGGTGGAGGGCAGGGGGGGGAAGGAGTGATCGAAGCCACGGTTGAAGAGGAGGGTTTTGAGATGGGTCTTGAAGGAGGCAAGGGAGGGGGCGAGTTGAGGGGATATATTAGGTGCAGCCCTTTGAGACGTCTTAACAATGAGATAAGGCACTATAGCAAGAATTATTATTATTACGATGGATGATTTAACACTATCATTTATTTATCTGCATCTGGTTAGTTGTTTGCATTGATGCATTTGAAAGTTTTGCCCGCTTGGTCATTAACAGTTCTCACTGGAACATTAAAAATAATTCATGTTAATAAGCCTTGTTTCCTTTCCAGAATTAAAAGAATGTTTCTTCTCTTTTACAGCACAGCACTTTTCAATGTTTTGTTGCCATCATAACGTAATTGTGTTATCTATCTGACTGTTTGTGGGACACTGCTGTGCGCAATTGGCTGCCGCGTTTCACCAACAAAATATACAGTCAATTCACTTCACAGTATATCCTGTGAAGCGCTTTGAGACGTCTCAAAGACATGATTAGACGCTGTATCGAATGCGAGGATTGCTATATTATTTTATTATTCTGTTGTGTGCTTTTTCAGGCAGAGCTCGTGGATGTACAGTATGGAACAGTTGATGATCTTCTCAACCTTCGTTCAAGTACCAACTTTACCCNAAAAATTGCACTAGTTAAACTTGGACAGGCACCGTTATTATATAAGGTAAAAGGCAATGTAACTGCATACCTCAAATTATTGTATACCTAAGGCAATCTAACTGCATTATTGTATAATGTAAGGCAATTGAACTACATTCCTTACATTATTATACAAGAAAAATTCAGAACGCAAACACTATTTCAGTGAGCGAATAGTGAACCTGTGGAGCAGGTTCCCGAGACAGACGGGTGAAGCAGGAAGTGTTGATTCTTTCAAACACAGATTAGATAGTTTCCTTTTAGGAAATAACATTATGGGATATAGTACTTAGGGAGTTTGGGACAAATGTGCATGTGACCGCCAGGAAGGTGGAAGGTGGAATTTATCTTATATAATAATGTGAGGACTGTAGTTCGATTACCTTGGTCTTTTGTCGTCTAGCATTTCATATCGTCTTATGTAAGGCAATCTAACTGCATTCCTCACATCTCCTACATTTCATTATGTTCTCTGGATGGAAATCCAATCTAAATTTATAGATAATACGGCAATGACCATTTAAATTAGCAAAGGCATAAAGCAGCTGGCATTACTAGAAGGTTTTTATTAAATACTTTTAGTTTCGGAAAAATAATGCCTCGTTTTCTTTCCTCACTAAAGCAATGTTTACAGCAAAATGCTTTCACACCACAAGCTTTAGTTTGGGAATATTAATTCATCATTGGCAGGATGATGTAGTATGAAATATTGTGATGTTTGTAAAGTGTCCAATCCACACAGTTAGTGCAGCATCTCTGTCTTATACAGAGATAAATATTGTTGACATGCTACTGTTAAATGTTTTAACAATGACTTGAATCATTTTGATGGGTTTCTCTATTAATGGATGTCTTTGCCTTGACAAGCTCTGTATTGACATTTCAATTGTGGTATCTCTATATTAATCTTCCCAGGAACACCAATATACCACCATAAAGTTAATGTGTGTATGTTTAGCTGGCACTGCTCTGTATAATATTTATTTTAAAATCACAGCATCTTTACAGTTTGCCTCAGCTCCTAAGAGGTGTCCTCCGAGACAACTTTTATCCTCATTACCCCCTCCCCTTATTATTTCATTATATATATTTTTAAAAAGTCGTCTTTGTTGCAATGTGCATCTTGTTCGATTAAGCTCACGGTTTATTTTAAGCAGAGGCTTGTGTTTGGCCATTCAAAATCAGAAAGGTTAATGCCTTCCTTCAAAATGTAAGCATGCTAATTACTGTGGATTACCCAAAATGTGAACAAAAAGGATAACTCATGACAGGTTATTAGCCTCAGTTGACCTGTGCACTTTATAATAATAATAATAATAATAATTGACCTGTTCGCTTGCACTGCCTTAGCTGAGGAGGAGGAAAAGTGACATTGCCTTTTATTGTCAGGATGTGAAAGGTTCCAACTCAACCAGTTGTCTTTGTTCAATGCGAATCATGTTTGATTAACCTTCGGGTTTATTTTGGGGGGGTTTTGTTCTGTCCAATATGACACACTCAGTACATTTAAAGTTCAGGTCTTTTTTTTTACACTTGCAAAATAATGAAAGGGCAGCAGATGAAAAGTTCAGTGAAACTCATTTCTGGCTCGACAGAAAAGCCGACGTCCAATATTCGATCCCAATGAGTTTGTGTTTATCTTGGTGACGGTTCACATTTGCTCACGCTATTGCTGACAACTCTTGATATTGAGTGACCTGGTTATTTTTAGGCATTTGACGACTGGTTAAGGAATTCATATATTCCAGTCTCTCTGGATGGGATTGTAAATGGGGAAGATAATCAATATCCAGGGCGACACATCCCGGAGAGGGATTTGGTCACATTCCCCTAAGATAAACTAAGAGAAGTGCACCAATTTTCCGGTATGCAGTGGAACTCCCTCATCTCCGACTGTTGAAACGTGTAGATGTATATTTCACTGATCTGAGATGTTCAGGGGCAATGATTTTTCCATAAAGCTACGCGTGGTCTTGTTTTATTATTTTTGAATGCCTTGTTGTGCTCATTAAGATAAGGATGTGTACTGAAAGAAACGGAATCGTTTTCACTTTAAACATGCCACGTCAGCTCCAAAGTCAGCCAACAATCAGGCAAATTCAGAATAAAGCCTTTTCTGCTCTGCCCCAACCAATGGGCCTTGGCTCCGAACTTTAGAAGAAGCCAACTGCTTATTGCACTGAAATTAGTTGCGTTGCCAATGAAGCCAGTGTTGTCGGCATTGATAAGGTGCTATATCAAATGTAAGGAATATAATTATTAATTACATTAAAAATATAACCATCGATCGATATCTTATTAGTATACTTTTCAAGAGGGAATCCTTCATCACAAATATTATCTTTAGTGTTTAATAAGCATAAATGTAGTTTTAATTAAGCATATTTTACTACAGTGAAGCAATTGGTATTTAAAAATGGGCTTCATTGTTCTGTGGTTTAGGACAGTCACTGTATAGAATGATGTACCATATGCTTCTTAGCATCGATGAAGCTACTCATTAATAACTACATCCACTTAGACTCTGGGACTAAATTCACCAGCAACTGTAATGTTTTGTGTGTGGGGGAAACACCACAGCAGCCAAACTGTTAGAGATGATGGTGCTTTTTGATGCATAAACATCTGAAACAATGAACCCATTTATACGTTGTGGTCAATATTTTGGTGCTAAATCATTGTTCAAAATATTTTTCTCCAGTCTGTTTTACTTTTTTGCTTATGCACTGTTGACACATACCAGGATCTGGAGATAATTAAGAGCAAAACCACTCAATGGAATGGTCTTGAAAAGAACAGCTGCTTTATTTGTAAATGGCAGAATTGGAATTATTTTTTCTGAGGCTTATTAGCCGGCTGTGAGCTGACTCAGGAATAGACATCTCGGAAGCAGCCAGAAATTTAATTTGCACCTGACAATAATGACTGTGTTCCAACAAATAAAAACAAGCCAAGGTAAATGTTGGGTTCAAGTGGCTTTCTGTTATTCAAGAGGCAAATTATTTGCTAATATTGAGTTGGGCTTATTTCTAGCTTTTGGGATAAAAAAAGGTAGATTATCAGAATGCTCTGCTAAAGCAATGCCTTTTGAAGGTTTTTCTCAGTTATTATTATTAACAATAATTCATTCATTATTATTAATATTAATAATCCTTGATGTGATGCAGCACCTTTCACATTGGGAGGATGTCTCAACCCACTTCACAGGTAAGTTTTACTGGAAAGCCTTCCAACTGCTGTAGGCAAACGGGCAACGATCTGTAGACAGCAAATTGTTTACAAATAAACTATATATTTTTTGCTGTTTGTAGTTTTGGTGTCAAAAATGTGAAACAGTGTAAGAAAAAGATGCAGTGTGTAATCTAGTCAGCGTGGTTTTCAAGTCTGCCACCATCAGCCCAGGACATTTTTTATCAGGCCAGACAGTACGACTTATTACGGCGGACATGCTGGTGCAAATAAATAATATGAGGATCTTAAACATTCCATTCAATGTGTCGTAGTCACATCATGCATCACTGTCAGTTTTGAAGAATTTCAGCGTTCTTTATTGAATCGTAAGGGTTCATTAATTTTGTGAAAAACGTAGGGTTTTAGAATTAACTACCAATCAAGAAAGATTATATATGTTGTGATTGAGTATCTTTGGGAGGTGTGTGCGTGTGTGTGGTGGGGCGGGGGAGAAATATCATCATAAAAATGCCACCTTTTGATGACTGCCAGCGTTTCCAGTGTGTAGTAAGCCAAGCAAAATGCCCGTTGAGAATTTTTCAAAAAAAGTTTATGGCAATAATGCTTGGAATATTGAATTGATCCCAGTCATGAATTGATCTCAGCTGTGCAAGCGTCGAGGATTTCTGCAGTAAATCATGACGACTTTCCTGCATGAGTTTTTTCCTAGGTCCTTTGCACAAATCAATTTTCACGCTGCATATCCTAGCCCAATGAGTTCACTCCTTCCATACACCATGTACGATCTGTCATGGACTCTACCCCATCTATTTAATGTGCTGATGAGAAGCTTTGCATAAATAGTCCCTCTTTCCCAAAGGTAACATACTTGATTGAAAATATCAGGTCTTTTTATTAGAGTTCCACTGCCATGAATAAACCAAGTAGTGGTATCCCGAAGCTTGCAAATGTTTTAAAACTCTGTGTGCCTGTAGTTAGCGATCATTCCAGGGTGTGTGTTTCTCGTAGATAAAAGACGTGAAACATTCAGCAAATCCTACTCCCTTGCAAGTAATATTTGTGCTCAGCTTTTACTGAAATGTGTGTAATTGAAGAGTGCGTCTGGAATTACAAAAAGGCAATTACGGGGATATTCAATGGTCTTTGGGGTTTCTAAGGATATCTGCTGTTGCTGAGTGTACTGTAGTTGATTTAGAACGTGTTTGTGTGTGTGTCTGATTGCTCTGTCACCATTTGCTTCACATAATGCAATCATGATGACCAAAATTGACGGCACTTGTGATTAAATGGGCAGCAAGTGATCAGAGGCAGAGTTTCATACATAAGATTTAGCACCATAATCAATAGTTCAACTGTTTAGCTTGACTAAAAAAAAGAACATGTTTCTGAGGCCATATAATCTGATTATGTTCACAATTATGTTTGCAGTTGTCTTTATTGCTGGAGGCTGGTTTTGGAGGAGCTTTGGTCTACGTTGATCCCTGTGATTCACCCCAAAACATGAACACCAGTCACGAAACATTTTGGATTTCATTGAACCCTGGAGGAGATCCATCCACACAAGGATACCCTAGCATTGGTGAGTTGATGAGGGGCTGGTGGGGTTGGGGAGGACAGTTGCTAAAAGAAAACATAACGTTTTTAACATTGTGCTATTAATGGTATTTTACCCCTGTGGTAAAGGACTAATATATATACTATATGATCTAGTGATAATATTTATAATTATCTAGTAATAATGACTTCTTCCAATTTCCATGCACGACATCAATCTCAAATATCCCGAGGCGTGGAACGTGACCTAGTTTTATCTGTTTTCAGATTTCACATGATACAAATTTATGGCAAATTCTTACATTCACTTTAATTTGAGAGCCAGTTTTCTAGAGTTGTTAATTACAACAAATGGCAGGTAAATAAATGGCTTCAAAATTAAGACTAAATTGACAAATTTGCTGAAATCTTGCATGATCTGAAATTTTAGATCTTCAGATTAAATTCATTTGGAATTTCAGATCCCTAAGTTTGGCAAGTAGGGTCTAGAATTTGCTGGGTAGTTTAACAACCCATATGCAAAATTGCTGGTTGAATTAACCGTGTGGAAATGCTCATGACTCGTGCAATTAATCACCTGCGGTACTATTTCCATTGGTTAATTACATAATTAAAGGCAGTTTGTAATCTCTTTGTATTGACTTGGCTAATCGAGTCTGCACATTCTGCGCATTGGTTGGGTCCAAACGACAAATTGTTTCCTATAAATATCAAGCAACTCTTCTTCCTTTGTGTTACAGTGATGTGCCTTTGTATCAGCCTGAGATTTCAAAATCTTATATATATATATATACTTATATATATATTTCCAAAGTCCACTGCAGCCTCTGGGAATATGAGTGTCATTGTGCCAGTCACTGCAATGCTATTGTTTGTGCTGTGTCCTTGGGCACAAGAGCAACTTGATTAAACTCTCCAAAGTCACCTCACTTCATTTAGGATCGAGCGAGCCATCATTTGACATTGTTTTATCCTATTGTTTTGAATCCTGTTCCGAGCAGTGAGAGGCCAATGAATCACACAGTTGTCCTGTCCTGAATGTATTCAGATGCAGCAGTTCTCTTCACCTACACAATATACTATGGAATATGACTTCAGGGGGAGAGGGAGGGGGGGAGGGAGGGAGGAAGGGGCAAGTTTTCAAACCAAAAAAGTACAGTACAGGTGTGAGCTTGCTTCAGTGGATTTTCAACAAATGTGAGAAACATCCCTATAGTTTGCTGAGAATCCATTAAAAGTTCCTTCTGTCCTGACTGAAGGGCGCCATGAAAAGTGCAAGTTTTTGCTGTTGCTTTAATATCGTACGATATTTTGTCTGTGCCCTCAACTGCTGTATATTTTCAAGTGAATAATATGCGCTTGAAACAGATCTGTCACAGAACCATAAGCCCATGGCAGCATTGCACATTTTCTTTGCTTTTCAAATACCTCAAAAAGCTTAGGCCTTCGTTCTAGCACATTATGCAAATTGTCCAGTGCATCTGGTTTCAGTTGTATGAAAGGTTGACGGGTTATATTTGACCCTCCTCATTGAGTGGTGGTTGTGTGTTTACTGAAATGCAGTGAAAGTACGTTTACTTCTTTGTAATGTTTCTGGCAAGGGAGCTTCTCATCCATACAATTCCCTTCTTCCCTTTGCCCACACACACAATGCCCTTCTCCCTGAGCACAAAAATCTTTATGAACCACACTCCTCGTGTAGATTCAAACTAAATCCAATTGCAATCCAGCAACACCTTGAACATTGTGTGACTACAAGAGGGCGATTGAGACTTTGTGCAGTTTAGCTGAAACTCAGCTAAATTGAAACCGAGGTGTAACTTGCCTTAAATAATGAACAACGGCAAATGGTTCCTCATTCGATTTGGCATTTTGGGCCGTGCTGTGTAATTCCGGTACCAATGCAGTGCTGTTTTCTGTGTGTGTATGTGTGCGTGTGTGTGTGCGCGCGTCTGTGTGTGTGTGTGTGTGTGGGTGTGCGTGCGTGTGTGTGCGTGGGTGCGCGTGTGTGTGTATAAATGTGTTAACACAAGTGCATCTAATTTGTTTCTCCCCTCGGCTGATCTGATGACACACAGATCATGTTTGTAGAGCTCTGCACAGGCTCATTCTTTCCCTTTAGCTGCCAACATTTCGGATAATCTTTTCCGTGGTGGTGCCTTTTAAGCAACCCTCACCTTAGAGCATTTTAATATTTTTTTTTGCAAAACGATATAGTTTTGATTCTTTTGGAGCTGATCTTTTGGAATCAAATAAAGCTCTCAAATAACCTCAGACTCCAGAGGATTTGATGGTACTTACAGCCTTCAATTTTTGCTGTGTGTCACTATAATATTTCATATAATCCTAAACTATACTACTTGAGAGAATGGGAAGATAATCAGGATTCCTAGAGAGGGTCGGCCCCTTTGAATTCGCTTGTGAATCTTCCTCAGAGGAGTTGTATGACCACAATTTTATGACAATCAAACCCTGAATCCTAACTGGTGATAGCACGCCACAGCAATTTGCCAGATAAGCTGTAATCACCATTTGAGTTTTGTATTGCAGCTGCTTCACACCGTGAAATACTTTACTTTTGTGGGGTTTAAGCCTTTGTTTATGTCGAGGGACGGTATCTCTTGTTTACCTAGCAGTAAGTAGGAACCCGGTTGTTAGTCGATTGGCCGATCGCTTTTCCCGGGGGTAATAATCCCTTAAAAAATAATAATAATAATAATAATCCACGACTGTTTGTGGGTCGCTGCTGTGCACAATTGGCTGCTGCGTTTCACCCGCAAAATGTACAGTCAATTCAGTTAACAGTGTACTCAATGAAGCGCTTTGTGACGTCTCAAAGATGCGATAAGGTGCGGTATCAAACGCAAGGATTATTATTATTATTATCCCTGCAGTCATTGTTATGTATGTGTGTAATGCATTCATACCCTCGAGTCCATCCAAATTGCTTCATTCTCTGGAGCAAAATTGCCTTGGCAAACAAAGCTATAATGAGCTTAGTTGTCAGTCATTCCAATAAATGTGAAAGGTATGGGTTTTTGCACAGTATATCAAGCCTTCAGCATTCCTAATGTTCTCCATTTAACTGCACTCAAAGCAGATGGGTTTGCCTGTGTGGACGGCTAGTTCATGATATAGTGGTGTTCTTGTAACAGTTAAAGTCACTCCTACAGAGCATTATGTACACTCATTTAATAAATGACTTACTCTTCGTGCCTTCATTGTTGCAACATTTCAAGTAATTTAACCACGATTACTTTACTTTCTGTTTCCAGCTCTGTTTGGTATTATTTTTTAACCTTAGCACTGTAGCCTTCTTTTCCAGTATTTTGTTATTGACTCTCTCTCTCACACACACACACACACACACCCCTCGTACAGGATTCAACTTCCCTGCTAGTTAAAGAGGTTGATTTACATTTCTGCTTTGGCAAGCAATAGGTAAAACAAAGTCCAGTTTGCAATTAACATCCACGTGTTTAACTTACCTTATTCAGACCTTTGTTTTTTGTTTCCTAAACTTTTGAACATTTGCTGACTTGTTGCCCGAAACCGTTCTTTCGCCCACAAAAATACACAGTCACTACACTTTACAGTATATTCTGTGAAGCGCTTTGAGATGTCTCGAAGACGTGATGAGGCGCTATATCAAATGTAAGGATTATTATTATTTTTCTTCACTTCATTGGCAAGCTCCTCACCTGTTTCCAAAAAGTGTAATTTTATGTTAATTTTGACATTAACTTCTCAGGTTAAAGACAGTTGTTTTACAACCACTTCTGCGGTAATGCACAATTTCAAAGTATGTTGAATGGGGTTTAACCGAAAAAGCCCTGCATTGCCTTTTGTAGATAAAGCGCTGTAGATTTCATTAGACTACAATTCATTGCATTTGTGTTGTGGGAAATATGTTATGATTCAAACTAATTTTGCCACATTGTAAGGAGTCTCCAATATTCTGCTCCTGCTCCTATCCATATCGTTTTAGCTGCTGCAGCATGCAAGTGTCAACCAGACTATATCTCTGTCCCTCGTGTGAAGGAGATTAAGTGGTGAGTAAACCTTGTTGCTGGATTATTAACTAAGCAGCGGGCAATACTGGTTGTGACGTACCTGTTGGTAGCTAAGTTTTTCGGTGGGATTTCAGCAACCACCTGGGTCAAGTTTACAAGACAGTTATCCTGGTACCAGGTGCACTTTGTCGACAAGCCGCCTTAAGTGTGTGCTTCTTGAGTGAAATCCTCCAAATGTTCTACAAAAACATCCGGTGCAGATTTGCTCGAGGTCATCCAGGCTTCATCCCCCGACTGTGCCCGATGGAGGGTAGATTAATGAACGAGTCTGTGAATTGGGAAGAAAGATGTCTCATGGGTAAAGGCAGCGTAAACCATCGGATACATGGAGGGAATCACTGCAGACTTCAATGAAAGCTGCTGCGGGTTTCTTTCTTTGAGTTTCAATCCTGCCAGTTCCTGGCGAGCCTTGCTGGCAGATGGAATGGCTCATCAGATAGCAGCTAAGAGATAAATTAGGAATTTAAAGCGTATTAGCGCAGAGATTATCGAAAATATTTGATTCGATTGGATGCTGAAAGAGCACTCATTCCTGAAGAAAATCCATATTATTGGACAATATTTTGAATTTCAAAAAGCCTTTTTGTTTCTTAAGTAAAACAACGTAATAATAATAATCCTTGCATTTGATACAGTGCCTTATCACAACTTCCAGGCGTCTTAAAGCGCTTCGTAGGATATACTGTAAAGTGAATTGACTGTATTTTGTGGGCGAAATGTGGCAGCCAATTGCGCACAACAGCGTCATACAAACAGTCGTGGATTGAGTGACCAAATTATTATTTTTTTTTTTTGGAGGGTTTATTACCCATGGAAAAGCAGTCCGTTAATCAACTAACAACTGGATTCCTACTTACTGCTCGGTAAACAGAGGCGTGCGGAGTGTGGAAACTCGCCCAACATTTCTCCCTGCCCAGGAATTGAACCCGGTCCTCTCGCTTGCGAGGCGAGTGCTCTAAGCACTGAGCTACAGGACTTGGCAACAAAATCAGCACTTTCTATCAGCAAACAAACTTGCCTTCCACAGGGTAGCAATTAAAGGATTTAAAAATGTAATTAGTCATTTATGGGTTTTCCCTTTATGTGCACTTCTGGGACGCTTTTTTTTAATAATCACAATTTTTTTTCTGCAAAGCCACGAATTGTTGCCCGTCCTGAACTGGGTCCCTCGGTGTTGCTACTAAGTACCATTGTCAGGCTTGTTTCTCCAAGAGATTAATCTGTAAACGAACCCAGTTCATTAAATACGAATCCGCGCTGCCATCAAATGGGACTTGTTGGGGGTCGGGTAGAAACAAGAGAACAAACACAGACTGTTATTAAGACTATCTCACTTTCGGTGTTCTGACTTGTGATGTCAGTTTGTTCCTGTTAAGTAAACGGACAATTTGCCCAGACCATTTAATCACTCGGTCAAAAACTGGAAGAATTCTCAGCTGTACGATTCCTTGGGTACGTGTGGGACACAAGTGGGACATTTGCCAAAATTGGTAGTTATTTCTGAAACCAGGAAGGATCTAAATCAGTGCATGGTACAGAAGGTGTACACAGTTTGAGCTGTAGTTTTATATCTGTTGGAATTCATACTGAATGTAATAGGTGTGGACATCAATGAGTTTGGATCTTGAAGTTGTAGTTTGCAGTTGTCAGGTGGAGTTGACTGTAATGATAAGAGCATCGGTTCCATTGCTGAGGTTGCCTTGGAAAAGGTCCGCCAATTAAACAATCTCGTGTTTGTTTATTACTGTCTGTGCCCGGCTTTCCAGCCTTCATCTTTCACAGCTTAAATAAATGACTGTACTTGCGGTTCTCAGGAAACCAGAATCAAAGGGCAATGTCATTAACGTCAGGTCAGTTACATAGAAGGCACTGAACCACAGCATATAGTTAAGGACCTATTTTAAAAGTCGTATCAAATGGGGAATGTTTTTCCCGAAGTAGCCACGATCCACTAACAATCTCTGCGCACATACACATTACTGCTGGGTCATCAACTTCAGAGGAGAGAAAGTTGCAGGGCATTGTAATTTAAACCTGAAGCACAAAACACAAGAGTTCCAAGTGTACCTTGGATGAGAAACTGTGTTGACAGCTTTCTCTTAAAATAAATATGGTGACATGGGAATGGGAATCCAGTCTGTCTATTTGGAGGAAATTTCCTTTGAGATAGAATATGAGTCTTTTCGTCTCTTGGCTGTGTGTTCATTCACAAAATATACACAGTCACACCACTTTACAGCATATCCCGCAAAGCACTTTGAGACGTCTTGATGACGTGATAAGGTGCTATATCAAATGGAAGTAATTATTATTATTGCGTATTTATATACACAGGAAAGGGTTTTGTCTTCATTTTTTGCTGTGATTGTCCCATGTAATAGTTTTGTCTCAGTTCTATTCATTTATTTAACAATATTTTATTTCAATCTTTAAAAAAATCATTGCATTTGATATAGCGACTTATCATGGTGGTGAGACACCACAAATCACTTCCTAGAATTTACTGAAGAGTGTTGTGCCTGTGTGTTTATGTAAGAGAATTGCTCTGAATTGAATGATGTGCAGCATTTTGCATCAGAGCTGACAGTTCTGGGCAGTCAAGTTATGTCCATCAGTTTGTGTCAGTGATACCTAACATGGCAAGTGTCTAGTCTTAGTCCAGTTACAGAGAGTTCAGTAGCAGAGAGGGACGAGGGCCACTTTACTAGGCCTCAGTTTGGAATCGTGATTGCAGAAATGGGTTAGAAAGCCTGAATAAGAGGGAGAATTGCAGAGCGAGTATTTCATACATATTGAAAATGTGATAATAATAATCCTTGCACTTGATATAGTACCTCATCATGTCTTCGAGACATCTCAAATATACGCCCACAAATATACAGTCAATTCACTTTACAGTGTGTTCTGTGAAGCGCTTTGGGACGTCCTCCTGACATGAAAAGCGCTATATCAAATGCAAGGATTATTATTATTATTATTATTATAACCATGCTTACACTACTTACACCTCATTCAAAGTAATAACGCACAAGTTAGTACAATAAGACACCGTTTTTTTTCACGAAGGTTAACCTTGCTGAAATGATATTACAGGTTAAGTTATTCACAAGGTATGTAGAATTCGAGCTGCCCTTAAGGAAATGTTACATGTTGACAGATTCCCTACCCGTTAGCATAATAAAACGGCTTAGGTTACAGTGTTTAATTAGGAATGGTAGGACTTGGTATTATTAATTTGGATGTCTTTAGATTCTTATCCTGAATCAGCCCCAATTAAATCTTGAATGCAAGGGCTAATGATCATTAAAGTGCCTTGCCATTAAAAACAGAGGATCTTTTTAGTGTTCACTTTTGTTTTTTTTCCCTAAATCAGTTTCCATCCTACTTCTCAAAATGTTCATTGGCAATAACCCAGAAGATAACACTTTATAATTTAATTTAAGTGGGAAACAAGCTTGGGAAGAAACTCGTTGGTTTTTCTTCAAACAATTATTTAATTTATTGAAACTTCAAACACTTTTTACATGTTAATTTAACACAGTTGACAGGTGATGCAAGATCTCTCTTGGGTTATTTAGAAATCTTGTTAAGTCATAAGGTTTCATTGCCTTTTGCATTTTGAATTTGCATACCTATTTGAATATCCCATGCTTTGGGGATTTGTTATTCCAACCCTTTTTCATTGAACACACGGACTGCCTTGTCTGGAGGGCAAATAATAGGTGTTCATTTTTTTTAGATGAATTGTATTTGACATCATATTAATATGCCGGGAAACGTGAGGTCTGAAACCAAAATTTTAGTACATTTTACATCCTGTGTACCAATAATTTCTAGCCTGGGTAATAGTAATCGCTCGAGACCTGGCACATGTTACCTTGTCACTCTTTCCTTGCAAGCCAGTCCTCAGGGTGACTTTTAACCAGCGAAGAAATTTTAATGTGCGTCATGTGAATCAATTGGGAGTTCCATCTGCTAAAAAAATAGGCCAGGCAGCAGGTTCCTTTAGAGAAAAAGAAGCAATAAAGGAGCCATTAATTGAACTGTGCTTTCAAATGTTTGCACCCTTATATTCCCGTCAGACTTACGTTGAGATGATGGCCATTATACCATTCAGTCCACCTTCAATATTAGGTGTTTGCCATTGTTAGATGTGTTAGTTTGCCTATAAAATGTACAGTCACCACACATTATAATCCTGAGGTTCTATCATCAGCATATTTCAACTTCTTATAAAAATGTTAAAGGGTAATGAATATGGAAAAGGTTTAAAAAAAGTTATAAGACTACATTTCTGACCAACAAATGAAGGATCTAACATAATAATATCTAAAATATGCTGGAAATCTGAAACAAAAACAGAAGTCACTGGGAACACTCAGCAGGTCAGGCAGCATCTACGGAGAGAGGAAAGTGAGTCAACGTTTCGGGTCCACGACCCTTCGTCAGAACAAAATCCAAAATATGTTTGGAGAGACCCTGGAAAGTGCCAAGAGATTTATAGTGTTATGGCAACAAGCTGAAAAGCATTGGATTGAGTGCAGAATCATAAGGCGTTAAGGGAAATCATTAACACCTTTTTACGAAAGCAGAATATCTTCAAAAGAAACGCCCAATAACATGAAAAAAATGCATAGAGCACGTATATTTTCACCCACAAAATATATAGTTAATTCACTTTACAATGTATTCTGTGAAGCGCTTTGAGACATCTCGAAGACGTGATAATATCAAATGCCAGGATTATTATTATATTACATAGATGCCACAAGAAGTGAAACTGACAACCTGCAGATGTCGACAGACAGAGAGATGTTCAGTATGAGGGGAGTTGTGAGGTGTTAGAGAGTCTTTTATAAATGATCTTTGCATTTGATGTAATGTTAATAAATGTCTGATTTGAGATTTGTAAATGTTAAAATGTTTCACAGGGAGTTGCTGTTGAGTGTATCGACTGTGTATTTGGAGGGAAATGTGATTGGAGCCAAATTGGACATTGAAATTGCCATGAAGTGAATCGTCCACTTAAAGTGATTCCATCACTTTCAATGCCATTGTGACAAGCCGCACACAGTCAATCCTGTGATGAACATTAATTTACTATGATGACAGAGCTGGTGCTTTTACAATCAGATTATCCAACACTGTACTTACGATATATAAAAGCAAAGCTGTGGAAAGAGAGCTAGAAAGACTTAAGTAACTAATATTTGATCAAACCAGAGGTCAGTAGATTATGGAGAGTAGAGGAGACACAGTATTAACATCAGACCATTATCCTTGTGAGATTAGAAAGGGTGATAAAGAACAAGCAGATAAATGACAAATATAATCCTTGCCACTTGCACTGATTTGGTGAAGGATTTGAAACTTTAATGCTATATGTGAAGAAACATTGGTTCTGATGAGGAATTATATAATCAGTCGGGAAGTAGACAATCAGAGCGAGATCTTATGTTGTGTCAAGGGATAATATGAACATGGTGGATAAGTCGTGGGTAACACGAAGCCTGGATACAGCTGGTTGGAAGGATTCGATGGCTAAAACTTGCCTTGTGCTTAACATAGCAAAAGATAAATGGCACAATGAGGTATTGCGGGTGGCAGAATAAGAAAAATAAATTTTACCCTTTGGGACTAAAGATATTAATCTGAAAGAAACAGTTGCAGAAATTGGAGAAGAATCGTGAAGACATGGTCAGAAAATGTCAGGTATAGCTTTGTTAGCTCTGCTTTATCTAGTCAAATAATAAGTGAGTAGGAACCCAATTATTAGTTGATTGGACGATCGCTTTTCCAGCGTTAATAATCCTTTGAAAACAATAAATTAATTTTTTTTAAAAATAATAATTTGGTCTCTCAATCCACGGCTGTTTGTGGGACACTGCTGTGCACAATTGACTGCCACGTTTTGCCCAGAAAATACACTTTGCAATTCACTTTGCAGTGCATCCTGCGAAGTGCTTTGAGACATCTCGAAGAATATTCTGTGGAACGCTGTATCAAATGCAAGGATTATTATTATTATAGAGATACATCTAACTCATATATCTATGTATTCTGGAGACATTTGATAATGCTGTGTAAGGGTGTTGGAATCTGACAAAAATGCAGCCAGGCATACTGTGCAGTCTTACTGCTAAAAAGCATTTGACAAAAGACTCGCAGCTAAAGTGAAGGATCAAGGGAGAAGTTACATGTCAGATCGAAAATTGACTTGACAATGGAAACTAGAAGGTGATTATAAATAGAAATTGTTCGAGTTGGGCAATCGTGACTTTTAGAGTCCCCAAGGGATTATTCCTGTATCTCGCAATATAATGACCTTGATGAGGGAATTCTAAGCAATGTTTCTACATGGGCTGATAATAATGAATCGTGTGGGAGGATAAGATATCTTCTCCATTTGGATATCGTTTAAATGGGATTCACAGACACCTGGCAGCTGGGTGGGTGAATTGCTATTCGCCCATTGTTGACATTCAGGATTGAGAATGAGAAGTCAATGCATACAGATGCTGCGGAATATTACTTATTTATAATGAGGAGATTAACCCTGAAGAAAGTGTGTTATGCAGTTAACCATTCACGCACAAATGATTCGCCATGCAGGGTCGTGCTCACCAAAGCAAAACAAAAGTTTGCAGTGCGCAGTTTGCAGATGAATAAAGTGATATGTTTTTCCCCCTATACAGTTAAAGCGATTTAAAGCAGGAATATGGGTTTAGACTTTAACATTGCAAACTGTGCACATAAACAACTGAGCCCCAGCAATAAACCCCTTCCTTCCCCATCCTCAGGTCACTCCTGAAGAGCTTCCTCTTCGACCGTGTCTACGGTCACCAATCCCCCCCCATCCCCCGGCTCCTCGTTTGTCTGTCAAGCGCTCTGGGACACTAACCTGCGTAAAAGGAGGCCGTGCAAATGCAAGTTGTTTTGTTGTTGCTGCTGCTAATGTTATTACAGAAAGTTGCACCACAAGCTCAAGGTCGGGCCAAAGGAACAGCCCAAGAGCTTTCACTTTTAATATTCTTTTAAGTGTTAAAAGTTCCTTGAAATGTTGTCGGCAGTGCAAACCTGATTTACATTGCAGTCGATGCATTGATTCGATTCATTAGGAGCAAAGCCTTGGCATCGCGTCGATACCATGAACCCTGATTTATAATCGCACTATTAGCATCGGTCCATGTGATGGTGATAAATCGATGCTAACTGGGCAGTACAGATAGGGCGTAAATCAACAAGCAATATTGATGCTCAGCATTCCATTTGTAAGGCAACACTGGGAATATTAATGGGCCCTGGAAAGGTTGCAAAAGAAGCAAAACGTGAGTATTTCTGGGACTGAGGAACGCTGAGCTATGAAGAGAGGTGTAAAGTTTATTTACACTATAAAAGAGAACCCTGAAGAAATAAGTCATGTATTTATAATTACGACAGAACTCGATAGGGTTGATCGCTGGGAAGTTCTTTATCAGCAAACGAGAGAGAAGAACGAGAGGAACAGGCAAGATAAATGTGAACCGAGGTGAAATTTCTGCTTCACATTGTAAATGTTATGGAGGAAGCAGCGGGGAGTAAGTCAAGGCAGAATTGGCCTAATCATTCATCAAGAGGCTGAGGGGATTCACTCAGTGGGCTCAAATCCAGCTTGGGGTGAGAATAAAGAGGGCAGAGTCTTACATTGGGCAAAAACAGATGGATGGCCCCAGTACTACTACTAATAATAATAGTCCTCGCATTTGATACAGCGCTTATCACATCTTCGAGACGTCTCAAAGCGCTTCACAGGATACATCGTAAAGTTAATTGATTGTATATTTTGTGGGCAAAACATTTATTTTAATAAGCATGTACTAATGCCAAAAAAAGCAAAGTTCTTAGAGGCATTTTACAAAAACAATCATTACAATCGATGAGAACAGAGGCTACAAATGGCGAGATGTTAGCTTCAATATACATTCCGTAATGGAAAATTACCATCCTGCCTGTCATATTAATGTATACTCTGTACTTGTGAATATTTTATTAAATGCGGCTGACTTATTCATGTGGGCACGGCTGAGGAAAACCCTTAAATAGCAAGATTTGTGTTGTTCAAAAAAAAAGAAGAGAATCGTGCTCAGCGTTTTGTCAAATCATCGTTTTGCCCATTTCAGGACGTGAAAATATAACTCGTTCAAATCACGGACTGACATCTCTGAGCCCTCTTGCGATCGCCACTCAGAAGCCATTGGGTGAACAGTTGGTTCTTTTTCCAAAGTGTCGTACAGTGAAATACCCGGCTACTGGATGCCAATGCTGCTAAACTCTGAGTCCACCCAACTATTAATTATGATTAATTATGGCCTATCTCCATCTGAATGTAAAAGTAGAGGCACCAGGTAGTTAAACAACACAATACAGAATTTCAGTTGTATAGCGCCTTTCACATTGGGAGGGACGTCCCGAGCTGGGGGTGAGGAGAAAGACGACCAAAAGTGCGATCAAATAGGTAGCTCATGAGACGGACCTTGAATGAGGGGAGAGGGAGTGAGCGAGTCGGAGAGACTTTGAGATGGAGTTCCAGAGAGTGGGGGCAGGAAGTCTGAAACACACATCCACGCCCCCCCACCCCCCCAACCACCCCAAAAAAAAATTGTTTTGACAACTCTGCCTTGCTTCTTTTTGAGTTGATAAAAGTTTGGTGAGGAAAATATAGATTTTTTTTAATATAAAAGTTAATCCATTTCCTGAATGCTTGAGTGTTTATTTGATCGTCGTTGCTCTGATACACAACGACTTTTCTTCTGTCTGAAGGACAGACTTATCTGTAGATCTATCATTCCTTGTCTTCTGCCAAAGAATGGTGCACTGCGAGAATTTCCACTGGGAAAGGACACTTAATAGAAAAGGTAGATTAAAGTGGGCATCATCTATTGGAAGGTCATTTTCACAAGTAAGTCCCAGTGCAAATGTTGCTCTACACTGAGCTGTCAACAATTACGCCACACGAAAGCGAGTCTGTGGTGAAGTGGTGCTTGAAAGGTTTTTTTTAGATAAAATGTCTTGAACAGTTATCTTTTTAAAGCCATGACTGCTTCATCCACATCAATGGAATTCAACTCAACAGTTGAAAAGGTTCTTTGTTTTTTTATTTACATTTACTCTGCCACCTTGTTTTTTTTAGAAAGAACAAATGTGGATTTTTTTCTTGCATAATGAAATATACACACAAGGGAAAAGGGAATAGAAGGATATGGGAGGGAGTGGATGGAGACTCCTATGGAATATTAACACGGGCACAGATTGGTTGGGCTGAATAGCCTGTTGACGTGATGTACAGTCTTATTTAAATCTTTGTACTGTTTCAGTCTGTAAATTGGGCCCCCCAAAAATAATAATAATCTATTTTTTGTTGGAGGACCTATCAAAAACAGCGGTGAACAATGACCACAACAAACCTGAGATATAAATATATATATTTCTGCTGACGTGCAAAAAAATAATAGTATTAAAATATTGGTGCCTGCAGAATTTTACAATTCACGTACATGTTCAGTTATATTGATTTTTTAATGATGTACACAGCAAACACAGATATAGTGCCTTTTTTTAAAAACTGCAAAATCCTGGCCTTGTATTTTGAGCAAACCGCAGTTTTGTTTCACTCTTTGCAATTCCTTGACGAAACCCTTGTCAGAGTTGCATTTTCTCCAGGTCCCTGTGTAAAGTCCACATCGTGAGAGTGGGGCACAGTTTAATTTGAGGTTTAACAAAGTACGAACGCAAACACGGGAAAAAAAATAACAACCATTAGAAGATGCAGCAATAGAAACATTGCACAACTAAAATCTTGGATACGTTGTAATATAAACTTGCTCAACGCTGAGAAACAATATAGAAACATAGACACGGGAGGAGGCCATTCAGTCCCTCCAGCCCGTTCCACCATTCTACAAGATCATGGCTGATCTGTACCTCAACCCCAATTTCCCGCCCTTGCTCCGTATGCCTTGATACACTGACCTAACAGACATCTACCCACCTCAGTCTTGTCAGGTTAGCTCCCCACGCTGGATCTTTGAATGTAAAACTAATCACTTTTCCCATGTGCGTTTAGTTAAAGTCGACGCCATTCATTGCTCCATTTGTTACACACGCAGGTGGGTCTGCTGTTATTCAGGAGGAGAGTTGGGAAGCATAGTTTGCTGAGCAAAACGTAAAGTCTTTGTTTTCAATAACAGGGGTCTGGATGTAGTTTTTATTCTAAACTGTTTTCTCTCTCTCTCCTTTCTATATTTTTCTGTGTATTGGCTGTTGCTTGTTCATCCTTCCTGAACTGGATTTCCACACTTGAGTATCTTTCCTCCTCCTCCTCCTCCTCCTAATTCAGTCCTGGCCCAGCAAGGTGAGGGCAGATGTATGTTGGAGTATTCACACGGTGTTGCTGGTTAATGTAAGTACTCGCTTGCTCTTCTCTTAAAAGCCACACAGCCACCACATGTAACTTGGAAATGGATAGACCGTAAAGTGTTTCTGATAATCATTGAAATGATGAAATGCGCTGAGTTTATCCGTCGTCTTGATAGGCTGGCTTAGTTTCCCCTCACTTAGAAAATAATAATCCTCGAGTTGTCAGGAGGCAGTCTCAAAGCACTCATCAGATTTAAGCAAATAAAAAAGCGTCGTAAAACATGTATTTTGTGGGTGAAATGTTTCCTTCATGTGCGAGTTTGAAACTGTTGTTCTCTGCCTGTCTGTCTGTCTTTGAAGAATGGCAGCCACACAGTGGCTTGAATGCTGAGGTGCCCTGAGGTGCCCTAGTTTACTGAGATATCCACAAAGGGCAGGTTCAACTGCAGTCTGTGGGATTAGAAATGTTCCAGGTCAAACCAAGCTGAGGTTGATATAATAATGCTTGTGGAGTCCTGTAGCTCAGTGGTTAGAGCACTCGCTTTGTAAGCGAGAGACCTGAGTTCAATTCCAGGCAGGGCGAAACCTTGGGCAAGTTTCCTTACTCCACACGCCTAATAATAATCCCTCCAAAACTAAAAACAATAATTAAATTGGTCATTTTCAATCTACGACTGTTTGTGGGACATTGCTGTGCGCAATTGGCTGCCGCGTTCGCCCACAAATATACAGTCAATTCACTTTACAGTGTGTTCTGTGAAGCGCTTTGGGACGTCCTCCTGACGTGAAAAGCGCTATATCAAATGCAAGGATTATTATTATTATTATTATTATTATTATTTGATATAGCGCCTTATCACGTCTTCTAGCTGTCCTTCCCCAGATAGCACTTCACGGAATAAACTGTAAAGCAAACTGACTGTGTATGACTTTGAGGAGTGTTGCAATTGGATAGTGTACCTCCACCAAACCAGCTTCTGGTTGTATGAGGTCGGTCTGTTCTGATTCTCTGCTTTATATGAACCCGGCCTTTGTATCCATGACTCTCCTTAACATCTCCTTCTACCTCCTCATTCTCATTCTGCCCTTCTCTTCTCTTCTCTTCCAATAAAATGCCATGACAGTAGACCTAAAAATACCCCCTGAACCTCACCAGCCTCGACAAACACTCCACATTGCATCGGTTGGTTAAAAATAAAACAAACGCCCATTTTGGTGGTTCTGAGCACGTGCGGCTGGCTATATGAGGTGAAGCCAAGGTTTTAGTTAGTTCTAATTATCCAAGGCAATTTTCAAGGTTGTCATGAGCATACAAAATAGGACAACCGCCTGGTTTAAGAATAAATGCTACGAAGTAAAGTTCTATTCCTTTCCCCCACTTCAAGCTGTTCATTATGGCTTGTCTGAAACCTTGACGACTAATTCACTGTTGGCCTGTGGAAGTGCCAGTGATGTCTCACCTGAAGACATTTGAGCAATTGCATCTGCAGTTTCCATTTTACTGAGCGGTTATTTTTAGGCAATCCCTGGCCTTTCTCTGTCAGCCCTAGTTGGTGAAATTTGTGACTAGAAAGTATTTAACCCTGATTGCTTGAGGGAGTGTTCCGAGTTGTATAGGGACTTATAAAGAGGCTGATTCTCAGGTTATAGCCCTTCTTGGTTAGCAGTTCATCTCCATCCAATTTAATTGCTTAAATTTGATGAAAGGTACACTTTTCTAAAAAGAAGATGAAGATAGTATGTCTCCCTCTCCCCCTACCAACTCTCTCCCTCCCAACCACAACCCCCACCTCTCTCTCTATTTTTGTCTTTGTATGTCACCTGAGATTTATACTTTGTAAAGTTTGCATTAAGTTTGCTGATCCTGTGACTTTTCTTTGGCTGTTACATATTTAGTCAGGCAAGTAGTTCATGAGCTACGATTCCAGCTTTTTAACCTCTATTTCTAAGGTTTAGTCTGCTTCCTGCCATTGCTTTTTACTCCCCATCCCCCGAAAAAAATCTGTAATTCTGCTTCTGAAGTATGCTTAGTATGAATCGCAGGATTTGCTGAATCCAGCACCAGTTTGGACATCTGAAGCTCAGTGGTTAGAGCACTCGCCTCACAAGCGAGAGGAGCTGGGTTTGATTCCCGGGCAGGGTGAAACATTGGTCAAGTTTCCTTACTCCACGCACACGCCTCTGTTTACCAGCAGTAAGTAGGAACCCGATTATTAGTCGATTGGCGGATGGCTTTTCCGAAGGTAATGAAAGCCGTTATACAAATGTAATTTTGTTATTGTAATAATCCCTTCAAAAATAATAACAATAATAATTTGGTCATTCAATCCACGACTGTTTGTGGGACGCTGTTGTGTGCAATTGGTTTCGCTCACAAAACATACAGTCAATTCACTTTACAGCATATTCTGTGAAGCACTTTGAGATGTCTCGAAGATGTGTTAAGGCCCTATATCAAATGCAAGGATTATCATTATAATAAATTTGAAGAAGTCCCAGTTCTGCATTTACAACTACTTTTCACTATCAGCTTGAAATCTTGTTATTTCGGATGGTAAACAGAGAGATGGGAGATTTGCTTTTAATTTAGTCTACTTGCAAGCTCAACATTTAATTAAGTCGAACACCATCAATTACAGAAACAAGACTGGTGACCTGGAAAGCAGGTGCAGTCCGCAAATCGACTTCAAATAAATTATTATTGGAAAATGACCCTTCTCGTTTCCCCTTCCTGTTTCCTGGTCCGTGGACATATCGTGGGCAGGTACATCAAGTTTACATCAATTCCCAGTCTGAACAGCATCCACTGGAGCTGTGTGAGGATAGACGGGAAGATGATTATAACATAATAATAATAATAATCCTTAACATTTGGGGTGTAGCGCCTTTCACATTGGGAAGATAGTTCAAAGTGCTTCATGAAGGAGAGACTGTACTGTAAAGTGGAGTGACTTTGTGTTTAGTGGCAGTCATTTTGTGCACAGCAATGTTCCACAAGCTGACAAGGTCTGTCTCCACCAACCTAGGGCGGTTTGTGGCGACAATCCCACAGATTCCCTTGGCGCTTTCGCTGATAGGCACAGAGATGATGGTGAGAAGCCATGTGCCCACTGCTCTGCAGCTCCATCTGCTGATGGTTCAGTTCATCCTCTGACCGAGCTGCTGATTCCTCAATCCTTCTATTGGAAGTGACGTGGATTGTTCTGCGTCTGTTTCATACTCGTATCTTGTCTGCAAAATAATCTTGGAACGGATACAAGTCAAGTCCCTCTACAACTGAAGTGTTTTCTGTCTTAGCAAACTCATCCAAAACTTCAGATGGGTGAAATAGAGATGTTCACGGTGTATGCTTATCTTTGTGTCCCAGTTTGATGATGTCCGAAGTACACCTGCCTTCCAGCTCTGTCAATTTCCACTTCCGTTGAGTTGTGTATTCCCTTCCCATTCCAGCCACTGATTTTCAGTTTACTTTCAAATCCCCAGCATCCTAAAATAACATCCCAGCAAGCCATCGAAACATTGATCTGTTTTTGTACAGAGCTTTCCCTGATGGAAATGACAGTGCCAATGCTTTGAGCACCAATTGCATTGAAACCCAGTTCTGTGTCTCACCCAACTCGCTTGTTACAATGGGTTCTGTGGGCCAGTGAATTTCACCTTTCCAGCCAAAGTATTGCTGTACACCATATTTAGTGTTGGTTAAATTGCGAGGTTTGTCCACGCAGTTAAAATGGCATTTGCATCCAAAGAACTGATGCTCCAGTGGGTGTGACGACACACATAGAGTCTCGTTGCCTGAGAAAAATAAGTGACAGCATGAAATGTTTTTCTTTGCCTGGAGAAATATACATAAGAATAAGGAGACGAATGATATTCTGAGGCTCCCCAAGCAATTATTTGTCATATTTGATGCTATTCTACTGCTAAGTTTCTTTTTTGCTGATGTTTCAATAAAACTCACATTGCAGTTTGGGAGTGGGAGCAAGTCTGCACATATCTTGAGGCTCGATGTGAGTTGTGTGACATTTTATCTCGTGATCTGACAGTTTGATCAACTTTAGGCTCTTTATTGAAATAAAACTCATCTGAGAAAGGGTTTTCTATTTGATCGAACAGGAATATTGACGGTGGTAATCTTTCCTGAAAGGTGTTTTTCGAATGTTAGTCGACACAACAAATAGACAATCTTCTCATCATTGAGCTACTTTGTGGTCTTGTCCCCTTACCTTAGTTTTCTCGGCTGGTGAATCAATTTTCCAGATTATTAAATTTTAGTGAGTATTTTATTTACCAGTGATATTCTGTAACAGCACTTGTTGTACAAGCCTTTGGCCAATTTCAAGTCTCTGAAAACCCACAGAAACATAAACTGTGCTCAAGGATTGACAATGGAAAAACTCTTAGCCTTTACCTCATGTCATGTCTCAAAACGTATCTCTTTGACTGAGCTTTCGGGGCGAAGATGTACGTTTTGAGATGTGGCTGAGGTCACGTTTCCTGTCCCCACCTCCCTTCAGCTGCCAACCCCCTGCTCTTTGCACATGTTTGTTTTGTGAGTTTAATCGAATGTCGATTGTGAGTCATTATAAACACTGTTTGAGGCTCCTACGCCAGTTCTCTGAGCCGGAACCATATACAGAGGTGTGAGGAAGTGTGTGGATCATCCACAAACACTTTGTGATCAACCAGTTCGGCTCTGATGAAGTGAGGCATGTTTCCTGAATGATAATGTCCCCGTCCCCCCGCACACACTCGCATCTCGCTTCCTGCTTTAAAAATAGTTCTTTCTTCTCTTTGATTGCTTCCTCTGAACTTTGATAAACATTTCCCTCCAATTTGAAGCTCAAAAGAGTTCTGTAACATGTTCATTAAAATGAATTATCATTGTATTGTGGTTTTCAAGCCTTTTCGGTAACATTAATTATGCCTGTTTTTCGAAGGCATCACTTTGTGGCCTTCATTATTGCTGTTACTAATGAATAGAATAAGAATCTTACAGTAACATTAATAGACTTCCCTTGGGGGCATCTCACCCGCGGTTACAATGGGACCAAGAATACAGCAAAACATCATTAGCCAAACTAACAACAATAATAATCCTTGCATTTGATACAGCGCTTTATCACGTCTTCGAGACGTCTCAAAGCTCTTCACAGAATACATTGTAAACTCATGAACTGAACTGTCATGGACTCGATTTTTTTTAAAAAAAGTGCTGAAACCAGTTGTAGGTTTGAAATGTCCATCTGAGTTGAATGGCAAAAAGGTCTGTAAACATACATTTTCCGTGCCAGCAATTGTCATTATCGAGTGAATAATAGTATTTGGGTGACTTGACGCTGAATGCAGTTCAGCTAATTTATTAAACAGAATCTAATTTTATTCTGTGTACATCGTGTATTGTTAGCATGACTCCCCCAATCCCCTTGTAGATCTGTTGCCAGGTCAATGCCTCAATACCTAAGGGAATCTGTGTAGATATCAACGCATTGAAGTGACTTCAGCAGAGAGGGGTGGGCATTTCAGACTTCCATAATGAAAACAAATTGTATCTGATATGCAAGGCGCCTTGCAAAGTGTTTTATTGATAAATGATTTTGTACTGTACAGTTATCTTCATTTGGTAATGGAGTCTGGATGTGGCATGTAAAAATTGATTACTGCTGTATAGTTTGCTGTGATGTGATAAATCTCTCTTTTTAATATCATCTGTGACCTTTAAGTTCCACCTATTGGTAGCAACAAAGTAAGACTTGATCCAGTAATGATCGTGGACTGGCATTGTTGTAAAGCACCAACGTAAATGATCACGGTTTGTTACCTAATACAGACAGAGTGTGTCTGAGATGTGCTGCCCACACACAAGTGAAGAAACTTGTTATTGTTTTAGACAGAAATGTAAGCGGTCACATTAACATTTTACCTCCAGAACATCAGTCTGTGCTATTGCTGCTGGTTTCTGCGTGTTTGTGAATTCACTGTTCATTTATAATAAATTAGTTTGAAGTGAAGTGGAGTATAAAAAAAAATCCTGCTTCTTGATCTGTTCATGATGCAACGTGACCAGATGTCACCAATATGTCCAGACAGAGAGCTGTAGATCTGTACTTTTACAGCTAAGTACAAACCTCCACAGCTGTGCCTGTGGAGCTAAGTACAGAGCTCTGGGACGCTATCCCAGAGCTATATAAATGCAAGTTGTTGTTGTTGTAGCTCTAAGTCTATACATGTACAGACAAGCGACAAGTTCTGTACAGATCTGTCATGTACAGAAAGGCAGAGAGCTCTGCTCACTGATGTTAACTTGCTGAAGAATCAGTTCGCACATTCTGCTCTGAAGAAGATCCTTCACAATTTGGGGCCATCCATTGGATCTGCGCAGCCTGTGCTTTTACTCCAGTGGTGCTGTTCAAAGGCCTGCCCAAAAAACATCTTGTTGAAATTTGTCCTTGCAACCAATGTGACTCACGTTAAAATTGCACAGCACAGACCCAATTTAGACTCTTTTTTTCGGTGATTCAACGCAAAATAAACAGCTTCAGCTGGACAGAGACAAGAGCACAGCTGCACGCCTGAAGCTTAAGTGGCGGGAGCAGGGCAGTGTGACTCAACACAGCGAGCAGTACCAGTGGAAAGTTTGTAAGTACAGTATAATTGCACCATTAAACTCTATTATATTCACAGCAGCCTGTATATCTCTGAAACCCATCTGCAATGTGTCCCTTAGTCAAGAGAAGCACACTCACTTGTGGGACTGGTGTTTAATGTGACCAGGGCAGCAGCTGAATCTGTGAGCAGATAGGCGTGAACAGTAGATATTCTTATTGGGTAACACGTCATCTATCTGAATACAGTATTGCAAAGCACTGTTGTATTATATATATAGTGTTGATTAACACACATGACATTATTAATGGTATTAAGGGTTATGAGGCAAGGGCAGAGTAATTGGAGTTGAGGTACAGATCAGCCATGATCTTATAGAATGGCGGAACAGGCTCGCGGGGCTGAATGGCCTCCTCTTGTTTCCATGTTTCTAGGTTATTATATGAATTGAATCCCACAACCAAACTATTTCCTACATTTCCCTAAAACTTGTCCAAGTGGGATGTCTTCACTGTAGAATTATTCAGAAACGTTCATGCCGATAAAGACCTAGTGTTGTTTTTGCCCGTGGCAGGAGCAGAGAGGGAGTTGTCTGCTTGGCTGTACATGTTGAGATAGGGGATAGGGGGCCATGATGGCTTGGCTGCACTTATGAACTGATGAAGAAATAGGATAAAAATGCAAATTACTGCAGATGCTGCAAATCTGAAACACAAGCAGAAGTGGCTGGGAGCACTCAGCAGCTCAGGCAGCATCTATGGAGAAAGGAAAGCGAGTGAACGTTTCGGGTCCACGATAGGATATTTAACTCAAGACTAAACTTCGAACTAATTTACGATAAATTAGCAGCAACTGTTTGAGAAGGCAAACGAACAAGTTTCTGAACTGGCCCGGGCGAAGGCAGTTAATAATCATACACAATTGAACGGTAACTCTTCTTATTCAGTCTCTGAGCTGGTTAGCATTCATTTTAGACACAGAAATGAGCAGACAAAATGTTATTAAATTATTTAATGATTGACACCAATTGATTTTTAACATGTCCAGGTTTCTCCCAGCTTAAGAATTCAAGCTAAACGTTTCACTCAGCGAAATAAATTTCTTTGAAAGATAAATCATCATGTTATTCCCATTTACAACAATCTTAATCGTGTATAGGCTCGACCTCACTGTTTGTGGTTTCAAATAAACCGCATTGTTCTGTGTGACCCAAGCCATTCGGTGTGATTAAGTTATACTGTGCAGAGGAAAATGCATACCATCTGTGTTTAATTTGAGTGAATCGTGTTGCACTGAACTGTTACACAATCACAATAATAATAATCCTTGCATTTGGTATAGCGCTTTTCACGTCGGGAGGACGTCCCAAAGCGCTTCACAGAACACACTGTAAAGTGAATTGACTGTATATTTGTGGGGGAACGCGGCAGCCAATTGCGCGCAGCAATGTCCCACAAACAGTCATAGATTGAAAATGACCAATTTATTATTGTTTTTGGTTTTGGAGGGATTATTATTAGGCTCTGTGTGGAGTAAGGAAACTTGCCCAAGGTTTCTGCCCTCTGCCTGGAATTGAACTCAGGTCTCTCGCTTGTAACCACTGAGCTACAGGACTCCACTATGCATTAATGGAAGGGATCCATGCACGCTGGCATTTTATGGCAGTGCAGCAATAGGCAGCTGTCTAAAAGCCAGGAGATAACATTGATTTGTGGATAACATTACCGCACACTGTTGAAACAATTTACAGTCAAATACCCTCTCATTCAGATTAATTAATTAATCAATCGCAATTCCTTACTTCCCCACAATAATCTTCTTCCCATCTCGGGCTCTAACTTGGTGCTCAATATCCTGCCAGGATTTCCACTGGCGTCTTATTGAAACACTGTTATTTGTTTAGAAGATGGACAAGAATTCTCCTTGGCATAGCTATGGTATTAACATGAAGAACAGCAACTTGCATTTAAATAGCTCCCTTCCCCGCAGGCTAGAGTCCCAGAGCACCAAATGTCTGATGAGCAAAACATTTCCTATTTAAAAGTTACAGATTTTCTATTAGTTCAGGACTGCTGATTGAATACAGTAATATTGACGGTTTCATTTTTTTTGGTAGTTGGGTGGGGGGAAAAGAGTAGAGGATTGGGACGATAGGTCCAGTAGAGAGTGAGAAAAGCATAAGGGGGGAGGTTGGCTAAATTGCCTTCTTTATGCTGCGAATATGCTAGGTATATCAAACCGATCAACTGTGAAATGTAGGGACTCATTCATACTGGGCTGTGGGTATGAGGCAATACCTGAGGCAACATGCAATTCACTCTGAAACCTGCAGCAAATTGACTTTAAAATTAAGGCCTAAATGTAAGAATTTTCCAAAAAGTTTACATTGTCCGACAATGGTCCTAAGAGCACGCAGAATTGAACGTAAAGTATTACATTGAAAATAATGGATAGCAGTTAATGGCACAAGGTGGTGATCTGATTGAGAAGTTTATATACTTTTATACAAATATACTTTACAGTGTATCCTGTGAAGCGCTTTGAGATGTCTCGAAGATGTGAAAAGGCGCTGTATCAAAGGCAACGATTATTATTATTATTAGTTCAGCGGAGATCACTAACCATTACAGTAAAACTCACATAATCTACAGCTATCAGCTAAACCTTTTCTGGCCTTTTCTGTTTCTGGTCAGCGAGCCTGAGGAAACTTCTGTCTCTTGGGCCCACCTATTGCTGTGCACTTTCAGCTCACACTATGTATTTAAAGAGTATTAATATTGTAGTAATAAAGTTACTGGAGCATCAGGATTGGCTTTATTACTAATTATTAACCCTAACAGTCCAAGCTTACAGAGTTAGCACTCAAAACACAGTCACTATCAAATGTCTGAACAACTTAACTTGGCTCTGGATTTTTCCTACTTATTTTATTTTATTTTCTTCCCTACACGGTGTGTCCATCTTTATTTGACTATTCTCCTCTGATTCTAAATCAGGGAGATTGAAAGCACGGTCGAAGAGGAGGGTCTTGAGATGAGTCTTGAAGGTGGCGAGGAAGGGGGCGAGACGGAGGGTGGGGGCAGAGTGGCGGAAGGCGTGCCTGCTGATAGTGGGGCGAGCGAGGTGGGAGACGTGAAGCAGGCCGGAGCCCGCTGAGCGGAGGAGCGAACAGGATGGTAGGGGGTTAGCAGGTCGGATAGGTAGGGGGGAGCAAGACCATGGAGGGCTTTGGAAGTAGGACCAGGATCTTGAACTGTATCCTCTGTGGGATGGGAAGCCGGTGGAGTTGGGCGAGGATGGGGATTTTATTCTTGGGATATTACGTTTTGAGCATTTTTTCTTTCAGGCCCACTGTACTTCTCACTGTGCCATTAACACTTGTGACATAAATTGCAGCTACAGTACAGTATTGTGCCCAATTTTGGTCAATCCACGGGAGGGAGGGAGGGAGGGAGGGAAGGAAGGAGGGAGGGTTGTCACCTTGGGACGTCCTCCTGACGTGAAAGGCGCTATACAAATCTAATTTTGTATTGTACGTCAGAGCCATAGAGAGGGTGCAGAAAAGATTTACTAGGATGACATAAGAGACTTGGGCCTATTTTCAGTTGAACAGTAAAGGTTGAAAGCTGATAGAGGTCTTTTAAAAACTTTTTGATAGAATAGATCGTGAAGAAATTATCTCCCCTGGTCGGTGAGTCAGTGACTGGAGGGCATCAATTTAAGATCATCATCAAAGGAGTAAAGTGGCAGAAAAGGAGGATTTTTTTCCCAGAGGAACATCATAATGTAGAATGCCCTGTCCTGAGTGCTTGCCATCTTGTCAAGCTATCTATCATTGAATAATTTGAAGGGAAAAAGGCAGGTAAATGGGACTAAATATACTGCTCTTTCAAAGAGCCAGACCACATACGATGGGTTGAATATTCTTCTGGGCTGTAAAGGTCATGTTGCTGGGGAAAACATATTTCTAGAGAAATATAAAAAGCTGATCCCCACAGAAAAACATAAATTTGTATGATAAATCCATATCGTAAAATGTAATTTGCTCTCGCAGAATATTATGAGAGGAAGGGCAGCATGGAGAGCATGGCACCACTAATGTACTTCAGGTAATTGCATACTCCATATAACTGCATGGGGGCTGTCCAGTCCCAACTGCATGCAATTATACAGAGTGCATTGTATATGATTTGTTGAATGTTGTAGTTGTGTTATGGACAGAATATCCAGTGGGGAAGCAGTATTACAGCAAAGCAGAAACAAATGGGAAATTCCGGAAAAAAAAGATTAACGGCATGAATAGCAACACACGATTTGTTCGGTCTACAGGGGCAGGGAACTGTTCCTTACTCTTTTGCCGATTGCTAAATTATTGCCATAAGCTGTTCAAATTTATTATTATTCATGCAGACTAGTGTAAAGTCTGGCTTCCCCCAAATGCACTTTAAATCAGCTTTTATGACTTGTGTACCTAGGGTCGAGACTTGCTGTGTGATTTGCTGGCTAGCTACCCCGGGATGCTACCCCGTGTGAAGGGAGCTATGTAAATGCAAGTTGTTGTTGTTGTTGTAGCCTCAATCGCTCAAAGTAATAAGGACAACATCTCGTGGTGAGATCAACATTTCCAGTTTGTTTCCAGTTTCAACCAACAGTGAATGTGCGTCATTTGAATCCACCACGACCTGGGAATGTTAGCTCTTCACAGGATCAGGAGGTTGGTTTAGATTAAGAAGGCCTTTCATTCATTTGATCACATCATATTAGGCGGTTGTTCAACATAACAACCTGCCACCCATTGCAGATCTGTAGTTTAAAGCAGAGCTTACTGAGGTTCACTGATGAGGTTTTTATCCTTCCCCTGGATGATATAGCCAATTGATCTCAGAACATTGTTCATTGACTCTATATAAAGGAGTCAAAAAGGCACATTAGTGCCTCCAGCTTTCTAGGTCCAGGCTGTGTCTCTTTTATCTTCTCTGCCCTCATCTTCCAAGTTATATTTACTGCGTAGCGGAAGCACAGGTACATCTTCATTGTTCTTCAATTGTCGGATCTGTGTTCTCAGATTGTGTAAGTTATTAAATATTGATTTGTTTCGTGATACAGAAGAGCAGTGTTAAAACCCTGAAGGATCTTTGTAAAAGGGTCTCCCAGCAACAGTCAACATCTGTGTCACTGACTCCCTGCAGGGCAGAGGATTTCAATCAGGCACCACTCCAGATCTTCATCAACTGCTTTCTGTAGGAATCTTCTACTGTGGAACCATATTTGGGAAAATCTACCCTGAGCAAACATCTGCCAGACTGAGTGGTCCCATCACCTCCCGAGTTAATATTGGCATCTTAAAATCTCTCATATATTATTATTATTAAGGATTATTATTGTTGTGACTTTTCAAACAACATCGCTTTTTAAACTGTTTCCCCTATCCCCCACCAATAGAAAACTCTTCAACCAAAATAAGACTTAATTAAAAAAAAGTTGAAGTTGATCAGTTCACTCAACAGATCTTTTAGTTGGACTAATGAATAATAATCCTTCCTAATTGATATAACACATTAAGGAGTCAAGCCGTTTCAAATCGCTTCACAGGAGTTTACTGTAAACTGTTGCGTATTTTGTAGGCAAACGTAGCGGCCAATTTGCACACAGCAGTTTCCCACAAACAGCCATGAAGTGAATGACCAATATTATCTGCAGTTTGTGGATATTATGTGGCAGCATCAGAAAGTCTGAGGATAAGGAGTCAGTGTAAGGAGCCCAAGCTCAGAATGAATGTAAAGCCACCACAATCGGAATTTTAAATGTTACATGTTATTTTTTTCATGCAAGTTTCAAATTTTAAACACTGAGCCTATTCCCATAGGTGCTGAATACCGATGTGTCAGATTAGACCAGAACTACGTTCTGCCAGTAATGTTTCCCGACAATGAATAGCGCAACTGTGCATTTTCTAGCAGTTAAATCAGAAGCAATATTGTAAGCGTTAATGTCTTTGGGACGAACATGAAAGTTTAGGATCACAACAACAACAAAATTGCATTTGTAAAGCGCCTTTCATGTTGGGAGGACGTCCCAAGGCGCTAAGAATAACATGATATCAGCCTGTGACTCCTTCCTGAGAGACAGTTCCACATTCTTGCTGAAATCGGCTGGATTGTATGTCACCACATATGTTTAACAACAACGACTTGCATTTATATAGTCATGTAAGATGGCATCTCGGAGCACTGCAGAATGTATCTTCTGAAAGATGGATGAGATTGGATTCCTTGTCCAGATTCTCAGCTAACCTCCTCTGTGCTTAAATTGTTCAATTCTTTTATGATTGTATTACCCTAAAGTCGTTGTCGGGGATTCCTTCTGTATTTCGTAGAGAAAGATAGCAATAAATAAATTATACAGTGTTTTAGTGTCCAGATAAAATATCCTGCGCTCAGAATCTCACATTTCACAAGATATCTTTTGTAATCCTGTTTCTCAGACATAAAGTAGATGCAGTCGTATAAAAGGCAGATTAACCCATAGGCATTTCTGGTTGGTGCCTCACACTCAGCAATAAATCCTGGCAATAGTAGCAGAAAAGAGGATTGCTCCTGATCCTAATATAATTCAACTAACTGGGTTAGGGTTCCAATACTTTTTCAGTGGTGAGATGTGGTGGAGGAATAAACAGCATAGTAGATTAATTTAGATTTAGTCATGTCTCAGGATTTTGCCAGGGAAAGTTTCACTTTTAGACATACTTTTCCTTGATGATTTTCTTGGGGGGATTTCACAAATTTTACAGCTCAAATCCATTTTGTCCTTAGCAAGACCTCCTTTTGTTTGATTGATCACCCGAGTTAGGGGCTGTGTGCAATCTTTTGCACGTTAGGTGGTATAAGAACAAAATTGACACAAGGAGTCCTGTAGCTCAGTGGTTAGAGCATTTGTCTCGCAAGCGAGAGGACCTGGGTTTGACTCCCGGGCAGGGCGAAGCGTTGGGCAAGTTTCCTTACTCCACACAGAGCCTAATGATAATCCCTCCAAAAACCCAAAACAATAATAAAAATTGGTCATTTTCAATCTACGACTGTTTGTGGGACATTGCTGTGTGCAATTGGCTGCCGCGTTCGCCCACAAATATACAGTCAATTCACTTTACAGTGTGTTCCGTGAAGCGCTTTGGGACGTCCTCCCGACGTGAAAAGCGCTATATCAAATGCAAGGATTATTATTATTAATCGGTGTACTGCTTTCCCGGGGATAACAAATAATTTGTTCATCCAATCCCCAACTGTTTGTGGGAGCGCAATTGGCTGCTGCGTTTCGCCCACAAATATACAATCAATTCACTTTACAGTATACTGGAGGGTGGAACTGCAAAGGGAGAGAGAAACAAATGAACCACAAATGAGATGGCGGGGTTGGTGGGGTGTTGGAAGTTTCGGAATAGGAAACTCAGCAAAAAAAAATAATTCAGTCTGAACTCCTTTGAAGAACAAACTGGTTAAGTGTCTGATTAGGATGGGATTGAAGGTTACAGGGATTAATGTGGACAGTAATAATCAAACGCTTCATGGAACACAATGGTTCCTGTGCTGATGTGCCCAAGGAGGCATCACAGGCAAAGCAGCCAGCCACGCCTGAGTAACGGCAATGGATGTGGGTAGATGATATTCCACAGTGCAAATGATTACCTGGGGAGGATGTGGAAGATATTTTGCAGAGCTTTGCCTTCGGAGATTAAATAAATTGGATAGAGTCCCTGATGGGCTAGGTGGGACATCTGTGAAAGGAACCAGCCTTACGGGCCAGGTGACCTTTTCTAGTTTAGTATTTTATAGTCTTCTTTCTATGTCACAATTTTTCTGATCATCCTAATACGTGGCTTCAGATAGCTGAACAGAAAGTGATGTGTTAAACCTGTGAATGAGGGACAGAGATTCAGCTGATAAATCTGTTTGGTGTAAGGTCACACAGAAATCATCCATTTCTTCTGTATTTCTCTATATCGACCTTGTCTCTACCTTGTGTGTCTGATTCTCCATCTATGTAGTGTATTTGTGTCTGTCTTTTAATTCTTTAGGTCTTTCTACCTTCCATTGCAATGAAGGTTTATCTATCAAACATATCGTGTGCTTGCTTACCCACCTGCTAGCTTACCTGTTGGAACTGTCAGCACAGATAAAATAACAGATTTGTTCTGATTTCCGCAAATATCATTGTGTCAGCATTTGGCTTGTGAACAATCATGAAGCTGTAACTTTTTGTTATGTCTAATAATTTGTAATGATGGCATCTGCACCATTATGAAATGCATAACATTTGAACGTGTGAATTTATGCAAAGGGCAACATTAGCAATTAAGGGTTCTTGTTTCTAATATGCATCTATTGATATTTCTCATTGTGAGTGCAACGTGATATCTTTTTAGGAAGATTTTAGAGAAGATGTGCATAATTTTTAAGTGGATACACCTCACCTAATTAGATCTCCAATGGTTATCCGGTTGCACAAACTCTTCTGATGTTTCAGATTAAGCCTCTAATGCACTCTAGTCTCTGCCAAAGTTGCTCAGGCAGAGTGATTGGTCCCAGATTAAAAAAGAAGTTCTGTTGCCCAGTGATACAGGTTTAACAATCTGAGACTGTGCTTCTGTCTCTTCTATCAAAGTCATTTATCACACGATCAGAATCCCTATAACTGGCTCTAATTGGGAGGAAGTGGAGGAGGAGCAGAAATAAGGGGAGCATTCAAGAGAGATGACCCCACAAAGCTGGGATGGGAGGGAAACTGTTTGGCTTTTGTGTCTGGAAACATAAAGGTATCTATCTCCCAAGATGAAGCGTGTTTCTGAAGGGTTAAAGGAAAGAAAGGCACCTTTGAATGGTCACCTGAAGAGCGTGTTACAACTTGTTTTGAGAGTTTTGCCTACAAAATACACAGTCACTACGGCACAGTAAATCCTGCTTAGTGCTTTCAGCCATTACGTTGACTTGACAAAGCGCTATCTCAAATCCAAGGATGATTATTATTATTGTTGCAGAAAGAGAGAGAGAGAAAAGGCAGAAAATAAATCAATGGGAAAATGAATATTAAAAGGAAAAGAAAGAATATTGAGTTACAAAAGTATGAAAATTGGATTGATTCTTTTTCTATTAAAAGTTATCGCACACCAGCAGCATTTTCCACACTAATGCACATTTTCCATCCTCCCAGCTTCTCTGAGAAAGGGAAGGAGGGAGAGAAAGAGAGAGAGAGGGGGGCTGCTAATTTGTAAATGTGAACAAATTATTTTGTGGCTTCTCCCATGACTGACACCCAGTCTCCCTCATAGCGTTTAAATCAAATGGTAAAGTTGAAATAACAGCTAATGAAACCTGCCTTTGCAATTGGCCCTCGTAGTGATGATCTCGGTGTGGTTCATTTTTCAATATAAACACAGTGGTAAATATTTATTGATAAGTATATGCCCACGATAAGTATTTTTTAAAGATCTATGCCTTTTGTTTTATGTAAAGCAGATTACAGTTTCTGTTCCCTGTGGTGACATTTAATTAAAAGTAGCTACCCACAGCACAAGAGGTAATTTATTATGTGTTTTTGTTTTCTTAAAGATGGAAGCTTCAGAGAGTACCGGCCAAACCTCACATCTTTGCTGGTCCAACCAATTTCTGCCGTCCTAGCTAAAGAGCTTCTCTCATCAAATAAGATGGCGAGTGGAAGTGGCTGTGTTCTGCTGGCGAATTCAAGCTCAGGTGAACAGACAAGTTTCAGACTCTTTTACACAAGTTTTTTTAACAAAATTTTTTTTTATCACTCTTGTTTGTTGATACAAAACCCGCACAAACTCTTTTTATCACTGTAACATTGCGAAGTGAACAGCATTATATATTTTATTATAATAATCCTGAAAATAATTCTTGCATTTGATACAGCGCCTTTTCACGTCTTTGAGACGTCTCAAAGCGCTTCACGGGATAATCTGTAGAGTGAATTGACTATTACTGGGGAGAGAGGTGAGTACTAGTTTGAGAGGCCATTCTCTTCGCTACTGAACAGCAGTTATCAAATCGCATAGGTTTCCTACTTTGGTTTACAAAACAGCCCAGCCCCGTCACACAGTGTAGTTGAGTCCCATAAAATCCCAAACACAGCTATGGTTGTCAAGATTTGTTTCAGAAATCTCTATTAGAAACGCTTCCCTTAACCTTGCCCTGCGAGAGTGAGAACAGACTTCTCAACCCTTGTATCACGTGTGGGAATCTGCGCTGTTCCCTCTCAATGAATCTGAACGCAGCCAGCCATCAGGGCAATAAACTTGTACAATGTCACTTTCTTGCGTTTGTATTCTGAAGGTCCGTCTGCTGGATAATCCCCAATGGACGGCCTGTAGTTTGTTTACTTTGAGGGGCCTGGATATCATTGCCTCGGTCTCCACCACAGAGAGCATTTCATTTTCCGCTCATATACCTATTGAAGCCCTGATTGGTTGACACCCAGCTTTGTTAGCAGGTATGGTAAGGGAATGCTCAATCAGGCTTTACATCGTTTTGTACATTCAATTAATTGTCACTGAGTTTTCAAACGCTGATCAAATTAAAGTTAATGAAGCATGAGTCCGTGTATTATGTATCAGTAAAATAGTTCCAAGAAGATTAGCATAAACTGAGTTGAAGTCACCAACCATTGTTGCAGTCCCTATGTAGACTTCCTTCAGTGATCTTCCAGTGGTTTCACTCAAGACCAACGCATGCAAATTGCTTGCTAGATTGAATGTTGTATTTATTGTTTTATAATCGGTTTATTTCACACGTTGCCTCAAGCAACGGCAAATAATGGTAATTGTTCCCGAGTATGTGTTTTCATTGTTGGACAAAGTACTGAATTAGATTTAACTCACCGGTGGATGTGCTACAATATTGTTTTTGCTACTCAGAATGATTAAATAATTTTGACAGGCTCCCTTCTACGCGCTTTCAGCCTAATGATCTGCACTGAAACCTAATTGTGCACCACTGCCATGGTTGGTAGACTTTGGATAAATTGACATAGACACAAAATATATCCTGTTTGACAACCTGCTATTTTTTAATTCAAAATGTAGGTGCAGAAATGTCTTCTATGGCAGATCTGCTGTAGGAACTCTCCTAATCCTATGTGTTAAGTGATCATTTTCAGTATTATTACTAAATCTTATTTATCCCCGTTTCTGATCATCTGGGAGGTAATGGTGCTGTAGGAGTGGAATGGTTATACCTCATTACAGAGGGCCTGACACAGTTGACCAGTTTAATTTTACTGCTGAAGTGCTTAACTGTTACACTGCACAGCACTCTTTAGTTTTTACCTAGAACTTGTCTCCCTGTTGTCAAAGATGATAAATGGGAATCCTGTTTGATGGTGAAGCATTGCATTTCCCTATAGTGAAATTCCATCTTACCAACTGCAGCTGGAATACCAAATACTGGAGAGTGTGATCATCAGACTATTTGTATTCTTGAAGGTAGAGCTGGGATGTAGCTTTTAATCTTTCAAATTTCTGAAGGTCAATGGGGGGGGTTTTCCCAAGCATTTTCTCATCATTAAGGCTTATTGCTTCTCTCAGTGATGAATGGTGATTGCAGTGCATATTCAAATCTGAGATTTTCAGGTAAGCTTACTAGACACAAATAAACTTTGATTGGCGGCTGTAAAGGAGCAGGCACAACAGGGCTTTACTTCCAGACTCTATAATCTAGAGTCTGGCTTTGTAACTTTGTTGAACGTAGCTGATAGCTGGCATAGTCTTCACAAGAACTGGTCCCACATGTCTGCTGGAAATCTAAGCCGGTAATGACAGCGTTGGGTTCAAAGTTGTCCAGTAATTGTAATTTTACTTGAATTTTCAGAAAGAATTTGATAAGGTTGCACACGTGAGGCTTTTACAGAAGCTCACAGAACTTGTGATTGAGCCAATTAGATTGAAAACTATGGTTGGCGAGCAGAACGGTATGGTAAAGTGGGGAAACTTTATGTGTGGACAAGCACTTTGGGTGTTAAACAGAGTCTATTCTGCTTTTTCAGTTGAATTTGGTTTGGTACAAATATTTTGAAGTTAAGTTCAAGTCTAATATATTGTTTTATGCTGTGATTGGAAACTCAGCCCACGACTGCAACCTAGAAAGATGTGGGCCCCAAAAATCCCAATATCTCAGAAAAAAAATTATTTTGCGAGTCAAAAAGTACCTGGATCGTATTAGACAATTTAGGATAATTTTTCTGCAGGCCGTCATCGCAGAATTGAATGGGCTTGAAAATTTGTCTAAGCAGCTTTAAAATAGGAACGGCTCAAGCCACGTTCATACTATTAAAAAAGAAGTGATTTGAAAGGTCTTTAAGATTAACAGGGATTCCGATGGTCAGTGGGGAGACATGAATTCCACTGGTCATTGAGTCCGTGACTGCAGAACATCAATTTAAGGTAATGAACAAAGGGGGAGATGAGGGATTTTTTTTTCCACAGAGAATTGTTAGGATGTGCTAAGGTTGAGGCTGAGTCCATATTAGTTTCCAAGAGGGAACAAGATAGTTATCTAAAAAATAATTATTTGCAGGGGTATGGAGATATGACACGTAAATAGGACTGAATGGATAGCTCTTTCAAAGAGTTAGCACAGACACAACATACCAAAATGGCCATCTTCTATGCTTACATTTCTATATTTCTCTGATATCTCTTCCAGCAGCAATGATGTTGAGCAAGAAGCTGCTGATTAAACTTGTCTCATCTCATTGCCGTAGTCACAGGCTGTTAAATATAACACCCAATACATCGAAGCTGAGAATGCTCTTCGTTGCTTTTTGCTGATATTGCAGAGCCACGACACAAGTTAGTGTGGTCAACATCTCAAGACCCTACTCTTCGACCGCGCCTTCGACCACACTCCCACCATTACCCTCCCTGCCCTCCACCCCTCCTAATCTCAACTCCCAGCTCGGGTCCAAATCCCTGTCTGTCCAGCGCCTTGGGACGTCCTCCCAACATGAAGGGCACTGTGTAAATGCCATTTGTTGTTGTTGTTGTTGTCAATGAAGCTCCAGTGCGATTTGCTTGAAAAACATGCTGCTGAACCCAAATACAGTGCCTACTCATGTCACTGTTTGCTGAGAAAACTGCAATGTAAAGTCAGTAGTGAACATTTGAAAAGCGTTGATACTGTCTGTTTCGTTGCTGTAACTGCAAGTCGTTTGCTGCCTATTTTACAGGGTGGCAGTGATTTGAGCAGCGGAGTGAATTGAGGGCAGGTTTGCAGAATCTCACTGCTCGCTTCGAGTCATGTTCCCTCAGAGCAGAGTTCTTGAATAGCTGAGCTCAGTGCACTCCTCTTCTCAGTGCTGACTGCAAGCTCATTGTTGTTGAATTATTACGGAGTTGGGAGTGCGTCACAATGGGCCACCCAGCAGCTTTTAAACCCAAATATTCTTACGTTTAACCCACAAAATATACAGTCAATTCACTTTGCAGTATATTCTGTGAAGCGCTTTGAGACGTCTCGAAGGCGTGATAATGCGCTGTATCAAATGCGAGGATTATTATTATGATGAGGGGAGGCTGCTGTGTGTAACTTGCCCAGAGCAGCCTGCTATTCTTGGAACGTTGTGCAGAGCTGAGCTGAATCCTTTTTGTTTTTGATATGCACAAGAGCAACCCTCTAGAACTGTGATGAATTGAAATATGCACTTAGACCGTGAGTGAACAGCAGAGCACGGGTCAGATTTAAAAATGTAATATGCTGCTACTAAAACCATGAATATCTGACATTTTACTGAATTACCTTTGTATAATGACCATAAAGGCACAGTGGCACTTTTCCCGTTTGAAAAACATTCCATGTTCCTTATGCTCAGTCCCCAAAGTGACAATATGTTTTAATAAGCAGTTCATTTTCCCTTTCCCCCCCTTCTTAATTAATTCCCTCGTCTCTTAAATTGGCCACTTTCTTTTCGTTACATGGATTGAAGCATGAATCCTTGAAATGATAATGATGGCAGTGTTTGAAGAGAGTATCTCCCAGTCTATCGAGGCTGGGCAAACTCGTCAGTGTTGGTGCTGTGTTCAGCAGTTCAGCTTTGTTGAGAGAGGGGGTGTTGAAAGTTGGCTGGCAGCCACACTTGGCGTGGAGGAGAAGAGAATCAGAAAAAAGGGTTAGGGTTAGAGAAAATAGGATCAGGGTCTCAGCGCAAGGAAAACCGAGAGGCAGGAAACTGCAGTAATAAATCAGAAGAGAGAGAGAGAGGTGTAGGTTTTAAATGGAGCAAAACTAGCTAGAGGCTTAGAATCAGGAATTCATGTCCCGAGTTTCATTTCTCCAGGAAGGACACAAAGCAATGTACAGGTCAAAGCTAACCAAGGAGTATTCGCTGATCCTAAAGTGTATTTCCAGATCTGCATTCAGCTCACTGATGTTGTGGTTCATTCTGCTACCAATAAATAATTGTCGAAACTATTTTGAGTCTGACATTTAATACAGAATGAAGTTATACCGTACGTCAAAATATCACAATCTCAAATGGAGTGGCTTTTTTTTCATTTTGCGAGCAAACACAGCAGTTATTTTTTGCCCGCAGCAAAAAAAAATATTCTTCCTTCTTTTAGACTTTCTTTTTAAAAATGTGTCGTCTATTTCCTTCCCAAGAAAACGTGACCCGTGGGTTCAAGTGATTGAACCACTTTCATAGTTTCATTTGCACCTGTGCTCTCGTTGAGACGAGAGCTGTCAATCAGTGGCTGTGCCTGGAAGTGAGCCACACAGTGCGACTGATTGACAGCAAGTTAAAAAGAGTGGAAATGAGATTCCGATTGAATGGGCTGATGGGTGCTGTCTGCAAACGTTAAAGAGCCAGACACTTTATACATCAAACCTGTTGTGATTTATTTATAAAAGCATCATTTTATACAAGGGCTGCATTTTAACCCACTCGTCAACAAGACAAATAAGGCGAGCAATGAGCAGGAAACTGGAAACGTCGATTGGTGGATCTCGCCACCCACGGGTCATAATCCCTTCAAAAAAAACAACTTAAAGTTACAAAAATATAATAATAATTTGGTCACTTCAATCCACGGCTGTTTGTGGGACGCTGCTGTGCGCAAATGGCTGCTGCGTTTCACCCACATGGTTTACTGTGGAGTGCTTTGAGACGTCTAGAAGACGTGATAAGGCGCTGTATCAAATGCGATGACTATTTATGTTCATGCTGTTGACCAGTAATCCACAGTTTTGTTTGTTCTGATTTCAATATCTTGAGTGGCCAGCTGAATTCCAGCCAATAATTTAGATATTTCAGCAATTTTTCGTGATCATTTGAAACTAGTAGCTACATGGGAAGATACACATCAACCTGCCTCACTCGTCTCCGAGTCAAATGGTTGTGGGTTCAAGGCCCAACGTCAGCAATTTGAACTCACATAGTCTTAAGATGACACACCAGTGCAGTGCTGGGGATGTGTTGCATTGTGAGAGGTGCCGTTCTTCAGATAAGGTCCCGTCCGTCCGTTCAGGTAAACGTTAAGGAATCCTTGCCACCGCACTACTCAACAAAGAGAAGGGACTTTCTCTCGATGTCCTGGCCACCAATCCATCAGATAAGATTGTTAGGTTGTTGGCTGGGTCATTCAGTTCATGGCTGTCTGTGGGTCATTCCTAAGTGAAAACTAGCTGCTGCTTTTGCCTACATAATTCCCAATGCCTAGACTCCACAGTAAACCATGTGGAATGCTTTGCGGTGTTGTCCAAGCATGAAAGGCGCTGCGTGTAATGCAGGGCTTATTATTATAATTTATGACCGGCAAAAGGTTCTCAAAACGCATTTTCCAGAGAAGTCGGTGATTCGCATGTACGTTAAGTTTGCTTGCAACCTGTGACTGTTAATGAACCTTCTTGTGTTTCACTGTGACCGCAGACAGGAAAACTGTCAGACTGGAGGTGGGCACAGTCGCTGACTACAAGACCATTCAGAATGTGATTGGCCGCTTGAAGGGATCTGTCAACCCAGGTAATCTCCAGCCGCAGAAATCACAGCATTCGGGAAAAGAGGAAAACTTTGATTCTAAGTTCTTGTTTTATCCTGAATTGTTTTCCTGCATTGCGTACTTTCCATAGCCTGAGTGTCCCTTCAGGCTCTCGCACCTCCCTGCCTCTCCGATCTCCTTACCCCGCACTCCACCACCCGCTGCCTCCGCTCGGCTGTCTCCGGCCTCCTGTTCGTCCCTCGTCCCCTCCTCACCACCATCGGCAGCCACTGCGCCCTGAAACTTTGTCACTCTCTCCCACAATCCCCTCCACCTTGCCCCCCCCTCCCTCCCTCACTCTCCACCTTCAAATCCCACCTAAACACCTTCCATTTTGATCGTGCTTACGGTCCCCTCCCCCCCTCTCTCCCCCCGGCTCGGGGTCAGACTCTGTCACTGTCAAGTGCTCTGGGACACTACCCTGTGTTAAGGGCACTGTGTAAATGCAAGTTGTTGCTGAGGTCAGACAGTCTATAATATGCAGCAGGATGTATTGTTTTCAGTTCATTGTCACCAACATTTCACTTGTTGAGGAGAAATTTGCCACACATTTTAGTCTGGAATGCATCGCCTGAAAGGCTGGTGGAAGCCGATCCAATAACAACTTTAAGAGAGATGCAGATAATTATTTGGGGAGGACACGTTTGCAGGGCTATGAGGAGAGCGCGGGGGAGTGGGGTTGATCAGGGCTATGGGGAGAGAGCGGGGAGTGGGGTTGATCAGGGTATGGGGAGAGAGCGGGGGAGTGGGGTTGATCAGGGCTATGGGGAGAGAGCGGGAGAGTGGGGTTGATCAGGGCTATGGGGAGAGAGCGGGGGAGTGGGGTTGATCAGGGCTATGGGGAGAGAGCGGGGTTGGTTTGGAAGCTTTTTTCAAAGACCCGGCATAGACACGATTGGCCAAATGGCCTCGTTCTGTGCTGTATAATTCTCTGGTTCTATGAAGCTCTGTAAAACAAATTGGGTCCAGTCTCGATGATATTCAGCCGCAGAAATGTGCAACTCATCTAGGGTTCAATGTCAGGCAGCTCAACGTTGAAAATCATCCACTTTTCCAATTTCCCAATCCAACTTTCTCAGCTCATGTCCGATCCACTCCACATAAGTGAGCTATGGCTAAACACATCTAAACCACAATGTCCTACTTCATACCTGCAAGAGAATACAGTTTCCCAAGGAGCGGACTCGATGGTTGTGCATTGATTCAGGATCCCGTCGCCCTCCTTTATTACAGTCCCATGTTTGGATGGACTGTCAGCAAATCCTGCAAAAACACTGCGCAACAGTACCTGTCAGGTGTAGATTTACAATAAACCTTTGTTTCACCCACACGATGGTACAACAGTCTAATTACAGTTAATTACAGACGGACACAATTCCAGTGTAATCGTGATAGAAACACAATATCCTCCTTCTAGTCCATTCACTGCTAAACTGTAGCAGACCCTTCTCATGGTAACATGCACAGCTGTTTTGTCCAACTCCAGTAGAAGATGCAAAAATATCCCTCTGGGGTGCATCTTGGAGATTGAAAAGATCATCTCTTTTAAATATTGCTCCCAGGGCTACAGAGGGGTGTTTGGTAGACTTAACCCAAAGTCTGATTCTGTCTCCGTTGTTTGTCAAGAGCCTGGGGGTGGAGAGGGGATCAACAACAACTTGCATTTATATAGAGGAAAGACAAGAGGTTAAAGGCGTTCCTGAAAATCCTAGTCACTGGTGCAAACTATGAATAGGGCCAAAAAATAACGAGATGCTTTTGATCTGACAAACGTCTTTAGAAACTAGCCCTATAACCGGGGACAGAAGTGTAATACAATACAGTGTCGCTCTAAATAGAAAATCCTGATCTGACAGTGAGATTCATTGTGTGGCAGATCAAAGGGATGCTATTTCTGGTAGAGTGTAGTGTAGGGGCTGTGCCCTGTGAGTGCACCATTGCGCAAAATGCTTGTTTCACTCTACCTGGAGGTTCTTTGTTCCTATCGTACAGTTTATGCAGGAACCAAAATGTCTCAAAGCAGACGATCCAATTCAGCTGACGCTTTGAAACACATTATCATATGAATTTGTATTCCTACATCGTTCTAGTTCATGTTTGCATCCTACATTTAAATGGGCTTGATTTAATAGACTGAACGGTAGCCAAACGACTACTTTCTATATGAAGAAACGTAGCAAAATAAGAATTCTTAAAAGAGAATATCATTTCCTATTCAGATATCCGGATTCTGCAAGTCTTAAAGGTGATTTGACTTACATTGATCAGTGTTCAAGGATTTTGCATTTAAAAGTTGAACGGTGCCTATTTCAGAGTCACAGAGAAGACTTGATATAAATATTGTGTATTATTTTTGCCTTGCTTGTAAGTAAAGTATTTTTCTTGGGGGAAAAAAGCGATTATTTTTTTAAAAAAAGCTTCCAGCTAAAGAATCATTTTAAATTCAATAACGTCAAATTGTTAAAATTGTTAAAATTACATGGAATTCTTAATCTGAGTATAGTACCTTGGGGGAAATTGTAGATAAATTATGTTTAAATTTCTAAATCATTGCAGGAAAAAGATGTGTCTAATTGAAAGTAATTTTTTATAATTGGATTATCTTTAAATAGGTATAGTGGGGCAAAAATGATCTTTGCATTTGATGTGGAGTGTTCATCACTTGAAATGTCTCAAAGCGCTTCACCTGTGAAGTGCACTGACTGCGTAATGTGCCAAACACATGTTGAAAAAAATGCTTTCAATGCTGAAAACTCAAAGCCATCTGAGCGAGTATAAAGGAAACAAAGAACTTGCATTAATATAGAGCCTTGTGTTAAAATATCTCACAGCATCACAAGATTGGGTTTGGACGAGGATTGCCCTTCGGTCCATGTTGTCTGATCGCTCCAGCCCCTGCATGAGGGGCACTACATAAATGCCTGTTGTTGTTGTTGTTGCTTTTTAAATGAGTCCATTGCTCTGGCTTCAACCATCCTTCCTGGCAACATGTTCCAGGTGTTAAAACTGAAGTGGGTAGATATTTGTTAGGTCTGAGTATTAAGGGATACAGGGCAAGGGCGGGCAATTGGAGTTGAGGTACAGATCGGCCATGATCTTATAGAATGGCCGAATAGGCTCGAGGGGCTGAATGGCCTCCTGTTTCTATGCTTCTATTAGTGCACTTCACAGATAATTACCGTCAAGTGTAGTGACTGACTTGTCCAGGCAGACGCGGCAGTTACCTGTAGGAGCGAAAGTCCCGCAAACAGCCATCTGTTGACTTTATGATTAACTCACGATCTTGGCTTCAGGATGTAGGGAGTTCACATTAGTTCCCACTCCCAACATATTGTTTTCATTGTTTGCTCAGTGCAGCTACAGGTCACACAGGATGTCTACAAGCCGGGCAAACAATCGGCTCCTTTCTCAGCAAAAGCATCATTTGTGCCACAAAGAATTAGCTCGATGGGGCTCCGAACACATAATGACATCATTAATGTAATGACGCGTTTCGCCCACAAAATAAACAATAACAACTTGCGCTTTATATAGCGCTCTCCACCCAGGATAGCGTCTCAGAGCACTGAAAAGCATGGTCAAAATGGAAGGAAGGAAAACAGTCACTACACTTTACAGTATATGCTGTGAAGCGCTTTGAGACGTCTCGCAGACCTGATAAGGTGCTGTATCAAATGCAACGATTATTATTTTTATCAAATTATATTAAACCCATCCTGCGATATAACAGACCTGGTTATTATACTTCATTTAATATTTAATTAAACTATTATTATTCAATGTTTGTAATTGTGTATCAATGGAATCAATCAATCCCCTGAATATACATGGCTTTTTCCACTTTACACCGACCCAAGTAATCTCCTATGTGTAGATATAATACATTTTTCTCAAAGGTTACGGTTTACACGCATTGTAATTTCCTGAAAGTTTTGTTGATCGCCCAACAACAACAGCAACAACAACAACACGATTGCATTTGTTTCGCGCCTTTCACGTCGGGAGGCATGTCCCAAGGCGCTGGACAGTGTACAGCCCACTCAAAAAAGCTCACTGTACTTGACAGCAATTTACTGTAACACATTGTGAACCGGTTCAACGTAAGGCCTTATACAATAACAAGGTCCTCTCTTTATTACACTCAGCCACAAACACCGCTCCCGCGAAATAAACTGAGCTGTTGCAATTCCTTTGTTGTGTAGAGTTGAGCTTGTGTACAGGTTGCGGGGACGTTTTTTGTCCACACCTGAATGTATTTGGTCTCTAACGTGGTGAGGTGTACAATTCAGAGCCTGTCGGCTCGGTTCGGTTCAGTTCAGTGAACGGTGCAAAATATGGTTGCTTGCAGATAAGTATGTTATTGTTGGCAGTCACCATGGCAACGGTGAAGAACTCTGGCCCAGTAGCGCCTCAATCGTGACGGAGATAATCCAGGCCGTGATGTCCCACGTTCGACAGAGAGGGTGGCACCCGAATCGGAGCATCTTGTTTTGTTCCTGGGGAGGGACTGCCTTCGGCAGCATCGGCTCACACGAGTGGGCAGAGGTAAGGTCTCCAGTCACACATTGTAATTGCGTAACAACAATCTTCCCCTCTTGTCGCGGTGCCTTTCTCACAGTAAAGTCTCAAAGCGCTTCACAGGATCTTCTGTAAAGTGTCGGGGGCTGCATTATAATTGCTGAACGCAGCAGCCAATTTGCAAACGACGGTAAAAAAATAATAGTAATAATAATAATCCTCGCATTTGTCACGTCTTCGAGACGTCTCACAGCGCTTCACAGAACATACTGTGGAGTGAATGGACTGTATATTTTGTGGACGAAACGAGGCAGCCGATTGCGCACAGCAGCGTCCCCACATACGCTGAAAGATCAAGAGCAAACTTTAAATTGACATTAATGCTGTGAGTGATGATTGCAATTCAATAATAAGGTCCAACTGATGGTCATCATCAACACACTCAACATCCACAGTGTCTCTTCAACCCTGCAAATATAATGTCTCGGTTATTTATCGTTCTATATCACATAAGCAGCGTATATTAACAATATAGTTTCTCAGTAATTGAGACGGTTATTTCTCTATAAATCGGTGATCATGATATTGAGGCTGTTTGGCCACCTGTGTATTGTGGGGAGGGAAAAATAATGCCTGGTGCTCTAACCAGCATCACTGACCAGTAGTAATATGTTTATCTGTTCACTTAAAGCTGTTATTTAGAACAAGCAAGACCACCGGAGATATGCGTTGCCCTATTGCACAAGATTTCCTCTGGACACTGGTCCACAGCTGCTAACCAGCAAACGTAATTATATCAACCAAAATGTCCAGTGTTTATTACCAATAATAACAGACCAAGGCATGATTTCACATCTTTAATCTAATGAAGAAAACGACATAGCTTTCATTAGATCCCTCCAAGCTTTTCTGTCGTGCTTTATGACATCTTGCGATCCTCTTTATTAGATTACAGCCATGTAATTACTTCCCACTTACCAATATTATATGTATGATCCACGTTGTGGTTTCAGGACCTCCTACAATTCTGTGTCCCCAAACGTAAACATTCGCACCCTCCTGGGTCAGTGTTCATTTGGGTACTAACATCGCAGAAGTGGCTTCAGAGATAAATCTGGATAATTTCAGCCCAGAGTTGGACAGATATATTGTGTGTACTTTATTGAGGATATAGAGTAACAGCTAAAGAGAACAATACAGTAAAGAAAGGTTAAAAGTTGGAGATCAATCATGGGTTTAGCTAAATAAATAATAATCCTTGCATTTGATAGAGCGCCTTATCAGGGTCTTTGAGACGTCTCAAAGCGCTTCACAGGATACACTGTAAAGTGAATTGACTTCGCAATATATTGACGTTAGATGGTGTCTTGAGCTGTGCCTGTTTATGATACCGTCAGAACTTTGCTTGCTTATACATCTGTTATAACTACTTTCTGATTCTCTGAGACGGACACACAGAGGACAGAGGTATAGGGCTGCAAAGGGCAGTATCAGGGCAGAGCCCAGGAGGTTTTTCTTTACCCAGAGAGTAAGGAATTTGTGATTCGTTTCAAAAAGATAGCTCAATACTGTGATGGGAGAAATTTCGAGTGGATATTCTGGAAACATTAGAACAAATGGGCCAAAGAATCTTCTGCATCCAAACCTCTCTGTTATCTTGTGTTCTTTGTCGGTTGAATTGTAGTTTTCTCTTGCCTGCAACATGGTAAACTAATAGATTAAGTTTGGTGGGACATAGCACAGTTTCCTTCCTCCAGATTAACAACATCAGGTAACTTGTACAGGCCACTTGCACACTTTCACATTGAAGAGATTGATTTCACATTGAATTTATTTCTATGCTTGGAAAGCAGGCTCTGAGACACAACGGTGTGAAGGTGCTATTTAACGGCAAGTTATTGTCGCAGAATTAGCTCACATGGATTACAGAAAGGTTAAGTTGTCAATTTGTGCCAGTCGTGGGGCATGAACTGATGATAAAGATTGGAAATCACCGAGATGGTTTCTTTAAAATAAATCGTTTCCATGCTTTGGCTTTGCATTCAATTCATGCACAGTCCAGCCACGTGGACCTGCCCTGTAATCACTTCTAATAATCGTGGGGGCGTTTTGGCAGAATATTCTAAAATGGTAAAACCTTGAGCTGTACTCACAATGATCTTATTGAGTGGGCACACAGCAGGAAAGCTTGCCAGATACCAATATCAATGGCAAGCTATGCGGTTTTAGCTGGTTAGACTCCAGCAGTTACTCCCACGCACACTCTGAGGTCCCCAAGCCTCGGCTGTGTGTCAGACACGCGGTTGACCAAAATATAGGTTTTAGCTGAATCCTCTTTTCACTGTTTCCCCTTTGGCAGTGGCAGATAGTGAAAGCTGTTCACCACTACCTTAAACACATCTAATAATCCCTCCAAAACAAAAAACAATAATAAATTGGTCATTTTCAATCTACGACTGTTTGTGGGACATTGCTGTGCGCAATTGGCTGCCGCGTTCACCCACAAATATACAGTCTATTCACTTTACAGTGTGTTCTGTGAAGCGCTTTGGGACGTCCTCCCGACGTGAAAAGCGCTATATCAAATGCAAGGATTATTATTATTATCTGACTTTTCTGAATCACAATTAATTTGCCTTGGTGATAATCTTCACACTGTAATATGCTGTAATCTGTGACACAAAACAAGCACTTTGATAAAACCTCAGACCTTTCAGATATATTTATATGTAATCTATTTACATAAATTTAAAATGGGGGAAAAACCCACACATCCTTTCTAAGTGCAGGTTCACGTTGGTACAAATTAAAGCTTTGTTACCAGTTGAATGATGATGGCAATTCTTGATCATTTTCAAATAAGAAATCCCTCACAACTACCATCTCCTGTGTACAGTTTGTTAGCACAACCACGACACTACATGTGGGAATTGGGAGTGAGATCGAGATTGGCCTCCATGCAGCAGTAGCATGTGCCAGCCTTATTGGATCTGTCACAGCTCCAGCAAAAGATTTATTGCAGCACAACAAAGCCGAAATTCGAAAGCACATTTTCGATAAGACTCCATCTGTGATGCATGCTCGCCTCGTTCCCAGCATTTTCTCTTCACTGCCCAGGAACGGTTCATCAAATGGTGAAACATTTGATCATGTGCTCCCATTCCTTCGAAAAATCTCTGCGTAGGTTCGATCTCGTCTCTCTAACTAGTTACTTGACCAAGGATGCCCCCACTGTTGTTGAGACGTCTCGAAGATGTGATAAGGCGCGATATCAAATGCAAGGATTATTATTACTATTATAAAGCTTCTGCGGTCATTCCAAAAATCTTACATTCTGAGCCTTCTTTGTTGTGTGTTGTTCTTCTTCTGTGCAAACCTTTGCAATACTTGGTGTGTGTGTACGTGTGTATTTTGCAGCAAGCTGGTTTTGGAGTCCATGATATGATTATTCCTTCCCAATCCTATTATTTATAAGTTACTAAATTGTATTTTCTTTTTTCTCTTTCCTTAAATCAATCTGCTGCTTTGTACATTTGCTCCTCTTCTGAGATAATAATACCACTAATAATAATAATCCTTGCGTTTGGCCCAGCGCCTTATTCAAGATGTCTCAAAGCACTTCACAGGATACACTGGAAAGTGAATTGACTGTGTATTTTGTGGGTGAAACGTGACTGCAGGCAAGAATTTTTGAACCAGAGACCTTTCAATCCTTGCAATCTCTTTTGTGGAGAGAGGAAATGGGTCTTGGGTGACTATTTCTTCAATGCCAATGCCAGGGTTGAGTGAAATCATCACGAATGGATGGTAATAACAATTGAGCAGTGGTCAACAATCTATTAGTTGCATTTATTTTCCTCTCTGCGTTGGACATAACGTGGGCATTTTGTTTCCGAAAGACTCAATAACCTTGTTAACTGCCCTCTTTATGGGATCGTTAAATGTTTACATTGCCTTTCCCTGATTGTTCACTGAAATGTTATGAAAGTCGAGTGGCTGACATTGGGGGCGTTGGGGGGGAAGCTCTTGGCTTGCCCCAGTTTCATCCGTTTTTTTTACTTCTGAAGGGCTTTAGCAAGCGACAGAAGGAAGGAGGCATGCACTCTCACCAAATGTTAAATCCCTACCCAAGCCTTCCTGTTCAAAAACACCAAGCTGTTCTCGTGAATGTTCAGCTCTCGTAAAATAAATGCAAGCTCGCTGAAAGATTAATGCGATTCCACTTTGTCTGCAGCGGGTGCTGTGCTGCACAGTGACATTGCTCCAGATTTTATCAGCCCCACAACCTACCAACAGTGAGCTCACTCAGTGCAGTCCTTGACTCTCACTTCACTAAAGTTACTAGATTTTCTGTGCGCTGAAACTTCATTTTTGTCGTCACCCAAAACAAGAAATTGTGCTATTAATCAGAGTAGTTTATTTTGAATGAATTGGAAGTTGACAATTGACCATTTTTTCCTCACATTTGATGAATTTATCTCTGTTGTACATAGTCACTGGTGGAGACCAAATTCCTAGTGAGTCGGGTGGTCCTAGCTGGACAGGCGGTGGGAATCTTGGCAGACAGTGCTCTCAATGGCAAGCTTTGCAGGTTTAGTTGGTTAGCAGTTACCCCAACTACACACTCTTGGTTCCCCAAGATTTGACTCTCGCCAGCCTGCACCAAATCCTCCCCAGAAAACCATGGGTATAGTTTAACGTACAAGAGTGCTTCCTTATCCCAGAGCAGGCAGATGTAAGAAAGGAAAAGTTTTGTCACCAGGAAGCAATCTCCCTCTGAGTAGCAGTAGGTATAAGTGAACTTATAAAACCTAACCTTTGAGCGAGAGAGCACCAGTTGGCACAGAAACATTTGTCAGATTTAGAATCCTATCTCGGAAAGGTATACGATTTGATGCTGCTTCCAATTGCCTTGTCTGAGAAGATAACATTACACTTCAATAGTAAATTTGATGTATGATTCCTTGGAGTCAAATTGGAAAACTAACCCCAATGTTGTGATACATAATCTACACAGGAGAAGGGTTTTGTTGCTTTGCCTCAACGCATTACAATCCTGATACTGCCAAGCAATGTTTCTTTACCAGCTTTGTATGTGGATGTGCCCTCCCCTGCTCATTATGGAACAGTAGTGAACTGTTTTTCCCTTTGTACAAGTGTAGAAACGAACGCCTTTTCTTAAAGTACTTTTCTCCTCTAGTTCTCTCTCTATGCACCTTCCATCCAGGTGGATAACTTCCTCCTAATTCCTCTTTCAATTCACCTCTGAACTTCCTCAGTGTTATTTCCTCTGGCCGTTGGTCCCAGACACTGAAGGTTGTTGTAAAATTTGGTGGCTCTTAAATTCACAGGAGTTGCCCAAGCGAAGAGCCATCTCTATGGTTTCCTTCCCTCACTTGGGGCAGCCCTGAGCCTCAGCTCAGCCTCTTCCCACAATGGCACATCCGAGATTTAGAACTCAACAGATGTGAACCTGCCTGATTGAATTCCCATTAAAAAAATGGGGATTAAAAAAATAATAATATAATAATTTGGTCACTCAATCCACAGCCGTTTGTGGGGACGCTGCTGTGCGCAATTGGCTGCCGCGTTTCGCCCACAAAATATACAGTCAATTCACTTTACAATATATTCCGTGAAGCGCTTTGAGACATCTCAAAGACATGATCAGGCGCTGTATTAAATGCAAGGATTATTATTATTATTCCACCACTGCACTGTCCTACAGCAATAAGTGTTAAATCAGAACTGTCCTTTATCATATGCATCATGTTGAATGTTTCGTCCACTGAATCCAGCAGTTTTGATGAGGACACATTTTGTAATCAATAGGCTCGGAAGATGTATGTGCGTCTCATCTGGCAGACAGACCTTTATGGCATTTTTGTTTACTTTTTAAATAAAAAGATCTATCTTCATTTTTTGGCTCCCTGCTGAGTGTTTGCCAATCCTCCTATTTCCTGGTATAAAATATACTCGGTTTGTTTAGAAATCTGAATTTCAGCGTGAGATAATAATAATCATAATAATAAATAATAATAATAATCCTTGCATTTGATTTTGGGCCTTGTCACATCTTCGAGACGTCTCAAAGCGCTTCACAGAATATACTGTAAAGTGTAGTGACTATATTTTGTGGACGAAACGCAGCAGCCGTTTGCACACAGCAGTGTCCCACAAACAGTCATGGATTGAGTGATCAATTTTTTTTATGAAGGGATTATTACAACCGGAAAAGCGATCCATCAGTCGACTAACAACCATGTTCCTACTTATTAATCAGAGGCGTGTGGAGTAAGGAAACTTTGCCCAACGTTTTACCCTGCCTGGGAATCGAACCCAGGTCCTCTCGCTTACGAGGCGACGGCTCTAAAACCACTGAGCCACAGGACTCCACAGATAGCGGAAATGTCAAAAAAAAATCAAGTGAGGAAACTCCCGTTGCTTTGCCGTGGAAACTGTTTCCCAGTGTAAAGATTTAACGTAACTTCAAGTATTTGAAAAGAATAATTCATCTCGCGAGCTGTCAGAGCAGTGGTGTGCTGGCAATATGGGTTCTGCCTGGCTGCCGTTTATCCCTCTGTGAGTGCCTGATGCCCTTTTAAATTTCATGTAAGGCACATCTCTTCTGTCATTTATCCTCTGCAAGTAATCCTTTCTTTCGACCTTTAAATTGGGAGATTTTGTCAGTCACACCATTACCTCGATCTCCCCCAACCAGCCCCCCCCACAACGTGCCGACTCCCAAAGAAATACATCGGCCATCGCCAGCTTGGCCTGTGGTCACTCGTGAGCCGGGAGGATCTGGTGAGCTCTCCCTACATTTCATGGGGAATTGGCTCCACTGCAGTTCTAACCTTTGCAGTGTGCAGTCAAAAAGAGCACAGTATTGAAACTGGATCACCAGAGAAGCTGAGCGAGGCTATCCCAGGAGATGGTGAGCCCAGACCCCAGGTCCTCTCACTTGGAAGCGCTCTAACCACTAAGGACTCCCAAGGGTCTCTGCCTCTCCTGGGGTAGGTTTGAGAACCCAGAGTTCAAGCCCGCCTTGGAAACCTCACACCTAAAGCTTGCGAGCAGGCGATGGATAGAAAGGTAGCTGAGGACCTGGATGTTAATTTGTGTTCAAATAGCTCTCTGCACTTCCCACTAGCAATCAACCCGAGCCTCGTTCACCTCAAGCTACCACCGCAGGCTGTCTGCCTGTCAGTTCCATGGCCGTTCGTACAACCTTTCAACTGCTCCCGATCTTCAGCATCTAACCTGGTGCCATGGCGTTGCCGAGCCTGTCAGCACCACGGGGACGGCTGATCGAGGCACAATTGCTGTGGCTCAAACTTTAATAGTCAGGCTGCCAGAGCGCAGAAACACAACTTCCAGCCCTAAAGTCAATCTGACAGCGTTGCCTTGTCAAGACCAGAGTGGGTTTAATTCTTTCAGGGCTGCAGCAGCGTTTCTGCTGGGAAAAATGAAAAATAAAATAAAATAGGAGACTTTGCAGTGCTTCATCATTCCGGTCATGTTCTCCACAGGCAGGGCGGTATACAAATACAAGTTGTTGTCGCTGTTTCCTTCTTTCTACAGCTTTTTGTTCTGTCTGAAGGAAATTTTAAAAATGTGTTCAATCTGGTATAGAGCGCCTTTCGTGAAGGAGAACATCTCAAAACACTTTACAGGAAGTGCCCTTTTCAATTTCATGTAATTTTGTGAAGTGTAGTGACTGTGTATTTTGTAGGCCAATGTGGCAATAGGATACTGGTATTTAAGAGAGATGACTCAAGGCAGCAAGTGCAAGGAACCAACTTGTCAGGAGTATTATTATTCCAACTGGCTGAGCAGCACATCTCACACTTTTTTAATCAGCCTGATGTTTATTCATTCATCTTGAAGGGATTGGGCAAGCGGTTTGAGGCTGATTTAAATAATCCCTGATATACTTGCTTGCCCTAATGGCTAATTCAATTATTGACAGCCTTTGGACCTTAATTCATTCTTAGAATTTCGTTAAAAAAAATTTAAATGGAGAACACAATATAAAATTTTTCGCTTGTAAAACTGAAGTTTTATTGTTTGAAAAATTGCCTTGGTGTTTATATACAGGGTTTCCCCACGGTATCAGAGTCTTACACCTCACCCCACGTATACAGAAGTTAATCAACTGCCAGAGGGAGCTATTAGAGGCTGAAATTCCACCCGGTCTCAGTCCGAAACACCATTCTCCCTTATAATTTAATGTTGTGCAGGATTGCGGGGAAAAAAATTAATTAGAAAGCCATTTTCCACGTTTCTTGCAAAGAACCAGCTTCTAGATTGAAGTATTGAAGAATTTTCCATGGTTCTGCATTCTAAAAATAATAATAATTTGGCCACTCAAATCCATGACTCTGTGGGACGCTGCTGTGCGCAATTGGCTGCCGCGTTTCGCCCACAAATATACAGTTAATTCACTTTACAGTATATCCTGTGAACCGCTTTGAGACGTCGAGAAGACATGAAAAGCGCTATATCAAATGCAAGGATTATTATTATTATGATGATGCACAAACCTGAAACACTATATTTACCACTTTATTGATTTAAAAATCAATTGATCAGATTGTTACAGAGCTTGATAAGTAGCTTTTCTCTTGAGACTATTGGTTATATTTTGAATCGGATATCATGGTTACTATCTGAATCTCTGCATACAGTTTTCTTTGCATCTCGGTCATGAATGATAATTCCAAGGGCAGTTTTGTGGGGGGCAATGAAACGTAAATGCTTGTTTACCTTTGTGACGTCAAACGGCACAAACAAAGTTGCTCTTGTTGGTGTTTTTCAGGAGATGGAGCATGTTCTCCAGGTTAATGCTGTGGCTTACGTTAACCTGTTCAAGCCTGTTTTGGGAAATGGAATTCTGCACACCGTGGCTTCACCTTCCCTTCGGCAACTGGCAGCAGATGTTATAAACACGGTACGTTGCTCTACACGGGTAAACAAAGTGGCTTTGCACGTCATACAATCAGTGCTCGCTTTATCGTTTGGTGACGAATGCATTTGACACTTTACCTTCTGAGAGTCTTAACTCTCTTTTTCATTCCGTTCTCTATTCTTCACCACATTCTCCTTCTGGAAGTTGCTTTCACAATTCTTCCTTTGGGTATTCTAATGTTTCCATTGATTCTCATCGTGTTGTTATTTCTTGCTTGTTTCACTTCTTGACAAATTCTACTGAAATACAATTTAGTAGAACAACAAATTACATTTGCTATAGCGCCTTGAGACGTCCTCCCAAAGTGAAAGGCACTATATAAGTGTAATTTGTTGTTGTTCAAAGGCATTTTCTTTGTATATCGAATGATATGGACATTGTTGTTTAGATACATCGGTTGGCAATTTATTTTCAGATGGAAATTTGACCTTCATTGGTGATGAGTTTGATTCAGAAATAATAATAATAATCCTCGCACTTAAAATAGCGCTTTTCATGTAGGGAGGACATCTCAAAGCACTTCGCAGGATTCACGGTAAAGTGACTATGTATTTTGTAGGCCTGACAAGCTTGATGTGTTTAGGTTGTGGTTCAGGTTGGGATGTGAGCAATCTCTGACACAATTGTGCCATTTCAAATCACATCTTCCTTTCCCTCTCTGCATTTTTGTGAGCATTCTGTGTGTCTCTCGCAGTTGAGTCAATCCCAGGTTTTGGGGAGACTTTGGAAGTTAACGCAAGCAGAATAATTTATTATGATGTCAAGTGCCACTGAATGTTATAGATATTGATTTTTTTATGAAAGTACAGCGTTAGTGACGCCAGGATATTTTGCTGTTCAATGGTTGCTCTACGCAATTGGCAGGTGAAGCCCAGACTGACCGTTCGTTGGAACAAGATGATCGCGTGGCTCCATAATTTGTGGATCAGACTGGCAGCTTTACACTGCTCCGAGAATCGACTCTAAATCCTATTTATATTCTGCTTTTAGCACCGACCGATCCAGTGAAACAATTGGCGTTGAATCGATATCTGACAATACTGTGCGAAATTGGCTGCCGCATTTCACCCATAAAATATACAGTCGATTCACTTTACAGTATATCCTGTGAAACGCTTTGAGACGTCTCGAAGACGTGATAAGGCGCTGTATCAAATGCAAGGATTATTATTATGTTCCATGTGCACCTCTTTCCGTGGCTGTACACACGTCCATTTTTCATGGAATGAAAGTGTTTGATATTTGCGTTGCTCTGTCACAGGCAGCTAAAGATTATTTTAAACAAAAACAGAAGTCACTGGGAACACTCAGCAGATTATTTTAGCTGTTTGTCACCAGCCGTGTGTCACACCACCCTGCTGTATACATCCATTCGGAGTCCTGTAGCTCAGTGGTTAGAGTACTCGCTTTGCAAGCGAGAGACCTGAGTTCAATTCCAGGCAGAGGGCGAAACCTTGGGCAAGTTTCCTTACTCCACACAGAGCCTAATAATAATCCCTCCAAAACCAAAAACAATAATAAATTGGTCATTTTCAATCTACGACTGTTTGTGGGACATTGCTGTGTGCAATTGGCTGCCGCGTTCGCCCACAAATATACAGTCAATTCACTTTACAGTGTGTTCTGTGAAGCGCTTTGGGACGTCCTCCCAACGTGAAAAGCGCTATATCAAATGCAAGGATTATTATTATTATTATCCAGGCCATTCGGTCATGTTTTCCATCAATTATTCAGTAAATAATATTTTTTTTCACCCAAAGGCCAGTGGAAATCTGGAATTCTCTCTCCCAAAAGGCTGTGGGTTATGGCTGGATCCATTCACATTTTCAAGACTGAGGTGGAGAGATGTTTGTTAGGTCAGGGGATCAAGGGATACAGGGCAAGGGCGGGTCATTGGAGTTGAGGTACAGATCAGCCAATAGAATGGCGGAACAGTCTCGAGGGGCTGAATGGCCTCCTCCTGTTCCTATGCTCCTATGTCTCTTGTATGTAGAAAAAGGAAGCACAAATTTGGAACTGGCACCAGACTACATGCATACATGGGAGGCCATTCAGGCCCTCGAGCCTGTTCCACCAGTTTTTGACCTTGGCAGATCTTTTAATACGAATGCCCTGCCCTTTCCCCATGTCCCTAAACACCTCTTCTGCCCAAATATCTGACGTCTTTCTTTTAAACTATCTCTAATAGCATCCACCTGGACAGATTTAAAACTCACATAATCAAAGTATAACTTAGAAGGGAGAGTTACCTCAGCACTCCAGGGTCCAGTTCACTGCTCACCAACGGCTAAATTTAAACCTTGTTTGGTATGCTGTCTAGATTAAGTACAATTGTGGCCTCATTATTTATTTATATGGTAATACTTATTGCAATGTAACCACAGGGCTACATTTTTAATTAAAATATTGCAAAGTGCAAAGTTTTGGCAAACAGGGAGAAGCTATTTCCATGGGAGTCAGTGATGTGAGGATTGTCACAGGAAAAGCCAACGAGAGCTTGGGAACAAGGTTTCTCACCCTTGGCCAAATAAGGTGCTACACCATCAGCAGCCAAACTTTCAGCCACTACGCTCTGAAATTCTGGAACATTCTTCCCTCTATCCCTCCCTCCGCCTTGCCTCCTCCTTCCCCACCTTCAGGTCGCACCTGAAGACCTTCCTCTTCGACCAGTGCCTACGGTCACCTCCCCCTCCCCCCGGCTCGGTGTCGTGCTCCGCCCCTGTCAAGCAAGCGCTCTGGGACGCTCCCTGTGTGAGGGGGGCCATGTAAATGCAAGTTGTTGTTTCAAATCTGAAGTATAAGAAAGATAAAGGCTCAAAGGGGTATGGGGGTTTGTGTGGGTATGGGGGTGTGTGGGTATGGGGGTGTGTGGGTATGGAGGTTATGGGGGTATGTGAGTATGGGGGGTATGTGGATATCAGGGGTATGTGGGTACGGGGGTTATATGGGTATGTTGATATGGGGGGGTATGTGGATATGAGGGTTATGGGGGTAAGTATGGGGGGTATGTGGGTATGTGGATATAGGGGGTATGTGGATATGGGGGATATGGGGGTTATGGGGGTATGTGAGTATGGGGGGTATGTGGATATGGGGGTATGGGGGTTATGGGGGTATGGGGGTTATGGGGGTATGTGAGTATGGGGGATATGTGGGTATGTGGATATGGGGGGTATGGGGGTATGTGAGTATGGGGGGTTTGTGGGTATGTGGATATGGGGGTATGTGGGTATAGGGGGTATGGGGGTATGTGGGTATGGGGGTTTGGGGGTAAAGCGGGCAGCTTGCTCTGTGAGGCGTTGTGATTTTAAAACTCTCCTACCCCTTGATTGAATTCTTCGCCAGCATAGCTTTCTAATTACTTCTTGAATTTGCTGACACAAACTGCTGCCTCTCTCTGTGTGTAAAGTAATTAGATCTGAAATGTCTGTTCAGCTTCCTTCTTCTGAGTTTGAGCTTGTGTTAAATTGTTCTCCATAACAAATGATCATTAAAATGCTATTGGATTTTTATTTCAATAGTAAGTCGATTTGGCGATGGAGAGTTGGTTTCCTGTTAGTGTGTCAACTTGTCGATGTGCTGCAGGGTTTTACAATGTTCAAGTAAGGAGAGCTTTTCTCACAAGTTGTGTAGCCAGGTCTGAGCTGCGGCTTGGCTTGTTGGCCGTGGATTTCGATAACAGGAAGATGTTGATTATTATAATTATTGCATTTGACACAGTGCCTTATCACCTTGTTGAATCATCTCACAGCACTTCACACGATTTACTGTAAAGCGCAGTGATTGTGTATTTTGTAGGCAGACCTGGCAGCCTATTTGCACACAGCAATGTCCCACAAACAGTCATGACGTGAATGACCCAATTTTTTATCTGGCGGGTTGTTGGCCAGGACACTGGGTGAAACTCCCTTCCCTTTTTTTTTGAAAAAGTTTCATGAAATCCACTTAATAAGGACAACGCCTCATCCAAAGGTTGGCACTTCTGGCAATGCGGTGCTCCCCCCAGCCCTGTACTGGAGCATCAGTCCAGATAGACTATAAGCTTAAAGTCCCATCGTAGCGGTTGAACCCACAAGCTTCTGACTCCACAACTTTTAAGCGCTGTTGGGACGCTACCCCCTGTGAACGGTGCTATATAAATATAAGTTGTTGTTGTTAAGAGGGCTACCAACTGAGCCAGGCTGGCATTGTCGAGGGAAGCTTCTCCACTTGTCAGTGTTACTGAGATGTAAAAGTAATAATGTATTTTCAAGTTGGATTGAAAATTCACCCTTGGAAGTGCGGGGAGAGCAGGGTGGGGGAGCGCGGGGAGAGCATTGGTGTGTCAATTAACTTATTGTGGAGGAAGTATCGACTTTGCATTGAAATTGATGTGTATTTTGCAAGATGCAGCCTACGGCATCTGATGGTGAATTTGGGAAAGGATCTGAAAGTTTCTTCTGTAGAGCTGAGTGTGTTAACGACATCCGCAAAGACATTCTGCTGCAACCTATAACCCTGTTTATAATCTTCTTTGATCCTTGAAGGGGAAAGGGAAGATTCTTTTTATACTCTCATTAAACAAAGCAGACAAGTTACTGTGACGGCTGGCACAGCCCGTTCAAACTCTAAACTTTCACCTTGTGGGTCCAGGTCTGTGGTTGGTTGCCCGTCTGACAGGACGAAAGTGAACTCTTGACAATAAGAAGTCTAATAGGTTTAGGCAGTTCTAACCCCATGAACCAATGTTCACAGCATGACATTGGCTGCAATTCAACACTGAATGGGGCAGTTTGAGTCTGAGAGGCCAAAAGGAGTGATGATTGTTGAGGGAAATAGTCTATTTGAGCAGTGCAGTGCAATAGAGAATTTAGCTCTGCCTTAAAATTGTGGTCTACCTTACCTGACTTGGGTGTCGTTCGATGCTGATGTTGAATGAAAGAGATGGGCAGTTGTTCCGTTTCTGTCAGTGATGAACTTCCTGCTGATGAGCATAAAAATCTAAAATACCAACTGGATAAGGGGGGAAAATGCCACATTAAATACATCACTTTTTAATTCAATATTTCCCAACTATTTATGATTTCAATAAAGGTGGCCGCAGAAGCATTCGGGTCAAGAAATTAATTTCTGGGCCAATATTAACTTGCCACTCAAAGGAGACGAGAAGGATTTTAAGGTTAATTATTGTTGGGACCTTCTGAGTCCGTCAAGTTGTTTCATTATTTAGTCCAGTCTGGGTGCAAATCTCAGCGTTTCAAGAAAAATTAACAGAATATATTTAACTCCTCCTCAGTCCAATAATGTGTGACGTGAACACACAGCTTCCTGGTTTGCGGACAATGTAAGTTGATTTGTAATCAAAGCACACAACAGTGGAACAATAGCAGTAGTTTACCAATACCGACAGTCACTTCCTGGCTCTTCCAGGCTCGGAGTCAGGCCACGCCACTGTTAAGAACCCTGCGTGAAGGACGCTATATAAATGCAAGTTGTTGTCGAGCTGTGTGTTAAATACCTCCACAAGGACATTTTGCTGCCGATTCACAGCTCCGTTTATAATCTTAAAGGAAAGAGATGTTCAGTGTTTAAACGCCAAAGTTATAATATATAAAATGAAAGAGATACAGAAGTCCCTACTTGTTACATCCCCAGGATCAAAATGCACCTGTGTTACACCTGCTCATGTCACCCCCACACACAAACCCACACACACACACTCTCTCTCTCTCTACCAAAGGCTGTGATGGGCACCTGGTTATCTACATGAGAATGAATGCAAGCTCTAACAAGTGCATAATGAATAATATTCTGCTAGATATTCAGTAAGTAGTATAGAGTGGATGCTTATCTTGATAGTTCAGCAAAATCCAACCGCTGTGTTAACACATCTGGGGCTGTTTGACAGATTTACCTCCAGCTGATTAGATTTCTTGCTTCAACTTCATGTCAAAACATTTTTTTTAAACTTTACATTCGGCTATGCGCAAAGTATAACCTAGCACTCTCATTACACCAGTCTAAACACTAAACTTGTCAGATATATTGACATGCATGCAGAGATGCTGCGGTGAGCTGGCTTTCTGAACACAATACAAATTATACGGCTCACACAATCTTCTGTGGGAGGAATCTGCTTTAACTCAGAGCAACAAATTGTTGGTGTTTCCCAGGGTGAAACACGGCGGCAGTCAATTTGCACACAACAGTGTTCCATCAAACAGCCATGAAGTGAACGACCAAGTTTATCCGTGCACTGGGAGAAACTCCCTTCTCTTTCCGAATCCCTGGGGTCTTTCAGACAACCACCTGAACAGGCACAGATGTGCTCTCATTTTAACGTCACTTCCGAAGGACGGCACCTCCGAGAGTGGACACCTCCGAGTTCAAAGCCCCAACAAGGGGCTTGTACCCACAACTTTCTGACTCAAGAGGCAAGCGTGGTACAATTTGAGCTGGGCTGTCACCTGCCTCAGTTGAAGGTGGATTCTGATAAATAAGGCACTGGAAGATCTTGCAGATTGCACAGATGCCTCCTGAAAGAGATTAAGTACAAAACTCTTGGAGTAGCAGTTTTACTTAATAGATGATGAAGTCTTTTGTAATTAATTAAACCGTAGTCTTTTACTCCCGCGTCAAATGAAATTAACTGTCACTGTAAGAAAATGCTCTTGGTAAGACTTCAGGGGCAATGGTTGGATTCTATTTCATTTACTTGGCGCTAATTATACCAACAGATGTCACATGCTCAATCCATTGCTCTCCATGCCTGAATTTCGTGTTCCTTCCAATTAAAAGATTTAGTGTGGAATTAAACAATGGCGCATGGATTAAGGAAAGCAATTACAGACGGTATTACTTGCAATTACTCTGATGTTAATGCACAAACGGTCAGCATTAAAAAAATTGAAATGTTTTCATTGCAGATTATGACTAGAATGTGCTGCAGCAATCATTCATCCACCTTCACAAATTGTTTGTTCCATACTGAGCGCAGTTCTGGGCAAAGTAGAATATGCGCTGTGTATAATGCAACGATGGTGTCAGCCTAGCTCAGTTGGAAGAACCATTAAGAACCTCTGAATCCAACATCAAAGTCCATGTTGCAATTTTGAATTGAAAATTTAGCCCGAAGCTCTACTGCAGTGCTGGGGGAGCAATAAGTTATTGGAGGTGCTGCCATTTGGATGAGACATTAAACAGATGTGGGCATTAAAGATGATAAAGACAGTCATGGCACCATTCGAAAAGAGCGACAAGTTTCGCCTGATGACCTCGTTAACAGTTCCCCCAATTAAAATCATTCACTTCAAGACCCCCGCAACCCCAGCTCGGGTCTGAAATGCTGTACTCTGTCCAGCGCCTTGGGATGTCCTCCCGATGTGAAAGGCGCTATACAAATGTAATCTTGTTGCTGCTGTTGTTGTTGTTAATCCCCATCTTGTTGCAGACAGTAAAAGACAGTATTGGATAGCAGGTTGACAAATGGCATGTTATTTCCAGTACCGGGAAGCCAAAGTCAGTAACTGCACTGAGAAAGCTTATCCATCCTCCAGCACTCTGTTAAAAGCACTCGTCTTTCTGCGACTACAAACGTCTGGTGGGTTGACTCGAAATGATATCTGAGGCATGTCAGGGCACAAAGCTGGGAGAAAAGACTGGGAAAGTTTCTAAAAGAGTTGTGATAAAAATAATAATAATCCTTGCATTTGATAAGGCGTCTTTGAGACGTCTCAAAGCGCTTCACACATTATACTGGAGAATGAATTGATGAAACGCGGCAGCCAATTGCATACAGCAGTGTCCCACAAACAGTCGTGGATTGAGTGATCAAATTATTTTTTTTTAAGGGATTGTTACCCCGGAAAGCGATCCGCCAATTGACTAACGACCGGGATAGATATTTGTTAGGTCAGGGTATCAAAGGATATGGGGCAAGGGCAGGTAATTGGAGTTGAGGTAAGCCATAATATTATAGAATGGCGGAACAGGCTCAAGGGGCTGAATGGCCTACTCCTGTTTCTATGCTTCCACTGATTGAAGGACTACTAAATAGCGTGGTCACCGGGGAGGATGTGAATTGGGAATGTAATGGGGGGTAGAACAGTGTGCCATTATTTGTTTATTATGTGCCAATAGAGAAAATTAGCATAAATCTAAATATTTTCTTTTAAAAATGTGACAATTTGCATAATTACTATATACAACCGACTCCATTTATATGGAAATCTGCTGAAATACAAAATTCGTAATTTTGCTGCGAGCTCTGTAAAAACACCCCCTATTCTAGAATGAAATTGGGGCTGTTAGGCATCTTGTTATTGAGCCAAATACAAATCAGGAAACACAACGCTGCAAATTCAGCCTGGGAATAAAAGTTGCTATATTCCCAGTTCTTGAATTCAAGGGCTGTACATATGAGAATAAAGTTATGTTTTGAAACATCTACATCTATAAAGTGACAGTCACAGCTTCATTTCTGCTTGAGCAGCAATGACAAGTCTGGTCAGAAATACTGTAGTCTGCAATTGTTGCATCTAAAGCTGTATTCATGATTTGATTTTTTACAGCCAGATAGCCATGCAGTATTATGCAAACTCCAATAGTCAGAAAACCATTTCAACAGTCGTCACAGCTCTCTCTGTCTGTAATATTTCACCGGGTAATGTTTATGGCTTCATTACTTATCCACCAATATATATATATATACACACACACACACGCAGAGGTCTAGCTCTGCTTTTCTGCTTTCACTTGTTTGCACTCTGCAGAGAGGATACTCCAATTTATCAGTTCATCTGAAGTTGCATTTGCTCTGAATGATGCAGCAATTGAGCTTTCGATTGAACCACTTGGCCAGTTTTTGTTGGATTCACAGTAATAGTATACGTCGATATGACCACCGTTTTCTTTCTCACAGTCCCGCTCACAAGTGGGCAAATTCAAATTAATTTTGAAGCAATGAACATGGAAAGGCTGGATGGTTACTGTATTCGGAGCCTTTCAGGATGTACTAGGTAAATCAGGAATGACTTTTTGAGGCCCTGCAAGTGACCGTCACCCTGGCCCCAATCACAAGGTGGAGTGGGGTGGGTGGGGGGGAAGTAATCGATATTTTAAACCTGCAATTGTGAAGGATTTTAAAGACGATTTAAACACTTGTAAACCTAGCAGTAACTCTTCTCAGGCATCCTAATCTCCCTGTTTGAGTTTTCAGCACATTGCCCTCAGCATTTTCCTAAATCACCTGTTTCACTGACAATTCCTATCAGTGACGGCTGCACAGGGATGCCAAGGTCAATGGAACATCAGCAGCAGCTACTGACAGATGGCTGTGTACTCAAGAAAGGCAGCCATATCATTCACAGCAGCTTTATTCACTCCCAGTAACACCTCAGCTCGCTTCGTTGAGGATGCGACTCTGAAACACTGGGCCTCGGCACAAATTACTCACCAATTCAGCGCATCCCGATACGTATGTCAGTGTCCGAGTCATTGCTGTCTGCTGAAGTACAGGGTGACCAAGAAGTCGTGATATCTACCCTATTATCTGAAAAAAAATTATCATTTCTTTAAGACTTACTAAACATTGTAATGGTAATCATCGCTTTTTGGTCACGGTGTATTATACGCATTGAAAATTTTGGTATTATTGTCGAATGCAAGGACTTACTTGACAGACCTTTCCTGATGATGTGCACGGTCAAATGAGCTGATTGAATGAAGTAGGCAACCTTGCCACAAATACAGAGGAGACCGTTATAATGCAGTAGACTGGGGCCATAAGCCTTAGACCCCGCATTAAAATAAAGCGAGGGGCTGGGAGTGGGGGGGGAGACCACTATAATGTCATCGAGTCACTATAATGTCACTTCCTGTGCAAATTGACATCAGCGATATTCCTCCACACCAGCAATGCAGGAAATAACATCAATGATGACCTGGCGACACAGAAGCCAGCCATTTTTGTTTAGCACAGGAAGCTGGCTAGTCAGCTGAGTTGGAGTGTCCGCAGTACAACTATGTCATACATGGGCCTGTGCTAACCTGCGCAATAACGGGGCGCTCTGTGTTATACGGCAGTTCATAAAGTTTTAGCCAATGTTGAGATGACCAGGAATGAAATACAAAGAGTGAGCTGTTCTACTTTAGTTGAACGAGGCACATTCAGTCGCTATATAGTTTCTAACCTAACTGTGTCACAGCTGTGGAGTAATGTAGTTAGCGTTAGCACACTATAGTTTTCTAAAACTGAAAGTACTTAAAAAGTAATTGAGAAACATTATGCAGCCTGAATGTTCTGTGGCTGTTGGTAATCATGGTTTCGGAATGTATTCTCGACAGAATCCACTGATGTTCATTTATCTAAGATATATAGTTAATCTTTCTGATGGTATTCGGCGATGCCTTAATAAGAAGGCAGTTTTCCCCAAATTCTTTCCAAGAACCGCACTTTAAAATAATTACCGAAAACTGGCTTCTGAGTTAAGAATGAATTTAAGGCTTGTGGATTGCTCTTAAAGGCAATGTTCTGTTTTTTTCAAAGCAAATTTCAGGCCTCAGGTATCTTGAGTTCTTTTGGAACAGTGTTATTCTTTAAAAACAATCATAGAAATTAAAATACGGAGGATGTTATTTGGGCCATCGAACCTACACTGGACCTTGCTCTTCTACTATCTTTCTTCAAAGATCTATTTGATTCCATCTTGCATGTTGTCCCAAAGTTCGGCTTGCACCATTAACCTGTCTCAGGGGCGAGAATGCGGCCAATTGAGCCAGACTGACTATTACGACCAAAGTTCAGAATATCTGGCATTTTTTAAACAGAAGCAGATGTGCTCAGAGTGTTTCCCCCCCACTTTTATAGTGGAATAAACTGTAATTACTCACAGTCTGGACATACAGGTCTGATGGCCACTTGGACGACTTACCAGAAGGTGGCTGGTAACCATGGAGACACATCTCACCAACAATCATTGGCCTGGACAGAGGAAGGCGGCAAAGAAATTGGCAACGTGAACCTCGGCAACATAGCTTGGAGTCCTGTAGCTCAGTGGTTAGAGCACTCGCTTTGCAAGTGAGAGACCTGAGTTCAATTCCAGGCAGAGGGCGAAACCTTGGGCAAGTTTCCTTACTCCACACAGAGCCTAATAATAATCCCTCCAAAACCAAAACCAATAATAAATTGATCATTTTCAATCTACGACTGTTTGTGGGACATTGCTGTGCCAATTGGCTGCCGCGTTCGCCCACAAATATACAGTCAATTCACTTTACAGTGGGTTCTGTGAAGCGCTTTGGGACGTCCTCCCGACGTGAAAAGCACTATATCAAATGCAAGGATTATTATTATTATAGCTTACCCTGAAGAAGTGCCAGCCATTGTCCAGGAGTCCTCTCGCCTCTTTATGTTGGTTTGTCACATTGGTTCAATGAGGAAATGGCGATGGATTTGGCTCTTAAAAACACAACACAATTGAGAGTTTGCAAGACCCTGAGGATCATCTGCTGGAGTCATTTCGGGAATTGGATTTGGACACAGCCAATAATCGATCAGTCGCGCTGTGATGTAAATGCAGACTACGTAAATCGGCTTTGCTATCGTCTGAAGAACCTGCACCTTGAAACTCCTTGGCTGGTCCATTCAACACCAAGTTAAGCCTTTTAATGTTAAAGAGTGGATACCAGACTGTCTCTTTAGTATGATTCATCTTGAACAAGATTTGAAGAGCGAGCGTGCCGCTAACCATCCGCTGCTCTTACACTGATTTGTATGTTCATACGGCATTCCTCAGGCCCTGGCAAATGCGATTTTGGAATGGGAATCGTAAATGCTATTTCATACCCTGAGCATTTTAACTCCTTCTAGAAGCGATTTGAAACTGTACTATTTATAGGGCGTTGGAGACGGTGTGGAGGGTCGTTTTTTTTTTAACTTGAGAATGCCAGGTGAGGGGCCACAGAGCAGGAGACCACTGAGATTGGAGATGGAGTGGATGGAGCTATAAAGAAAGATTGTACAAGTTGGAGCTCTCTCTCTCTAAATGAGATTATTAAGTGCTCGGGTATGCTACCCTGCGTGGAGGCCGCTCTATAACTGCAAGTTGTTATTGTTGATTGAAAGAGCACCTGATTGAGGTGTTCAATGTTCAACGTCATGAAAGGTCTTGACCAAGTGGACGTTGCTAGGTTGTTTCCACTGTTGATGGGTGTGGGGGAGTGGGGGCCGTGAGAACGTGGAACTCGCAGCTACAAGCTGTCGTTGAAGCAAAAAGCAGCAACACTTTTAAGAGGAAACGTGATGCCTACATGATGAGCGTTCTCCGAGCCCAGCAGTCTGGAGCTTGGGTTGTAAGAGACGGAGTACAATGACCTCAGGAGGGGGTGGAGAGGGGGCAGAAGCCCTGTGTGTGTACACATATACACTTAATCAGTGTGTGTACACACCCAGCTGACACAGTTTTGCTTTCAAACCTTTTCCCCACTGAATGGTCCCACTTGTTGAGCCACCAAGCAAAGCTCAGCAGGTGGATTTTTAAAATTTAAAACAGCTCCTGCTTGGCTGTGCACACAGAACACGAGACAGATCTCTCACACAGGAGTCTTCCTGCCTGACGCATTGAGAGCATGTTTGCTTCATTTAAGTAACTGACTCCAGAGCTCCACAGAGCAGTTCATCAACTGGCGATTTCTTGTTAACGTCAGCTCTAGCTTTGGATGTTTTAAGGGACGCACAGAAGTTAAACCTTCTCCCCAATACCAACTGCACTATTGATCAGTGACTTTTAAACATCAGAGAAAGCTCGATTTGATCTTAATGGAGTTATATACTCCACGAGTCTCAACAACGTGATAAGGCACTATATCAAATTCAAGGATCATTATACAATCAATTCACTTTACAATATATTCTGTGAAGCGCTTTGAGATGTCTCAACGACGTGATACGGTGCTATATCAAATGCGAAGATTATTATTATTATACAGCAAGAAAAGCTATCGTAGAGCCTTCTTTCTGTACATGTCTCTTTCATATGGATTATTGTTATGAATGTGACTGACTTGCTTCCCAAACCCTTTGCACTTTCTTGGAAGATGTCTACTTTGCGACTGAGTGAATTAAATCTGAAACAAAGGACCCCCTGATCCCTGTCCACTGCCATGAATGTGTGTTCAAGGGCAGCCCAGAGTTCAAAAATGTTAATTTTTTTTTTAAAAAATGTCCTCCGAAGTAGAAGTGGAATTGAGGACAAATTAACTGACGGCTACTTTGAACCAACCATTTTGTTTCCACCTCAAAAAAACCACCATTTTTTTTTGCTCCCGATAGATTGTTCTTATTTTTCTGTTGCCATGGCAAAACTTCAGCCTCCGTGATCCATCAGGCATGGGCTGCGGTTGGTTTCATCATCTCAGGCTCGTTACGGGACACAGATAGACACATAACGGGGTCGTCCTCTCGCAAGAAAAACACAGTCGGTGCCCTTGACACATCAATCCAGATTTCACAACAGTTCATTCGCTGTGAATTATTCATACCAGAGGTGCCATCGCTCAGGCACAGGGATTAGCAAGTTTAGTTAAATTTCTGCTTGTGTTTAGGCTTGTCCAGGATGGCAGTGCTTGAAACCCAACATGTTGTTTTATTACTAACATCTCTTCTCTTCTTGTTCTGCAGAGGTTTTCTTTAAACTGCACACGGCAGGAGAAATGCTCAGGAGCCAAGGTCCACTCAGCGCAGGTGGAAGGAAACAATGATTTCTTCATAAATCATCTTGGAGTACCAACTGTTCAATTTGCATATCTGGAGACAAAAACGCCAGCGGTAATTACTCTTTTGTGGTTTGACTTCTGCTGCTTAGCTGCTAGCATTCCACAGGGGCCCTGTGTACATCATTCAACAATTTTGCATAATATACTAAAGGAAATTAATCTTTAGATATGATATATACATGTATATATATATATATATAAATGTTCAAATCGAGCAGGTGGCATAAGCATAAATTATGAGTTTGATCTGCAGTGGATGTGAGGGTTCACATGGAACAAGCTTCAGTGGTTCTTGTTTGGAGCCATTTGTCCATTGGAAGCTCTTTTAAGATGGAACTTGAATGAAGTGTTATTATGAAGTAGTGTAAGTGACACTAACACACGGGAGCAAGGCAACTACGTTATACTGTGTGGGTCCAATATCTTAGCTGCTATGATGTAAACAGGAGAGGCACTGTGTTTTGGAGGTTAGGGATGTAGGAATTGCAGTTTAATAATGATAATAATCCATGATTTGATATAGCGCCTTATCACATCTTCGAGACGTCTCAAAGAGCTTCACAGATTATACTGTAAAGTGTAGGACTGTATGTTGTGGGCGAAACGCAGCAGCCAATTGCCCACAGAAGTGTCTCACAAGCAGTCATGGATTGAGTGACCAAATTATTATTATTTTATTCAGAAGGGATTATTACCCCCGGAAAGAAATCCGCAAATCGATTAACAACCCTGGGATCCTACTTACTGCTGGTAAACAGAGGCGCGTGGAGTAAGGCGTTTCTTTTGAAAAGCCAAAATTTCAAACAAATATTCAAAATGATTCCTTCCCCCACAACCACCACCAACCACCGCCAGCCTTCTTCTGTTCTTTGACCTCAATCGCCCCGGCCATTCAATCCACTTTTAATTTGCAAACTGAATTCATAAGAGTTGAACGTATGGCCCAATCTCTCTCATTGATTTTGCGCCTCTGTTAAATTAATGTAGTTCTTAAGTCTACATTGTTAATGTCACGTCAGTTCCACTTACATTGAGGCCGATGCACATCAACAGCACCATCTTCCTGCAAGTGATTCTGCCACTGATGTTAAACAGGGAGAAGAAAAAGTCAGAAATGAGCAGAGACCCAGTCTATTGACTCACTCAGCACCATCTCCAATTGTATTTTGAATATTCCCCATGTTTTTTTTTGCTTGGTAGATTATTCTTAAACATTTTTAACTCTTTAAGCAAAGAGAGTTTGCCCTCCCCTCAAAATCTCCTTTGTGTTCATTTCCGCTGATGTCTCCAGGCCCTGCTTTCGTAGTTTTCTTTGAACTCATGGTCTGAAATAGTTGTTGTTCTTGCCAACTCTTTTTGTTTTGGTCTGACACATGTGGAAATCCCAGTCCGGTGGGGTCAAGTTCCCCGTGTTACTTCATTACAATAAATGCACTTAAAGAACTTTTTAAAAGTGCAGACCGCTTTGCAATTACCACTGGATTTATTATTTTAAACAAATCTATCATCGAAATAGTAATTGCATCTGATATAGCACCTTTCAGGTCAGGAGGACTTCTCAAAGCGCTTCACGGGATTTTCTGTAAAGCGCAGTGACTGTGTACGTCGTCGGCGAATGTGGCAGTCTATTGACTCACAGCAATGAGCATTCTATGAGAACATTTTGGACTACATTTCTAAGGGCCAGGATTACAAACATTCATGAAAAGAAATTGTAACTATGTTCATTTTTTTTAAAGAAAAACACAGCTATTTTAACATAGTGACCACCACATCTTGCATATCATTCTAAGGCTCTTGATATCCTCCGCACCCTTGAGTCAACTGCAGAATTTTACAGTATACTGTTGCACTGATTGAATGGAGACTCATCAAGTTAGCGGACTTGTTTCAGAAACTGCTCCAGCAGAGTGGAATGAGTAAGTGACTGAAGTAACAGGCGACTGATGGACAAAATCCCATCCAAGTCTCACCCACTTTATTATATTAGTGCTCCAAGTTTATTAATTAACGGAGTTGGCACTTATCATTTATTTTTGCCTAAAACCTCTAAGCACAGAAGGCATTGATCAAAACGTTGTAGGGTGTAATGTTATTTTCCATTGTCATCCGCACTGTCTCAGGCTCCTATTTCTCTTATCATATATAACCAACCATGATTTCCTCCACAAATTGCACTGTAGTGTTTAACATTCACCACTAAAAGAAAGCACATCAAACTCGGAGGGAACAGTGCTACTAATTGAACCATGAGCCAGAAAAGGCCACTCTTCTATTAAAGGCATCCTTTCCACACACCACACCACAGATTCTACTTTCATCCCGATTTTAACCTTGTGACATTTCTTCCCGCTCCCAAATTGAATCAAAGCAAATTTCCGCCACTAACCCTGTGACGATTAATCTTCCTCTTGTTAAAAAGAAACTCGGAACAGATGCAGCAGCATGCTGCGGGAATCACTTTTATGTCAACACGTGTTTCCGCCTGGTAATAAAGGGCTTCTCGTTTGCAGTGGAAGTTTAATGTTACACTTATTGGCAACCGGTCACAAGAAAAAAAATTCCCCATGAGCTGCTGAACTCGCAAGTGGCTTTTTCACATTCTCTATCTTTGAGTCGTTGACTGATGGACAAAATCCCATGTCTCACCCACCTTATTATATTAGTGTTGTAAGTTTGCCCACTGAATCCTTCAGCATGAGAATGAGATCCCATTGTGTTTTAATGTTCTTCTCTGAACTTGAGGAGAAGGAAAGCCTCGGGACAGTTACTCTGACTACAAAGAGTTTTCCCCACATATACGATTTGATTCTTTTCTCCTTATGGAAAAACAGCCCAGGAGCTACCAAGATTCAGTAAATTGTTTTCCCTCCTCTGAAGAATGACTGCCGCAGGTCTGACTTTGTAGCTGAAGCCACACTCTGATCATTTATATTACGAGGGCAGCTTATTATTTCCTTGGGGGAATCTATTCATTCCTGGGGACTGAGCTCCACTGCCTGGCCTGTAGGTGCTAAGCCATGAAAAAAATCCATACTGACTGAGTATTAACCCTTGCATTCGAAGTAGCACCTTTCACGTCAGGAGGACGTCTCAAAGCGCTTCAATGGGATTTAATGTAAAGTGCAGTGACTGTATATTTTGTCGGCAAACCCAGCAACGAGTGTTTCCACAGCAACATTCCACCAACAGCCATGAAGTGAGCGTCCGGGGATTGTTGGCCAGGATATTGGTAGAGAGAAACTCCCTTCTCGAGGGATCTTTAACACGTGCCTGGACAGCCAGCGCGCAGCAACACCCCAACTGGCACAGGTTAGTCCCCATCTCGGGCTCTGGCGACCAACTGGCGCGGACTTGCGTGTGACGACTGGAGGAATTCCAGGAATCCCACGGCACATCCTCCGCTTCGTTCATTGGCTGGGCTCCGGCTGTGAGTGGAGACCCGATGTAGCTTTTCAAGCGAGGGACTGATTCTCTAACTCAAAAAGGCAAATGCCTACTGAGAAAGGAAAGGGAGTCAGACCTGATGCACACATGGGAGCACTGCAGCCCCCTGGCCTACCCACGAACAACAACCTGAAAGGGAAAGGAAGAAGATTGGGAACCATCCTTTTCTTTTTTCTTGAGCGAAATAAACCATCACCAACGATTTTAAGTGTAAGCAGTTGTTTCCGTCTCTACAAGCTGTTCAGTGTTAACGCTAATCATTTCTGCAAGCAATTATCCTGTGATTTAATCGATAATGACAGGACTGAACCGTGTAAATGAGGACCTCTCGATACACCCACACACAATGCTGCTCCCACAGAACCCATTCCTCTCACACAAGCGGCAACCCGCTCACATCTTCATCCTGCTGAACATATTGGATTTTTCTTTCCCATTAATACACCACCTGCCTGTATAAATTTAGTTTTTAACTTGCTACATGGCAATCAGTCAGATAAAATAGCTTGATAAAATGACCGAAATTTGCCTTTAATGTTCTTTGCATTTATCTTCTCGAGAGGTCATGTGGATGTGTGTTAAGTGAGAGAAAACATCGGCTTCTGCCAGTGCTGTAGGAAATATTCAAAGCAGCATTGAGGTATGGGGGTGTTGTCATGCCTTTGTTGCTTTAGGAGACAGTATTATTTTAAGGCCAGCGCTTTGCCAGTGATTGAAGCTTCTGATTGAACGTTAATATCTATCCTTCGAGAACAGAAATGGTCTCTGCAATAAGTAGCGGGGATGGGGGTCTGGGGTGTGGAGGTGTGGGGGTGGGCTGTGACCGCCTTTTGTGAACACCCATTGGAAAATAAAATGACCCCTTTCACCACACAACACACCTCCCCACTTGAGATTAATAAGCGACGTGTACAGCAGGTTTTAAAACAAACGCAGTCTTCAGCAAGGATCCACCATCTTCTTCCTTCGAATGACATTAAAAAGAGAAAAGTTGTCAAGTTCTGACATACCCTACACTATGTGGGTGCCGAAAGTCAGAATACATTTCACACACATTTCGCAGGGTGAAAGTGCCCCTCTTTATACAAAAATAATGGCTTGCATTGGATATCATGCTTTATGATGCAGTGCGTTTCGCCCACGAGGCTGTGGAAGCAGATTCGATTATAGCTTTCAAAAGGGAATTGGATAGATACTTAAAAAGCAAAAATGTGCAGGGCTTTGGGATAAGAGCGGGGGAGTGGGACTAGTTGGTAGCTCTTTTAAAGAGCTGGCACAGGCACGATGGGACGAATGAATGGCCTCCTTCTGTGCTGTAAGATTCTATGATTCTATGATTTCCAATTTGTACATAGTTTAACTTCTGCCTCCTTGCCTCCCCTTGCCAAGAGCACGAAAACCAGACCCACAGATGAGGGGTGAGAGATGCTACTGCAGTCTGCAATAAGGCAACTTCTCGATGCCTAACTGTAGTGTGGGCTCAATTCTGATGCTCTCTCTCTCTCTCTCTCTCTCTGTCTGTCTGTCTAATCTGTCTATCTGTGCGTCTGTCTGTCTATCTGTCTGTCTGTCTGCCTGCCCACCCTGTGTTTGAGATCAGAAGTTAACTGTGTGGGAAATTGCAGGAAGTCTCCCGAGTTTGCTTTCTCTGTGCCAGGGCACATCCTCGCGCCTTTTTGATTTATCGTTCCAATATTTATTTTATATTTTATTTAACATTTTGATTATTTTGCTTATTTACGCCTGGATTATTTATTTGCGTTCAGTTCTCACTTTATTATCGTGCTGGCTGTGGGTTTTTTTTTGCATTTTTATTTCATATGTTTGATGGGTTTTGGCTCTCTGGCTTTGTTTTGATTTACCAGTTCTATATTTTCATGCATTAAAATAGTTGAGAGATGGGGCTTTGTCTGCAGTGATTATTTCAGCTGCGTTGGAGGGAGGCAGTAATTTGTTCTATTTTTATAGCAGGTAACCATAATCCCTGTCTAGCAGTTCTCTTAAGATCACAAGCTGGTTAAGCAGTGGTACTGACAAGTGCCACAGGAGCATAATGCTGCACTGGGTCGAGACCATTTATACGGAGGCAGCAGATGCTGATAACATTTTGAAACAGCTGATCACTTCTGCTTGTTTGCTACATTCAGGCATTTACTACAGTTTAGGTGCACTAATGATCTCAGCAATGTTCCAAAAGCTCCCCCAAAAGCTCGGAATATGCGACAGCCATTGCAGCAATGACAGTGTTAAGGCTTTACCAGAGGGGCCATCAGGCAATTAGCTGTGCAGTGGCAATCGCCACAGTTTGTCTGTCTTTGAAAGAACCAATTTGAACTGTTTACTAATGACTATAAAAATGTGGCAAAGTAGATTCTGTCCTGAAATAAGAGACAGGCAGATGATGAAAGAACGAGACGATTGTCCCCTCCTTTAATTAGCTCTCACTCTCGTATTTCAGCAGAGAATTTGTGCACTGTGGTTCTGACAGTATGCTGGGTGTCATTAATCTTGACAATTATGTTACGCTGACATATTTTCTATATGATGTGGAAGGCCTGACAGACCCTTGGTAACAAATGAGTATCTTTTTATGGATTATGGCGAATACAGTTTAATTTCGCATTGAAATGTGGCGGTCATAAATAATTCACAGCGCACTTCCACCTATTGTATTAAATTTGAACTCTTAACTCCGGCGAATCAACAAGAATTGCATTTACTCTCCTGTTTTATCTGATGCTTTAATTACTACATGTTAATATACTTTGATGTCTTTAAAATCTGATTTGTAACCTTCTAGCTAACAGTTATCATCAACATAGCCTGTGGTCCTTGTGGTGATGTGAATTGTATAATCATCATTACAGCCAAGGTTAAGTGTTCTCATGTCCTGTGGAGCCTTTGGATAGTTCCTGGAGTCCTGTAGCTTAGTGGTTAGAGCACTCGAGAGGACATGGGTTTGATTCCCGGGCAAGTCGAAATGTGGGCATGTTTGCTTACTCTACATGCCTCTGTTTACCTAGAACTAAGTGGGAACCCGGTTGTTAATTGATTGGCGGATTGCTTTTCCGGGTATAATAATCGCTTCAAAAATAAAAATAAAAATAATAATTTGGGCACTCAATCCACGACTGTTTGTGGGACACTGCTGTGTGCAATTGGCTGCTGCTTTTTGGCCACAAATAAAATACAGTCAATTCACTTTACAGTGTATTCTGTGAAGAGCTTTGAGACGTCTTGAAGACGTGATAAGTTGCTATATCAAATGCAAGGATTATTATATTCATCCCTGTACATTAGTTAAAGTGCAGGTCCATCACATTGTAATGTCATTACCATTGGTATTTGATGGTATTTCATGGAAGAAATCATAAACATCGTTCTGTTGCGTGGTTAACCTATTCCTGGTGAAATACAATCTCTTCGCACCTCTTTTAGAATTGTTTATATTATCTTTTATATAATGTGTGGGCAACGAGGAGAAATTAAAAAATTTCAGAGTTAACCCACTGTTTGAAAAGTGTATGTCATCTGATTTCTAAATGAGATTATATGGGAGTTTGAGTTCTCAGAGGGATGCACCCAATTGCAATTATAAGGGGTCAACCTGTTCGAGTGACTGATAGAGAGGTCAATTAATTGCACCGTGGGACTGAAAAGAAGGGAAGAAAGTGGTGCCACGTTAAAAGATCTAAAGCAATTTGTTTTTCAATCGAAAACCTGGCGCTGAATCAATGTGTTTTCAGAGTTAACCCACTGTTTGAAAAGTGTATGTCATCTGATTTCTAATTGATTTGAATTCATTAGTGGGCTCCTCGCTGTGCTACAACTTGAACGGCCATCTCCCCCACCCCCAAGTCACTGTTGAAAATCGCTCACTGAACAGCAATGTCCTGCCTTAGGTGGCAGCCACTTCTTGTTAAAGAACGTCACAGTCTGAAACCACATGTTAGAGAGCATGTTTTATTAGCATTCTGTTCTGTGCCATTGTTATAATGGAAGGACAGCCATCGAATTTTTGTGACAAAATTGAAAATATATGGCATTGCACTGTTTTATTTTTATGAAACAGCTGTGAGAGAAACATCAGAGTAAAGATCAAGCTTAAAAGATTGTAGGTCAACAATACTCGTCTTGAGTCATGTACAGTACTTCTAGTAATGCTTTAGAATTTCTAGTTGTGCCGTGTTCCTTTGTCTGGTGTTTTCTAAATCAAGTTGATCCGATAATATAATAATAAATAAATAATAATAATCCTTGCATTTGATTTATCGCTTTATCATGTCTTCGAGACTTCTCAAAGTGCTCCACAAGATATATTGTCAAGTGGTTTGACTATGTATTTTGTAGGCAATTATTTGAATTGCCACATAATCCTAAATATTTAATTATTTTGTTGTTATTTATTATTTTATTATTATACTGTCCTAAATCTTAGAGGCTGGTGATTCGCTTCTGTTCAGGTGCCCATCATTCCGCTTCATGATCCGTTTCCACGTGGTGCTTCCTATGTAATACTCAAATTTTGCTGAATAATTGGCGTTGTGTAAAAAATAGATGAACGTTCTTCAGGATGTGGCAAAGCTGTTTTTGTTGGAGACTCCTCATCATGATCCTCTGTGGATAATAGCTGTATGTTACTGTAGATGCTGTAAATGAAAAGTGATCTCGCTCTTGAGCCAAGCCGTTGATAAGCTCAGTGATAAGCTACTGTGCATCAAGTGGAAAGCTTTCAATATCAATATTTCTCCTCATTGTTCCAATGTCTGTAAGCGTGTGTGTTATAGTGGTATCATGACTAAGCCTTGAAGAACTGTAGTCAAATCTCTGCATCAAAATTGAAAAGTAATGAGAATGTATTTTTTCCCCCCAAGGAATACGATGAACTGAATGTTCTTTGTTTACGTGTAGTTTTTTTTTCTAATTTTAGTAAATTTCCCTTTTTGAATTATTTATTTTAAAAAGTTCCACAATAGTACTCTAATAAATAATAATCCTTGCATTTGATATTGAACCTTATCACGTCGTTGAGATGTCTCAAAGGGCTTCAAGGGCTATACTGTAAAGTGGAGTGACTGTGTATTTTGTGGGCAAAATGCGTCAGCTAGTTTGCGCACAACAGTGTCCCACAAACAGCCATGAAGGAATATATATATATATATATATATACATGTGTGTAAATCAATCCACTGTAGGAATGAAAGACATTTCTTAGTTCAGGCGAGTTACTTCATAGCTGAGAGTAAAAGCAGATTTGACCTCATGGTGTTTGTTTGAAAATTACATGGAAACTTGATATGCAACACAAATAGCCGGCCGAATTTTAGCAGCTTCCATCCATCAGTTACGTTCCACTAGAAAAAAGGGTTACACATAACCAGCCAGTGGTGTACTGTTTGGCTGATGAATTACATACAAAGAAAATTTGTGTGTTCATGCCAAGTCCCTAATGATACGTAGATTGGAGCCAAGGAAAGATTTGCAGAGCTGCTCAACGTAGTCACGGTCCCGGTAGGAATTCTCGGCATGTAAAGGTCAAAAAAAGTGAAAGTAAGCAAACAGCTTGCACAGGATTTATATATCAAGTGGTGATTTACCAGCAGAACTAAAGTGAGAGGGAAGGGAACTCAGCTGATTCATGTGGACCTCAACAAGTGTTGTAGAGCGAGTTAGCTCCCAAGTGCTCAGGCAATTATGCAGGTGGATTTGCATATCTGCCTTAATGAACCCGAGCTCTGCCGAGCTTTTAAGGCCGATGTGGTTTGTTTCCAATGTGGACAACCTCACTGCCCTTTGTGCATCATTGTCTGCAATGCTTTCAATTGCACATTAAGTAAATAATTGATTTAAAAGATGCGCTGGTCCAGGCAATGCAAAAATATACTCCAGTGGTTATCCAGGGCTCCTGAATTTACCTCTCACACAATTAGTGTACGTGTAGAAGTTTACTGAGGGTCAAGTCTGTCTTGGCTTGTGGTACCTCACCACTCCACTTTGTCCAATAGGCTACCTGACCCACACTCAATGTCAGGACTCTCGTGGATGAATAATATGGATGAGATACATGTGTTCTTTTTAGTCTAATTCCATTGTGATGCTTTATTTATTTCCAGCATCAACAACCATGAAAGCCTTTGGAAGTAATAATAATCTTTGCATTTGCTATAGACACCTTATCACGTCTTCGAGACGTCTCAAAGCTCGTCACAGGATATGCTATAAAGTGAATTGACTGCACAATTTGTGGGCAAAACGCGGCAGCCAATTCACAGCAGTGTCCCACAAGCAGTTGTGGGGATTGAGTGACCAAATTATTATTTTTTTTAATGGATTTTTAATCCCAGAAAAACGATCTGCCAATCGACTAACAACCGAGTTCCCACTTACTGCTAGCTAAACAGAGGTGTGTGGAGTAAGGAAAGTTGCGTAAGGTTTGGCCCTGACTGGGAATCAAATCCAGACCAGTGCTCTAACCACTAAGCTACAGGACTTTGGTGATACTGATTTGGAGGGCTATGTGGAGAATAAGGTGAACTAACGTTACATCTATGCAAAAGCGCAGCTCACTCAAAAGGGAATTGTCTGTTATTGTGATCCATCATTTATTTATTTTTGATTCTTTTCAGACACTCCTCCCAGAAATTATTTCGATTCCCCGAAAAAGTTTTTTAGAAATGACAGTGTATCTCATTAAAATAAAATTAAGAACTTTGCGGAGTTAATAAGTTTCTATCATTTATCATGTGGCAAAATTGTGACTTTCCGCGACTGTTTTTATGGTATTTTACACGCTCAGAGATCCTCCCAACTAATCTTGCAAGTAAATTCCATTAGCGCGTTTCATTTGTAGTTAATTCTTATCTCTGCATCAGTAAATGGGAGATTACTTAGTTCTTCCTCACAAATGAAAAGTAAATCCACAGCCATCGATCATTAACGAGGGCATAAACTGGTCTAATACCTTGCATATGTAATGCTATTAGATCTTAGAGATGTGAAATTATTCAGAGTATATTTAGGATTCGAGTCACTGGTGCTACAATCCGCTTGCCATATGGCAAAAGCTTCCTTATACTGTTTTTATATTAATAGACCTGCTTCTTTGACTGTGCTTCCAATTATCTTCCCCTGCCCCCACCCTCAGGTCCCACCCACAGCTCAGGTGCCAAGACAGAATTGCTCAACACCTTAGAACATCGTCCCCATGTGAAAGGTGCTGTATAAATGATAATAATAATCCTTGCATTTGATACAGCGCCTTATCACGTCTTTGAGACGTCTCAAAGCGCTTCACAGAATATACTGTAAAGTGAATTGACTGTGTATTTTGTGGGTGAAACACGGCAGCCAATTGTGCACAGCGGCGTCCCACAAACAGCCGTGGATTAAGTGACTTAATTTTATTTTCTTAATTTTTTTTTGGAGGGGATTATTACCCCCAGAAAAGCAATCCCCCAATCAACTGGGTTCCTACTTACTGAACAGACGTGTGTGTGTGTGTGGAGTAAGGAAATGTGCCCAACATTTTGCCTTGCCAGGGAATGATATGTTTTATTTAGAAAAGTGCCCTCAGTGAGTGTGCCCTGTGAGTGTGCCTTGTGACAATGTTGGGCCTTCCCTTCCTATAGTCACTGTGGTTTGAAAAACTATCAGAGTGACCTTACGAGAGACCCTCAGGATGGCTCTGCTGCTCATCGGCTCGTGTTCCTCACCACATTGTGATGGATAATCACCAGGATCTCACCAATACACATGGCCCCTTCAACGATGAAATCACAACTCATACACAACCTCTCCTAGAGGAGGAAAGGAGAGAGACAGAGAGAGAAAGAGACAGAGAGAGAGAGAGAGTGAAGACAGTGTAATAATCTGTAGTAGGTGATAAAAGTGACCTGGAATCTTGCAACGCGTTGGAAACAAATCCTGAGGAAACTCTACAAACTGAGTCCGATCTCTTGGGAAATCCACCTAACTAGCAACCTGCTTCCTACTCACCCACATGATCTCAGCTGTGCACAGACTCGCTCAGTTACAGGTGAGGAATAGGTGGGGCAGATCACTGCACAGAGCTGAGATGACCTTTCGTCAGGCCATCGACCTGAAACGTTGACTCACTTTCCTCTCTCCATAGATGCTGCCTGACCTGCTGAGTGAGTGTTCACAGCCACTTCTGTTTTTATTTCAGATTTCCAGCACCTGCAGTATTTTGCCTTTTGGACTGTTGCTATTGGGTGTTCTTAACCATATTTTTTTCCCTGTTTAGCCAATATAACAAACAGCAAATTACATTTGTATAGTGCCATTCACGTCAGGAGGATGTCCCAATGCCATTACACGTGCACAACGAGGATTGCAGTGTAATAATTAATATACAGTCACTTCATAGTAAATCCCTGAGAAGCATTTTGAGACATGCTGATGACATGATAAGCCACAACATTATTATATTGTATTATCGTGTCATTATGTTATTATGAATGATACACAAATGCAAAATTAAATTAACAGAAACAAATTAACCAGAGAAGCAAATATGTCTTAAGTCGTCTCTTGTGTTTGCTGTTTTCACAGGGACCCGGGTTTATATCTGAAGCACTTTGGGCTCGGGATGTGTCAGTGGTTGAGTCCTTAGATCCCTCCTTCCGTCTTCACGAGACTGTTGCTAAGGTAAGATCAGAGATTTAACTGCAGCCATGAGAGAGAAAAGCACATTAGTGCTCTCTCAACATGCTCGCAGTTGGACAGTGATTTTGTGAACTGAGAAAGGATTTCTGTATGTCTCGGATGCTGTGGTGAATCACAGCTGCGATGGAATGAATTTTAATTGTGTCTCTTTGCTGCTCACGGTGTCATGATACTCAGTAACTAATGAGATGTGCTCACAGAAGAGCGTAGATGTGAGGCTATCATTTCTGGACTCTGTTTAAGCCGCTCTGTTTCTATCACCAACTGTTTAAATCGTGACAGAGGTTCAGTAAAGTACAGACAACCTACACGTCAAATGAGATAAAATTATTGTCACCAAACACAATAATAAAACAAGCTGCTGCAGCTGAATAAAAAAAACTCCAAACAGCCCAGGTCATTAATATCTATCGCTGATTTAACCCTGGCTCAGCCCTGGGATCCATTACCGTGAAGCGCTCTGAGATGCCGTCCGGCGTGGAGGGCGCTATATAAATCCAAGTTGTTGTTGTTGTTGTTGATTGGAACGAAAACACACTGTAAAAGGTAATACATTTGACCATTACATTACTTCCTAACTCCACGCGTCTCTGTTTACCTAGCAGTGAGTACCGGTTGCTAGTCGATTGGCGGATCGCTTTTCCTGGGATAATAATTCCTTGAATAAAATAAAATGAATCCACGACTGCTGTGCGCAATGGTCTGCAGCGTTTTGCAAAATACACAGTCACTCCACTTTACAGTATGTTCTGTGAAGCGCTTGGAGACATCTCGACAACGTGATAAGCGCTATATAAAAATGCAAGGATTATTTATTACTTTTATAAGATTCCGAATCTTCCACAAATTCTGCACAGTCTCTGCTTAGACAGCTCCTCGTGGGAGCTTGTATTTACACGGTCAACTAAACCGCTAAACCGCTAAACCGTGCTGGACGTAAAACTGGTGCCTGTCATCTCTTTGGATTGTTTACATTGCTGTTTCTGTTAATTGCATAATCTCCAACTGAGAGCTCTGGCTACATGTACACCCAGCAGCACAAAATTAGCATAACATTGTTTGTACTTCTTTATTTACACATTTCTCATGTGTAACTCGGAGTATATGTTAGCTTACAGGCTCCTCAGTAAATATACATACCGTAGCTACCATGAACATGTTAAAGAGTTTGTTAACCCTGTATCAGGTGCCTCGCCCACAAAACACACACAGTCACTACACTCTACAGTATATCCTGTGAAGCACTTTGAGTTGTCTCGAAGACTTGATAAGGTGCTGTATCAAATGCAAGGATTATTATTTATTATTATTAGCTTTCATAGTTTTTTTTCTTGGGCGGGGAGGGGGCGTGAGGTGAAAAAAAACATAGTGTTAAGTAGATCACATTTGCTTGATTTGCTCATAAATTTGTGAAGCAGATTCTCTGTACTTTCCTACCATCTCTCTGGCTGTATTTGAACCAAGATCACAAGGATGAAGGAACAGTGTTTTAGCTCAGTGAGCCATCCAGCAATAAAATGACCTGGGAGGGAACACGCTGACTGTCCTAATTCCGAGGATGATTATGGTATTTAATAAAGAAAGGACCTGACTATGAGTCCTGGAAGCTAATTATACAATGTAGCTGTCAGGTATTGCAAATGCACTGTATACACCAACACATTACAATTCCAGTGCTGGAAAGGTGCTAGTAATGTGACATCCTTGTAATACTTAATGAAAAGGAACGGAGCTGCTCTGAATTTAAATGCGCCGCTCACTAAATTTTTCTTTTTTTTTTGAAATGTGGCATTTCCACTCTGCTTGATGTATCCCAGATTAGCAACTCGTGACTATTTCAGCAACAGAATTCCCATTCTACCCACAACTCTCTGTCTCCGTTCGACTGGCTCCAGCCTTCTGCATGTAACCTCACACTCTCTGTTCCACCATCAATAGTCAGGCTTCCAGCCACTGCACCCCAAAATTCTGGAACCCTCTTCCTCTATCCTTCCCTCCGCCTTGTCCCTTCCTTCCCCATCTTCAGGTCGCGACTGAAGACCTTCTTCTTCGACTGTGCCTATGGTCACCTCCCCCCTTTCCCCCAACTCAGTGCTGTGCTCCGCCACTGTCAAGCACTCTGGGACTTTAGGGGCGCTGTGTTAATTGCAGGTTTTTGTTGTTGTTGTTAGGGATGGGGATGGGTTTCCACCTATGTCAGACCAAAGATCAGAAGTAGATTAGACATTAAGCCGTCCATGGATGAGAGTCATCTCTCTGCCCAATTAGGGTAGACTGTGGCCAACCCTGCAATAGAATAGCATTTTGAAAGGCTATAATGGGGGAAACAGGGCAGTGTGCTAGGCTTGCACACTCTTCATCTCGCGGACCTCACTGATGGGGTGAAAGTTTGCTCTGGTTGCTGCCTGTAACGATTCTTTGTAATGAAATGGGCTGCTCAGTGACAAGCCACTGCCTGGCAGGCACGAGGGACAAATCAGCTCGAAATGAATAGCGACCGGCAGCCATTGGTAACGTCACTAGGAGAAACTACACGAAAGCCAGCAATAGAAATTGAAATATGTCACTCATGCTGAAGGGGTCCCTTTCTCATGTTCTCTAGCGTTGAAGGTAAGGATCACTGTTAGAGCAGATTCTGAAGGTTTGGCTCTGCAGTTACCATTGTAGACCTGCCCTGTGAGCCCTTCATGCTAACATTGGGGTTTCCTCTTGACAGAGATAGCACCCCTCACCTGGATGAGTGCAACACGTCACTTCAGATAGTTGAGAGAGAGAGAGAGAGAAAGAGAAAAAAGACAAGGGAATTTTCACCAGTTTAATGAGGTCCGGACTTATTTTTGAACAGGTGTGTTCAACTGATTCTCATTATTGGAGGCTGTTTGCTGTGTGTGGATGTGTTGCGATTGAGTTGTGCTGTGAATCTGATGCGAGTTGAACTGGATGATTTGTTGACCAAAGTCTGTATCTCATTCCAGATTGAGCTGCAGGATTGTTTGCGTAATATACGTATTGAATACGGGTTTAGTCTCTGGACGCAGGGTCCCAGGTTAGTTCTTTACACGGACCAGAAAATGGAGAGGAAAGTAAGAATCTTGCTCCAACTCAAGTGGGGGAAAAGTTTCCAGTTTTAAACATTTGGAAAATAAGCTAGAGAACTCCCTCACTGAAAAGAGACTTAAAACCTGTCTTTAAAGTCCCTTTGGTTCTAAAGGGGCAAATAATAGGCAATGTGGTGACATTGTTTTGTACTCTGTTACAATAAACTAACAAGCCATTTGGCTCATTAAGTCTGTGGTGGTGTTTCTCTCTACACGAGCCGTCTGATCCAGTCCCAAAGTATGGCTCACTCTCCCATACTCCTCAGTATTGCACATGTTCAAGCAAATATGAAGGGGTGGATTGGATTATAAATCAATGAACAGGTTTGAAATCACTTGTGATGGCCCCTCATTCAGTTTGCCCAACATGTCAATTTTGTTCACAGAACAAATAGTTAGTGCACCGAAGAGAGAGTGATTTTCTTTTCTGTGGGCTATCACAGAGCTATCTTCAGCTGGCTGGCAAAGAAAACTATTTCATTCAAGCAAGCAATCCGATATAATTACAATTGCCTTGACAGAGAGAAACTGATGCTATTTGTAACACTTTAGATTTATTCAGCCAAAGTCAAGTCCGTTGTAAGTGGGAGATTGAATACAAAACGGTTTACTAACTATCCGAGTATAAACACGACTGTTTGTGGGGGACGCTGCTGTGCGCAATTGGATGCCATGTTTCGCCCACAAAATATACAGTCAATTCACTTTAAGTATATTTTGTGAAGAGCTTTGAGACATTTTGAAGATGTTGATAAGGCGCTGTATCAAAGACGAGAATCATTATTATTATTATTAATTTTAAGAACTAAATCAATTGTTAATACAGTGCCTCCCGACATCTTAACACTTAAGCTTAGTTGCAGTCACAAATCTTTGGCTAAGCTATTTTGCTATGTTTTTTTTATTCATGAAAAATATAAAAGCGGAATAAAGGTCTTGGGGTGTGTGACTCTCCTTACCTGGCGAGTTCCTTGTTGCTCTCTGCAGTATTGCACCATTCCTGACACTTGCTCCAGAGTTTCTCTGATCCGTAGTGACCTTGAATTTGGGGCTGAGTTCTGTTTCTGTCGGTGCTGGAGCCCCAGCGAATGCAGTCAGGATCTGACATATCAGTTTATTACACCTAACAACCGTTTGCTAGCCTAGGCGTGACACTGATCGCTTGACTTCAGGCTCCAAATTGACAGCTCATTTGTCACAGAAGCAGCACATATTTTCAGACAGGTGACTAGTTCAAATAGATGTATCACCTGCTTTCCTCATTATAAGCATCCATTGGCAGAAAGCAGTCGCTTCCATTTTTTTCCCCTCTTCCCCTGACAATTGTGTGAACCTCAAGGCAGTACACTTTACTGCATCTCAGAGAGCGTAGTGCAACCTCGATGTTGTCTAGTTTGGGAAACTCAATGTTTATTTCAGTTATTTATAACCATAATCTTTGGTGTTTGATGCAGAGCCTTTCACGTCAGGTGGATGTCACAAAGCGCTTCACAGGATTTACTGTGAAGTGTAGTGACTGTGTTTTATAGTTCTCTGGGGCAGTGACATTCTACCAGGTGCCACCGGTTTGTGCTGCGACTCCAAACCCGTTGGGGTCAGATTACAACGTGTCCATTCTTTCCTTTAACCGCAATTAGAAAAGAAATGCTATTGCTCCCAATGCAACTGACAGTTTGCTCCTCCTGCTCCATGATAGGAGCTTAATCCATTTGCGTGTGTGCATTTAATCAGAAGACTTCAATGAAGAAAGATCAGGCACAGTAATCCTTATCAGGTCACTGGGACCAGATTGGAGGGGCAGACTAGAGCAGGGATTCTTCCCGCTTGTTTCCTGTTCACCCTACCAGCCAAAGGCCCAATGGTTGTCTGTAGTGTAGACAGGCAGCAGGAAAGCTTGCCATACAGTGTTTTGATGACAAGCTAAGCAGTTTTAGCTGGTTAAACTCCAGCAGGAACCCAACACATACTATGAGCCTCCCCATGGCTTGGCTTTTGCCAACCTGCGTCTAATACTCTCCAGCATTAGGTAATTCCCTCCCGAGAGAGAGAGTGCATTCCAATCCAGACATGGGGAGAGTTTCATATGAAGGTGGCATACATATGCGGAACTCTGTTTTTGGATTCTCTTAAGCAGGGTGATGGATTTCTGCACGTGTCCTTACATTTGATATAGCAACTTATCAAATTTCAAAATGCTTCATAAGATTTTCTGTAGAGTGCATTGACTGTCTATTTATTTGTGCTTTCCTATGTCTCTTTCACTGTGTCTCTCTCTTTCTCTGTCTCTCCGTCTCACTCTCTGTCTCAAGCATCCATTCTGGGTGATGCTTGATGTTATAAGAAGACTGAACACAGTTTGGAAAATCTTGTGCAGTATTTGTTCCGTGGGATTCAGCTGTATTTTTATCTTTCATTTTTTGGTGGAAGTGATAAATCGTCCAAGTGAGAATAAATCACTTGACAGCTGACAACTGAAATCAGTGATCTGCAATTAATGTGAAGGCTATGGGAAAAAATCCAGAAAAACATTTATTTCCCCCCTTTAACCATAAACCATTTTTAAGTTGGAGAATAAACAATATCCACAGTGAATCTCGCCCAAATGAGGAAGCGAGTTCAGCTAGTTTATGTGCCAAAATCTCCCTGGGATATTGACAGTGTCCGTGAATGATGGATTGTGCCAGAAGAGAGAAAAAGGTCATTCGTTTCAATTCTTTTCTGTGATGGTTTAAACATGGTGGTGTTTAGGCCTTATAGGATCCCCAGCACAGTTCACTACCTCTCTCAGGGGATACCTGCTGTAGCTTAAAGCCATAATAGAACCCATATGAAAGGTCAGAAGGAACCAGTGCTGTGTGAGCAAAGCGGCTGTGTTCTGCATGGTTTAGGATTGAGAGGCTGTGGCACAGAGTGATGTTTTGTTAATGAGTATTCAATCAGGCCAAGCTGTGAAGCTTGATTGATGACCTGTGATGGCTTTAACCACAGTTCTTCAGTACTGCAGCACGATGTAACTAATGCAATATTTGGTTTCGCTGCGAGCTGTAGGAACAATAATGATCCTTGCATTTGATATTGTGCCTTATCATAACCTCAAAACATCTCAAAGTCACTGGATTTGCTGTAAATGCGGTGACTGTGTCCTTGTAGGCAAACCCGGTAGATTAATTTGCGCACAGCAATGTCTCGCAAAGAGGCATCACATGAGCAAGGACGTTTACCTGGAGAATTGTTGACATTTTTCTGTGTCCTAAATCACAATCCTAAATCGAGCACACGGGGACAGGAAGTGACATACAAGGTGACAAGGCGACCAGGAGGTTGGACATTGTTTTAGCCCTTTGCTTGTTACATGATCAATGAGCTGTTGGATCTATATAATGAGGGTTCCCACCGTTGTTAGCAGAACAGTGAGGTGTGAAAACGTGTCCCTCTTCGCATGATCATTATATGCTTGTGTTGTACTCTTACTGAGCTGTTATGGTCACATAACACGCAAAGCAGATGTTTTATCAAACAGCTTTAAGATTAAACATTTCTACAGCAGAAACACAAATGGCTGCAGGTCAGTATTCCATAAAAATAATTGCTGGGTCCCATTTTGAACAAAGCCTCTACATGGCAGCTTTCAATACTTCTCTGTGGCTGTCTCCGGGTAGGTGCTACTCTAACCATAGACAGCTGGCCCCTACTATTCCTTACTGCCCTTGAGCGAGAATGCTTTGGAACAACAATCTTGTCTGCTCAATAATCAATGTCATTTCTCCAACACGTTGGTGTGACAGACAACCCTGGCACTTAAACTTTTGACCTTCTGATTGAGAGTCGGACATGCCTTTGAGCTGAACTGCCGGGGATGTTGTGTGCTGTATTTGAAGAAATAATGTCATTGACCAGAGCTGAGGCGTGAGTGACAGATTTCGGTTGGCAATAGATGACCGCTCGCAGTCACATCATGAGCAAAAGCTCTGAGAGCTTTCATTTGTCATCCACTTTGGAGTCGGGAGAAGACAGAAAGAAGAAAGAAAAGACTTTGCTTTAATGGTTTGAGGTTTCAGTCTTAATGGGATTAATTATTGATTTTAAGTTTTGAACTTGGGGAAAAAAACACATTTTACAGAAAGTCCGATTTTTTTTGATGTAGACCCACAGTACTGTGTACCAACGGAAACTAATCACGTCAATTCAAAATACACTTGCCTTTGCTCCGAGGCTAGCTGGTACCTACCCACTGCAAATGGTATCTCATGTGTGAATGTCAATGTCACAGATGTGTTTCACGATGCCTTCACCTCTCCATCAGTGTCGATGACTGTAGAGTTATCGTAAGGAAAATGTTGCTCTCAGCGGATTGTGTGGCTGTCGTGTCTTTGGCTCTCTGCCGTACTTAAAATGCAACACATTTGTCTCATGGCGTCTGATCCTCCCAAGTGAGTTCAGCTGCATTTATTGTTTATTTGGTCAGCGAGTGCCTGACATGTGCGCAAACGCATCACTGTGCTTATGACTCTCCACGCCAGACAGAGGTCCACGTGTTGCCTGCCGCCTGCACGTGGACATTTCCCTTTGGCTGGAATGGAATGGCACTAGGTGGATCTAAGTCGTCTGGTTGGTTCAGCGCCTTGGGACATTCCCCCCCGGCATGAAAGGCACTATACAAATGTAAGTTGTTGGTGGTGTGGTTCACATGACTCCAAGGCACCGTCAATCACAGACCATCCAGCCTGGCTTGTCACCGGGACTCCGCAAGGGGCAGATCAATCCCCAGGACAGTGGTCCACAACCTTTATGGTTGACCAACCAAATACATTTTTCTTTATTGAATTTGTCTTTCTTTATGGCTGTGCCTTTGGTATCAAGGGGTCTATGGGTTGGTGATCAATGCTCTAGGATAAGGGATTCTATCCACTTGACCCCTGTTAACCCTGTAAACCAAAGCCCTAATAGGGAATGTGGTCCTCGCTGAACAAGGCATGGAAAGCTTGCCAGACAGTGTTCACAATGGCAAGCTATGTAGCTTTAAGCTGGTTAAACTCCAGCAGTTTCCCGATGGATACTTTAGAGCAAGGTGTATGCCTCTGAGGAGAGAGTCAGTACTCCATTTCATATAAATGGGAATTTCCATGCCTACATGGAACTCTCAGTCTGGTTTGGATAACCTTAAGTGTGGCGATAGGTTTCCCGGCTGACCCAGAAATAATCATTTTTAAATATAATTGCAATTTCAGCTGAATGGCAGCAGTATTGTGTTTGAACTGAAATGTAATCTATTGGAGAGTTTATAATCCGGGAAGGGCTAATTCAACAAATTTGCATCTGGTTTACTTTAGTTGGCTGTATCTGACTGTTATCTAACGGTTTATTACATTTTAAAATTGAACAAGAGTTAGCTGAATGTGCGCTGGGAAACATATTAATATCTAGTGGTGATGTAATATGTAATGGTATCATATCAGCAAGGCTATTCCTGCATTGCCAGCTCTTCTCTTCCAATCATGGGCTGTGTTTGCATCTCAGGATTTTTCTCTTAATTGCTTCTGTCTCCCGGCAGCTGCTGCAATCTTCAGCAGCGAGTGCAGAACTCTACAGCCTTTGAAACTGTAATAATAATAATAATCCTTGCATTTGGTGTAGCGCCTTATCACGTTTTCAAGATATCTCAATGCGCTTCACAGATTATTATACTATGAGTGAATTGACTGTATATTTTGGGGGCGAAATGCGGCAGCCAATTGCGCACATCAGTGTCCCACAATCAGTTGTGGATTGAGTGATCAAATTATTAGTATTTTTTTTAAAGGGATTATTACCCCTGGAAAAGTGATCCGCCAATCGACTAACAACCGGGTTCCTACTTACTGCTGGTAAACAGAGGCGTGTGGAGTAAGGAAACTTGCCCAACGTTTCACCTGCCCGGGAATCAAACCCAGCTCCTCTCGCTTGTGAGGCGAGGGCTCTAACCACTAAACTACAGAACTCTGCACACTAAGCTACAGTTTCTTTGAATAAGAAAAGAAAACCCTCCAAATCGCTCTATAATATTAAAAACTAACAGTGGAAATGACCCGTGTTACAGGTTGTGAACACATTCCCAGGTTTTACGAGACTCCACACTTTGCTTTTGCTTTGTTTTTGCAATTTATGATATGATCAGAACTCCTGAACTGTGTTACAGCTTGTTAACATTCTGTTATTCAGCAGATATTCTTTATATGTTGGGTCACAATCTTAAAGGAAATAGTCCGAGAACTGGAAAAGCTCAATAAATTCAAACACATTAGGTTCTGCATCCATTTGTAAAAACGCTTTTGAGTAAAACAAAAAGTGCGTTTTATATGAGAGTTTCTTTAGCCATTTTTTCTTATTATTTAACAATTGATTAATTAATTACATGACATGAGTCACTAATCTCCAGTTTCTCTGAAAACGAACTCATAATTTGTGTCTGCAAACTGAACTCGACTTCTTTTGCTAAATCATTCAATACTGAAAATGTCCTCCGAGCCTGTTTGTCATACTGAGCTCTCTCAGTGCAGCTAAGTGTCACCTTAATAAGCCTCAGTTCTAAGTCAAAATGTTCAAATTGATGGTGCGTCTTAACTGCATGTACAGAGCAGCAGCTCCAGTGTGTGTGCTGGCTTAAGAGTCTGTAGGCACTCTGCAAAGAAGAAGAATTTCTAAGCAACCATTTTTCAGCACAGTTCAAAGTGTGTCTCAGGTCCTGGCTTTGTACTGCATTGAAACCTTCTCAAGTTGCTCTGAGCTCAAGTGTGCTTCAGTGGAATTCACTTCACGTACCTCAAACCTGATTCGAACCACGTTTTTGACATGTAAATATGGGATCACGAAAGCACCTGCATATAGATACGTGTGGAAAACTCTGCTCTTAAAACAGGAGAGACTTCATTGTACTCTCTACCTCATCCGTTCTTTCAATTGGCAGTATAAGTCATACAGTGCAAGTCATAAATCATGGAATGCTTGAGGGGCTGTGGTTGAACCTTGATGTGGTCCAATGTACTTTACATTTGTCAAGGGTTGTGGTACTAAGCCAACGGGCCAAGTGTCCGTGAGTATACGGGGCTCCCCGAAACAAGGAGTTAACATTGCTCATTGCAAAACGCCAACTTTGTTTGCTCCTGTAAGCGGCTGACTGTTCCTCAAATACTCTCCACATGTTCCAGCGTAGATAAAGATTGAACGTTTCCCTTACCAGAGCAGGGCACGTTATGATTGAGTGGCCGCAGCATTGGCCAATGACTTTAGACAATTGTAGGCCAAATGAACAGTGAAAGCAGTTTATCCACCACTTCTAAGGAGGATTCAGTGTCTCGGGATAGATTGTGCAGTAATCACGTTGGGTGCCCTAATCAGTGAACTCCTGCACATTCTTATTCCTAATGCCTGTAGTAAAGCAATGCCTTACACTGGGCTAAACCTTAAACAAGTTTCCTTACTCCACTTACCTAGCAGTAAGTAGGAACCTGGTTGTTAGTCGACTGGCATATCTCTTTTCCACGGGTAACAATCCCTTCAAAAATAAAATAATGATCATTTGGTCACTTCATCCACAACTGTTTGTGGGACACTGCTGTGCACAATTGTCACCCACAAAACATGCAGTCAATTCACTTTACAATATATTCTGTGAAGGCGCTCTGAAAAAAATGCAAGGATTATTATTATTATGAAAATTATATTTGAAACTTAGTGAAGTTTCTTTGGGGAATAAAAATGCAGAACCACTAACATTTCACTGTATGGTGATAAACGACTATATAAATACTTGCTAGAATCAATTAGCTTTTTATAAACATTGAACCTTCTCCAGATATTAATTAGAAATGTATGTTTAACCTTTTTGCAACATTAGGAGTCGTGCATTTCTTAAATGAATCCCCTGGCGTTGTCAGAATAGGAGACAAAAACACAGGAAGGATAGCTAATATTTAAATGATATTGCATTAAGGATATTTGTTTCGGTCACAACTACATCTCTTTAAAAGGTTTGTATAGCCTGGTTGTATAGTAAATAATTTTTCCCCCATTTGGTACGTGACAAATCATTGTGTTTTCGATGTCTTCCTCAAAGACTATTCAAGCTATCGACCCTGTGCCCCATTGATCTTTTTATCCTTTTTTTTTGGCATATCCCATTGCAATGTATGCTCCTTCTCCTTGGCAGCCCTCCAATTCTGAGAGTTGCCCAACTGCTCTCCCCAGATGATGGTACAAGTAGCAGATGGTCATGAAACTGCATTTTTAAACAATTGACTGATCTTCACGTGGTTTTAATTCCGGTAACAGGAAGAGTGTCGCTGGCCACAATCGTTTGATCTGCCGGTAGCAAGTTCACTACTGCACCAGTGTTTGTTGTTTGTTCATCTTCTCTGTCATGGTCGAGCTGCAATGCTTCCCTGGACTAGAGGTTATTTCCAGGAAGGCGGTGTGGGAGAGAGTTTGCCTTGTGCCAAAGGCAAAGGGAAGAGTGAAATTTGGCAGCAATTAAAGTTAATGGATTTTTGGAGCCAAATGAAAGTGCACACAAGGAGAGTATTTGCAATGTTTCCTAACGGATTTCTTAATAAGAAGTGTGTATCGAGCGGCTAAAACTCTGAGTGTGCTGATGAAGGCATTCAATAATGTTTTAATAATACATTGAGCCATTCTACAGCAAAGTCTGAACATTTTAGAAACTGGATAAATGCACATTTCTTAAGAGGTATGTTTCCAATAGAGCAGAGTATATTATAAAAATAATACACCAAACTCCTGATAACTTGACCCTAGCTTAACCTGTCACTACCACTTAAATCATCATGCTTTCAGTATCCCGGCCACATTTATTGATGTATTTACATATATATGCCTAACTCGCCTCTCCAGATACCTTGTCACTGAGCCCTTTTCTCTTGGAGTGACAAGTTATCAGGAGCTTACTCTCATAATAATCCTTTTACTCGCTGTACCCATTGCAGCTTTTCTTGCAACCAAAGGAACCAATATGGATTGTAGATTGACACACAGACAGTCATCTCGCTACACTCCTGTGGGAGGAGTCCTGTGGGAGGACTCCTTTTGGGAGGACTCAGTGGGAGGATCCGGCACTTTAAAAATGTGATTTTGTTGTTGTTGCCGTGGCTTAGCTCCTTGGTGTTCTTTATTTAGTTCCCGCCACCGCTTGGCTACGTATCTGCTCCGTGACGCACAATGCCACAGCACCACTTCGATTCGGCGGCCACCAGGTATAACTGCAGCAAAAAACACAAAACTGAAAATAACTCACAAACGATAGGAGATACCGAAAACAAATATGTCCGTGTCACTCCAAGGTGCTAGACCTTTCTGATAAGGTATAAGTCATGTTTCTACGTCAATCGGTTATTGAGCTCCTTCTTGAAGAGCAAACAGACCTTGTTGATTTATTAGTATAGAGATAGAAGATAACTTATTTTACATCTGGAGCACATCTCAAAGCATTCACAGATTTAGTGCAAAGTGTATTTTGTAGACCATTGCATTACGTCACACCCTGCAAGTGTTAATACTCTGCGAATCAAGATCACACGGAGGGAAACAGTCAATAATGCTTCGGCAACCTTTAAAGTCCTCATTTTTCACCACAAAGCGATTATTGACCTTTCTTACACCCAAAGTCCTTTTCTTCTCCGTGGTCAATTACTGTTCTCGTGAGGGCACTCATCACCCATCACAGAACTCATTGTAATCTCCTGTGTATAATCTCCGAGCCAGGCTACCCACTCCTTTTCCTATCCAAAGATGACCCTCCCTCCCCTCCTCCGCTTGCTGAAAAGTCTTCTTGTGTGGACATTGAGTGATCCAGAGTCAGTCTCTACTGTGATCCAACAGACAAGCTGATTGCACTTAGCTTAGCATGTGCTGAAGTGAATAACAACTGCTGTTGCAATTTATAACTCAAACTCTAGCTGTTCTTCTCGCCCCCACCCCTGCTCCACCCCACCCTCCCACACACCCACCCACACACCCACACACACACATGCACACGTGTTGTGTTATGCCCTTGAGCTGTTACTGTATCATTAGCTGAACAGTGAGAAGACTTCAGAAAAGCAATTCTCTGCCTTGTCTTTCAGCAGGAAGTATTCGCAGCTGCTGTTTGTCACTCTCTCTGACGTGACACGACATGTATCAGACAGTTGTTTCTTGAAGGATAAGATCCTCGGCAGAGTACTTTTTGTATGAAATGAACATCAATTAATTTTGATGGCAAATTGGCCTCTTCCCAAGTATAGAATGGGCTTGTCCTATATGGACTATAGGATACTCAGTGATTCACAAAAGGTCAGGGATATCCATGGGCAACACATAAAAGGATTGTCCTGCCACCAGTGCTGTCTCCATGTCTGGCCCAAATATATATATATATATATATATACAGCTTTAGAATCTGTGTAAGTTTTTCATGATAATCCATGGATGTGATGTAGCACTGTATCATGTCAAAACATCTCAAAGCGCTTCACAGGATTTACTGAAAAGTGAAGTGACTGCTTTTTTGTTAGTGGCCGTGGCAGCCAATTTGCGCCCAGCATGTGTCCCACGGACAGCCAGCAAGTCAATGACCAATTTTTTATTTGGAAGATTATTGGGTTTGGCTGGACCCCAGAAAAAACAGTGTCTCTTTAATGTATAATGTAATGGCTAAATGCTGCCTAATGTGGAGGTGAGGGGGAAGAGATATGTTTACCCTGCAGGTTTCTGTGGTCAATGTTAATCTGCACCATGTGGGTTCATCCTCTCAGGAGGATGTAAAATGTTTGCTCCTATGATTGGGTTGGCTCCAATAATGGGATTATGTCACCTGTTTAGGGCCTTAACAAACCTCTTAGCAGTATTAATGCCATCGGTGCAAAGACAGATGCGCAGAGTGTTGAAAATCACAGTAGTGAGGCCAATGTGTAGGGAAGAGAAGGGATTTGGCTGGAGCACTGAGAAACAACCTCAGGGATGACTCTAAGGAGATAGAGCAGAGCATCTGGACATGCTGACAACAACAACAACAAATGATATTTACACAGAGTCTCTCATGTCAGGAGGACATCCCATGTCGCTGGACAGTCAGGGATTTGGACCCGAGCTGGGGGTTGTGATCAGGAGGGGTGGAGGCCAGGGAGGGTAGGAGGGTGATCGAAGGCCCGGTCGAAGAGGAGGCTCTTGAGATGTACCTTGAAGGAGGCAACAGAGAAAGAGAGGCGAAGGGAGCTCCAGTAGATGGGGGCAAAGAGGCTGAAGGCCTGACCGCCGATGGTGGGGTGAGCTGGATGGGGGGTGAGGAGCAGATCGGAACCTGCTGAGTGGAGGGAGTGGACATGTTGACATAGGGTTAGCAGATCACAGAGGCAAGAAAGAGCAAGGCCGTGGAGGGCTTTGAAGACGAGACATGGCTATGAGGAGTTGGCCTTCCAAGTGAAATTTAAGGTGGTTGGCTTTGTCAACTTGCAGTTTAATAGTGTGATGATGGAAACGTAACACATATTGTTCCTGGATTAACAGAATAATGATACTCCAGACACTAGTACAGGTATTGGAAAGCGAGATTCATTTGTTCCACATTTCAATGCAAATGGAGTTGGCAGCGTTGGGTCTAACCCAAGGTACTTTTTATTATTGCCTGTTATTAGCTAGCAATAGCTCACTACTGAATTCAATAGATTTGACTTTTTAATGAACATACCCTACATCAAATTTAAACTCCTAGCGATTATTTTGTATTGTGAGAGACGTGTAAATTATAATTAGGCGTGTGTTGCAGTTTTGCTGGAGACTTGCTGACAGCTAGTTAGGTAGGCAATTAAAAACATTTGGGGTTGATCTGTGGCACCAATAAATATCTCAGTGCCACAACATGTGCTACCGGTTCTATTATTACTCAGAGAGTGCAGGATTTTCACCGCGGAGGTCCACGACTGAGAGGCGATAGATGTATCGATCAATCAGTAGCACATCACGTCCAAGGTAATGCTTTCCTTTGGCCAGATTGCAAAGAATAGCGTTGCAAAGTCCGACATAAAACTTGCCATTTACAGGCTTTCCAATGTTCGCAGAATGTCATGGAGTAAAATGCCTTGATATATTACATTGCAATAAAATGTGAACAGTTTACTGGTAACATTTAAAATACATTACTATATATCTTTACCTTGGAGTTCCTTTCAAGGTTGATCTGGAGATAGCCTTCTCTCGGTCTCTCTCTTACACACATTCTCTCTCACTCTCCATCTCAGATTCCCTCTGCCTTGCCTGCTCCCTCCCTGCCTTCAAAACCCACTATAAGATCTATCTTTCATCCGTGGTTTCAACCTCCTCATACACACACACACGCAGATACACACACACACACATAATTCAGCTCTTCCACCAACTTGGACTTCTAGTCGTTATTATCATTGCTAAAGTCCATTGATAATAATGGCCAACAAAGGTCAGTAATCAACAAGATCACGACTGTTTGTGGGACACTGCTGTGCGCAATTGGCTGCCGCGTTCGCCCACAAATATACTGTCAATTCACTTTACAGTGTCTTCTGTGAAGCGCTTTGGGACGTCCTCCCGACGTGAAAAGCGCTATACCAAATGCAAGGATTATTATTTACAGTCTATTCTGTGAAGCGCTTTGAGACATCCAGAAGATGTGAAAAGCGCTATATCAAATTCAAGGATTATTATTATTACAAGATTGTGTGAAGCGCTTTGAGATGTCCTCCTTATGTGAACGGTGTCATATAAATGGAAATCTCCTTTCTCTCTCTTTCTCTCTCAATGTCTCACTGGCTCACTCACTCACTTGCTCCCTTACTCTCATGGGTGCTATAGGAAAATTCATTGGCATGTGTGCGTGTTGTTATCTGCACGTGAGATAAAGCGTAGGTGGTTGAAAATGTCTGGGTAGCTGACAGTTATGGTTACATTATTGTGTAGCTGGAACCATCTTAACAGGCAGCTGCTTGAATTATGCTTTAACTGCTTCACCATTATAACACTTGCAGTTGATCTCACAGAACATGACCATAAGTGTTGAACATTGAAAAATCCATGTTTCTACGTAAATGGCGAGAGATTTGTTCGACTTCGGGACCGGGCAGATGGAATGTAATGGTCTCTTCCAGTCCCGTGTTTTCCTTCGCACAGCTCTGGAGGCAGTGTTTGTTGTACCGTTGCTTTTGGAAGTGCCAAGGAAATGAGTCCAGGTGGGTCTCAGCATCTCTGGTGCATTGTAGTGTTGCTTTATCCACATTCCTGCCTGCTGCCAAAAGGAACACTTCCATTAAGCAGCCAGATGCACCGTGAGTCGACAGAACAGTGCACGACACCATTTCGACGGTGCACAAAACCGTTCCAATGTTATCAATAGCCAATACATTGTTAGCCGAAGGCTTCGAAATAGCGGTCATGCACTATGGTTAATGATAGAATATTCCACCAACAAGACTGTTTTATGCAGCTTTTTTCCCCCCCACCAACTCTTGGTACTTCGAAGTCATCAAACTATTTTTAATACATTGAATATCCTCTCTGCTGTCTGGTGACTTTTTTTCTTCTGTTACTTGTTAAAATGTTGTGAATAATGAATGAGGCATAATGATCCCAAAGCCATCAAGAATAGAATTAAAAGCACCATACTCTGTTCATTTGCTGATTCTGACCAGAGTGTATGATCCATTAACTATTAATCTTTCATAAAGGAATGATTGTACTTCTCTCGTGGATCATAAAACAAGGCACAACTGCATTGTTACTACTCTTTCTTGGTGAACGGGAACCAAAGAGATGTTCTTTCTGTAAGAACATTTTGTTTTATTAAATGCCGAAAATTGAAGGGTTTTTTTTCTCCGCAAAAGGAGCTCTCTGTATTTAATGCAGGTCAGTGACAAGTACTGCAGCAGGTTTGACCTGTAATTTGTGGAACGTCTCAGCTGAAACACAAGTTGCTCAGTCTCACATTCGTGTTGCTGAGTGGTGTGGTCCATAAGAGAGAGTGGGATGTGTCATAGCAAGGGACCCAGCTGCTGGAGTAAATGAAATGCATACTGTTACAGCACTTGAGTGGCGCAGTTAATGAACTAATTGGAACTCATATGAATGGGGAAAAAAGTTAAAATAATTGAGACCGATCAAGCTGAATCAATCCACAGTTTGAAGTCGATGAAATATTATGCGACTCGTAAAGTTATTTTTAGCAACTGCAGCAATTTTGGGTTTGTCTATTGTAATTGTTCCTAGATTGAAACATGCCAAAAAACTGAATCTTTGTCAATCTCGTGGGGGCCTTTCCTTTGATGGGTTGGCTGTTAGTAAAGGCCACACCACTTTAATGGAGGGAGTGAGGGAGGGCTATTACTTAATTTAGAGAATATATTTTCAAGAAACAACAGAGCAAAGGAGATTTTTTTTACAATTAAAGCACTGATGGACTTGAATGGTGGGATTCGGAAAACTTGTTCACGTGCAATAAAATCTAACCGAGCAGTTTTGCACTGTAATCTGTAATTCATCGCCACACATGGTAATGGAGCAGGCAGCCCTGTGATGAATATTCTGCTCGCTGTATCTGGAAATGAGACAGTGTGTTTATGGTGTAGTTATTCGGCCGTCGCCCACAGTGTGCAGGAATAGGAGAAACAAATGGAGACTGTACTGTGACTCACCTGGAGCAGAAAGAAATTCTCAGTGAAGCAATCTACATGGTTGAAAGAAGGAGCATGTATTTATACAGTGCCCCATCACATCAAAACGTCTCAAAGCGCTTCACAAGTAATTACTGTCTAGTGTAATGAATGGCTTGAAGGCAAACCCAGCAGCCATTTATGCCAACAGGTTCCCATAAACAATCTTTCAGTGAAGGACCAATTAATCTGGAGGCCCCTGCTGGCTGGCTGCACTTCAGGAGACACTTCCCGCACCTCCTCTGTTTGAAGAGTGTTCTGGATTTTTAGCGTCGACCTCAATTTAAGTCCTCGTGCCAAAAAATGTCGATTCGCGATCATACTCCATAGGAGTGTCAGCCTTGCCGTTGTTCTTAAATATTGCTTTCCATCTCGGCTTCATTGTTAGTTATCAGTCATCAGAGAAAAGATTCAAACTCACAATCGTGTGATTGGGGCCTGCGAAAAGGATGGAAGAAATTGCGTGGCAATAAATCGCTTTGATGTGAGGGGAATGAAAGCAGGATAGCCTGGATTAACATCCTTTCAAGGGTTATCTTAAATTGAACCCCATCATCTAAATGCCAGCCTCGTATTCAGTGCAGAATTGTGGATTGAAGGACACTGTGTAGAGATAATTTATGGCACGGCCAAATGTTTAAGGTGATGACTATTTCTACCTCTGTAAAGGTCATGGTTAAATTCTCCCAATTCAAGGTGAGCATTCCAGTTCCTTGTCAGAATTAATAAATTATCAACTGAAGTTTCCCGAGGTAACATTGTCTGACTCCACGTGACTTTTTGTCTTAAGTTTGACAGCTTCGGCACCTGAACCTTTATCACCCCAGCCATTGCTTTGAGAAATAAACTGGCAACTTTTCATATTGAGACTGACACAACCTATTGACATACATTGCAGCTGGGAATGTAATTTACCTCTAGATTACAGGCTGCTCAGCCACCTAGCTCAGTGCGTCCATCCAAACATCGTGCGATTGCCCATCCATCACAGTTCACAACTGATCATCAGTTTGTGTTAGGGATGATTTATAAAATGTGACATTGAGAGATGCGTAATTAAGTATATGTGAACTGCAGCCCTATTCTGGAAGCTTAAGTATGCCCAACCTCAGATGCATCTTTTTCCACCAAACACTGAAGGCTTCAAAAGGCCCTGTAAGAATCTTTCAACAAAATAAAATGAATTTCAAAGGAAACAGCACTTTGGTGACATGGAACCATTTAATAAAACGACTGTTTGTGGGACACTGCTGTACGCAATTGGCTACCACAGTGAGTGAAATCTCTCATGCTGTTTATGTCCTGACTTTGAAGATGTGTGACTATAATGGGATCTTTCCATTATATTTTTACATTTTGCAACAATAAACTGCTCGCTGACTATTTGCTTTCTCTGCTAAGCAGCCTATGGCCTTTTGTAGTTTTCCTCATTCATCCTAACAATTTTTGCCATACATAATTTGTATCAAAAGCAAACGTGGAAATTGTCCTTCTTGTGCCTATTTCAAATCATTAATACAGATGGAAATCAATCGGGATCTGAGTATGGAGACAGTCGAGTAAACATTTATGATAAAAATCCATTTACTCTTTATCTTGTATCTTTCAGCCATCTCTCTCTGCCTGTGCTATTAATTTACCGTTGCCAAGTGCCTGTTAATATTTATTTGTTTTAAGTCACTCTTGACAAGGTGGGCTGAAAGGCCTTGTTTAGTGCAGTAGATTTCTATGGTTCTTATGAGGAACTTTTATCGAGCGTCCTCTGAAAAGCCATATGGGCCACAAGAGCTACAGTGCCTTTATCTGTACACTCTATGACTTCCTCAAAAATCTTCAAATAGACCATCATTTGCCATGCTTCACAAATCCATCCCAATTCTCCCAGATCAATGCAGGTGTTCACAAACTCCAACTGTCCACCAGTTCCATCCTGTATAATGATCTCTAGATCTTTGTACACAGCTGAGATAAAACTAATTGTCATATAATTCTCACCTGTTTCTTCCCCTCCTTCGTGGCTATATTGGTTTAAATGCACGGATTCAGATGCTTTATTGTGTTTATATGATACCACCACTGATAATATAATTTTTCATTTAATACGGTGTCCTAGCAGTTCGTAGAAACATCTCAAAACACTTTCCAGGATTTACTGTAAACAGTAGTGAACGTAATTGTAGGCAAATGTGTTTAGTGTTCAGTAGTAGAACAGGCAGTCCTCAAATTCAAATTACCTGTGTCAATTGACAATGTGAGGTAACAAAACTGTCTACATTAGAACTGAACAACATCATTGGGTAAAGATTGAGGAAATATTGTTAATCGATGGGCTTCTGTCTAATTTAAAGAGATAAAGTGAGTACAGTAATATGAAGAATCCTAATCAATTGAACGTTCCATCCTCATCATCTCACTGAACTGCTTTCATCTCATTCTGTGAGGAGGACTGCAGCGGAACAGTGACCTATCTCAGGCAGTGTTTAATGTTAGGATTGTACCTGAGAGAGATGATTTTAACAGTGTTTTGAATAATGGAAGAGGAGTGTTTGGATTGGCCATGCTCATGATGTGTCCAGTATATTTTCTCTGATATGAAGACAGTCACCCTATTGCTTTCATCAGTATCCAAAGCCATGGCTATGTGACTAATGAGATTGTTTTTACAGCCCAGATAATTAAGTTGATGAAGTGTCGTAACAAAAATGGAACAATTAGTCTTCAGCAGTGTTCATACTTTATTGAAACTAGTAATATCCAACAGCAACTATGAACCATTGGTCTTTTAATTTGGTTAGGAATGTAAGTATATTTATCAAAGGCGTAGCTAATATGCAATTTCTCCTGACAGACTGTTGCTACGGCCAGCTTGTTGGAACAGTGAAGCATTAAAATTCTGAATTAATTGTATATATTTATCCCTTTCTCGTCTGCTTTGTACTCTGCAGAGGCATCATCTCGTGTTAAATTAAGCAAAGGAACAACAGGAAGGAAAGGATCACGTGCAAAATGAATGATAAAAAAGTAACTCAATATAACTATGTCCGGCCATTATGTCACACATACATGTTAGTCCCTGTCGAAGTGAAACTCAAGGAGTGCATACAGGGCAAAAACAAACCATTATATCTCACTACAGTTAATTTATGGGGTAATTGTTTACTTAAAACGAGCTCCCCAGCATTAATTTCCTGGGATTGGTGTAGTTCCATTACCAATCTCAAACCTGCCCCTTCTAAATTTCACGCTTCCAATTATCACATCCATTTTCTACCTAATTTGCAAAACTCCCTTGATCCAGTTCTTTCCAATGTCCGCTTGCAATTTAAAGTCAAGATATGCAAATATTTACCAGATTGATAATTGTTGTATCCTGAAATTCTCAGTCATTTTGTTGTATTTTGTATTAAGTACGAACTGTTTCAGGGGCTAATGTCGGTGTTTGTGATATAAAGCTCGGTTGAAATATTTTATGGTAAATATTTTCTACATTATTGATTTCAGTCCAACTGGTCTGTAACTTCCAGGATTGTATCATTAACATTGGTTGAAGACTGGAATCACATCAGCTATGTGTTAAAATTACTAAGTGAGGGTTCTGCGAGAAAATCTCTATTTTCAGCCTCATCTCTTGTTCTGTCAGATGTTCTGTTCTACCCTGATGTTTTATTAATTTGCATTTGTTCTGCTTTCCTAACGACAGCTATTTCCACTATTTTTTCAATTATTTCTGATGCATCATCTAGCAACATATTTACATTGGGAATTGGGAATTCTACCAACATCTTCAAAAGTACGTTCTGATGAGAATAATTTAATGTCCAGCAATGCTACTTCTCTACCAGCTTATCCCTTCTTATTCTCAAGGGTGATACTGATTCTTCCATACTGCCTGTTCCTGACAGACTCCCTGTTCCTGACAGACTCCCTGTTCCTGACAGACTCCCTGTTCCTGACAGACTCCCTGTTCCTGACAGACTCCCTGTTCCTGACAGACTCCCTGTTCCTGACAGACTCCCTGTTCCTGACAGACTGCCTGTTCCTGACAGACTCCCTGTTCCTGACAGACTCCCTGTTCCTGACAGACTGCCTGTTCCTGACAGACTGCCTGTTCCTGACAGACTGCCTGTTCCTGACAGACTGCCTGTTCCTGACAGACTGCCTGTTCCTGACAGACTGCCTGTTCCTGACAGACTGCCTGTTCCTGACAGACTGCCTGTTCCGGACAGACTGCCTGTTCCTGACAGACTGCCTGTTCCTGACAGACTGCCTGTTCCTGGCTGTTACTCAGAAGACTTTGCCTTCTTTCCCCGGTTTCCATTTCAGATTTTTTTTCCTTCACGTTTTTATTTGCTATTTTCATCCCTTTTATTTAGATTTTTTTTATCCTGAAGCCCAGAGTGAGTGGCCAGGTCAGAAGGAGAGTGCTGAAAACTAATGTGACCTTAAAGTACATAATGCTGCTGTTTATTGCATGTCTCCCAATAGATCGACTTCAAGATCCTCACCATCACCAATAAATCCCTTCACAGCCGAGCACCACATTATCTCTGTGATTTTCTCCTAACCAGCTAACTCAGGCGTGCTACACATCCCCCACGTTACCTTCCTCAGTTATGCCCCTAACCTCTCTTACTGCGGTTCTGTGTATTGATCTTAATGTCGATTGGAGCTGAGGTGTTTGTGGAAATGGCTGAGGCAACGGAGCAGCTGTATTTACAGATATTTTACTCCCCTAAAGTTTATCAAAGTCTCTTGCAATTTTTTAAAAAAGTTTGGGACCGTTTTCAACCTTTCCAGGAAATCTAAGGCCATTTGACCTGTGTGAACTGAAGGCATAGGATAACTAAACTGTATACAGTCGAGCAGTGATGTGAAACCTTGTCATATCATGTATCTCGTGAAGGTCAACAGTAGCCCCATCGTAAGTTACTTCAGTCAAAGAATGTAACGGCCTCCTAAACACAAGTGCAGAATCCAGAGGCCTAATGACAGTACGTGAGTGTCAATAGAGTGGACAAGGCATTGTGTTATTTATGTAGAAAATGAGGAATTGCAACAAAAATCTGGCCGGGCATTTCAAAGGAATTTGGGCTCAAAGTTTGCAGTTTCATCATGTGTTTGATACAATATTATCATGTCAAAATGCATTATGAAATTATGTAAATTTCACCCCTATATCTGCAATTAAAATTGTGCATGGTCCCAAAGTGTAATATTAGTGACCCAATATGATCTAAATCATGTTTGCTTCAGTAAACCCCATCTTGAGAAGTTTGCGAGTCCGCATGTCATAAATAAGGGCCAATTATTTTTGCCCACAAAATATATAGTTAATTCACTTTAGAGTGTATCCTGTGAAGTGCTTTGAGACATCTCAAAGATGTGATAAGGCCCTATATCAAACGCAAAGATTGTTATTATCAATTAACCTAGATAGCTACCAGACTGGCAGTCAGTAAGATAACAATGAAAGGTTGGAAACAGACCCAATGGCAACTTATCCATAAAATGGTTGACACAAAATTTAACTATAAAGAATTATATTTTCAAACTTCTTGGACTAGTAAAATAGTGTTTTTTGTCAGTGGTTTTAAAAAACATTATTATCCGGCAGTGATTGTTACTTAGCAGGTAATGAAAGTAGTTAAATTACTTATTGATCCACTCATTTTCCCTTTTCTTTAAATATCAGCTGTGATTAGGTCAAGACGTTCTTTAAATGGTTCTTTAAATCTTCTTCAAACTTTGCAGGAATCCTTTATTTAATCAGGGTTGGACTTCAGTATTGTGCTGTAATGGCATTGGGAGTGGGATGTGCAGTGTAGCATACTAATTTCCTTTGTTGCAATGAAACTTCCCCTGAATCACTTTGGCCAGACTCCTGCTCTGTGCTTCCATTGTAAGCCACATTTCCAGCACCGGCACAATGCAGCCATCAAGCAATTTCTACATTCATTGCTACTTGTGAAAAACCACCAACTCAGGACTTTGAGCTCACAGTCTAGGTTGACAATTCAGCACAGTGCTGGGGGAGTGCTGCATAGACAGAGGTGACGACTATCAGATTGGACATTAAATCAAGGTCTAGCGGTTGCCTGTATTGAGTCCATGTGGAACATCCTATGGCACTATTCAAAAAGAAGGCTTTTTTTTCTGCCTTTTCTTAAATTAAGATAGGAAGATACCAGTAATTCAATTGTCCACAATAAGCTGCAGTATCTCAACATATCCTGGCCAACAATCGTCCAGCTAAATAAATTGGTCATTCACCTCATGGTCATTCATCTGAAATTGCAGTGCGCAAAATGGCCTTCACCCAGAAATACACAGCTACTACACTTCACTGTAAATCCTGTGAAGCACTTGCTGAGACATTTTGACGATGTGGAAAGGTGGTCCACAATCAAATGCAAGAATTTTTTTAATTAAATGACATACATAGATTTGCAACCAAGAAGAATTCATTAGAGATTTATTAGCCATTCCAAAATCCATCACTTGATTACCACTGCTGCCTAGTGTGGGCAATATAATAACTGGTCCTGTCTCATCATAATGTAATGCGTTGAGCAAAAGCAGAGCAAATTACCTTTGACAAAGCAATGGATATTATAATCTAGAGTAGTCTCAAAGTACTATTTTTTGTCATTGTTTATAACTGGAGTATGTTAGGCCCAGTATATAACTTGGGGAGGTGTCCACTGTTAACTTATTTGTCCCAGTTTGCACCAAAGGCTGTATGATAGATCAGCCATTACAATCTGGCTGGCCCCATAGTAAAACAATATAGTACTTTCTCTCTCTCTATCTCTCTTCAATTGCTTTCTTCACAAATAGAAATCCAGTTCTCTACACATGTTCACTTCCTATGACTTGTATCCTAATCCTTTAGCTATGGATCCCCATTTCATATATGAAGCCTGTGTTATTTTACTGTTACCCTGTTGTTTTACATAGAAAATGATTACTCAAGATAAATCATGCAGACTTATGAGAATTGTGTGCTCCACTTTTTAATATATGTACAAGGAGTCAAAAGTGTGTCAGGGATCAATACAATAACTTGAGACAATACATTTATTATAGTCAGACAGATAGAGTGACTGGTAGATATGAACAATCCACAAACGACATGTAAGCTTACACACTTGATCATTCACCTCATGGCTATTTTTAGGGAGGTGGCTGTGTGCAAATTGCCTGCCTTGTTCACCTACAAATTACACAGTCACTACACGTTACAGTTAATGCTGCAATGCACTTCGGGATAGCCAACTGACATGAAAGGCACTACATCAAATGCAAGGATTGTTCCTGTTAAAAATACATTGAAAATTTAACATGAGCTGATCAATGGTGAAATGTTGGATCCTAAGTGATTCTTCATGTTCCACGTTGTATTGCTATGTAACACAAAGCATCCTATAATTCTCTGCAGTAGTAAGTACATATCGGTAACAACTGTCACGGCTTGTATTGTAGAGAGACCGAGCCTTGCCTGATGATTTACGGGCATTAAATCAGTTTGAGGGATTTATTTCGCATGTACTGTTTCGGGGATGAGGGTTGAATAAGCTTTAAAACCATTATAAAAGTTGGCCAACAATTCCAAGTGTCAGCCTGACATAAATTATGCATCACTAATGCTAATGAAAGAGAGGCCACTTGTCCCACCTCCCGTGTAACTGCCATTTTTCACACCCAGAATTTAGCAACTGTGAGAAGAAGCAACCAGTCAATTTCTGGCTCTACCGGCTTCCAACACAGCATGAGATCCACAGAGGACCTCGCTGTTGGCGGTTTAATGCTGCTTTTACACTACGAGCAAACCCAACTCCGCAGGCAACCTGTAAAGAAGTCCAGCCATGTTTTACACTGTTGAATTGTGCAGAACCCGTTTTGCACTCAACACCTGACACCCCCTGCGCAAGGCATGGAATGACATCGACCGCATAACCTGTCCACTAAACTGTTAGAAATTTACTTTCACCATCTCCACCGCTCAAATAGTGATAGCAGAACTGGGGAAAAGACTGAAAATCGCCTGACATTCTGGTGCATCTCATGCAAAACAACAACATCAGGAGTCCTGTAGCTCAGTGGTTAGAGCACTCGCCTTGCAAGTGAGACACCTGGGTTCAATTCCAGGCAGGGAGAAACCAAGTTTCCTTACCCCACACGCCTGATAATAATCTCTCCAAAAATAAAAACAATAATAAATTGGTTATTTTCAATCCACGACTGTTTGTGGGACGCTGCTGTGCGCAATTGGCTGTCGCGTTTCGCCCACAAATATATAGTCAATTCACTTTACAGCATATTGTGTGAAGCGCTTTGGGACTCTAGAAGACGTGAAAGGCTCTATATCAATGCAAGGATTATTATTATTAACAAGATTACATTTGTATAGCGCCTTTCACGTCGGGAGGACATCCCTCATAGCATCTTCAATAAATGTGTGTGTGTGTGTGTGCGTGTGTATCTGTGCTTGTTGTGTTGGCTGGTCATGGGTTCTGTGATGGTAGTTCAGGCATATCACGTCCTGCGTTTCCCTGTGCTCTCTCTCCTACTCTGGTTTTGTCAGTTGGTGATAACGTGGCCCAAAGCAGTTAATTTATTGTCAGGGCAGGAGCTGCATGAAGTCATTGTTGGCATTGCCGTAACTGGCTTTGCTGAAGATTCAGGGTCACTTGCTCTCTGAATTGCTTTTATGCTGAAACAGAAACCACTTGCTCCTCGGGAATGAGGGGCTACGGACCCTACTAGTTCTTACAGTATATCCTGTGAAGCGCTTTGAGATGGCTCGTAGACAGGATAAGGTACTATATCAAATGCAAAGATGATTACTATTATTATTTGATGAACTTTAATAAAACACAGCCATAAACTTTTCTTGGGTACAGGTACTTGAACAGATTTTGTCCTGTCTGACAGTGAAAGGTGCATTTAATTCCGTATCCTACGATTTAGGCGAAATTGAACACTTTTTGGCCAGTGGGGGCCATACACATTTCAAGTCTCATATCGATAAAGTCTGCACCTCTTAACTTTTGGATAGTGAAATATTTTTGTTATTGAGGTTGCAGTTCTAATTTATCTCTTTGTTCATTTCAATTTCTAATTTATCTTTACTCTTGGCAGGATAAAAATTACACTTGCATTAGATCTGCTTTTAGGTTTGGAAGCACATTTGTCTTACAACTGACCTAATTGTCATATGTAAATTCGGTGTAATTAGCATAATTAATTGCTATTATTGCTAACAGCGTGACAATCCTTCTCCCAATATTTCAGGGAAAAAATGGCTTTTTAATTGCTACTGCAAATGTGAAAAAGTACAATCTTGAAGCTGTTTCATTCCCTCATTGCACTCACTCTCCCTGTTTCAGGCAGCCTATGATTTTAGTGTCATTCAGGATCCCAGTGGAAAACACTCCCAAAATCCACTTCACAAGAGTTTTGACTCCCATTTTCCCTTGTACTGCTGTCAGGAACAGCACCTAAATGGCCAGTGTTTTATGGGAGTCCTAGTGTTCACCCTCCAGCCGGATAATCTAGATACCAATCAGGAACAGGAGCCTTGGGAATGTTTCCCCTCCGAACATGGGGATACTAAGGCCAGTTGCAGGACTCTCCCAACTGCCATCAGCTGTCTCCACATAGCTTGGGATTGGGACCAGGAAAGCTCCAGGTGCTGAGCTGGTCGGTCTCTTTACCCACGAGACTATTGGGGAAGCTCCATAACTCTGAAAATAGGAATAGGTTGCTGTACAGCCCATCAAGCCTGCTGCCTGCTGCCCCAGTTTATGAGATCACAGCTGGCCTTTTAGTCCCAATAGTGTCCAGAGTGTGGGGGCAGAAAGGCTGAAAGCCTGGCCATCGATGGTAGGGCAGGTCGGGCGGGAGACATGGAGCAGGCCGGAGTCTGCTGTACGGAGGGAGTGGGCACGTTGGTAGGGAGTCAGCAGATCAGAGAGGTAGGAGGGGGCAAGGCCATGGATGGCCTTAAAGGTGAGGACGAGGATCTTGAACTCGATCCTCTTGGGGATGGGGAATCAGTGGAGTCGGGTGAGGGTGGGAGTGATGGGGTAGTGGAGCCTGGTGCGTGGGAGGACACGAGCTGCAGAGTTTTGGATGATCTGCAGCTTGTTAAGGGAAGAGTTGGGAAGGCCGATGAGAAGGGAATTTCCATAATCGAGCCTTGATCTGACGAATGTGTGGGTGAAGGTTTCGGTAGCCTGAGGGGTGAGGCAAAGCAAAAGGTGGCATTCTGTTCATTTTCACAGCTAAATAAAGCTTCTCAGCTCTGTGTATACTTTGATCGGAGTTTCTTGAATTTTAATTTGAGGCATCTCATTTTGGGTTAAGAATGCTGAACTCGTAAAGTATTTTTAGAAACATGTTCGGAATTGCGGAGGATGTCTTAATCTGTAATTGTCTCTGAATGAATGTAAATTATAGTTGTGTTTTTTTCTTTCGTTGCAGAGTATAATAATCTTCAGAAGGTCAATTAACTTTTTAAATTCTTGATAATTAAGACCTGAAATTTCTCATTTTCTTAGTCTTAAGACACGTCTTTTAATATCAAATATAATGCGGAATTTTATAACAGTCTTGCAATGAGTTTTAATTATAAAAAATAAATAAAATTCTGTTCACTCAATCCACGACTGTGTGTAATTGGCTACAGCATTTCGCCCACAAAGTAGAGTCAATTCATTTTGCAGTATATTATGTGAAGCAGTTCAGACGTCTCGAAGTTCAAATTCAAGGATTATTATTATTCATTTGGCGACTTTTTCTACAATTATTATAATCATACAAATTTACACGACAGAAAGAAGGCACGGACATTCGGTCATTGTCCTGACTTTTTGAAAGAGCAAACCATTCAGTCCCATTTTCCCCCCATATCACTCTGTTGCACTCCTTCCTGTCCAGGGGAAATTATCTCTCCCTATCCACTCTATCAAAACACCTTGTCATTTTAAAGACCTCTATCACGTCTCCCCTAGTTTGGTTTTGTTTATAGGTCAAACATCTCATCCAGATAATCTCCCCAGCACCTTTTTAATGGCCCAAGAAGCATCCTTCCTAAAGTGAGGTCATCGAAATTGGTCTAAAAACCTGCAGGAAACCTTTCCAGTAGATTAAGACTGAAATTAAGACATTCCCTAAATTCCACGTGATCTTAAATGTTAAGACAACAGTTTTAAGGCGGAGACCAGAAGATATTTCATGCCTCTGATATTTCGCCCACAAATATACAGTCAATTAACTTTACAGTCTATTCTGTGAAGCGCTTTGAGATGTTGAGAAGACATGAAAAGCGCTATATCAAATGCAAGGATTATTATTATTGTTATTATAGATCCAGTCGTAAGTTATTGGTTGTGATTCAAAGCCCTTTCGTACTGAATTATTAACCAAATCAGCTGGAATAGTTTTTCTGTTTTTGTAATATAAAAAAATGGAAAGAGTGTTTCCACATCTTGATGCTTCATGCAATTGGAAAGGTCCTCTCTCCAGGGAAACGCTATCCGAAAAGTAACACAGTTTAATCAAATATCACTGCTCGTCATTTGTGTGTTTGCGCATTATGGGGAGATGATATATGTGTCTGCAGTATTATTACTCTCTCTGTTCAAAACAATGATCTAATGCTTTCTCCATATTGATTCCTTTTTTTCTCCTCATTCGTCCAATGCTGTCCATAACAAAATGAATTATCTGATTTCTTTATAAGAAAGAAAAATATTTCTTTTGTCAATACCCTCATCTCTTGATTTGTTTGTCCGCAGTTGACGGCAGAAATGATCCTGCGGATAGCCAACGAGCCAGTTCTGCCTTTCAATGTCCTCGATGTAGCCCTGGTGATACAAGAGCAACTCAAAGGTAGTTTGTTTGAAAGTTACAGCCTGCTGATGACTTCTCTAGTGGTTGCTTTGTTAATTACAAAGTAATTTGAGCTCTCTCAATAGCCTGGTGGGCAACTTAGGTACTGTGCAGTGTAGCACCAAATAGCTTCACTTGCACCTTCCAATCTGGGTCTGATGGACCATGATAATTGGCCTTGGTGAGACTGGCTTAGTGAGGGCAAGGTCAGCCTGGCTCTCCCTCAGCTAGATCACTCTCCAGAGACAACAACAACAACAAGATCACATGCATATAGCACCTTTCACATCAGGAGGATGCCCCAAGGCGCTGGACAGTCAGTGTTTTGGACCCGAGCTGGGGGTCGGGGTGGGGGAGGGTACAGGCCGGGGGGAAACAGGGTGATCGAAAGCACGGTCGAAGAGGAGGGTCTTGAGATGGGTCTTGAAGGAGGCAAAGGAGGAGGCGAGGCAGAGGGACTGCGGGATGGATTTCCAGAGGGTGGGGGCAGAGTGACATTGGTGGGGTGAGCGAGGCAGGGGACGTGAAGGTGATGCTGAAAAGCTTGTTACCATCATCCTCACACATGATTAATTTGCCACTCGAGCCAAGTATCAGAGGATGTTCTCTGACCCTCGTCGAAGGAAAGTAAATATGCCTTTAATATAGAGGGGAGATGGGAATAAAATAAAATTCAACCATTTAATCGTTTGGTTTAAAAAAACTAGCATTGGTTGTCCTTAAGAGACTAAATCAATGTCGTAAATATGCAGCTGAGAAATTAATTTTCTAAATCAATAGTTATATCCAATATAAGATACCACAGCTTTCTTTAGATTCTCTCAACACGTACAACATAACATTCAGTCTTTCCCGAGTGTAAACCATCCAGGCAATTTACACCTAAAATCTGACAATCCAGGTGTGGTCTAATCGAGGTGACTTGCCTTTTACCCAGTGTCTCACACTCCCTTATCACTCTCCGAGGTAACCTTAGTGAGGTTGGAGACTCGCTGTGTGAGGAATCACAGTAACCACACCAGCACTACACTAACCCAATAGTGTAATGCATCAATGCACTAATGTATTCTACCCTTACCAGCCTATCTGCAATTTTCTTAATTATTCATGCTAAAGAGCTTTTTTTAAAAAAACACACACACAATTACATTGATCGCCCCCAGATACCTAATGTTTGTCCTGATTCCTTGCTGTGAAACCCCACCAACACAGGTTGAGCCAATAAGCTGTTCCCGAGCTGTGTAATTGCACAAAGCTTGACAATAGCCCCGCTTTCTGAGTGAATAATTACATGGGGTTTGTGGTGCTGCGGCAGTGAGCTTGCAGTGCTCTGCAGCGGGTTCCCTGGCACTCGCTTGCCGGGGAGGGAGAGGAAAGGCGGATGATTTAATTTGAGATAATTTGCTTGGGTTTGGCTTATTAATCACTTGCTCAAGGCACCGAGGTGCAGGGAGAATGACCTCATTGTGGCTCGTGGGGCAACGTGACACAGAGATCTGCCAATTTAACCGTTGGCAGTTTGCGATGCCAGCTTCGCTTTACTTCTGTTTACCTCTTTGTCAACCCTGAATGATTACTCCAGTTTCCTAGTGTGTTGCGCCCCCTCCTCCTTAGCATCTGCAATTGGAATTAGTTGACACGGAAATATTGTGTTCAATATTTACATTGTGTAAACTTTCATACTGCTTTTTTTTACACACATTCACGCTGTTAAATACTGTCGGGTGAAACTGATGGTTTTTTATGAGTGTATATGATCTACCTGCTAACAGGGAGCAGCGTGATGTTATCTAACTCTTGGGCTTTTGTGCTGTTTCTCTTTCTCTCTCTTGGCTGCTGTTTTGATTGCTGAACTCTGCTTTGTTTCTGTGTTGAAGGCGAGGGCGAGTCTTCACGTCACATGCTGGCATTTGCGAATGCGCTGAGGGAAAGTGCCCAACTGTTTCAGTCCAATGAGATGCGTCCAGCCAATGACCCCAAGGAACGTGATGCTGTCCGTCTCCGGATGTTAAACAATGTGCTGCAGAACCTGGAGAAAAACTTCATCATCCAACAGGTCCCGCCCGGCTACTACAGGTACGGGGGAGCAATCCTCACTACTCTCTCACACAACAGGGCAAAGCGATGTGATGTGATCGTGTCATCATTCACAGAGAGAGCCCCAGAGATTTTACAGAACAGAAGTAATAATAATCCTGGCATTTGGTATATACAGCGCCTTATCACGTCTTCGAGACATCTCAAAGTGCTTCACAGGATACGCTGTAAAGTGAAATGACCGTGTATTTTGTAGGTGAATAAGTAAGATCTCTGTGTCTGTGCAGATATGACTCAGAGTTCTCACATCATGTGGTTGAAGCAAAGAGCACAGTTGAGGGCTCGTTCACTTCATTTCTCGTGGGGATAAAAAAATTGCTGCAAGTTTAATAGCAAACTTTGCGCTTTAGTATCTATTCCTACACACGCAAGGTCACTGCAGTACACAATCTACTGCTTCTTTACAACACATCACACAGTTTTAACATATTAGTTGCTTCGTATTCAGTCATTGAGATATATAATGATGCCTATTGATTGCCATTGTGTGGTTCTCCGCTTCTCACAAAAGAACTTGATTCGAAACGAAAGTATGGATAGATAGCAGCAAGCTCTAGCTACAATGCAGTGCACTTTTAAGCTTTATTCCGCTTCTGTTTTGAGGGCCACTTTACAGATTGCCAGGCGCTCTTTGCAATGTATGTCACACTATTAAGGCTTTTAGACGAATGCAAATTCTATTAATAAGTTAGTTCGCTGTTGTGGTCCATTGTGGGCCGTGGAATGAGACGGTAAATAGGTTTGATTACAGCTTTTGTTCAACGGGACTTCAGACTCTGTGAAAAAAAAGAAGGCAACATTTTCAATAAATCAATTTTTTTCTTTTGATGAATAGCCCTACTTTCTGAGAAATTGATTTTCCACGCATTTTATAAATTTATTATCATATTTAAAAAACAGAATGGATTGTAGGTCAGAGGAAATAGGCTTTAGAATCAATCTCCATGTCTCTTGGAAGATACCCACTGAAACAAAACTTTTAAATGCATTTTCGTCCCACAAGCAGAAGTGCAATCGGTTCATGGGGCAAAAAAAGAAAACTTTTGGAACTCTTTTCTCCAACAAACGTCTGCTGCATTGAGGTATTGATTGGCCAAACCAGCTATTTGAGCCAAAGCATTATAGATAAAGCAATTCTTCATCGGTAAACAGTGCGACTTAAGTGCAATTTATAGATGACGACCTTCAGACTGCAAAGCAAGTTTAGATCATTAAGGGGACGTCCATAATTTAAATTCAGTCTTCACTTTGGATCAAAGTATTCCCTCCCTTTAAGCTTTCCTGTTTGTCAGGGCTGAGAGCTGAATAATTAGAGTTATAAGCTTACCACCCAGATTTCTTTGGGTAAATTTAGCATTTCAGTTTTCCATAAACAGTTGTTCACAGTTTTATTGGGGGATCTGAGTTGATTTAGTTTTGACTCGATGACATAAACTGCGTAAACTGGAGTGTCAGCCTAGACTGTGAGCTCAAAGGCCCGATGTGGGGCTTGAACCCATAATTCTCTGACTCAGAGGTGAGCCATCACAGAGGAACTTCGCTTGAGGAATCTCGCAGATACCAGTAGGAAACTCTATCATTTAGATTCTCACAAACTCCCTTTTTAGTCCAATGTGAGGCAGCCGGTGCTGTGAGTAACATCTGCAGTGCATTTTGCCAGCAGTTCTTTCCCAGCATCTGCAGGAAACATATGTGGAATCTGCCCAGCATTAGTTTGCCACTCTGTTGAGTAGGTCATTGACGCTCCACAAAGCTGCGAGACGGACGGATGGACCTGGCAGAAGCAGGTCGGTGGTCAACAGCTTTTGCTGTCCAGTGCGGGTGGCCCCCAGTGAATCCGGGAGCATACACGTGTGTCATTTCTTTACTGTTCACATGGTACCTCAGCAGCCTGTAAAGGGCCTGCGTGTGTATACAAATGATCCAGGAGGCGTGCAAGACGTGCTCATGTCGCGAGCGTCATCCCTGCCAGCTTTCAGCTTTATTTGTTTCTCCTGCAAGTTGCCATGGATCACGTATTGAGAGCTTGCAAACATGCCATTACCCTTTGACTCCTTCTGCACCCGCACTGCTGACTGACGTGACTTCCAATCCAGGCAGTGGCACAAACCAGAATGCCCATTGATGAAATGTCTGTGGTGAGATGATTAGCCAGTTAGCTCTTGCTAATCATAGGCCGAGCTGTAACTATCGCCTGCTGAATCAGGCTGAATCATATATGGCTATGGATCTCAGCATGTCAGTTTGTGAACTGCATGCACAGGAGATGATGGAGGTGCCCATTGTGCTAAAGAGGTTAGAGGCGAATGAGACAGAGAGAGATTGTCTTATTGTCACAAGTTTCTTTCAAAATTAACTATTATGAATAATTAACAATCATTGGGGGTAAAAATGTGGTGTGTGATGTGCTAATTAGCACCGGTGATAGAAACACAAAAACCCTGCGTGAGATAACTTGACTGCAACCCAGAGTCCAGGAATAGGACTGGAGATAGTGACGTGAGGCTTCTGTAAAGAAGAACCATCACCTTAACATGTAAAACTCTTCAACTGTTGGTAAAGATGGAGGACATCACTCCACATTCCCAGGTTGTTTTGGCAAGAGTGATGTGTTTATAATGATGCACATTTGTAAGGTGAACGCTCATTTAATTCGAACTCCATGTTTGATAACGGTGATGTATAATCGTAATTACATTTCAAAGTATAATTTACCTGAGCAAAGGGAACTTTCATTGGATTTAAAACATTCTTTAGGTGAGAGTTTTATGTTCACTATACTTTCAGTTCTGGTTTGCAATCAAGTTATCTCAGGCAGCGTTTTTGTTCCTAATCTGTGGATGATATTCATTCCCCTATATTTTAGGCATTATATAACTACTCTCAATTGCAGAATCGCTAAAAGGATAATGGAGTAATTCATGTCAGTGACTGTTTATTTGTTGTGGGTTTATAGCCATTGTTATGGGTGTGATTTTTTTCCCCCGCAAAATGGGTTTCCGTTATTTAAGTAGTTAATGAAAATGCTGAAAGGGTGAATATGAAGACAGTGGCATGTCCCGCGATGCTGGGGGGGGCGGTGGGGGGGGGGAAATCTTGCAATGGAGTAAACAAGAGATGTTTGTTGAGATGATAACTGAGATGGGCGGGGAGATCAGAAGGAAACAGATGTAGCAGTTAATACAGATTAGCGAAGTGGCATTGAGGTGAGAGAGATGGGCATCAACATTTCAGCCCTGACTGTTGCCAGCAGAGCCCTGAAGGCAGAGAGGGTGATCAACATCTAACCTCCGCTGCCTCCGGCTGGATATTGTTTATAGGCTAACTGTGTAGATTGTTCTCGATCTGCTCGTGGAGTCAGAATCCTAACCTGAAGTGTCAGTGGAATTGCCTTTTGCTGGCTGTGGATGATTTTTTTGGACTATTCCAGTATTCTGCTCAGTCTGTAGGTTTGCCGCTGACGACAACGACAGCAGTGTTTTATGTGCAGCTCCAGGCTTTGCTGCCACAGACAATGTGGGCTCAAGCTGGGGGTTTAGGTTGGTATTTTACCGCCAGTCGCACTATTCTGAGCTGAACGGGAAGTCAAAGCACGCACGGTGCCAAAGCATTTTATCATCAGGTCCTGTAATGGGCTGCAGTGGTGCTGTTGGCCACATGTGCAGTGCTGACTGGCTGCCTTGCAAGTGTTTGCTGGACTGTTGCTGGCTCTCATACCCTCATATGCACTGTTAGCGCACAGCCTGACCACAAGGCACCGCTTTACTGCTCAGCGGGTAGGAAGAGAGCCGCAAGAGTGGAGCTTCTGTGCTGATGATGATAATAACAATCCTCTCCAAAAAATTTGGTCACTCAATCCACGACTGTTTGTTGGACGCTGCTGTGGGCAATTGGCTGCCGCAATTCACCCACAAAATATACAGTCAATTCACTTTACGGTATGTCTGGTGAAACGCTTTGAGACGTCTCAGAGGTACTGTATCAAATGCAAGGATTATTATTATTATTTCTGCAGCGATTTGAGAAGCCGTTTTCCTTTGAAGCTTATAATAGTATTTCATCCTACCACTTGAATGGCTTCTTGATTGCCCAGATCTCTTGCAAGTTGCTCAGTGTGAACCAAAGACACTCTATTTAAGTGCAAATGTTTCTCACTCTGACGTGGTGGTGGTTGCAAAGTACATAGTTATGTAGATTGAATCACTAAAATGGTATGAATTTAGGGTACATTTTGTAAGTGGTGTCAGATGATCTGGGATTGAGAAATTCTTTGTGTGGGGGAGAGGGAAAGGAAGAAAAAAATATATAAAATAATCCTTCCCAGAATTTTTGCTGAAATGAAAGTACAAGACAAATATTTTAACAAATATTGCACTGCAGACTTTTTCAGTTTTATTTATATACAACTTTATAAACAACTTAATTTTGAAGCAAATGTGTTCTGTGCTATTTCAGAGCGAGTCGTCTTCCAGTGTTAAGATATATTCGGAATTAGACATTTTGTGCTTTTATGATGGATTGTAAATGTTACATAAAAAGGAGTCATAGTAAAATGTTGCAGTGAATTTAAGCTGAATGTATGTCTGAAGCTTCCTCTTTGTCTCTAGGATAAGGGATGGCTTGGCAATGACTTAGAACACAGTAATTCTTAATAGCATTTTTGATCATCTCAAAACTTCAGTGGAAAAACTGGAGTTTATAAATGTCAGAAGAAACCAGGGATTGAATTACCACTTTAAAACTATTGCCAGACCTTTACGTTATCTTCAATAATTCTCATTTGTACATTTATGTGAACAGGTTATTTTTCACCTGTAAGTAGAATAGGTACCAAGTGTGATAGAACCAATTTCATGCAGGTAGAAGAATAATGAACTGTAGTTGAGACTGCAGCATTAAATTGTGTTTTCGTTTTATGCAAAGGATTTTGAACTGGACCACATTTTCCAGAAAAGATCATAATCGTTGATATAGCACCTCATCACATTGTCAAAACAACTCAGAGCTTCACAAGACTTTACTGTAAAGTGTAGTGACTGTATATTTGTAGATAAATGTGGCATACAGTTTGCACACTGTCCCATAAACAACCATGAAATGAATGACCAATTTTATTTGGTGGGGGGGAGGGCTGTTAGCCAGGAAACACTCCCTACTCTTTTCAAATAGTGCCATGAGATCTTTAACCTTGATTTCACTTACCTATCGTATGAAGGCCAATTCCTCTGACAATCAGCGCTGCACTGGAGTGTCAGTTGATATTATGTGTTCAAAGAGCCGTTGTGTGGCTTGAACCCACAACCTTCTGACTCTGAGGCGAGAGTGCAACCAAATAAACTGTGCTGGCACCCGGAATGAGTTAAACTTAGGTAATACTCCTTCATTCCTTCTATCATGACTTCATGTGTGTGTGTGTTTGGGGGGTGGGGAGGGGAGGAAGACAGGAGGACTTGAAGAATTTAGGTCAAATCTGATACATGTGGAATTTAGCATTGTCAGAAATGCAATAAAAGTGGAAAATCACTGTGTGTTTTATTTTCTATATTCTGGAACTGTTTTTTTAAACAAAAGAAGTGAGTGTAATAAGCTTGGAGTCAGGGCTACAAATCAGGCTCTGAAAACCGATCCTACTGGAACATACATTTGACAGTTCCATCGTCCACCAAAGATGGATAACAAAGTTTTATGAAGTCTGCAATATCGCCTGAAGTTCTGAATTGCGTTGTTATAACTTGGCCATTTCTGCTGCCTGAAGGCCGGTAGTTCAAAACTGTAACCTTCAATTGCTATCCGTTATTCACCTGGATCAAGATTCACTCCATTTATGTAGCAGTTTTTTTTTACCACATATAGATAACTCCATAAGAATACTACTGCAATATAGTTAATAAAAGGTTACCTGTTCACAACATGGATTGATTATTTTTGGTAACTTTCTATATAGGATCAGGAGGAGGCCGTTCAGCCCCTCCAGCCTGTTCCGCTATTCTATAAGATCATGGCTGATCTGTACCTCAACTCCAATGACCCGCCCTTGCCCTGTATCCCTTGATCCCCTGACCTAACAAACATCTCTCCACCTCAGTCTTGAAAATGTGAATGGATCCAGCCATAATCCACAGCCTTTTGGGGGAGAGAGTTCCAGATTTCCACTGGCCTTTGGGTGAACAAATGCCTCCTGATTTCACGCCTAAATGGCCTGGCTCTAATTTTAAGATGACGTTCCCTTGTTCTGTATTGTTCCCACCAGAGGAAATAGTTTCCCTGTAGCTACCCTGTTGAATATCTGAAGATCTGCCAGTCATTACCACTATATTGAAGTATTTACTAGGTTCCATGTTCTGAGGTTTGTTATCTACCTCTTCCTGTTTATTATGTATAATGTGTGGTCTAAGCATAGCCATCTTCTGATGCAGAAATTAATGGTTGGAAGAAACGAGAAAAGGAACATCGCTGTGAGGACACAAAATTGTGTTTACCCAGTGACATTCTTAACATTGCTATCAATAATAGGAATTTGTATTTGACACACAAAGAGAACACATTTCAGATTTTGTTCCTCAAGAGTATAAACAGTCTTATCAGTCAAGAGTTTTGCCATGAAAGGATCTGTCGTCTCAGCTGCCAGATTGGCTGAATAGACAAACTTAGAAAGTTCTCTATGCAGAGTTCTGGCTTCAATCTTAAGGAATCTTATGATGGCCATTGTTTTATCAAAATTGTAAAGACTTTTTTCTTTTGTTTTTCATGTGTTCGCAGGCAAAAACTAAACCTGCTTTGTGCGAATCTCATTTCTGTTCAAAATATATTGATGCACAGCAAAGAGAGGCTATTTGAACACCAGAGCTGCTATTCTCACAATACTTTCCTGGTTTGAACAAATTGTTTGACCTCCTTGCTGCAGTCAGCAACTGAAGGTTATGGCACTACTTATTGCAAATTCCAGTGGGCCACAGCACATCTTTTTCCATTTGTGTCCACAGGTTCTTCGCCTTCAAACAATCACCACAGCTTGACTGTGCATTTTAAATCGATTGAATATTGCTCAATATGTAGCAATCCACTCATACTTTCTTACGCTGTCCGACTGAGTCTGTTTAGATAAGAAGTCCAAATGCCTGAGGGTGTTAGTAATCATTCTAAACCAGAGTATTATCTTATAAAAATAGGTCCTCATCCAGTGTTTTCTGAGAACAATCTCAGACTTTGAAAGCTATTGATTGAACCTATTAAGTTAACCTGAAAGTGAGATGAGATTTCATTGCTTAATACTTGGTTATAAACTTGAAAAGACACAGTCCGAAATAGAGAGAATAAAAGTCTGACGTTTTCAGCAATGAGATTCTGCATGGTTGGATAGGATGAATCGTTTTACAATATTTCTTATTACAGATGTGCGCGTGTATGTGAGTGTGTGGGGGGTGGAGGAAAGTAAGCACAGTTAGTATATTTCAGTACAAGATGATGTATCTTTCTCTTTTCCAGAAATAATTGGGACATTCACAATAATCCCTTCAATAAAAAATAATAATAATTTGGTCACTCAATCCATGACTGTTTGTGGGACACTGCTGTGCACAACATACAGACAATTCACTTTACAGTATATTCTCTGAAGCACTTTGAGACGTCTAGAAGACGTGACAAGGTGCTATATCAAATGCAAGGATTATTATTATTGTACACAAATAAGCTTTGTCACAATGCAACCCATTTTTTGTATTAATGTTAATGCATGAATAGCATTCGCCTAAAGATTGTAAGAGTCTGCCAACACCAACAGTCCCTTGTCCACATTTATACATCAATGTCAGATACACTAAATGTATCTTGCAGTAAATCGAGTAGAGGTAATGGCAGTGACACAAGCTACTTTGGACAGCTCCTCTATACTTTCTGTTCTTTCCTTTTCCCACTAAGGCAAGTTTGAGAACCTGTGGGAAGAAATTCCGGATGATTGAATAAAGAGTTCACATTGGAAGGACATCTTTACAAAAAACATCTTTCCCTCTCTCTCTGCTTATTAAATCCCATCTGAAAACCTACCCCTTTGACTGTGTTTTTGGCCACCTCTCCGTCCCTCCCTCCCTCCCCCTCCTTTCCACTCAGTTTTTGTAAAGTGCTTTATGAACTCTCCCAATGTGGAAGAGATGCGATCTCTGTAACTGCAAAATGTTGTTGTTGTTGTATACTTTATATAGCATACAATACATATGCACTTGATTGGAACATAATCATATTAATTCATTCATTTCTGTGTGATCTGGGATTATTGATGAAATTCTGAATCTGCTCCATAAAGGGACCGGGGAGAGTCAAATGAGTTTTGAAATCCAGAATAAATGTCAGTCGTCTCAAGTACGGCAACGATAGGGTTGTTGTAATATTTTGAGTCTCAACAGTTTGTACCAGTGGTAAATAATACAAATCAGAACTGATAGCAAAGAGAATATTTGACAATGAAGCCAGTCTTTCCATCATTAATGTATGCATTTATCTACTTGTAAATGATTTATAAAGCAGGAAGATGTCTTATCTTTTTAGATTCATTTTGTATGGTTCTTCCAGCTGGTGTATTAAGGCTGATTTGTCACATATAGCAGAGTGCTTTATCTCTTTCAGAAATGGAGCATCAGGTTATTAATCAGGTTCCAAGTTCAGCGCTCAGCCCTTCTCAGTCAACATGATGTGTCATGGAAAAAAGAATGGTTACGATGACTGATATGTGTTGTAATTTCATTAGTGTCCTTTCAGTAATGTATTTGTTTCCCCTTAGCTGTCTTTTTTGTGGGCTGCATGAATCTTGCTCTCCATGCTGTTATTTGCATTTATTTACAAGGCTTGTGGGTATAAACATAGCATAAGCCTTAGACCTCGGGTCACCAGGCACTTCTATATCACTCAGAACAAAGAGGAGAAAATAAAGGAAGTTTGACACTTTGAAATGTGCAAGAGAGCACAGGTGCAGAGTTTTTACTAACATTTGGCTGCATTTAATTTTAATTTAGCTCAGACTTTAACGTGTGTGTGTGTACTTGTTCACATAGCTTTTCTACTGTTTTGCCTACATTCATTCAGATTTAATTTAGAGTTCTATACAATTACTTTTTAACAGGTTACAAGCGAGCATTTGTTGACTTATTCTCATAAACCCTGTGAAGAATTTGAAATATCTTCAGGAAAAACAGATAGAGATGCATCATTCATCAGCTAAACTAGCACTGGTTTTAGTTACTTTTTTCTCTCATGTTAGATCATACCCATATCTGCTCATATTGTAACCTGGCAAGTTATTTCAGAGTAACTAGCACGTGTCGTTTTATTTTCCAGAAATATACTATATCGTCTTGACGAGGGGTCAAACCAGTTCTCTGTCGTGGAAGAAGCTTTTAACCATCACCAACTCCAACAGACAAACCAAACCTTAAACACTGTGTTGTCCAAGGTGATGAACAGCATTCGCGCTGCTCAGGCTTATGTGAAGGCCGGCTTGGAAGTGTTTGAGAACATTCGAAATACAAAAAAACACACATTAGACTTTTAGAAACGTGCAATGGGGAATAAGAGGAAACGTGTCCTCTATAAACAAATTTCTTTATATATGTGTTCTTGAAAAACGGTTCCTGAATTTACCAAAGGACGTGTTGTTACTGATCACAGGGATGCAAATACACTCCAGAGACAAAACATTGGTGATCTTCATTAACAGGGTAGCGCTTAACATTAACTACTGAGTCAGACACAGTACTTCTACCTAGTTATATTGGAGACAATGCTGTGGTCATACAAGATCAATACTTGCTGGGGTTATGGGATGGCAAACTATTTCTGCCCTTTAAAGACTGCTAGCTATTAAATTAGGCAAGAATATCAAAAGAGAAATGCTTATTAACCGAAATAATTCATTCAGTCCATCTAATGGACTGAAATCTGATGCCAATGAATGTTTTATAAGCACTTAATTATTTTCACCATAATTTACCTCAAAATGGGCGATTCATTAAATTGATCAAATTTAAGATAGAGGGTTTCATTAAAGCTGGAAATGTATAATGTGTGCCTTTCAACCTGTGGATACATTTATAAAGTGGTATTTTTGTAACGAAACAAATTATGTGTCGTAAAGAACGGGAGATTTTCCTGCTTTGTTTTAAGCATGTTAATGCAATTGACATGTTACGTTATCTTTTGTTTAAGCTCGATATAAAAAAAAGATTGTAATTGCATCCATTGCAGCTGAATCACTCAGTATATCATGAAAACTCAACACATGAGTGAAACAGTAGTTAATGGATTTGGGTACTTTTCTATCAATGGAAAATTACAAAATCTAAACAGTGGGAACTAATAGAATAAGCATTTTAGCCTATGTACAAGGAATCAATCATGAATGTTCTTTGCTGCATATTCTTTATCCTGGAGAGGCAATATTTCAGTTGAAAAACCTAGACTAAAAATTGAATTAACTACTTTATAGAGCAACTGCTCTATGTACATACTCAGGTTAAGTTTCAATGTGGGACTGCAAGTCAATAGAAAATTACAGCAAATTGTTACAGGTTTTGACAAGCAAAATAAAGGGTAGTTATAGTTTTTCAATAAATAAGTATAAAAAAATACATTGAGACATTGGCAAAAAATTACAATTGCTTTAGTGTTGAACCTTTAAGATCGTTGAACCCACATTGGATAAAAAATGCATAAAAAGATGGCTTACGGACACTAACCAGCTCAAGGAAAACAAAACAGCCAAACGTGACCTGAACCAAAATTACAAAAGCATAGCTCGTTAATTGTGTAACCCAAAGCTTACCACGTCCAGTACAGGGGCAACTGCACTTATCCCATCACATTGTTGTTACACGTTTTGGTTCCCAGGTGTGCCTGATATTCTCATGTGACAGCAACAATTAGAGACCGTACTGATTCTTTTACAAGAGGGAGATGGACAAAAAGTTGATCTCCCTTCTCAGGCCTTCAATGAGGACATCTCCCATCAGTCAGTCATAGAGTAGATTTGTTGACAATCACTGAGAGGCCCACAGACCGTTCTGCCTGCTTAGAGCTGGATGAAATGATATGGAGACAAGCAGCCATATTGGAAAACCTGGGCCAAATATAATGATGCAGGACCAGAATTATTTCAAGGAAATGTTACATTTCATTCCTGGCTTCAGTTTTGTGGACATCGATTATCTCATGATAAATGAAACGTTTTATTTGGTTCAGTAGCAGATCCGTGATCTCCCTTGAGGAAAGTGGGTTCGACTGAACTCTTTCAACAAATAAAAAAGGAAAAATTGAAAGGGGATGTACTTTTGGAAATCAGAAAGATCTGGTGAAGATTTGGTGGACCAATGAATGGGTAATTTTTTTATTTGCTCTAGGAAACATACGATGTGTTTTTATGGTGATGAATTGTTCCCCTCTTCATTTCAGTATGATCTGTCAGACACAGGTTGTCACACGATATACAGACTACCGCTGTACAGTATATAAAAAAAGACCTGTCAGTCTGTTTATTTATGATAAATGTTGTCGTTATAAGATTGTTTGGGCAAATCCTTTAACATGTCTCTGTAAATGGAATCACAGACGAGATTGATTGAATAATCGTGATGGAAAAGTACTGATATGTGACCAAACAGCAGTTTCACTCACACCACAGTAATTGTTCTGTTGGTTGGGCGAGAACGCAAGGCTGAACTGATTGACTGAATCTTGTACCACTGCATTAATGCATATATGGAAATTTTTGTTAATGATTTTTAAATTGCTATGTATTACAATAATTAATTAATTAATTAATTAATTAATTAATGCAATCAGAAGAAAATGATGGTTTATCTACAGCAAAATGTAGACAAATGCACTTCGGTAATGGATTCTATTTTTTTAATGAAAGTAAAGATAACTTTTCATGAAAGGCTTGTGTGTTCTCGCACATATTTGGTTGTTTTTTTTCCACCTTTACATCCTGAGAAGCAAGACTCGTGAGGTGGCTACCGTACAGGAACAGAACACTTTGTAATCATTTCCATCTCCTCCGGACACACTTTCTGGGAACATAGAGCAGTTCACAGGAGTTTGATTAGTGTTTTAGTTAATTTATTCATGAAAGTATATGCCAAATCCAAAATGTATAAAAATACTGGAAATGAATATTGGTTTAATAAGCCGTAGCTGTCATTATGTTTCATGGAGCATTTAGTTAGTGCACTATCTCTGCATTCAAGCGCTTTGAGACGCCTCAAAGACGTGATAAGGCACTTTATCAAATGCAAGGCTTATTATTATTGTCCACACAATCCAGCAGGTATTTGTTTTCAAGGAGGTAACTTCCCCACCTGCCCAGCTCCCTTTTACTAACGACCTGTGCAATTCTCTCATAAATTATAGCTTTGAACTGCTCTCAAACCCTCTCTTAACACTTCAACGTCATTTGAAGGTAAGGTGTATAGAGTACACACAAGTATTATTATACAAAGTTAGAATAAATTCTTTTGATTTAGTTCAATACAACAAAAACAACAACAAACGACATTTACACAGCACCTTTCATGTCAGGAGGATGTCCCACGGTGCTGGACAGTTAGGGATCAGGATGCAGTATAGTATTGTTGGCAGCAGCTTCACACTGAGTGTAAACCTTGATAGAATGGTTAAAAATCACATCTAAATCCAACAACACTTATTCTTCAAACACTATGGTCATCATAATTAGAGACTTGTTCATGTTCACAGAGCCCTAATAATAATCCCTCCAAAACCAAAAACAATAATAAATTGGTCATTTTCAATCTACGACTGTTTGTGGGACATTGCTGTGTGCAATTGGCTGCCGCGTTCGCCCACAAATATACAGTCAATTCACTTTACAGTGTGTTCTGTGAAGCGCTTTGGGACGTTCTCCCGACGTGAAAAGCGCTATATCAAATGCAAGGATTATTATTATTATTATTATTATGTTCCAAATGTTCCACTATGTTCCACTTCATAACCTTCAAGAGGATTTGCCTTTAAAGATGGGGCCAAACCAAAGCTGTGTATCATTTTATCCTGTGAAGCGCTTTGAGATGTCCTCCTGATGTGAAAGGCGCTGTACCAAATGTTAGAATTCGTATTATTTTAATCAAACTAATGTTGCATCCAATGCACCGCATTTTTAGTGATGAAAGGCAAATCATTTTTTGGTTGGATCTGCACTTGTAAAAGACATTAAATCTTAATCTATTTTTGTTTATAATGTTTTGGGGTATTTTAGAAACAATTATTTTGCTATATTGAATGCACACTGTGAATAGAAGATGACGCAATTCCACACAAAGCATGAAGAAGAAAATTGAATTTCAATTTAGTAGCAAAAAATTGACTGATCCTACTATGCAATTTCACTTAAATACATTTCTGATTGGTAGGTCTGAACCTAGACTAGTGATTTATAAACCACATGAAATGTTAACTCACAAGCAGTCTGCTTGTCATATTGTTCTCAAATTTATTTTGCTGTACTTACCACATTATTAATGAACTATAAATGTTGACGGGCAAACATTACTGTGATGTCATCAAATGTTTTGTTTATTCCATTTATGACTTTTCCGATTGTCAGAGGGTCAGTGAAGGAACTATCTCCGAGGGAGGGAAGTGAGGTCTCCTTGGAGTTCAGCTGGCTTCAAAGTGGCATACTCGACAAAGAGTCACCAGAATCGAGTTAATCCTCTGTGGCTGCCTCAGTAATCGAGTTCCATAACCAGTCAGATCTGCAGTACTGCAGGACATGGCTGATGGCAGACCAGCCGTGTCCTGGACAGACAGACCAGACAGTTGCAGGAATTCTTCAACTATTTTAGTGTTTGTTTGTTTTTAAATCACATCAGACACAACAAAAAGCTGTAAAATGTTTGTTTTAAATGGGAATTAGCCAAAGCAGATTCATTGATAAGGGGAAGGTGTTGATTTTTGGGGTGTAATTCCCCTTTTGGTTTTAAGGACCTTTAGTTTTGTCCCTTATCAGGGAAATTGAGGTAAAGCGGTAACTCGGATTCTCCCTGTGGGGAAAAGGCTCTTAAATGAAAACAAAACCCCATGTACCCAGTGCTGCCAATTAAATCTGTATTTTCTGTGGCTTAATTGGCAGATGCCACATGAAGGTTTCATTCTCTGCTCTTCTCATGTGCCTCATTAGATTCTCTTTAAAACACCATTTATTTGCAGTTTCTCAGGTTGTGTTCTGCCGGAGTGGGACCATCTGAGGCACACCGGGAAATTAGATTTTCACAAAAACAGAAGTGGCTGGGAACACGCAGCAGGTCAGGCAGCATCTACGGAGAGAGGAAAATGAGTTGACGTTTCTGCAGAGTGAGTTGTGTTGGGTGTTGATGGCAGCCAGCAGTACACATTGCCAGGAGCCGTGACAAAGAGGTGTGTACACAAGATGTACAGAGGAACACGAAAGGCAAAATGTTTCATGATTATTGTTATAACAACAGACTGTGCTGTTTTCGTAAGCAATAACCATTGATAGAATAATAATCCTTGCATTTCATATAGTGCCTTAACACCTCTTCGAAAACATCTCAAAAGCACTTCACAGAAAACACTGTATTTTGTGAGCAAAATATTGCTGTGACCATTAAACACCATTTATATCACTGCCTAATTTAGAAGCAAAGTCAATCTCTGGTAATGTAACTTTTCACATTTTCACCACTCCTTTCCCTTCTCCACCACCCCCCCACTCCCACCCCCACCCCGTCTCACAAACAACCTTTGCGGAGTATTCTGCACTACACATGACTATTATAGAAACATCCAAAATTATATTATAAAATTATATTTTGTCCCCCAACAGGGAGATTGTATTAATTCCTTTCCTTTGTTGTGGAGTCAAGTGTTCATTTGGTTCCTACATGTTAATGAATCTTTCTTTCAATGAAATTCTATTGCTGTTTTGAATCCAGTTAATTTTATATTAGCATCGAGAAAGATAAACTCTGCAAGTCTCCGTTGCTTATTTCAGGACAAACATTTTGGACGGGTTTGCATTTTGTAGTTAAAGCAGACTTGAAAAGAACACTTTTTTTAATGCTGTGAAGAGAACGTAATGGAAATTTAAACAGTTAATGGGAAATGCCATTAAAATGAAAAGCAAATCTGTAGAACTTTACAAAATGTCTTGAAGTTAAAGGAGATTCGGTTAAAAGGGTGGCACGATGGGTTTATAGTCCAACAGCAGCTCACCAGTTTGTGTTTGTTCCTGATCCAAGCATTGAGTCAAGTGGAGGTATTTTCTCATAGAGAACACAAGTCACCTCAAGGTGCTCTTGTGTAGTCTCTACCAGCACATATGGGGATTTGCTTTCCATATTGATTATGTTATGTGTTCTGAAGGAAGCTGGGAAAAAGAATTTTAAAAAATGAAGGTTACCAGAAAAAAAACACTTAAAATTCATATCACTGAGAAACGAATAATATCTAGCTCTAGGCAAAGGCTTCCAAATAGAGAAGCAATAAAAGCCACAAGGGACAAGCAGAGAATTTTAAACAATACAAGGATTTGGGTAAAGAAGATAAGGTTGAATATAAATTGAGGATGAGCATTGAGGGGAATAGGAAATAAATTGTGTAAATCTGTTCGTGTCAGTAAGATTACATAATCTGGAGCTCTAAAGGGTCACATTGGTAAATTAATAGCAGAAGATAAAGGCAGGGCGAGTTTTTGAGGTTAGCTCTTCATTACAGTTCATGAAAACTATTCTGAAGTCATCTCTGATCCTATAATCAAGATAACCAGGGCGTCTAATAGAGTACACAAAGATGATATTCATAGAAAAAGTATTAAAAGCATTGACCTTGGCAGCAGGCATCCCAGTATTCTCAAGACAATAGGAGGAGTTTGAGCAGAATAACTCAAAGCTCTTTGAAAAGGAAGAACAGTACATACACAAGGAGTGGAAAATATTCAACATGAAAACAAGTTTACAGGAAGGGTTCAGATGTAACCTTGGGAATTGCAAGTTAATCAGATCGACAACACAAACAGTAGACATCAGCAACATACTCGAGTGTGTTAAAATAGTATAATTCAGAATAGTCTGACAAAAACTAATGATTAATGAAAGCCAGCATAGATTTATGATTTGAGCTCATGTTCTCCACTCAATCACTCAATCTTTTCGAGAATGCCATAGAGTTAACTGTATGGGAGAATCTGGATGTGTATCACTTGATTCAAATTCAACATTGGATTCGGCAGAAAGCCTTAAGAAGGTTTCTAGCAGATCAACAGAGAGGTCCTTTATTGAGCGGATGCACCGCAACAGGCAACATAACCTCAACACATTGTTTTCATTGTATCTTATTGATCACCTAATACCTACCCAGGAACCCTATCAATGTCAGCTGAGTTATTGGAAGCCAGGTTGAATGTTTTGGCTATTAACATGCTTACTCACAAAATAACTTCTAAAGAGCCATGTTGTTTGAAAAGGCATAGGCCTTTTTGCATAGGCCTACAAATACAGACACTACAATTTACAGTAAAATCTTGCTGAGCATTTTCAGATATTGACAACGTGATAAAGCGCTATATCAAATACAAAGATTATTAATATGCACTTGAGGATTTTACAAGTCTAAGTAGGTTTAAAAACAAACAAATCTATTTATGTCTCATGGGATAAGGATCTCAAACTAGTGAAGCTGAATTGCCAATCAGGAATAGGTTGAAGACAGACTGAGGTTATATTGAATTCTCATAAATGAGCCCTTGTGTGTGACATTACAAATATATATTTTATTAATCAAATAAATTATTGCTGGATGTTTGACGACGAAGAATAGAATCAAAGTCAATCCCTGTACGTATCAAATGATTCAAACCTGAATTCATGGTTTGGTTTGGAATAAAATGACAATTAAGAAGTATTGGAACAGAAAATGTACCTTGTCACCTGTGATTTGATAATTAACCGTTGTCTATTTTAGCGCTCCAGTCTCACCAGACAATACAGTGAGTCTTGGCCAAAGGACATTTTGGATGTCCATCAAGCTGAGGAACGGTTGAATTTTGGCAGCTTTGACTTCTGGACCTTGGTTTGATTTTTTTTCTGTATTTTTTATCAGTCATAAAAATCTGATTTAATGTCACTGCTGAGGCTACAGCTATGAATCCTTCACTGCAGCTATTTCTGCTGCAGTGGTTCATGGAACTGAGAGACTTAAATGTATTCTCGGTGGCTATGGGAAATCTTTGCTGCACAACTTGCCAAGGTGCCTACAAGGTGCTTATCACACGCTTAAGATCCTGGACGAACTTTACATTCATTCACTCATTACATTACAATCGTAACTGTTTTCATCGCTGTCAGATTCTGACAAGACCGAAACTGAATGTTTATGGCTTTCAATCAAAACAAGTTAAACATATAATTCTGACTTATCGAGTTACTCCCTTTCTTTCTGACCTAGAAACAATCAAAGTAGTTTATTTGTATTGTAGTGCTCATCCGTCCTCCATGTGAATAGGCAACTGCCTCTCCATACTAAACTATTCATAGAATCATAGAATCGTACAGCACAAAAAGAGGCCATTCGGCCCATCAAGTCTGTGCGGCTCTTTGAATAGAGCAATTAATGTCAGTCCCACTCCCGGCCCTTTCCCCATAACCTGCAAACCCGTCCTCCTCAAATACCCGTCCACCGCGTTTTTAAAAGTAGTTATCGAATCGGCCTCGACCGCCCTTTCAGGCACTGCATTCCAGATTCCAACAACTCGCTGTGTGAAAAATGTCTTCTCCCCTCCCCTCGGCTTCTTTTAGAGACTATTTTGAATCTGTGACCTCGAGTCACCGACACACCCACCAGTGGAAACAGTTTTTCCCTTTCTATAAACTATCAAATCCCCTCATCATTTTGAAGACCTCCATCAGGTCTCCTCGTAACCTTCTCTGCTCCAATGAGAATAATCTCGGCCTCTCTAACCTTCCCTCATCATCAAGGTCCCTCATTCCATCCTCGTAAATCTACTCTGCACCCTTTCCAATGCCTTAACATCCTTCCTATAGTGCGGTGCCCAGAACTGGGCGCAGTATTCTAACTGAAGCCTAACCAGTGTTTTATATCGGTTAATCATAACCTCCTGACTCTTGTACTCTATGCCCCTATTTATAAAGCCTAGAATCCCATTTGCCCTTTTTACAGCTGTATCTCCCTGTCCTGCCCTTCAAGGATTCATTTACCTGCCCCCCAGGTCCTTCTGTTCTTTCACCCCCTTTAAGATTGTATTACCGCCTATATTGCTCCCCTCATTCTTTCTGCCAAAATGCATTACATCACATTTCTCTACATTGAAACTCATCTGCCAAGTGTCGCCCATTTTACCATTCTGTCTATGTCTTCCTGCAGTCGGCTCCCATCCTTCTCACTGTTTACCGCCTCCCTAACTTTGTGTTGTCCGCAAACTTGGAAATGGTACTTGCTATACCCAAGTCCAGATCATTTATGTATAGTAAGAAGAGCAGTGGTCCTAATACCGATCCCTGGGGGACACCACTGTATACTTCATTCCAGTCAGAAAAGCAGCCGTTCAGCACAGCTCTCTGCTTTCTGTCTCCCAGCCCGTTCTGGGTCCGCTGCCACTGTCCCATTTATACCGTGGGCTTCTATCTTTCTTACAAGTCTTTCATGTGGCACTTTGTCAAATGCCCTTTGAAAGTCCATATAAACTACATCAACTGCACTGCCTTTATCCCCTCTCCGTTACCTCATCAAAAAATTCTATTAGATTTGTTAGACAAGATTTGCCTTTAACAAATCGGTGCTGTCTGTCCCTAATTAACCCATATTCTTCTAAGTGAAGATTTATTCTGTCCTGGATTATAGTCTCCAGGAGTTTCCCCACTGCTGATGTTAGCCTGTAGTTCCCAGGTTTGTCCTTCTGTCCCTTTTTGTACAGAGGAGTCACATTGGCCACTCTTCAGTCCTCTGGCACCACTCCTGTGTCATTTGCCCCAGCCCTGTTTAGGGTCAACCCATCCATATGATACAGGTCACACCTGCCCCAGAACTGGTCCCAATGATCCAGAAACCTGAAACTCTCTTTTCTCAACCATTTCTCCAGCCAAGCATTCATATGCTTGATCCTCCATTCTGGTACTTATTTGCCCGAGGCACAGGGAGCAATCCAGAGATCGCCACCTTGGATGTTCGATTCTTTAGTATGTTCCCCACATTTTGATATTGACCCTGTAGAGTCTCAGCCCTTTTTTTACCAATATCATGCATGCCCACTTGGATTACCACTTCTGGATGTTCACTTTCCCCTTGAAGAATTTTATCCTCCCTTTCTGCGATGTCCAAGACTGTTGCACCAGGGAGGCAACATGCCACCTTGACTCCCATCTTCTGTTACAGAAACGTCGGTCCTATACCTCTCATTGCTGTATCCCCTGGAAGAAAATGCAAATTTAACAGAATTTTCACTGTCATGTTCATGGGCTCAAAGGGACTTTTCATTTACTCTGAAAGTGCTTCAGCAGCAATGAAGGACAATAGGAAATGATCCTTGAGTGTTTAACATTGATCAGTTAGAGAAGTCTTTCACTAAATATTTAGTCATAGCCTGAAATCATAAACCGGTAAATGCTTTCTTGAAACAAAAGTATTTTCTTTGAGACCTCAGTGAATGATTTATGCACTCTATCATATTTTTCAAACACTTTTCTGACCTTCCAAGACTCATGGTTGCATGAATTTTCAGCAAAGCCCTTGGTATCTGGAAAGTCCATTAATGTCGCTTAAAAACTGGAGCAGAAGTTTTGAGACAATTCACTGGTGTATTTTGATCTGGTTTTAATGAAGCACATTCATGAAAGAAAATCAGAAATAGACACAAAACCAACTTTAATTTTCTCAAACAATTAAAGAGAAAATTGATTCTTTCATTTGTGTGGAGAGACTTTGAAATCTGATAAAATTACACAAGACAACTTAATACATCGAGTCCTTCATCAGAACTGACTTCTCTCTTTTTCTTCAGGATAACATTTTCTGAGTTTATTATTAGATTTTCAGCATCTGCATTTTTATCTTACTTCGAACTGTACCAAATGTCAGTTGAATTGAATTATGTCTGATAGAGTTTAATGCAGTAATATCAATATTGACCTGACTGTGTGTGAAATTGAGGACCGTTGGCAGCAAGCTACATAATGTAAAACCTTCATTAAAGTCTTGCTTTAAGTGCCCTTAACATTCTAAGGGTCCTTAGGTTGCTCTTAAAAGAAGCACAAACCAGGTTATTTATAGGACAACTCTTTAAAACTAAAAGTTTCAATCTCCTGGGAATGCAGTAACGGATCCAAGATCTTATTGAAAACGACAGTTTCCTACGTTTGTAAGTGGATAAAAGAATACAATGCACAACATGTAAGGAATCCTGGCACCTTCCCTCCAAGTAATGAAGAGCGAGTGAATAGACTGAATAAAGAGTTGCCTTGCGATTGACTTACTGTGACGAGAGACATTCTGGCTGGCACTTCTCCACAGTGACTCCGTAGGATTGAGATGTGTGTAGAGAATCTCAGGTGCCAGTTAGCATTACACCCCTACACTGTACAGCCTTCAATTTCCTGCTTTATTTAACCCGGTTGTTAGTCGATTGGCAGATCGCTTTCCGGGGGTAATAATCCCTCCAAAATAAAATAATAATTTGAAACGCATTTATATTTGGCCACTCAATCCACGACTGTTTGTGGGACTCCGCTGTGTGCAATTGGCTGCCGTGTTTCGCCCAGAAAATACACAGTCACTGCACTTTACAGTATTTTCTGTGAAGGCTTTGAGACGTCTTGAAGACGTGTTAAGGTGTTTGTAACAAGTGCAAGGATTATTATTATTTATAATCACGGTAACGTTTTCCTGCTTTACTTGAATAGAACTGTCAGACATAAGAAATTTGCCCACATTTTGGTCTCGGCACATTTCCAACTCAGGCCCCATTTTCCCATCTCAAGGAGTATTTATCCCATTCTCCCTGTGCAATTTGGGGAAAAAAAAGGTTGAGTGAGAAGTTTATGGGTCTTTTAATTTTAAAGCGCTCAGGGACCCTACCCCGTGTCAGGGCATTATATAAAGGCAAGTTATTGTGTGTGTGTCTGTGTGCATGTGGATGGGTGTTGGTGGGGAGGGGGGGGTTAAGAATGCAATCAATACAGCTTCTCAAAAACACCTGAGTAAATAGCTTGACTGTGTTGCCCAGCGTGTGAAAGAGGTGAGATGTGACGGATCGTCTAATTAGCATCAATGATCACGTCTCGTCGTGAAACCATTTCAGCGCTACTTATAGTGCGAGGGGCCACGCCTCGGCTCGGCACGGCTGTTCAGCAGAGGTGTTATCTGTTTATAAGTGTGAAATGACACATCCTCACCCATTGATGGAGAAAAAGCCGTGTGCGCATTATGAACATTCCATTGCCAGGTTTAAGGTAAAGGGCATTTTGCTTCCGAACCAACTCCCATTCATTAAAAAAAAATCCCACCTTTCAACCGGAAAGCGTACAATTGTCAGTGAGGTCAATTTGTCAGCGTTTCGCCCACAAAATACGCAGTCAATTCACTTTACAGTATATCCTGTGAAGCGCTTTGAGACGTCGCGAAGACGTGATCGGGCGCTGTGACAAATCCCAGGATTGTTATTATTTATTATAGTATTTATTGTTATTTGTTATTATTATTGGTTGTTTGGGTATATGAACTGAATGCCAAGTCCCCTTTTTGCTGCGCACATTATCCTCTGCAATTAATGAATGACTCGATGGCTTTACAGGAGGAGCACCTGAAGTGGGGGAAGGAATGAGGAAGAGGAGGAGGAGGTGAGTTGGGGAGAGACACAGAGAGAGAGAGGGAGAGAGGGCTGAGCCGAGGAGCCACCGCCCGCCCGCAAGTGGCTGATTAACCGCAGCGGAGCCGCAGTCTGTGCGGGAGAGGGAGAGGGAGACACAGACAGACAGACAGACCGGGGGAGGGGGTGAGGGGGGGAGGGGGGGAGGGTGATGGGGGGGGAGGGGGGGAGGGGGGGGACGGGCACAGCTACAGCGCTCTGTCCCTGAAAAAGCGCAGGAAACGCCCGGACAGACGGTGGAGGGTGAGGCTGGTGATGCTGCAGTGCTGTAAGTCTTTTCTCTGCGGACAAATATAATATAATATAATATAATATGATATGAGATGAGATGATATGGTATAATATATAATTTTGCTGTAGGGCCCCGTAACCCGCCCTGTGGGGTATTATTAACCCTCCGCTGGACGCAGTTTGTCTGCATCTTCATTTCAACCACAAACACAGGAGGGAGTGTAACAAATACAACACACGTCCCCCATCCCCGGACCCCCCCTGTACCCCATCCCCGGACCCCTGGACCCCCCCTGTACCCCATCCCCGGACCCCTGGACCCCCCCTGTACCCCATCCCTGGACCCCTGGACCCCATCCCTGGACCCCTGGACCCCATCCCTGGACCCCTCCTGTACCCCATCCCTGGACCCCTGGACCCCCCCTGTACCCCATCCCTGGACCCCTGGACCCCATCCCTGGACCCCCCTGGACCCCATCCCTGGACCCCCCTGTACCCCATCCCTGGACCCCATCCCTGGACCCCATCCCTGGACCCCTGGACCCCATCCCTGGACCCCTGGACCCCATCCCTGGACCCCCCCTGTACCCCATCCCTGGACCCCTGGACCCCATCCCTGGACCCCATCCCTGGACCCCTCCTGTACCCCATCCCTGGACCCCCCCCTGTACCCCATCCCTGGACCCCCCCTGTACCCCATCCCTGGACCCCTGGACCCCATCCCTGGACCCCTGGACCCCTCCTGTACCCCATCCTGGACCCCCCTGTACCCCATCCCTGGACCCCTGGACCCCCCTGTACCCCATCCGTGGACCCCTGTACCCCTGGACCCCTGTACCCCTGTACCGCTGTACCCCTCCCTGTACCCCTGTACCCTGCCTGTATCCCTGTACCCCTGTACCCTGTACCCCTGTCACCCTGTACCCCTGTACCCCTGTACCCTGTACCCCTGTACCCCTGTACCCCTGTACCCTGTACCCTGTATCCCTGTACCCTGTACCCCTGTACCCTGTACCCCTGTACCCCTGTACCCCTGTACCCCTGTACCCCTGTACCCCTGTACCCTGTATCCCTGTACCCCCGATCCCTGTACCCCTGTACCCCTGTACCCCTGTACCCCTGTACCCTGTACCCCTGTACCCCTGTATCCCTGTACCCCCGATCCCTGTACCCCCGATCCCTGTACCCCTGTACCCTGTACCCCTGTCCCCCTGTACCCCTGTACCCTGTCCCCCTGTACCCCTGTACCCTGTACCCCTGTACCCCTGTACCCTGTACCCCTGTACCCCTGTACCCTGTATCCCTGGCCAGGGTTTCATGCTCAATACGTAGCATTTTTCTACTGGGTGTTTGGCTGCTCTGGGAACTGCAGGTTTCACTTCCCTGCAATAAAGCCAAGTCCTGAGTGGGTGGAGGGGGTTAAACCCCAGAGAGAGAAATAGGTATAGAGAGAGAGGGAGAGACGGTGGGGGTGGGTGTTAGGTCCCGGTTTCTACACTATTTTGTTGTTCTCACGAGATTTTTATTTTTATTCACCCTTTGTTTAAAAAAAAAGTGGGTTTTTTTTGTGGCCACTCAAACCCGCAACTGTTTGTGAGACGCTGCTGTGGGCAATTTGCTGCCGTTTCTCGCCCACTAAATATTGCAGCCCATTCACTCTACAGTATATTCTGTGAAACGCTTTTCAGACATTGCGGAGACCTGATAAGGCGCTATATCAAAAAGCAATTATTATTAATATTATTCGGCAATAGTAAAAAAGAGAGAAAATGATTTGATGAGATTTTGTAAGGCGAGTTTACCCCCCCCCCCCCCCCCCCCGTGTCCTGGCCAACAAACCCACCAACAAAATTGGTTATTCACTTCATGACTGTTTGTGGGACTTTGCTGTGTGCAAATTGGCTGCCTTGTTTTCTTATGAAAGTATAATTTATAAAGTCAACACATTTTACAACTACATCCTGTGAAGTGCTTTGACATGTCCTCCTGACATGAAAGGAGCTGTATCAAATGCAAGGATTATTAGTCTTGCAAAACTGCATTTAAAATAATAATAATAATAGTTCTTGCATTATCATGTAGCGCTCTGTCGTGTCGTCGAGACGTCTCAAAGCGCTTCACAGAAATGGTGAAACTCACAAGACACTGATTTTATTCTCAATAAACTTTCTAACCTTTTGAGATGTAGCAGCCAACAACTATTTCTATTCTCCCTTCTCCTCCCCACAATACACAGCACTTGCATTTGATATTGTGCCTCAACAACAATTTAGATTTACACAGTGCCGCTCACCTCAGGGAGCATCACACAACTCACACATCCACAAGATTGGCTTGGATGAAGAAGGCCCATTGGCCCTTCTGACTCCTTCATCCAAAACACTCTCCCTGCCATCTTCCTAACACAACAACAAGCAAGGATTCATATTGAATCCCGTGTCCTGGCTCCAGCCACCCTTCCTGGCCGCATGTTCCAGCTGTAAATTACCCACTGGGCAACTCCAACCAAACCCATGTCCTCTTGTTCATCTGTCTTGGTACATTCCCAAATATTGTTCTGGGTTTTACTGTTTCCCGTGACCTCTGGAAAGGCCCCTCTGAGATGTGTTATCTCGAGCTAGAGCCTGGGGAGGAGGGTAGAGGAAAATTGGCCAAATCACAATCAAAGCTTCAGGTGAGTTTTGAAGGTGGAGAGGAAGAGGGCAAGGCTCCAGAGAGTTGGCATTGGTTAGTGGTGGGAAGTGCTTTGAGGATATGAGTGTCATCCGGATATATTGCATACTCACTTAATCAAATAAGAATCAGAACCAAACATTTATTTTAACTGAGAACCATATTAAATTGTGGACAAGTTCCAGCAATGACACACTGACACTGGTTTGTTCCCCACCGTGCCATCTGTTCTCAAATATGACATCTCCTCCAAATACCAAAAATATTTTATGGAGATAATCTAGATTTGGCTGCTGACCAAAAAAATGTTGCATTAAAATCTAGATCTGTCTCTTACTGGAGTTTACTTGCTTGCTGCATGGATTTCTCATTGGAAAATAATAATAATAATCCTTGCATTTGATATAGCATCTTAATACGTAGTCAAGACATCTCAAAGTGCTTCACAGGATAAGGATATAAAGTGGATTGACTATTTTGTAGGCAAAATGCGGCAACCAATTGGGCACAGCAGTGTCCCACAAACAGCCTGACCAATTTTATGCGGGGGATTGTTGACCAGGACATCAGGATAAACTTGCTTCTCTTTTCGAGCAGTGCCAGGGGATCTTTAACGTCCACATGTACAGGCAGATGGGACCTCAGTTTAGCATCTCATCTGAAGGACTGAAAAATGAGAAATTTCACTTCAATTGGAGGAACATTTACAGTTGCATTCTGTGCTTCATTTATTCATTTCCAGCTGTTTTAGATGTCCAGCACTGATGATGAAGAGACTTTGCCCACATTACTGTGTTTCCAATGGGGGAAAAAACTTTCTAAGTGAACTTTTTAAGTGAGGGGACATAGGAAAGGAAAAATGTGTGTTCTCTCTATGCTGTTACTATACTGTATAAAAAAATAGTGTTGTATCTATTAGAAAAAAACGAAACTTTTAATTGGATCCAGGATTCAATATTTTTAAATGCTGAGTTAGAAGTTCAATACAAGGAGGTGATTAACATTTATTAAGTGAAGTCCAGGTTTCAGATGCTGATCCTTGAAAAGTGCTGAAAAAGAAGGTTCTTATTGGAAAAAAGATTAAGGTTAAAACATGTTCATGTTTTTTGATGAAGAGGTTCGATAATACCATGTTGGGGGGAGCTTATTGTGCAAGATCAGAACAGATGAAACAAGGGCATGATTACAAGGTAAAGAGGCCACAAAATAAACTTGTGGATTAGACTGCCACCTCGTGAAATGGGATGATGGTTCTGTATCAATTCAAAAGTGAATTGATTCAGTATCTAATCCATTAGATAGTAAATACTGTAGTAAGAGTAGCTTCAAAGTGGAAAAATGGTCTGACTGGCAAGTGAATTCAGCCCTAAACGGTGCAGCGTGCTTCAGAGGCTGAACCGCCTTCATCTCTTTCATACGTGTTAGTTTTATTCAGTCATGCAGATTGCTGCTTCCTACCTCCCAAAATCAAAAACTGAGACAGTTGCCTTTTAACATGGAGTATGCAATAATAATAATAATCATAATAATCAATGCATTTGATATAGTGCTTTATCACATTTTTAGATGTCTCAAATCGCTTCACAGAATATACTGTAAAGTGAAATGACTGTATTTTTGTGGGCAAAATGATGCCAAGGTTTAGATAAAACAATTAAGTCTGGATGATGTTTACAGATTTTAATTCAGTGTAATTTCTCTGTGGATTTTGTGGATGGGGCTGTCCTGGCAGGTTTAATGGGAAGTTGCGGAATGAGTAAGGCAATAATGTGTGGAGACGTAGAATCCATCCCAAGAAAAAAGAAGCTCTATTTTATTACGTTTGCAAATGCAGAAAAAGAAGTTCAATGCTGGTGACAACTCTCATTTACACAAGAGAATAATGCTAACTGTTTGATTTAAACACACCTAAGACATGCACAAAGACTTCTATTTCACCTATTTGTTGAATTTACTCACTAATTAACTTAGCTTTGTAAATAAGACTTTTAAAAACAATCAGAGCGCTGGATGTTTCGATGATATGGAGTTTCTTCTTCTTCAGAAACACAAGTTCAGATATTAACACTGCAAGTCTAGTAAATGTCATTATTCACTTCAAGCTGTTTTGTTCTAAAACATCTGCGTCTTTTGATTCCTTTAAAGCCTGAAAGGTAATTTAATGAGGTTAAAATGAAGTGTCATTAATCTGCTTAATTTAGAATCTAAACGAAAAACAATTTGCTATGATAGGCGTGTGGAACACAAAATTGTTGTCTCATTAACAAACTATTTGTGCTCATTTATTCAGTTTAGATCATCAGCAGCAACAGTCTGACCTTCAGCCTCCACCCCCCATCTCTCTCTCGGGTCTCCCCCCAGATCCCCTCCCTCACCTCTTTCAAGTCCCATTTCAAGTTCTGTTTGATCGTGCCTTTGGTCATCCTCCCTTGCCCTCTACCTCTCTTGACTCCAACCCCCAGCTCAAGTACAAGCCCTCATTGTCCAGTGCCTTGGGACGTCCCCCTGAGATGAAAGGTCTTCTACAAATGCAACTTGTTGGTGTTAGTTGCCAGTAATGGAACTGGAGATAAATGCAATGCCTTGTTTGTAACTAGTTTTCCTCTTGAAAATGTTTTTTCTTTTGTCATTTTTCTTCCCTCCCTCCCTTTTCCAGGTTGCGGCAAATTTACAGATTTTTGGAACAGTCACGAAAACAAATTGTTTAAATAATCAACATTGGAAAAACATGGGCAAAATGTCAATCAGCCACAGCGGGGGGGAAGTTAGAAGCTGCAAGTTTCTTCTACACAGTCTATTTATTTGTTTGCTTTTCTTTTGATTGTTGGCTTTGTTTACAAACCAAGCGAATTGTTATTTGGAAGCTAAAGTTAACAAATCTGGTCCTGTTTGTTACCTTGTTGTTCATAAATCATGGCATTTCGGTTTCTTTGATGTGTTTCAATTCTGGTGCTTATCCGTCTCCTTCTGTCGTCGGTGTCACATCAAAAATACACCCTACAATGTTACATCTCCTGTTGCTACAGTAATGTTCATACAGCTGTCTTGATATCAGTCAAAAATATGTTGATTGTTTTGTGTCTTGACATTTTCTGCTTTCTTGTCTTCTACTCCCATACCAAATAAGCTAAGCTTTTACAGCTCCTATCATTGTTTTGGGGAGAATGTGTAGATTGATCACTGTTGTGGATGTGGACGTGGGTATGAACTAGAAAGCACGATGACTTGAGGCTAGATGTAGTTGACGGTATTTGGTAAGTCAGCATTTAATCTTCAGTTTTGCTGAGTAGCTTTGTTCCAATTTTAATCCATCAAGTTGTGTTTTGGAATAAAATGCTGCCTGTAAGAGTGGATTTGGACATCTGAGCCCAGTAACTCCTGGATTTAGTTCATTTGTGTTTTTTGGAACATATTATTCATAATCCTAGTTTTTTTTGGGGGGGAGTGGGGATAAACTGGAAATAGTGTCATAACCCAATAATAATAATAATAATCCTTGCATTTGATATAGCGCTTTTCACGTCGGGAGGACGTCCCAAAGCGCTTCACAGAACACACTGTAAAGTGAAGTGACTGTATATTTGTGGGCGAACGCGGCAGCCAATTGCGCACAGCAATGTCCCACAAACAGTCGTAGATTGAAAATGACCAATTTATTATTGTTTTTGGTATTGGAGGGAGTATTATTAGGCTCTGTGTGGAGTAAGGAAACTTGCCCAAGGTTTCGCCCTCTGCCTGGAATTGAACTCAGGTCTCTCACTTGCAAAGCGAGTGCTCTAACCACTGAGCTACAGGACTCCTAAGCATAGCTATAAGCAGAGCCTTCTACCTTTACTTTTTTGAAGCCAGTTTCTGTACGTCACTAGTTGAGAGAACAGAGTTTTGCCAATTTTGACTGTCCTGGAGAAGGCTGGATGACAAGGTAAATTACCATCAAAATCTGCATAGTCTAAAATACACCTTTCTAGACAAATGCATTTTCTGAAAATCTTCATGAAGATCAAGGTTTCAGTGATTCCTGGAACAAAACATTTGTTAAATTTTGAATAGATTAAATGCCAGTTGACTGGATTTTGGGTTAAATTGCTTTGTGAGCCAATGCAGAGCCATTAATTCAACTTTGAAAAATATGGTCAAATTGTCAATCAGACACGGGTGTGGGGGGGAAGTTGATAAATTAATTTCTCAACAAAATAGGTGTTAACTGAGATTCCCACAATTCAATCTGAGTCACTTGCCTGATTGATCCCGAACAAATTTGATCACTGAAAACATAATTGAGCTATTCCCTGAATGCATTCTGTGCTGAATAGGTTAATTGCTATTGGAAGGGACTTTGCTAAATAAATAAATATCGCTTGGCGAGTCACGTTTCTCACTCTCTGAGCTCCCGCTTCAGTGAATGAATTAGATTGCACAAAGAGATGGGCACTAAATAAGTTACTGTTTGGCCAATAATTCATAATTACCCAAATTGAATTTTGGAATAAGTTTGTTCACCAGCCAGAGCACCTTAAACCAAATGGCCTAGGAGTGGATTACCATGGTGTACAGATACCACGGAAAAACAATTTGCTTGAGAAAGTTGAGAAATCAAAATATTTTTCAGATATTTCTCATTCGCTCCTCAAAATTAAAAACCGATTGCAAACTGTATTGTGATGATTCATTAACTCCACCATTAATCAGACAGAAACAATTGCCATAATCCTTTGATCGGATCCTTATAAAGTGATACTAACAATATCAAGGATTTGCTACCCCATCTGGATGCTGTTGTGACCCTTTCATTCATAGCGATTGAGGGAATCTGTAAATTCAGGAGAGAAAAACAACAAATTACATTTCACATCAGGAGGAGGTCCCAAGAATGTAGAAAACCTACAAAAGGAACCTGTGTGTTGTATGGAATGGGAAATAACTGACAAGGAGTTTGAGGCAGATCACTGGTTTCATTTGATAACGTTGTAAGGGTATCAACTCATCCTTAAATTGTGTCTGTATTGTATAGCCTCATTGGCGTTCACGCGTTCCTGTTGAAAATATGTTTTCATTCCCTTAAGTACCGTTAATGCTGATTTCACAAATTTTACTTCTGTTTGTTTTTTTATCGATTATGTATCGACGTATGTTATAACTGGAATTTTGGTGTTTCATATTTTGCAGATTTTATTTCAATTGGCAGTATATTGGGAACTGGAATACTGGGTAAGTCAACTTAGCTCAAGGTAGAGTTTGCATATATTGCATTGGCTTTCTAAAGCAGTAAGATTGAAGAGCAAGTCTGAGTGTTAACAAAACAGTTGAGAAATCAAACTGGAAATAATAACAATAGTAACTGAAAATAATAATCATAATAATAATAATAGCAACTGGAAATAATAATAATGGTAACTAGAAATCCAGTCTGTCAGCAAAAAACCTGCTGAGATTGCTTGTCAATCCACACACGTTCGTGAAATGCAATGGTTTGTTTCCTACATATTGAACGAGAGTCGCAGAGATTTTTTTTTAGATTTTATCAAACTGTCATTTGTGGCAGTAACCTTGGGACAATTTTGAAAGATCATTTTCAAAGTTGTTTGTGTACAGTTTGTAACACGTTGCGATGCATTTGCCATGATTGTGAAAGATTTTAAAACTGTCGTTTACTTCAGTTGAAAGTATTATTTTTAGCAGTTACTGGGGGCCAAGAGAATGTTGGGCAATGCCTTGCCTGCCGCATTGTCATTGTCAACTGTGGGAATGAGGCCAACAGACCAAGTAGCTCCTCGGGCCACTGTGTACACTTTGGCTGAGAAACATTCAGCTAGCCAGTGTTTCTGATGTCAAATAGCATTTTAATAGCTCTTTTAAAAATCATTTAGTGTAACTTTACAGTGAATTGCTTTGATAAAATGGTAGTATACAGCTGTGAATAGACTGCAGTCGCTAACTAATTAATAGTCTGTTTTCCAAGATTAGCTCACGCACACACACGCACACCTCACACTCTCCCTCCCAAGATAACACCTTCCTGCAGCTTGGGCCTTGGTTCGATAATTTGGCACCCTCCCAAGTGAGCTACATTCCTGAACTAGACTAATTGATTACCTATTAAGTAATTACTTTGTGAGGAAGTGGAATGAGTACATTTTGAACCATATTCAAATGAAAAATCTATGGATATTTAATAATTGATTGCGTGAAATTGTTAAGTGAAGAGCAACCAGTTGAGTTTGATGAATAATTAAATCACGTGCGGAATGTACAAATTCTCAATTGGCTTGAGTAAATAACATAATTTCCTCACTAAAAATAAGATGCGATTTACTGAAAAATAAACATCTGTTTTGAATTAATACATTGAATAAAGGATAAATTGTTGATAATGGAACAATCTCCAACACAAGTGTTTAATGACTTGTTGATGACCTCTTTCAAACAACCTGAAATTGTACTGAAAAATTTAAGAATAGATGCAGATAAAAATCAGCAAATTGTCCATTGAACAGTAAAATTTCTGTGGTGCTCAGGTCAGGGGAAAGGATTGTTGTCTATGTAGGGAAGCTTTATAAAGATGGATTAATATTCTGAAGTGTGTGCTTTATTAGCTTGGGATTTTGTATGTGTATAAGATTTATTATTAAGATCTCTCCCCTTCCCCCCCCCCCCGCCCCACCACCGCACCAAAAAATAAATGGGTGGCATTAGGTCAATGGGGAGGGAGCAACGTGGCAGGCAAAATGCCTTTTTAAAACATTTTTGAAGCAAAATGTGATTTGTCATTCAACTTAATTCAAGGGGCAAATTTATCCAAAAGTGTTTGTTTCAAGTGACAATGCTCAGTTAATAAGGACCTGTTCGTGATGGAAACTATCTGACAACAACAAAATTACATTCGTAAAGCATCTTTCACATTGGAAGGACGTCCAAAGGCGCTGAACAGTCAGGGATCAGGACCCGAGCATGGGGGGGTGGGGGGGGCAGGGTTGGGATGAGGGAGGGCAGAGGGGGTAGGAGGATGGCTGAAGGCACGGTCAAAAAGGAGGGTCTTGAGTTTCACCTTGCAGGAGGCAAGAGAGGAAGCGAGCGATGGGGTAATGGGATGGAGTTCCAGATGGTGGGGGCAGAGAGGCTGAAAGCCCGGCCACCGATGGTAGGGCTGGTTGGGCGAGAGACATGGAGCAGGCCAGAGCCCGCTGCATGGCGGGAGCGGGCAGGTTGATAGGGTGTCAGCAGGTCAACGATGTAGGAGGGGGGGGGGGGGGGGGCAAAGCCATGGAGGGCCTTGAAGGTAAGGACGAAGATACGAAAATCCAAAGTGCATGAAAGAAGCGAGAACCGTTAAGTTTTGTGAACTGTTTTTGTTTGTTTAATTGAGAATGTTGTGTTGGTCATTGCAGGGTTGCCTGTCACAATCGCTCACGCTGGATTGCAACCATTTTTGGTTTCATTCGTGATTGGGTTCTTCATGCAGGTAGGAATCCAGAGAGGAGCAGCCATAAATAATTGGTATGACATGGAAATCCATTCATTTTTCGTGATCTCAAGCTGCATATCATTGCATGAAAGAAAAATATGCTGTTTCATATCAAGATTTTGATTTCAAATGAAATCCTGGAGATTGTTCCTGTGAACAATTTCGAGGGTTTCTTTTTCTTTCAAAGGATGAAAAGCTTTAAAGTCAAAATGGTTCCTTTTTGTAGGACAGAACAAAATAAGTGTGACACAAATGAATGTTAGCATACAAAAATGATTTTGATTAAACTGGTTTGATTCCATGTGGACTTGGCAAACGTTTGTTTGAACTGAATACTTATTGGGCAATAAAATAAGCTTAAAATTAACGCACTTTATGTAATAGTGATAAAGAAGCAAATTTTCTGAGAGACTGAAAATATTTTTTTTGATGGCTTGTGGTTTACTTTGAAACCAACATGAGTGGAAGGAAATGAAACCAGTGCTTTGACATTGGACTTTGAAGAGACCATTTCTGAGCAGTAGCTGAAACTATTCACATCACATTCATTAATAGAGCAATGGTGCAAATATGTATCCCACTGAAACAACCTTCGTAAATTACTTCATGATTGCATGACTCACTTTTTTGTGCAGAGAAACCAATGAATAAACTGGGGTCAGTTACAGAGGGTAACGCAAATAATTTATCCCTAAATTAATTGGTTATGAAGAGATGCTTAAGGCAATGCAAATCAAAGCCCAATGGAAGACGCGTTATTTATTTTGTTTTAAATAAATCAATGGGTGGATGTGAGAGAGTTATTTTTGTGAGCTGAACACAGGGAGCACCACCTGATCTAGGCTAATGTGAGCAGTTATTAATAATAGACCATCTCCCACTGTCGTGAATATGAAAACAATGAAGAAGAACAGATTATTTGTGCTTCAGTATTTAAAATAGTTCTTAAAAGAGACAGAGGAGAGGTGAGGAGAATGTTTTTCACGCAGCGAGTTGTTGGGATCTGGAATGCATTGCCTGAAAGGCTGGTGGGAGCCGATTCCATAACAAATTTTAAGAAACAAGTAGATAATTATTTGGGGAGGACAAGTTTGCAAGGCTATGATGAGAGCGCGGGGGAGTGGGGTTGATCAGGGCTATGGGGGGAGAGCGAGGCAGTGGGGTTGATCAGGGCTATGGGGGAGTGGGGCTGATCAGGGCTATGGGGTAGTGGGGTTGATCAGGGCTATGGGGGAGTGGGGTTGATCAGGGCTATGGGGGAGTGGGGTTGATCAGGGCTATGGGGGAGTGGGGTTGATCAGGGCTATGGGGGAGTGGGGTTGATCAGGGCTATGGGGGAGTGGGGTTGATCAGGGCTATGGGGAGTGGGGTTGATCAGGGCTATGGGGGAGTGGGGTTGATCAGGGCTATGGGGAGTGGGTGGGGAGTGGGGTGCTGATCAGGGCTATGGGGGAGTGGGGTTGATCAGGGCTATGGGGGAGTGGGGCTGATCAGGGCTATGGGGGAGTGGGGTTGATCAGGGCTATGGGGAGGGAGAGGGGGAGTGGGGTTGATCAGGGCTATGGGGGAGTGGGGTTGATCAGGGCTATGGGGAGAGAGTGGGGGAGTGGGGCTGATCAGGGCTATGGGGGAGTGGGGTTGATCAGGGCTATGGGGGAGTGGGGTTGATCAGGGCTATGGGGGAGTGGGGTTGATCAGGGCTATGGGGGAGTGGGGTTGATTTGGAAGCTCTTTTCAAAGAGCAGCACAGACACAATGGGCTGAACGGCCTCCTCCTGTGTTTTATGATTCTATGAATAGTATTGGGCAATATAGGCTTATCAGAAGATGGAACTACTCAGCACAAGATCTCAGCTTGATCCCAAACCAACAGAGTGAGCTGGAGTATAATGAATGTTCTTATCATTCCTATATTCTTAAATATTATATTCTTGAAGTGCCTTACTCCGGCTAATTTTAGATTTTGTTGCCTTTATATTTGGAGCAAAGTGCAAGCTTTCCAATTTCACACCCTGTTGATTATCCATGTTTCCAGAATTCTTGTTTTTTCTCTCTCTGTCACCTTTGTACTGTTCTTACATTTACGCTGAAGCTTCGGGGCTGAATGGAGTACCTGTGGAAACACAAACGATCACAAGATCCCTTGTTAATTCCTACAACACATTAAATATTCACAGCTCAGTATTGAACTGTTTTTGGTCTGCTCACCAATATTCCCTTGAACGTTCTTTGACTATATGAGGAACTTTAGTGCAGTTAAAGAGGTGGGTGTGCAAACCTTTTAGTAACTTTAAAGAAATCTTAAATGCTCATTGTAAGCTCGGTTCAATCCCTGGTATGAAGATTGGAAAGCATAAATTGGATTTCTGTTGCAGATTTGGTCATGTTTGGAGTTAATATGGCTTTAATTTTATCAGTACACACTAGGTGTGGAAGGTACTTGAATTATATATTTTACCATGGATTTTGTAAGAGATATACAGTATTGAATTTATAATCCTCTTCAACAATTTTGGGGGGATTTAATTGAGTTGGGCAAAACTCAGCAGAATTTAAAGCTTCAACAATAATCGATCTGTTCAACAATGATGATAACCACAGAAGATCGATTAGTGCCATTCGAATTCCTTTTGATACTTTTGCTCTCAATGCAATCTATTATATTGACCTCAGTACAAGTTTCTGAATTGAATCCCAATTTGTACTTATTACCACTCGATACCATTGGTGTATCAATTCAGTGGGGTTAGCAGTGAATTAACCTCTTACCATCTTCGATTTTTTTGGAATATTTTTGTATTACAGTGCGATTTTTTTTTAAAATTGAGATATTCTTACATTCTGAAGATTACAGCAAGTTCCTATGGGATTCAAATACTTGGCGAGATAACGGCACTGTCAAAACATTGATGTACGTGGATATGAAGACATTTTAAACAAAATTGGCGGCTGGCTTTGGCATCTTTTGTTTTGAGGAAGTCTTGTGTCCTTTTCATGTCAAAAAATATTAGTGCTAACCTCTGCAGCCTGTGTCCTCTCCCGCACCGGGCTCTGTGATCCTATCACCCCCATTCTCACCCGACTCCACTGGCTTCCCCTCACACAGGGGATACGGTTCAAGATCCTGGTCCTCACCTTCAAAGCTCTCCATGGTCCTGCTCCCCCCTACCTCTCCGACCTCCTAACCCCCAGCATCCTGCTCGCTCCCTCCGCTCAGTGGGCTCCGGCCTGCTTCACGTCCCCCGCCTTGCTCGCCCCACCGGGTGGGGCTTCAGCCACTCTGCCCCCACCCTCTGGAACTCCATCCTGCAGTCCCTCTGCCTCGGCCCCTCCTTTGCCTCCTTCAGGACCCATCTGAAGACCCTCCTCTTCAATCATTCTTTTGATCACCCCTGCCCTCCACCCTCCCTGATCCCGATGCCCAGCTCGGGTCTGAAAATAGGTCTGTCCAGCGGCTTGGAACATCTTTAGAAATGTAATTTTGTTGTTGTTCTGCCCACCCATTCCCGCACAAGTGCAGGTTGGAACCATGGCCTTATTGTGTCAATGCCTGTAAACATTAGGCCTATAATGATCTGAACAACTTTTTAGTCGAATTACTACTTCAGGTTAATGAGACGAGGTTATGCACAATTGTTGTTTTTAGTTTATTTTTTCATTCTAAATGCAGTGATTGTGTAGATTTTATAAGGTAATAATCCTTACGTTTGATACAGCGCCTTATCACATCTTCAAGACGTCTCAAAGAGCTTCACAGGATACACTGTAAAGTTAATTGACTGCGTATCTTGTGGGTGAAATTTTTAATACAATTGCAAGCAACCTTAGAACAAGAACATTAGAAAATGAAGACTATGTTTTACTTGATAAGTGAACTATTTTCATTGTTCTGAATCTAATCCTAAAATTCTAATATTTCCATTAGAAGCATAAGAATTCAACAGTACAACAATAAAGAAGTTTTGGATTATTCTTCTGTTACTTTGTGGGGGGGAATTTACATTGGGTAATGAAATGTATATTTTTATGTTAATGTATTTTTCAGGTGCTTCTGATTTATTTGTTTGTGGATTTACTGCAACGATGTCGTGTGGCTCAAGCTGATTCTGTGAAGGTAGGTTTTACTTTATACCGTAATATTGCAAGGTTTAGTTTACTAAATACTGAGATATTGGCTAGATGCATGCATAGGTTTTAAGCATAATTATAGAGATTAAAAACGAGAACACTACCTACCCGACTAAGATTTCAGCCTAATTTTTTAAATTGTATTTGTTCCGTCAATCCTTTTATTTCAGCTTGTTGATTTCCATGCGGGATTCTACAGGGCTGCTCACTGAAGGCGGAACCTAATGTCCCTTGAATTTGTCAGGCAGCAGGCTCCTAAATTGATAGCATGCTTCTAACTAATGCTGCATGCTTCATTCTTTAAGTGTTCATTTCCATAATATACTTTCTATTCTTTTGGTGTAACTCTGATGGCGACTAATTTTTCAGCTACTATATTAAGTTAGTGCAGCGCCATTGACTGCTGTTTTAGTAAATGGCTGTACAAATGCATTTGGACAATGACAGCAGTATTCAGGGCTGAGCACTACAGCAAGCTCATCATTCACAGTTCAGAGTGATACAGATAGAGGGGAGATGGGCTATTACTATAGCAATAGTTGCTGACTGACATTATCCGCTGGACAAAATTGCAATTAAAGCAGAATAAGTTGAGGACTCGTACGCATCACCTGAATTTTACAATTAAGATTATTTTTTGAATGCCTTTTGCCGCAAGATTGTATTCATCAAATTTCTAATCTTTATTGTACATTTGTGTACAACGTACCAATGATATCTGCTGCTCTTGGTTTTTTTAAAAAAAGCTTATGTTGGAAAAGCAGCATTGACGGGATTTCATCAGTATTGTGTTCGAAAGTTTTATTAGGGGAATTACTGTGATCCAAAAATCAGTGAATTTCAGAAGCATTTAGATCTTGTTCAGTGACAATATTATGGTTCAATGATTGGAAGGTTAGCTATACCATCTGAGAATAATAATAATCCTTGCATTTGGTATAGTGCCTTATCACGTCTTCGAGACGTCTCAAAGCGCTTCACAGAATAGACTGTAAAGTGCAGTGACTGTGTATTTTGTGGGCTTGTGTATTGAGGAGGAGGAGGGAAGAGAAATAGATGGCTTTTTTGTTCAAGAAAGTGCAGTATATACAAAATGCAAATCACAATTCCTTGAAGTGATTGATTAAACAGTTGTCGAGTCAAAGTTGTACTAATTCTAGTTTTCCGCATGGTTTGTCCAGAAAAAGGTTTTCTTAAGTTTTTTTGAATGGATTTATAGAAGACAATCACTGGAAGCACAGTATTATTGCTCAGGAAGATTAACGCTGTGAACAAGATGAAACTTGTTGCTCAATCACTGTGAAATTTAATTTTTCCGATTTTGTTCTCATTGCACACATATGACAACAGCAGTGATTCCAGAGAGGAAATCGACCAGGGAATATAATCCCTCAAATGTTATTTTGCAGTTTGCAACATTGACATCTCTGCAGAGAGAGAGAGAGAGGAAGAGAACAATGCATATCGTTTTGAAGGACTAGGTTTGGCTTTAAAGGAAGTAGATTGAATATAATTGAGATGTAAGCATAATTTCTAATGGTGCCTCTTCCCCCCCCCCCCCCCCCCCCCCCCGACCAGAGCACTTTATAAACATACTACAAAGGAATTTTGTTCAGTTTCTTTGTTTTGTCTATTCAAGAAATTTGTTGTACCCCCTCAAAAGAAAATTCATAAAAATTCTAACCGTTCTGAAGGGTAATTCAGCAAAGCAATTTTGTTCCATTTCCCTGTCATCTTAAAACCACAAGGAAATGGCATTAGTTGAAAACCTCCCAATAGCAAGTCATCAAAATTCCAACCTTCACAAAAAGAATTAATAAAGCAGTTTTGTTGCATTTAGCTGTCAGTTTTGTTAAATACACAGAACCATTTATAGAAAAAAAACATTCGATAGACCATGTCACGAATGCTCTAACTGTCCCTGAAGAAATTAATTTTACAATCATTTTCTCCACGAAACATAATCTTAAACACTTGATCAAAGAAATTGCACTTGTTGAAAACCTTAGTAGACAGTTGCCTGGCCGGCCCTTCACTAAAGGCCTATATTATTCAGTATATATTGTAAAACAAAAATCTTGACTTTTATTTTCCTTTCCTTTTTTCCCTGGGCCATCAATAAAGGCAAGTTAGAATGCGTGTGATCCTCCTTCCCAATTAATAAATATTTCAGAAGTTAATATTGTGTTTAATTTGGGTATTATAAATTGAGGGCATAGCAAACAATGAACATGAACTGGATTGAAAACGATTTGGATATTTTCAGAAACTGGGCAAGTCGGTGGCAAATTCTGTCATGAACATTTGTTTTACATGTTCTGAAGGCGGAAAGAATTCTAATGCAAGATGTGAGCGATCAAGACAACATTCCAAGTCCTGTGGAAGAAGATGAAGAAACTGAAGATGCAGGTAAATATTTTATGCTTTAAAATAATATTTTGTTTACAAAATATCCGTGATTGAAAAATCGTCCATTTCCATCTAACGGTGAAGCTATAGAAAATAACATTTAGATGTGGACGAAATACAGTCCTGGTGAGATCCTCGCATTTGATATAACATCACGTCGTCCATCACATTAACATCTCAAAGCACTTCACGGGGTTTACTGTCGAGGTACAGGGACTGTTTTGAGTTATACGCCAAGAATAAGGAGAGTATTACAAAGCTTAGTTTCGGGGAAAGCAGAGCACCTGTTCTGAACATTTCAGATCCCTGTTTCTATGGAGATTTGACACAGCATGATTCTAGCTGCTGGGATTGCAACTGCGTCAGCGTGTCATTTAAACGGTGTGAAATTTATACTGCAAGAGTTGCAAAGCTTCGGGCCAGCTACTGTCTGAATAAATAACCCATATATGTGTGAACAGAAATGAATGCAATTTTTTTTCAAAAACCGAGATCCAAAGTTTTATTAAAGTTGTGATAACGGTATCTGGAATTGGATTTGATATTCTTTCCCAATTGAACAATAGAATTTCAAACATTGGTTTTCTGAATTGATTCTGTTTGCATCTGAAGGCTACATTACGGAGAGCTGTAAAATGGAGCAGCAGTTTATTTTACATGTATCAAAGACGTGAGATTTGCTTCCTCAAACTGAATCATATCTACTTTTTAAGTATACAACTGTGCATCAGGTATCGTGAGATAGCTGACAGACAATGGGTAGAATCATGTAATATTGTCGGCCTCCCCAACTCTTCCCTCCACAAGCTGAAGATCACCCAGAACTCTGCAGCTCGTGTCCTCTCCCGCACCAGGCTCCGTGACCCCATCACCCCCACCCTCACCCGGTTCCACTGGCTCCCCATCCCTCAGAGGATCCAGTTCAAAAAATCCTTGCCTTCAAGGCCCTCAATGGCCTTGCCCTCTCTGACCTGCTGACCCCTTATCATTCTGTCCGCTCCCTCCGCTCAGCAGGCTCTGGCCCGCTCCATATCCCCCGCCCAGCCCGCCCCACCATCGGTGGCCAGGCCGTCAGCCTCTCTGCCCCCACCCAATGGAACTCCATCCCACATTCCCTTTGCCTCGTTCCCTCCCGTGCCTCCTTCAGGGCACACCTCAAGGTTCTTCTCTTCAACCGTGCCTTCGGCCACCCCCCTACCCTCCCTCCTCTGCCTCCACCCTCCCTGATCCCAACCACCCACCCCCAACTCCGCTCAGGTCCTAATCCCTGACTGTCCAGCACCTCCTAACATGAAAGGCGCTGTCATGTCATTTTGTGTTGTATTAGATCCAGGCATTGATGCCAGACACCATGGGACCCAATTGTAACTAATGAGAAATATCTAAATGTTTAGGAAACTTGGACCATTACATATATACATGTATGTACTGGACAAACTCATCTCAAACTCAACTTCCATTGAAAAGGTGTTTGCTCTCATCCAGGTTAACTTTAATAATAATAATCCTTGCATTTGATATAGCGCTTTTCACGTCGGGAGGATGTCCCAAAGTGCTTCACAGAATATACTGTAAAGTGAATTGACTGTATATTTGTGGGCGAACGCGGCAGCCAATTGCGCACAGCAATGTCCCACAAACAGTCGTGGATTGAAAATGACCAATTTATTATTGTTTTTGGTTTTGGAGGGATTATTATTAGGCTCTGTGTGGAGTAAGGAAACTTGCCCAAGGTTTCGCCCTCTGCCTGGAATTGAACTCAGGTCTCTCGCTTGCAAAGCGAGTGCTCTAACCACTGAGCTACAGGACTCCACACTTTTAAGATGTTTGTGCAAACGTTGGAAGGATAAACAATGATAATAAATAGATTTTTCTCACAAATCATTAATTGTTCAGCGAAGGGCAAGTGAGAGTCACCAATTTTTTAAAAAATTGGTGTTTTTGAAAATAAAAATGCTAATTTCAACGGAGTTTAACCTACAATTCTATGGAGTTTGGAAAAGCATGAAGTATTTGCCAAAAATTGTGCCTGGTTTCCTTTATGTCAAATGCAAGGATTATTATTACATAGTCCCTGAGTGTCACTTGGTATCGCTCTTGCAGAATGAATGAAAAGGTGCTTCAGATGTCTGAGGCTGGTAGTGAGACAAAGCAAGACCAGATGGTTTTAGCTGGCGATTGCATTCACCATAGGGAACGTAAACAGCGGGGGCAAGAACACAGGCACTGATTTAGAAGCAGAAACGTAGATGTTACCTAATCAGTCCAGACTGAGCTTAGCAAATTGATTCATTAAGAGTTTTGGACAAGGGTACACCAGAATAGTTGGCTAATGAAGATAAATTGTATGGGGAAATTCAGCACAATTGAAAACTGCTCAAACTAAAAACATCTAACCCTTCCTTGTTTATGAAGGCTCTCCAATACATCAAAAGTAATTAGCTGAAGTAATGAGAATTCATAACTAAGCATTTTGTAAAAATGAAAATCAGAGATACAAAAACCCCAGTTTTTTCCACTTTGTAACTTATTGTAAACTGTTGTTCCTTTTCTCAACTCTGTTTCACAACAAAATCTGTATTTGTAACCACATTAGGAATAATTGAACCAATTTTTTCTGAAATAATATAAAATCATGTGGATGCTTTCTGTGGTAAAGTACGTGAAATAGCAATATTGAGTGAACTTAAATACTTTCAGATAGTAATGTGTCTCTGTTTTTTGCATGTGTCTAAATTCAAGATAATGTATTATCATATTTGGCATGTTTTTCCAAAGCTTTTTCTTTCGCAAGCACATGTGGGAACATCCAGATTAACTTCTGCAGATTAAAATGATTTAAGAGAAGGCTCTGCTATTAATACTACACTACACTGAAATTATTCAGTACAGATTGGATACCTTAATAGATTTTATGTGTGTATATTCGCAATGATTTACTTAATTTCTGGGAAATAAATGTAGACATTCACATGTGTCAGAATCATTTGGATCAGGATCTGTGGGGAAAATATTGTTGGACAATCGCTGGGTATTATATTGGGTTTACATTGTGCAATGTGTGTAGGAATGTGAGATTTTTACAGCACTCTGTTACGCAAAGTCCAGTATGAATTTGGGTGCAATACAGTTTGAGGGTCAGTGAGGTTTGAGGGGTCCTGCTACACTTAATAAGGTGATCTTGGTAACTTATCAATGCATCCAACTGCACCATACATGGGAAGAATGTTATTCTCAGTCCCAAATATAATAATTCAAGAGTACTACAGTTTGAGATTCATCCTCCTCACTCACCATCATTTTACAAATCTTCCACATTTCTTCAACTGAGATTAATTTCAACATTATTCATGGGTATTTTTCTGTTCATTCATCAATATTTGAAGGTTTAGATTTCTACACTGTAACCTTGCGATCAGGGAATCTGACAAGTCTTGTTTCAGCTCTATCTTGATGCAGATAAACGGGTCAAAACCTGGAAGGGAGTGAAATAGATATCTTGAGCTGTGAAAATATCATCATAACATATACCACTGTACATTTGAAGTGGAAATCCTTCAGACTAATCTTTGTCAACTGGCACCAGCTAACAGAAGTGTTGTATGATAAGAAACATAACAATGTTTTCAAAAAGGGACAAGGCATAGTCCTGTTAAGTGAAATGCTTCACGGTTGTTAGATTTAGAGAAAGATGCATCAAAGGAAACTCTTGTGGGAAATTGGATGGGATAACGAGATAAACCAATAGCCTACGCCTGACTGAAATTGTTGCTATGGTTGAGTTGCTCAGTTGCAAATTACTTTTTTGTGTGTGAGTGGGTGGGTGCATGTGTGTGTGTGTGTGTGTGTGCGTGCGCGAGCCTTTTATATCCCTTAACACATTTAGAAGCTCACTTGATTCAAAATTGTTTAAAATAAGTTGTGTGGGTGTATTGCAAATCGTGCACTGTGTGCCGAATGAACAGAATAGTACTGAGTGGGTTGTACTTGTCTGTGATCCAAATTCATATTGAATAGTAACTTTTTTACTCCCATTACAAATCTCGTTCAAGAAGGATGTGAAGAGGTGTTGGTGACGAGTTGCTTGTAAGGCTTCGCAATTGAATTCAATACAGTACCGTAACTTACAGGTCAGGGTTGGTGCTTAAACCGCCTCACCAAGAGAACCATAGCAAGGCTTGGTGACGGTACAAGCATCTTGTCTTTCATGTTGGAAGATGGATCGTGTGAGTCAGAACTGTGTGAATATTGGAAAACCCTTCAGATTTGATTGTATTAACAATGAGAATCTTAATGAATTCATTATTATTACACCATGGACTATCTTAACATTTTAAGAAATAAGTGTATTACCTCAATAGTGGTGGTGGAGCAAGATGGAAAGATTGAACGATCCATTCTTTCTACTGTTGCATGCAATCTGAACACCCATTAATTGCTACAACTTTCTAATGTTTGTTAATTCCTAAAGCAATGAAGAGTACAACTGAGCAAGCAGAATTTAGAGGTATTTGGGGAGTTCAAACCAATTAGGCAGATTAATTGAAGAGCATAAAAGGTAAATTTAATGGTTTATTTTACTAGATTGTTTGCTTCAAAACATGGAGTTGTAAATATTAATTTAATTCTGTTAGTTTGTTTCCTCCTAAACTATATAGCATTAAAATATTTGAATGCACTTAACGGCACCAATTTAATGACTTGCTCTAAAATAGTTTTTTTTAATCACTGTAATGGAATTGTTGGTGTTCTGTGATGGTATAGAAGTTTATTTACTATTTGCAACATTGCTGTAGTCTTTCGCAGTCTAGTTTTAATCTAAAAAAAATAAACTAGTTTAGGATTGTGTGACATTCACAATGTTTCAGGACTGTCGAAGCTGAGAACGTTATTTTTATGTTCTGATTTTTATGTCAATTAAAGGTTGCAATATGAATGGGTATCAAGAACAGAGCTTCAAGATGTAGTAAAGGACAACGACATAAATATTATTATTACTAGATGGTGGGTTGTACCTTTGTCAGTGTTCTGGTTAGATGACACCCATGTCCCATCTATCAAAGCTCTCAATATGAGAAGAATATTAACAGATGCAAATGATCCATGAAAAAGCAATGATAAGCAGTATTATTAACTCATTTCTAGCAGTTCAATGCAATAAATACTCAAGTACAGTTGAAATAATGCGAGTGAAGGTAGTGTAATAATATTGCTCGTAATTCATATTTAATATACATGTATTGGTTATTCAATTTTATGTTGCAATGTTTCCAGCAATTTATTCAGTGGAAATGAAATCATTACTTTTAATAATTTATGATGATTCAATCTTCATGTGTAGATGAAGAAAAGTTATGACGTTCAATATCTTATACCAGGTGAGATTAATAGAAACAAATTGATTTTTGTAGTCGAAAGAGTGTGTGGCTAATTCTGGTGGAAAAAGTTAGGTGACGGATGTCAAACAGCATGATTTTAAAGATATGATTTCTTAAATAATAATATAATAATAATAATCCTTGCATTTGATATAGCGCTTTTCACGTCGGGAGGACGTCCCAATGCGCTTCACAGAATATACTTTAAAGTGAATTGACTGTATATTTGTGGGCGAACGCGGCAGCCAATTGCGCACAACAATGTCCCACAAACAGTCGTAGATTGAAAATGACCAATTTATTATCGTTTTTGGTTTTGGAGGGATTATTATTAGGTGTGTGGAGTAAGGAAACTTGCCCAAGGTTTCGCCCTCTGCCTGGAATTGAACTCAGGTCTCTCACTTGCAAAGCGAGTGCTCTAACCACTGAGCTACAGGACTCCACAAAAAAATCCCCAAAATGGATTTTTGGTAAAGACATGAATATTGTTCTTTCATCTGTTGTTAATGAGTGTAAATAACCCAGCATTAGGAAAATAAACCCCAAAGCTGAGTTCATAAATTAATTTGTTTGTACGAACTTAAAAAAAATTATAGTCCATTAATTCATCTCACTTGATGTTACTTATTCTGATTTATCAATGGGGAATGAAATATTCTGGCTACATTTTATAACAATTTGCCTATATGTACAGTCACTACACTAATCAAGAAAGAAAAGGTTAGTCAAAGGTAGGGTGGGGCCAATTAAGGACCAAGACAGAAATCTTATTGTGGAGGCAGAGGGCAATGGCTGATGTACTGAATGAGTATTTTGCATCTGTCTTCACAAAAGAAGTGGATGCACCAAATGCCGCAGTATCGGAGGAGAGGGCAGAGGAAATGGATACGATAAGTATAAACAGAGAGGAAGTACTGAAAAGGTTGACTGCGCTGAAGGTAGATAAGTCGTCCGGACGGGATGCAGCCAAGGGTACTATGGGAGCCACGGGTACAAATAGCGGAGGCTTTGGCCACAATTTTTCAATCTTCGTTGGACACAGGAGTGGTGTCAGAGGACTGGAGTGGCCAATAATAATAATAATAATAATAATCCTTGCATTTGATATAGCGCTTTTCACGTCGGGAGGACGTCCCAAAGCGCTTCACAGAACACACTGTAAAGTGAATTGACTGTATATTTGTGGGCGAACGCGGCAGCCAATTGCGCACAGCAATGTCCCACAAACAATCGTAGATTGAAAATGAGCAATTTTTTTTTATTATTTTTTGGTTTTTTTGGAGGGATTATTATTAGGCTCTGTGTGGAGTAAGGAAACTTGCCCAAGGTTTCGCCCTCTGCCTGGAATTGAACTCAGGTCTCTCACTTGCAAAGTGAGTGCTCTAAACACTGAGCTACAGGACTCCACAAATTCTATTCCAATGTGACTCTCCTGTACAAAAAGGGACAGAAGGACAAACCTGGGAACAGTGAGAAGGATAGGAGTCAACTGCAGGAAGACACAGACCAATTGTTAAATTGGGCGACACTTGGCAGATGAGTTTCAAAGTAGAGAAATGTGAGGTAATGCATTTTGGCAGAAAGAATGAGGGGAGCAATATAGGCGGTAATACAATCTTAAAGGGGGTGAAAGAACAGAGGGACCTGGGGGGGCAGGTAAATGAATCCTTGAAGGTGGAAGGACAGGGAGATACAGCTGTAAAAAGGGCAAATGGGATTCTAGGCTTTATAAATAGGGGCATAGAGTACAAGAGTCAGGAGGTTATGATTAACTGATATAAAACACTGGTTAGGCCTCAGTTAGAATACTGCGCCCAGTTCTGGGCACCACACTATAGGAAGGATGTTAAGGCATTGGAAGGGGTACAGAGGAGATTTACGAGGATGGTACCAGGAATGAGGGACCTTGATGATGAGAAAGGCCACAAAACACACACGTTTACATTATACTCTGAAGCGCTTTGAGACTTCTCAAAGACATAATAAGGCTGTATATCAATTTAAGAGTTATATTGTAGACTTCAGATAAATGCAGATTGAAACTCCTGTCAGTCATAGTTTTCGCCCTTGAATACAGTCAGTCCACTTTCGTGTATATCCTGTGAAGCCTTTGAGACATCTCAACGATGTGAGAATTCTCTAAATTAAATGCAAGGATTATTAGAGTTTACAAGTTTGATGCTTGTTCTATTGATGCCAATGTAATGTGGACCCAAAAGACCGCAAAGGAATATGGGCAAGTTCAGCAGCTTCAATGTTCACCTTCCTGTGAAATTTCTGTTTTTATTTCTCCAACTGATGGAGTCATCACACTGGTCTGATTGTTTCTAATAACTCACCAAAATGGAAATTGCACAGGTGGGGAAAATGTTGGGACATTTGGCAGAGCAAATAATACCACAGAATAAACTGAGAGGAATAAGGTTTACCCCAGTCCTGGTGTTTGGGCTGATGTTTGTATTCCATACAAGAAGGTCTTGGCCAGTAAATGTGAACTTGGATTTCCTTGAAAAAAAGCCTCTTATTCATATTCTAGTTTCATGTTCCCATGCGTTATCATCAAAAATATAGTAGTTATTTCAGTTACCTGACCTAATTCGCACAGTTATATCCACGGTGTTAGTTGCACACATGTATTTAAATGATATATATTGGAGTTCAGGAAAGTGAGCCAATAAACTGCTCCCATATGCTGAGCAAACCCTGAGGCAGTGAGCCGAGTGTGTTTCCATGGAAGCTGCCTTTTTCTATTACACTACGCTAGTATTTAAATATTGTGTTTAAAAAAAACACGAAGCATTTAGCAGACCTTTCATGTGGTGCTGCACAATCACACAGTAGCTTGTTAGTGACAGAATGGTGCAGACACTTGAAACTCAATCTATAAATATATTGTTCGTGACCGAGTTCAGGAGGTTGACCTGCATCAAATTACTCCCACTTCAATAAATGCCACTTCCAATCTCCTCCTTATTATGACTTGCCAAACTGTAATTTTCCTACCACTCCCTTCCCCTGTTTGTCACACCGACTTTCCTTAGGTGTTGAGATTGTGTTTGCAATGTTAATTTCTGCTACACCATAAAATCTGCGTGTGGTGGTTCTGATTCCCATTGCATACTGGGTCGAGACTGCTGAAACTTTAATTTGTATATTTATTCTGGTGAACTGAATTTGCCAGGGTTTCAAAGCAGGAAGAGGGAGAAGGCATGTTGTAACCACATTTTGCTGCTCTTGCTGTTTCCATAGTTCCCACCACTGCTGTTGACGTGAGCCACATTGGCAATCATCACTAGTTTTGCTCCAATTGTTTATTCAATTGAAAGTGTTTTTCTGTCACATTCCATCTGTGAGTAAAGCTGTTTTGAACTCTACTGTAATGTAGGCTTCCATTCATCAACCCATCTCCTGTTCCAACTCAGATTAGCTTTTTAAAAAAAAACAATCCATTTGGTAATGATCAAACCTTGTGCTGTGTTTCATGGTATCATGAGTACCAGAGTCTGTTCCACTTCACTGACTGGGTCTCAAGTTAGTTAGTTATTGTAGTGTCTGTGGTACAGATGCACCTGTACTCTATTTGGTTACTCACAGACCAGGCAGCCTGTTGGACTCAAAAGTATTTATTTTTGAGATTGAGATGTGCTGTGCGAGTTATTTTCCTGGCTATGGCACTTTGCAACAGAATGATGCACAGATTGTGAGCTATAATTGGTCTTGTTTTGGAAATGCTACGATGTGTAAATGGATGCACTAAGAATATTGCCGTGGTGGGAATGTGAATTAGGAGTGTGATCAGGCAAATGTTGATTGATTTTGAGTTGTGTGGTTTTGAATGGCTGTGATCACGCTACGTTTACTTTATATTGGTGTTTCACAACAATGCACAGAGCTTAAATGTTGCTTATTTAAACCTTTCAGTAACTGGTGTTAATAAAAATAAATTCAGTTCTCCAACAAGTTTGTGTTCAGTGGAGAAAGTGGCTCCTGAGCAAAGTTTTTCTCTCTTGAGCTCAGATGTATTTTTAACAAGAAATGAAGCTTGAAAAAAGAGAGTTTTAATTTTCTTTCAAATCATGGTTCAATTTTATTCTTTTTATTGGCAATACAAGTGACGCACAAAACTGTATATTCAGTTGTTTTGCTACAAAGAGAAGGGGGAAAAAAACATGGCTTTTTACTTGTTTGTATAATAATGATGATAATCCTTGCATTTGATGCAGCGCCTTATCACGTCTTCGAGACATTTCAAAGCACTTTACACGATATACTGTAAAGTGGAGTGACTGTGTATTTATAAAGCTGAGAAGATGGAAGAGCATTATGTATATGAGAGTTGCCAATGGGGAAATGTGAGAGCAATCACAGTCCCTTGTTCATTGCTTTGAATTTGGAGGATGAAGTTCATGAGCCCATGTAGTGAGCAAGAAAGAAAGAAAGATGCTTTTTAGTCCAAAGTAGCTCCACATCATTTCAGCGAATCCAATGCCCTTCCTAACAAGAATTAGATTGAAGGAGTTCTGAAGCGGAGCCAAACTGGCAGGTGTCATAACTGTGTTAGATTGATCTCAGGCAGATTTCAACTGATCTGAACTCAAGGGTTGGATTAAATTTCTATTTAAGTATCTAATGCAGTGTTTAAATGCTGGGATGTCTCTTGGTTTTAGGCAGTACAGTGACGTGGATCAGAAAGCCTAATTTATATTGCTTTGAGTCGAATTTGGAGAAAAAAAAATTTAATTCTGTGGACCATATAATTTGGGCACTTGATTTTATTTGCTCACTGGCTTTTTCTGAACATTAATAAAAACAATTTGAAGATATTTTAAAGTCAGTACAATATATTATTTATTCATACAGTATGAATCCTTTTGCCCTTTCTTAATAGAATTTCTTGCATCAAATGGAATAATTAATAATAATCCTTGCATTTGATATGGCGTCTTTCACAGCAGGAGGATGTCTAAAGGGGTTTCACAGAATTTACAGTAAAGTGCAGTGACTGTATTTATGTAGGGGAATGTGGCAGCCAATTTGCACACAGCAATATTCCACAACAACGACTATTTATATAGTGCCCTTCACACAGGGCAACGTCTCAGAGCGCTTGGAAACAGCCAGTAAGTGAATTAGCAATTTTATCAAGAGCATTGTCAGCCAGAATACTGAGAAAAAACTCCCTTTGCTTTTCGGATAACTGTAATTTGCTCCAATGTGATTATTTCCAGACTGGTGCACATTTTGCTTTCCATTTCCTGAGAATATTTAATTAGTGAATGGAACTGGAAAGCACTAACAAGCAGATAGCAGGCCCACATTTAGACTAAATGTTCTGTTTGCTTCCAAGATATTTATTCGGTATGCTTGGAAACATATGGTCCATCAGTGATCACAATTAATTGTTTTAATTTTTCTTTTAGCTTGGTTTTCTGGGCAAATGTGTGTCCAGATTTTCACGCTGAGCTACATGGTGTTCTTGCAATTTTGTTAGAACTAATTATTCTACTTGCCCTTTGCAGCTGCACATGTTGATGCTTTGAATATTGGATCCCATGTTGGCCATTAACTTTGGAAAGCAGACCTTGTTACTTCAGTAAATGAAGACCGTGGAGTTGTTTGTATGGTCCTTACCTGGACAGTGAGCAACCACAATTGATGCATAATTTACCAAGAACCTCCTTTCTCCTCATTTTAGCGTAATGATTTCTCTCCTCGCACTCTCACCCAGCTCGTTGCTCATTGATTATTGGTTTAGTTGTAGAATCATTGGGGGGTAACTTGTCACTCCAAGGGAAAGGGCTCAATGACTAGTTATGCAAAGTAGCCAGTTAGGCATATGTGTAAATACATAAATAAATGTGGCCGGGATATTGAGAGTATAATGACCTCTGTAGTAATAACAAGTTAAGACAGGGCACATGATCAGAAGTCTACTGTAGGTAATTTACTTTTTAGTGGTTTCTTAGTGAGGAAGATCTAATTAACTTAAGTAAGGCTTCATTTTCCAATATTTAAAAACTCTTATATCACCATTACTATTCATCCCAGGTTTATTACTGCATTGCAGATTTAATACAATTTGTTAAATTTCATCTCTTGATGAGGCCAGAATTTATAATAAAAAGCAATTTGTTTCTTAAGAATTAATTAATTAAGATAAATTAATTACAGGTGCACAGTTTTTTTTTCTGCTTAGTCCAATAACCTATTATTTTGTGACACTGTAATATTCTTAATAGGAAATATAACATGGGGGAGGGCGGGGGAAATTCATATGGTACCAAGATCCAGACCCAAGTCACCTCATATGAACACAGTCCATGAGAGGCAAGTTGTTGTATATTGAGAGAGAGAATAAGAGTAGTAATAATATGTTAATGTTTCAACAGTGGTTACAACTTGATAGAAATAGATCAATGCCAGGTAATCACTTTAATATGAATATATTGTGCATTACAAAAATGATTCAAATTCTGTGTGGAAAGAAGCTTTTGTGGTGCCTAGTTAAAACCACATGAAAAATGTGGTATGGAATTTCAATTTTAACCTCAACAAATGTTTTTCGTTTGACAATGAGATTTAGTCTTAGTTTGGACAAGCGAGATGTTGTATGTGAGTTGACGGGGGGTGGGGTAGTGTGTGTGTGTGTGTGTGGGGGTGAGGGTGTAAGTAAAATAGTAATAAAAAAATGTGGTCACTCAATCCATGACTGTATGAGAGACACTCCTGTGCGCAATTGGCTGCCGCGTTTCGCCCACAAAATATACAATCAATTTGCTTTACAGTATATTCTGTGAAGCGCTTTGAGACGCCTCGAAGACGTGATCAGGTGCTGTATCAAATCCCAGGATTATTATTATTATTGTGTGGGCCCAGACTCAGGAAGGCTAACAAAGGCTGGGAGCCTTTCTAGAAGAGCATTAAGGTGGCTGATCAGGAAGCCCAATAACTTGGATTGGATAATCAAAAGTTCCACTTCATATTCAGATGAACTTTGGATATAAATTGCTCTCAATTTATAACCTCAAAACCTCTCCATTTAATATCTAAACATACCAGATATTTCCAAAATGATGCTTTAGTCCAAGCAGGTGTCACATGCTCAGAAGACCTCGCAAATCCTCCACTTCTTGACGGTTAGAAAGCTTTCTTGTCACTTTGATGGGCAACTTGCTGTAGTTGGAAAAATTGTACAATGTTTGCACATAGAGTGTAACTGGAACTTTATAAACCTGGTGCAATTGAAAGCTTTTATTAGTTTGCATTGCGCCACAGATTTTAGAGTAAATTTATCACCAATGTTACCCATAAGATGCAATACCGTCAAAATACCACAAAGTTCCTACAATATTTTCAGCCGGTTAAACATTCCTTAATCAGTTGCGCTACTTAATTTCAAATGAAGTTTGAAAGCTAAGTAATTATTCCAGGTCAAAACAGTACTCTTAGTTTGTCATTTAAATGTTGTTTCCCTTGTTTAATTTTAGCCCATTCATCAAAGTGTAATGAAAAGATTTAAGACTTACCATATCATTGAAATGATTTAATCTCCCATTTGCTTGGGGTTTGATATTCACATTTAACAAAAATTTGGAAGGTTGTCTAATGAAAATTGTTTTATCATTAATTTGAGCTGAGCCCAAGTTGAATGTTAATTGAAAAGTACTGTCTATTGGTCTTGGAGATTATTTTTCTCTGTAAAATCAGCCTACAAGTGTTATATGTTGCCCATCATTACTTGATATGTAACACAGTTCATTTCAAGTGCCAAATATTTTTCAATAGGTCTTCATTCTCAAAGGATTACATTTATAGTAATGACATTTGCCTGACACATTAGTTATAATGATAAGTGTGAAGTTCAGACTTTTTCTCTATCTTAATTATTCGATCATCTTCTTTGTGGCAGTGATTTGTGGTGGGGAAAATTAAGTAGCATTGGATACCTGCTGTGATATATTTTCTTGTCTTCTTGGCAGTTGCTGTTGTCTTAGTTCAATCAAAATGTAACTCTAGCAAAATATTAAACCAAGGACCTCCAGACCGATGGATCTTGTTTCATAGGCTGGCTGGTTATATTAGGTTTCTAATTAGGCATTTTCTCGAATGAATTATGCATTGAAATAATAGTAATTTATGATACAGATTTACTGATGTGTAACAGTTTGGACAGGATTAGATAACCGACGAGAGGTGAAAAAACAATACTTCAATATAAAGTAGGAAAGCGGAGAAATTTGATGCCAGTATTTGTTGGTATATTGTTCTATTCAGAAGCTCCTTATCTGATTTTCCTCTGCAGTTAACATTGAGACACTATCTATCCCCACACATTGCGTTGAAAAGCCATCGCTGCACCTGGTGGAGCAGCAGATATTACCAGTAATAATCATGCTCATTCTTGATATAGTGATGTTCACTTTGGGAGGATACCTCAAAGCGCTTCACAGGATTTACAAGGTGTAGGATTTTGCAGGACACCCAACAATTGATTCACAAGCACAGCAATGTCCGACAAATGCCCATGAAGTTAGTGATCAATTTTATCTGGGGTATTTGTTGGCCGTGACTCCAAGAGAAAGTTCTTTTTCTTTTCAAGTAGTGGCCTTGGTTTAAAGACATAAATAAGTACTTATGAATTTGAAAATCTTAGTTACCCAATTTATTGAGCCTGTATTGACATCTTAGCATCCTGAGACCTGACTCAAACTTCTCATGTCTCAAGTTACTTTGCTCTGGATGCAAAGCAAGTTTGGGGTGGGGGTGTGGGGAAGGGAAAGCAAAGGAGCCTCTTCTTGCAGAACTCCAGTGATTATAAGAAGGTTCTCAAAAGAACAACTTATATTTATGGAGCGCCTTTTACTCAGGATAGTATCTTGGAACACTCAAAGCATTTCCCACACACATTGAAAACTACCCAAACATCAACTTCCTGTTTGGCTTTCCTCTGTAGACTTTCTCATTCCTCTGAGCAGTTCTTTGAACTGGTAACGTTCTCTCAATAGACTTTCTGTAAGTCGAATGCTAAGTAAATTTAGACATCTGGTCTCACAAGCATTTGAATAACTTCACCAACTCTCTCATCAGTCGTTCAGATGCCGATTGACCAAAATTACCTTTCTCTGTTTCACCAAATCTATTACAGGAATTTTTTTTAATGTGTTTTACCTAAAAGGTAGAAAAAAGATGGAATAGATTATTGTTTATTAAGTTAATAGTTAACTTAAGTTAATACTTAACTTAAGTTAATAGATTGTGACCTTGGTATTGCAAAACAGAAAAAAGTAAGACTCATTAAATTAAGTATAAGTTATGATGCATTCCTATATTTAGATTCAATAAGAAAGAAGAAAATTTTTTTCACTGATATCAAATGTCAGACCCATGTAACTGCTCAAAGATGAGTTCTGTCATCATGGGTGACACCGAAGAGTTTATTATCAGTAGAAATAAAACAGCAGTTACAACAAATAGGTATGAAGAAAGAAGATTTCAAAGTTGGAGACTAAGAGAAAGTTGCATTGAATTGTTTTTTGTTCTCTGTTGGGCATTTGTCACGGGTGTGATTTCAGGATCACCTCAGCTGTCTCAAGAGCAGCTTTGCAAAAGGGATGTTATTTTAATTGTCATGTTGAAAATCCTTTCCCAAAAGTATTAATGTAGCTTCACTGATTGAACATGTTTTAAAATGTCTAACAATAAAAAAGTTTTATAATGTCAATTCCCTCTTGTAATAATAATAATCCTTGTTTTTGATACAACACCTGATCATGGCTTCTAGACGTCTCAAAGCGCTTCACAGAATATACTGTAAAGTGAGTTGACTGTATATTTTGTGGACGAAACTTCCTAATTTTGGAAAACAGTTTTTTCTCAGGTTGCCTTTTCCATTTGTTTTCTCACCTTCAAACAGCCTTCCGTTCGTTTTGGTTTCTTTGCCAGATCCCTCACTTGTTACACTCACACACTAATGTGCTTTACAGATGGAAATTTTGGCTGCACATCACAGTCCACAGTCATTTGTACCCTAGGGAACCTGCAACTTGATGTCCCAATCTCTTTCAGTCACAATGGCAATTTACTGCTGTGTGTCTCATTCCCCTTTCTCTGTTGCCGATGTCTTTTAACAAGAGGGAATTGTACATTGCAACATATAGAAAAGCTGTAAATTATTACAAACTTGTCACAGGCTGCTGCGTTCAGTTAAGTACAGTAAGCGTGCTCTTTTGAAACCTCATTGCTCAATAGTAACATTATTATATTTTCTATTTTTGAGGACAGCTGTTTTATGCACTTATACAGTGGATTAATAGCTAGTGTTCTTAAGACCTTTACAATGTAAAATATTACACCCTTAGTGAGAGAATGTAGGAATCCTCTCAAGTACTGTGATTCTGATCATAATGAATAATGGAACTCAAGGCAACCACAGCAGCTTTACACCCGGATAAGAGTAAACACAACCTCAAAGTGAATATTACAACCAATTGAGTTGGCCAGCCCACCAAATTTAACAATAAGAAATAGGCAAAATAAGTGGTTCTGTAAAACTTTCTTTCATTCCACTGGAGTGTACCAATCCCCCCCTTCCCAAAAACAGAGAATTCAACTGTTACAATCTTGGGGAAAGACCAGTAAGAAGTTATAGATGGTTTTGCTTATTTTCTTGTATTCTTTACTCCAACTGGTTTCTGCAGGAATGATTTGTTTAAAAAAAATCCATTTTTAATTATGCAGTGTTAAAGCTACCTTCAAATTAACTTTCGCGCTGCTCCGTGACTTGTGGAAAATTGGCAGAAGGTGTGATTAATAGCAACCCGTCCTAATTTAAGTAGAATCTCTTCAGCAACATTAAGCCATGTGTGTACGTACCTAGGTCAAAAGTCACATTTTGAGTGGTTTGCTTAGTGCTTGACACGAAAATGACTGCCCACCCAGCAATAAGCCTTGTTATATTTTCTTAAAGAATAATAAAGAAAAATTCCACTTTGCCATGATTTGGTCCCTTGTGAAAATCTTTGCTTGCTATGGATGATCATGTGTTATTATTACAGTAATAATCCTTGCATTTGATATAGCACCTTATCATGTCTTCAACGTCTCAAAGCGCTCGTGTAAAGTGAATTAACTGTATTTTGTGGTGAAAGGAATATATGAACATTCACTTTTATGAACAAAACTTAGATATTTTTCATTTCCTCGGCAGGTTAAACAGTGTATCTCAAAATGTATCTGCTCCATTGTATGAAAAAAAGTAATTACTTTTCCGCATTAAACCAGGCGTCTCATTCAAATGAAAATTTAGATGTTCAATTGTCTGCAAAAAAAAATCTGTTGCCTATTTTGCATCATTTAAAGCATTACTGTTGCTTCTGTGATTGGATTATTCCAATTTTACCCATTAACTATCATTCTTTTATGCCAAAATAAAACTTTTTTTCTGTTCTGCTGAATGTACAGATAACTATTTCTTCCTTATCTGTTTTGCTTCATTTTTAACCATTTTAATCTTTCGTTGCAGGCCATGTGTTACTGCACCAAGCAATTGAAGCCGATCATTGTGAGGAAGAACAAGTGCCAAACCTGCACATTCTGGGTGTCCTTTTCCTCCACAAGTACATGAGCTACGCTTTCAGCCTCCATCTGATGCTGCATTTGTAAGCAATTTTTTAAATTTACTTTTTGCAAAAGAAAATGGGTTTCAGAAAAAGATTCCCGCGAGGTGTACGCTGATTAAACTGCAAAAACCCTCGCTGCAAACTCTCGAGCGCTTTCCATTCTGGATCATATCCAGTCTTTTATTGGTGTGGTTCATGTTGGAATTTCTCTGTGCTTCAGTTACTGAGTATAATCTGGTGCTGTGCTATCATGCTGATGCTCACTGAGGTTTTGTGCCAATGTCAAGTGAACTCCCAGGTCCTTCTTCATACAGAACTAATTTTACCGGAGTCTATGTTGTTAGCCTGCTGTCCAACAGCTGCATAATAACAGTAGCAGATCTTCACCTGCTGCTTGTGTTGACGGTGTAGATCCATCCTGGATGGTGAAACCACTTGTGTTGATCATTAATTGCTGAACGAGGATTTTAAAGAATACATTTGCTTATCAGAAAAGTCATAGTCATGTATAAATGTTCTTACTAGTTTTCCAAGCCTTCCTGGATTACAGTTGCTTGTGGCAACGTGGTCTTGTGACACCCATTGAAGAGAAACCGTTCTCGCCTCTCCAATGGCTCACTTTGGAGGATTACATTTTCTCAGGGTTTTTGTTTATCATCTTGTACATTGAAGAGGAATGATTATAGGCTTAACTGCTTGTAACACTGTTGTAGACTCTTTGAAGAATGCTAGAATGATTTCAGTTAATGAAGCGCATCGTGCTAAGTGGGAGAAATTTTCTGTACTAAGTAGCCATTTGAAACTCCATCTATATTAATATCCAGTGAATATTGTACAGGGACTGAAACAATTTGTGCTAATTCCACACTTTAGCTGATAATGTACTCAGCAAAATTACCAATACATTATATGGTACTTCAACTCGTACTTGTTACACTTATAGGTAGGTGTTTGGGTCAGAATTGTAAAACAAAACCAATGTTACTTTTGTACATTGAAATTGCAACTACAACAGAACTGAGATATGAAACCTTTCAACATAACCTTCCTTAATGTGGAGTGTAATGTACAGTGGAGTCCTGTAGCTCAGTGGTTAGAGCACTCGCTTTGCAAGTGAGAGACCTGAGTTCAATTCCAGGCAGAGGGCGAAACCTTGGGCAAGTTTCCTTACTCCACACAGAGCCTAATAATAATCCCTCCAAAACCAAAGACAATAATAAATTGGTCATTTTCAATCCACGACTGTTTGTGGGACATTGCTGTGCGCAATTGGCTGCCGCGTTCGCCCACAAATATAGTCAATTCACTTTACAGTGTGTTCTGTGAAGCGCTTTGGGACGTCCTCCAGACGTGAAAAGTGCTATATCAAATGCAAGGATTATTATTATTATTAATGTAACTCGAGTTTCCACTGTTTCTTCCGCTCCCCTTCCCATCTTTTACTGCAAGGGAGAATTCCGCATGTACACCCAGCCTTTACAAGTATATAATTTGAGAGATGTCAAGTGACTGCCACGATGGTGGAAGGTGAACTCGATGAACGTTGGTCTTCTTTTGACTGACAAAAGAATTTGGTCTGTGGTGCCTAGAGTGGAGCGATGCAAGTTCACAAAGTGACTTTGTCCTCCAGATTCTGCATGGCTTTAACTTTATGTTCTGGACATGCGCCCCTACATGCATGTCTGACGCTGCATTAATGGGTGTTTAAACTAGTATGAAGTTTCTTCAGTAAAGTTTAAATAGCCAAGATCTTTTGAACTTAATTTTAGTAACGTTTAAAAAAATTATTGCTTTCAGACAATAAATGAACTCAAGTCAATGCAGAGACTTGGTGTGAGAGACTTCCTGAGGTGATGTCACGTCACAGTCCACAGTCCTGAACTGAGTATTGAAGTCACACAGAAGGTTTTGCATTGATTGAATGGAAAATTACATCAATTTGTTGCAGTCTTGTGATTGCAGAATACAATGTCAAAATCAAATAACCAGACATTTTTGCAATAGATCTTGTTTTGTCCACAGAAGCTTAGTGGTGAGATTTTCAGCCTTGCGTACACCATATTGATGTATGTTTTTTCTCTGCAATCTAATAATTCGTGGGATCTGTGTTATATCCCGAATGGCAGCTGTGCTCATTTTGCTCATTTCAACTTTTAATTGATGAAGTCTTTTGTTTATGCAGCGAAATTAAAGGTTATCCTTATTTCCAGAGATCTGTTTTGTGAGAGCCTCGTGAACATCAACTCAAATTGGTGCACCCTGAGCAGTATTACTGCAGAAAGCAAAGCCACACACAGACCACTGGTTTAAGATGCAAACATCACGGTGCAATTAAACCTCCCATGGAGGTTCTTAGCGGTTTGTAATATAGTTGTGCCCTTTTTTGTAATTGAACACGTTTTAAGGATTCCTAATTTATACCTGGCAGCTGGGGAGGTCAGAGATTGCTTCCTGCTAACCTGAAGATAAGCTAATTAAAGTTTGAGCTTGAGATTGCTTTTGAGATGTAGTTGTAGTATTTGCATACGTGATTGTACATGTTTTAGTGTATACGGGCTCAGTGAATCTCCACAGTGTGGGCCGCAATATAAATAAGGTCCCGGGAAGCACAAACCTGGAGTGGATTTAAATGATGACCAGAAAATGTGGATTTGAAGAAAACATAAGTGCAAGCAATAAGGTTTTATAACCTTATAAATGTTGCAAAATAAAATGTACCTGATTTAAGTGTTAAATGATATTACCAGCATTTCAATGAGGAAATTCAATCTATAAAATATCAGTTTAACAAGAAAGTGTGGTGGATGAGGGAAGCAGTAGGCTTCTGTTACGTGGCACTTACCAGCTGCATTGAATTACACATCCACAGTGTAGGTTAATGATTAAATGGGATTTTATATGGTTTATACAGTTTGTACACCACATGTGCACCTTTTATAAACTGAGTTGGAAATATAGCCTCAGCACAATGGTCAATAATAAATAATTCTTGCATTTGATACAGCGCCTTATCACGTCTTCTAGACGTTTCAAAGAGATTCACAGAATATACTGTAAAGTGATTTAACCGTATATTTGTGGGCAGAACGTGGCAGCCAATTGGGTACAGCAGCGTCCCACAAACAGTCGTAGATTGAAGTGACCAAATTATTATTATTTTTTATTATTAAATGATGGTAGTCAATGAAAAAATATATAAAAACAGGGCGTTTGTTCAATTTCCACCATTTTCAACACATCACTACCAATCCAAGAATACTTCATTACCCATTTCATAAGTTTGTGCCAACTAATTGCCGCAGATTTGCTGAAACTCAAAAACTACCTTTATTATTTTTTAAAAAAACTACTTTATTGTGAAGCCCTCAAGTGAAACCCTGGCAATGGGAAGCGACTCTTGTTCAAGTCGGTTACATTAGATATTTTATCTGGGACCTGCCAGGCACGTAACATTAACAAAATATATTTTTTGCATAACCTGTTGCTTTTAAAATCAGAGTCCAAAGGAGAAAGGTTTTGTCGTGCATGCGTGGTGTGTGTGTGGGGGGGGGGGGGGTGAGTGTGGGGGTGGGGGTGTGTGGGTGAGTGTGTGTGTGTGGGTATGTGTGGGGGGGGTAAGTGTGTGGGTGGGGGGGTGTGGTTGAGTGTGTGTGTATGTGTGGGTGTGGGGGGGTGGTGAGCGTATGGGTGTGGGGGTGTGTGGTTGAGTGTATGTGGGGGTGTGGGGGTGGGGGGGGTGTGTGTGTGGGGTGTGTGTATGGTGTGTGTGTATATGCTTTTGATGTACTTCAACCAATAAATCACAATGTGTTCATTACTGCTGCTTCTCTGTGGAAGGTGAGCGTGGAGTCTGCTGGATATTCTCCTGCTGAGAATGACAAAAGCCTATGATGGAGTTTTATGACACAAAAGCTGAATTCTTTGCCGGTATTGAAAATGTCACTGCCGTGCATCCCGCTGAGCTTGGCTCTGGCAGACGCTGCAACTGATTTGCTCATAAAAAGAAAAGGTTAATGAAAGCACGGAAGTCTTATCTGCAAATGAAATCGTACACAAGTTTGCTCGGGTTAGGGTTCAAGACTTATTGCGTACAAACCTTGTATCTGTGCGTATGTGTGTGTATCTGTGTGTTCTTTGAAATAAACAGCTTAGCATTCCAGCGAGCTGAGCACTTGTGACTCCACAAACTCCCGCACCCCCCCCCCCCCCACGAAGATGAGAGACTTCAAGAGAGTCTGTGTAAATATCTTTTGATTTATACTGAGCTCACCTTCTGATGAGATCTCTTGTTGGGGTTGGTTCATCAGTTAAAATGAAACCTGTCTTGCCAGAATCATTACAGCCCCCTTCATGGAGACTTAAACAACAATCCACTTCACCTACGCAATCAATATTCAGGTAATTATGTGTAGGCCTTCTGCAGCTGACAGATGCCACAGTCTTTACTGTGGGTGTTTATCATTTCTTTGAGGTTCCAGTGTTAAAATCTTTACATCTGCCATTACATAGTAATTTGGTACGAATATAGAAAGCTCTTGTGCAGTGAAATAATTTAAATATTTGGAAACTGTTATTGTCAATAATAGCTTATAATGCAGTAGTTTCCTCCCTCATTCTTTCTGCATTCCATCGCCTCTTTCAGATGGAGAATTATCTTACTGTGTGAATGGCGTGTTAATTAAATCCATGCAATCCTAATACTAGGCTGACTGGAGCTGTGTTTTATAAATGAGAAAAGCTATCTGGTTTTCTCACTTTTGTGTCTTAAGATGCAATATCAGTCTCTGTAATTTTGCTTTGGTTAAATACCATCTGAAATATCATAGCCATTTTTCCTATTATAATTTACATTTCTGAGGAGGGTGCAAGAATATCAGTTGACCCCTGGTATTAAATGCTGAAAACTCCTTGAATCATTATTGGGGGCAGATACAATTAACTTCAATTAACTTAATAAAGTTGCACAGACTGATCTCTTAACAGATATATCAAATTAGCGCTATTACCACTCATTTGAACCAGATTTTGTTCGAGCTGATAGAATTAAGACGATACTTGGATTGATAATCACAGTAGTTTTGTGGCGATAATAACCTTGATGATGCACTGTCAATAGCCAATATTACTAGGTGACTAGACTAACCCTCATAACTGCCAACAAACAAAAACAGAAGTGACTGGGAATTCTCAGCAGGTCAGGCAGCAACAATGGAGAAAAAAAGTGAGTCAACATTTTGAGTTCACGATCCTTCATCAGAACTGGACTAGTTCATAACTCATAACTACCAGTTGATCAAAGGAAATGCCTATCTCACTGGGGCCAACCAGTTTAACCAGTGTCTCAGCTCCCACTCCTTTTTTGATGGAGTCCTGTAGCTCAGTAGTTAAAGCACTCGCCTCACAAGCGAGAGGACCTGGGTTTGCAAAACCTTGGGCGAGTTTCCTTACTCCACACACACACACCTGATGATAATCGCTCAAAAAAAATTAATAAATTGGTCACTTCAATCCATGACTGTTTGTGGGACACTGCTGTGCGTAATTGGCTGCTGCGTTTCACTTTGAGATGTCTAGAAGACGTGAAAAGCTCTGTATCAAATGCAAGGATTACTATTATTATAGCAGTGTCTGTTCTGGAGATGGGAGCAATTTATCTCAGTTCTTTCACCTCCTGTGAATTCTAGCCCACATTAGGACTTTGAGCTGAAGGGAGAAGAGGAGGTTTTTCCTCATCAATCAATGCATCTCCCCCCTAATACTCATTACACTACAACACTAGCTGTATCTACAATTGCGGGAACTTTAGTGACACAGCTTTTACATCTTCAGTCTTAGCTTTTATTAATACTGCAGTGGAACTTGTATGTGACAGGGAATGCTGCAACCTGTTATTCAAAGACAATACAGATAAATTGTTCAATGTGGCGACGCCTTAAAAAACCGAGGGTGATGACTTGAACAGTTAGGAAGGCTGGAGTAAGAAGGAAAGGGGTAATTATTATACATTGTGTAATGCTTTGCCTAGGATTACAATCAGAGTGGACAGGATAAGTTAAGTTCAAGCGGCAACTGTGAATGTATAAATGGTGAAGGAGTTGGGAATATGGTGTGCTCTTGATTGCTGTGTTTAGTCACTTGCTATCCCAAGGGATACATTTTTCGCATGCAGATAGCGTAGAAAAAGGTCTCTTAACGATCATCAAATGATTGGAGTCATTTAAAGGGACTAGAGAGGTTTTTTTGTAATGAGCTGCAAGATGCTATCTTGTTAGTAGTCAAGATGTGTCCAACATAATCATTAATATGTTAGCGCTACTTAATTCTGTTTGACCAGCATCCTCTACTTCTGGACCAGTGCTAACTATACTGACTGCAACTGCAATCTATGAAAAACAAGGCAAATTCCTAACATTTTGTAATTTACCAAGTTCTACATTACAATGTTTCTACAAGCAAAGAGCCTATCATCCCCATGGGTCTGTTTGCATGAATGTGTGTGTGTGTCAAAGTTACTTCATTAGTTGTTTTGTGTGGATTTAATCCTTTTATCAAATTTTTAAAAAAATCCATTTAATTGTGTTGCTCTGTGTATCAGATTTTTCTCAGCCATCGCTGTGCTTCTCAGATTAAATTGGCGTGATCTGTTGTTTGATAATCCTGCAACAGTTTCAACATTGGGATCATATACAAGTTTCAAAGTTTAATTACTTTGCATCAGGGAAATCGGACCTCATTAGTGAAGTGCACATAGATACTAGTATGTAGTATTTGTAGACTAATTTACATTTAACCTACTCTAAGTGAATCTATTATTTTCCATCTATGAGTGATTAGAAAATTATTCATTCACCACTAGCAATTTATATTTTGAAATGTTTGGTTTGAGGGGGGAAAAAAGTGTCAATCGATGATGTGTGGGGCAATAAAAGCTTTCCTATTGTCTACGTCAACAATAACAACAACAAGACAACAACAACAAGATTTCATTTATAAACAGGGGCTACTGGCAGATATAAGGCAAGGGGAAAGTGTGTAGCACGTTAAACTGTCTTATTCTGGTCACGATGGTCAGAACTCAATGGGGGTTCAGCATAAAAAGGATTCTTTCTAGACTATCAGAGAGAACATGAGGGGCTTATGAAAGATTGTCTAATGCATAATAAAAAACCCATCTCGCCTATCACTAACATAATAGAGATGGTCTCGAGACACAAAAGGTGTTGTTAAAATGCTGCTTTTAGTGAAATGCCAAATGCCATGTGAATGGCTCCTGACAAAACAACGTTAAATATTGTTTGCAAATTTTTAAAGCTTAAAGTCTTGTTTTACTTGAAGCCTATATTAGCACAATGATCCGGTATTGTGTTGATTAAAAATATTGGTCTGCAAATCAATAAAATACAATAAAAATATAATAATAATCCTTGCATTGATACAGCTCTTCATCACATCATTGAGACATCGCAAAGCGCTGCACAGGAAATATTGCAAAGTGGATTGATTGACTGTGTATTTTTTGAGCAAATTAAATAAATGTGTTTATTTCTGGTTTGATTTTCTCCAGCATCTCAATTGGGATCAGCTATGTCCTGGCTGGCAGTGAGGCCTTTGCCGAACTTTTGCAAATCAGGTAAGGAGCATTAGCTTTGTACAACGGGAAATGATTTGTGAGAATTCATGGCTTGTTTGTAATGAGCTCGGATACCTTTGAATAACTTTTGAGTATCTCAATTGTCATCTGAGATTCTGTGTAAAGTGGAGCAAAACATACCACTTAAAAAGCCAAGAAGCAGAAGAGTTTTGATGCATTTAAGAGGAAGCCAGATGTACGGGTGAGGGAGAAGGGAATAGAAAGGTGAGGGAGGGAGGGAGGTGTGAGTGGAGACTTGTGCAGAGTACAAATATTGGTGGACGAGTTAGGCTGAATGATCTGTTTCCGATTGTACAGTCTACATAAACGTATGTAAAATAAACCTTTTCAGGATTGCTCCAAAGCAGACTTCAAGAAGTCTTGTACAATGTTAGCTGTAAAATCGAGCCTTTTTCATTTTGATTATATGGTTTAGGGTTGAAATGTTTATAGATTTTTCCCAGCCAATGTGAACCAGTATTATAATGAGGCACATTACACCACCTTCTCCGGTTTCTCTTATTGAGTTTGTGTCTGAGATTGTATATTATCAGCGGTCCAGAAGAAATGACACATTTAACAATATTAAGAAAATTAATATTCCACATTATTATTCAAAGTAATAATACCTAGATAGTGGCTAAAAACCCAAAATAGATCTGGCACATTAATTCTTCTGTCAGATATCATAATAATGTGACTTGGATAAGATCTACTCTGTTACTATGGTTTTAAAGCCCTTTATACGTTTTTAAAAATGCCATTGTAGATGCCATTGGGTTTGTTTCTGACATCTTAGTTGCTTGATCTAGAGCAGAAATCCAGTGTAGGATTGATGTACTTAAGATATTTTTCTCAAAGTAGTGCCCTTGGATTTCTATCACTTGAGTTGTGTCAACAACCAAATGTTCAGAATCTCATCTCTTAAAAATTGACGAGTGCTGTAGTGGCTGGTATAGTATTGCTCATTAGAACATATCTTTAGGGTATATCAACGGGCCGAGGTTTGCTGATCAGACCTATGACACATGACTGCATAGATCAACTTGAACAGCTAAAGGGAGATTTTGCACAGCTGAAAGTGACCAGACTTACTGTCTCCCTCCTTTGGTTACAGTCATTAATTACCTTCTTTAACGTAAAATCAAAGCAATATTTTCTTTTTTAAAACAAAGGCTTCACAGTAATCTTTTGTTACATTTAGCAAACACCTGAGCTGGAAACGCAAAATGTAGGCACGTTTTAATACTGGACTCCCAACACATATCTATTGGGTTACACTCTGAGATGCCATTCGAGGTGAAGGACGCTATGTAAATGAAATTTGTTGTTGCTGTTACTCGGTGAATTCTAAATGTTTCTGTATGGGTGAAGATGAGTTTTCACTTTACTTACAAAAAATCCATTGAAATCAAAATCATGGAAATTTTTTTTTAAGAATTGCACATTTCTAACTGAGATTTAGGGTCAGATTCTATGGGATGCCTTCATTATGTCCTAAATTATTAATTCGTTGCGGGCCACTAGATTTCAAAGCATCTTTCTTTACAGTCTTCATCATAAATGCACAACATACTCGAAGCTTAGTTTTAATTATTGACATGTGATTGCAAACGTGTGATTAAATAACACGACTTCCTATCCGTCAGCAGATAATGATAGTTGATGACAATAATTGGAGAGGGAATAGACTCTTTCTTACAGTATCTTGGAGTGATAAGGACGTTCATGATTCTTCTCACAAAGAGAAACAATAAAGTGTGGTGTCAACATAAAGGTATCTCCACTCAGTGTTGCAAATGCATTGACTAGAACAGCCATCGATTTAATAACAGTAAGGAATCACAATTATCAGGTATTGTGTCTAATTATTTTTAAATGAAACAATAAATGTAAAAATGGTTTAATGTTATAGTGGGTGTATGTTTATTCCTTGTCTTGGAGTAATATTTTTCTGCGAAATCTTTTGATCATTTCATATTTCTGCAAAGACAATGCAGTATTGTGAAATTCCTTGCCACGTTTTAATGTTATATAGGCACATCAACTTTGTCACGATTCTCAGTGTGTTATAATGATGGCTTTTAGGTATGTGCTGGATGGAAAATGGTTAGATCTCAGCATGGTTATTTAAACTTGCTGTTTGAAATTGTTTTTGATGCATTTTACTTTTGCTATACAGCATTTTTCTTTTGATTCCCATCATCAGATCCCTACGTACTGTAGGTTAAATGTCAGGGCCCACTTCGTTTCTCTTGATGGAAACGACCACAGAAGTAATTGGGCTTAGCTTGATGGAAACCTGACAATTTCAACATTGCATTTATTTTATTTTGCACCTCAGCTGTGGTGTGAAGATAAAAGCTGATAATTGGGACATGGTATTTTAACCGTTTCATAAATCAAGCACAGGTAAGGAAGGCCAGGAAGTGTGTTTTTTAAACTGATCTCGCTCTCTCTCTCTCTCTCTGATACACTCTTATTGAATCAGTTGTTGCTTCCAATTGAGCTTCTACCAGTCACCAAAAAGCTTTGTTTTGCTTCCAGAAGGAAGTCCCCTACATTGTAAGTCACAACTCCCTTAAGCCAAGTGTTGTAGCAGGAGCACCAGAGGACACGGCCTGCTATTGAAGGGGGTAAATTAAAAATAAATCTGCCGAAACACTACTTCAGTGAGCGAGCAGTAAACGTATGGAACAGGCTCCCCAGGGAGACAGACGGTCGAAACAGAAAGTGATGTTTGTTTCGAGAACAAATTAGATACAACAACAACAAGATTGCATTTATAGAGCGCCTTTCACGTAGGGAGGACGTCCCAAGGCGCTGGACAGTTGGGTCAGGACCCGAGCATTGGGGGGAAATGGTCAGGGTGAGGGGAGGGAAGGGAGGGAGCGAGGAGGGGGGAAATGGTCAGGGTGAGGGGAGGGAAGGGAGGGAGTGAGGAGGGGGTAGAGAGTCGAGAGGGGAGCTGAAGGCACGGTTGAAGAGAATCTAACAGAATAGATTTCTGTTAAAAAATAAATATCTGGGGATACAGTGTATGGTTTGGGAAAAGACCTGTCAAGTGACTGTCAGCAGAGTGCAAGGCGAACTGGATGGATTTTGGTCTTTTGTCTGGTAGATTCTTTTGTCCTTATGTTCAATGGTCTTTATTATTCGGGCTCTGCACAATCCGAGAAACTGAATAAGTCAGGCTTCACATTTTCGATCTAAACATATTTGCACGTTTCTTGATTCAGACATCAGAGAGCTCAAAAACAAAGGTCACTTGAGTAAATGGACGGCCTACAAAGATATTAAAGTGCTCTGAATTGAAAGCGTCATTCTTTAAAAAGAAGGATTGAGTAAATTCCCTTCAATAATAACCTTGTATTTTCGGCTTGTCTAGTATTTTTTTGAAAGTCTTGCTAAAGTAAAATTATATTTTGGCGATCGTTGTATTTTGTAATCTCATTATTTTTTAATTTTTTTTTGTGGGTGGGAAGTAGGAGGAGAAAGTCCGAACAGTTAGATTTCAGGATGATTTCAACTTCAAAAACTCATAGAAAAACCATCTGGTACAATTTGGGATTTGAACTTTTCTTTATATAATATATAGTATAATAATCACAGCTATCTGAGATCTTTTATCCAGATTTGTTTAAACTTGTCATTTTAAAGTCTGATGAGAAGCAATTTGTGAGAGAGAACTCGATTCTGATTGTAAATGGCAAAGGATTTGTAATTCAGTATCTGCAGCACAAAATCGCATCAATTCTATATGTAGCCTTGAGAATTGCTTTTAAATGCATATTTCTGAAGTATCCCTGGAATGTGATGAGGAATCGTGTATATATATATATATATATATATATATACAGTCACTACACTTTACAGTGTATTCTGTGAAGCGCTTTGTGATGTCTTGAAGATGTGATAAGGCGCTATATCAAGTGCAAGGATTATCATTATTAGATGTTTTGAACAGTGGGCATTTGTTTTGTTTGGGCTACATGCTCGGTACGAGAACGTGCGACAGGCATTTCTGTTGTTTCTGTGTTACTTTGTGAAGTGGATGAAAATTATTTTAATAGACTTCGGAACATAAGTGCTGCTTAATCATTCTACTAGTGTTTTTTGATATATTATGCTGATGACAGTATTTCAAACATTATTGTACTGTAGTCACAAAGCGATAGAGAGATTTGAGAGAATTCAAAGTCAGCGCAGAATGAAAATTAGGCTAAGATACAGATATTGATATCTCATTTATACACAAATAGTTGCTGTGCGTTTGCCATTGACATTTGATTGGATACAGAACACGTCCTCCCGATGTGAAAGGCGCTCTATAAATGTAATTTTGTTGTTGCTTTGTTAATAAGTTCGAATTCATGTGAGTTACGAAGTAGCAGGAGGTAAATATTTTGGTTGCCTTAGAATCGTCAATCACAATAGAACACCACATGGGCAAAATCAATAATGATTTAAGCTTCTGCTGATACTACATAAACAGTGCGCATAGTGGACGGATAAATATTGCCCCACATCTGTTTATTTGAAGTATAATATCGCAGTGAGGCTGTGAAAGGAATATTTGTTCAGTAACAGAACATACCAGAGGGAAGAGCTGGAAAAGCATTAAGATATTGACTGTAAATATTATGGTCCAAAACGGAATGACTGTTTTAAACATATTCCACGTAACAAACTTTGGATTGTTTCTTTTTCTTACTTTCATACAGTGGGTATAATATCTGGTAAAAGCCTCAATGATTAGTGATATTCTTGTTGACATTCCAAATTACAGACTTAAAGCACTCTTAACACAGTTATATAGAGCTTTTATGTCACTTACTACTTACGTGATAATGCTGATTTGATCTCCAAAATAGTCACTAAACTTGACGTAAATCAGCTTTGAGACGTCTCGACAACATGATAAGGTATAACATCAAATGCAAGGATTCTTCTTATTATAACCAAAGAACTTAGCACTGCTGCTACATGTGATTGGATCAGTAAAGCTTATCTTTCCACTTCATAGGAAAATAATGTAATATGCATGACATTCAATGCTACTGTCACTTTAGTTTTGACAGACGAGGTGGTGGTGGGTGAGAGCATAATTTACAGTCAATTGGGTTGTTTGGTTTCTGGAAGAGATTGATACTGGGATTGGTTGGCAGAGAAGATGACTTGTGATATATTTCTGCAATGCTTAACTCTTAATACATCTGTGGTGGGAGCGCACATTGACCTCTCAGGCTGCCCTCAATTCAAGACCTACAGTATAACTGTTGAATTGACATTGATTTGGGGACTAAGTCAAATGGTATTCTGGTACAGCTAATATTATACATTGGCCACTGTACAACTATAGCCATTGTGTGGTTTGATTTTTTTTTAAAAAAATTACTTTTTAAAAGTTCAAAGAAACTTGTTAGTAAAAGGGCGCGAGGCGGGCGGGTGGATCAGTGAACTTCTTGCGAGCGATCCCGATTTATTCTCTTCGAAGAAGGTATTGATTTGGAGTAATGAAGCTTGCCAGCTGTTCCACCATGAAGAAGCTTAAATGTTTTGATTGGTAAACGAAGTCGGTTAACAAGTCATTCTGGAGCAAAGTGAGGATCAAAGCCTTCTAAACTGCACAAGCCACAAAACTCAAAAAAAAAGTTTTAAAGTTTTTAAAAAAAAACACTGCAACTTTCTTGCCAGTGAAATAACAGATTTGCAATATTCCTGCAGGTCCATCATTTATAAAGATAGATACAGAAATTTATAGATAATCACTCCGATATACTTTTTCTTTTCAGTATTAAGAACATTACAGAATCTTACAGCACAGAAGGAGGCCATTCGGCCCATCATGTCTGTGTCGGCTCTTTGAAAGAGCTACCGACTAGTCCCTCCCCCGTTCTCACCCCATAATCCTGCACGTTTTTCCTTTTTAAGTACCTTATTTATGTTTAATAGAAGGTTTTAATGGAAGCTATGAGATGGAGCTTGAACCCTCATCTAAACTACTCATCAATTAATATGTGGGTGTGTCTATTAAGATGTCTCCTCTACCTTGGATACCTACACTTACTGTAACACCACAGATTCCATTAAATTGTAAGACTAAGACTGCTTCCATTTCTTTTTAAGAAGCAGACATAGACCAGAAAATTAGGTATTAAAATCCCCGTCTGTTACCATTGAGCTCCCGTTTAGGCTATTGAACCGAGTGGGGAAAAATACAATCTCAAACAATCAGAAATAGATCATGATGGGTTTAGAATTAGCAATGTAATTGACATTTCAATAACCGAGAGTGCACTCTATTGATGAACGTAAGGCTTGGTGTCAAAGTCACTACAGATATAGTCTTACTGAAATATAAAACAATGAAAGGGAATTAAATGGCCTGCCTCTGTGATCCATATATCTGTACTATTGACGACTGCAGTTTGGCCAAAAAACAGGTGCAGGATAAAATCTTGTCGTGTTTAAAGATGTGTCAGTTTTAATGGTGTTTTGTAGAAACGATCTACCTCTGGGTTTGGAATGTATTATGTTGGGAGCAAATTTTTCTGCATTTAGACATTGTAAGTTCATATGTGGTTTGCTCTGAATATTCTCTCACAATGACGATTTCTATTCATAGTAACTAGGGTACTGTCAAAGGTACAGCGCAGTTTATATCTGTCACATTTACATTATGTGCCATTGTACAGCATCCCCTAAATCAGGAGCCATGTAAACCGTTTCTCCCACTAGTAATTGACTAGTAATGGCAGTTGCTTCCTATTTTTATTTTTAAAAGTACTAATCATAATAAAGTGTGCGAGTTATCATTCTGAAAAGGTTCCTGTCTTGGATTCTCTCTTTCTCACTCCTTCAGTGCTACTTGCTCCTGCGAGCTCTCCGAGACACTGTCCAGTGTGTAAAGTATGATATAAATGCCAGTTGTTGGATATCTCCCTTTCCTCTGCCCTGACACCCTGTGCTTCTGATCTCTTGTGTTATTTCCGTTCCTTGTTTCAAAAGCTCCCAAGTCCCTCTGCCTACAAGTCCTGCTGCCCAGTCTATCCTCCTGAGCAGAATGAGTCACTGGAGAAGGGAAGCAAAGAGAATTGGATAGTTAGACTGACTGACAGAAGTTTATTGATGACCATTTGTGATGGAAAACGACCTTTCAAAGGCGCGACTTTGTTCTGCATCTACTCAAACACTGAGTTATTTGGGTCAGACAGCACTGACTTGTTAAATCACTGGTCTCCACAATACACTCTGCAACAGCAGACCCATTAGTCTGTGTGATCTATCTTAAAGTACTTGGCCCTACTGCAAGGTGATACGTGAGCAGGGAGAACAGATGTACCTTAAAACCTGTGATACAGCCTTTGAAAGATAGACTTAAAAAATCAAGTGCAGTCGTACTTTGTCTTTAAGCAATGAAAAATTTTATTTTCAAATATAATGGGATATATATTTTGCAGAGCCTCTTGTTTAAATGATAGATACCCACCAGAGATGAATGACGAGTAGGTCTGCAGCTTAATCATATTTTTGACAATAAAGATCACCTTATTTGTGATGTATTTCTAACAGGTTCATATTAAATCCTGCTCAATTAAGTCACCTCAACAGATATGGTACAGAAACACGAAAAAAATAGCCTTTAAATAGCCATTTAGTGGGAATATCCTTTTGTTTTTGTTGCCATGCAGTAAAATAGCACGAACTGGATCAAATAGCAGCAATCAAATCTGCTCCCTCGCAGCGTTCGTGCTCTGGGACGCTACCCTGTGTGAGGGGCACTATATAAATGCAAGTTGTTGTTGTTGTAGGGTGGAGAAAGGGGAAGGGTCAGCCTCAGGCATAGCCAGGATATTTTTATTCTAAACTCAAACCGCATGTTTGACTCCTGTAGGTAACTGGTGCTGACACTGACATTATTGGCATTGCAACAACATTACTGCCAGCGGGAGGGAGGGAGAGAGAGAGAGAGAGAGAGGGGGGAAATGGGGAACAAGGATATAAAATGTTCTGCAAAGATGGAGTTTTTAAACCAGGAGCCCCATGATTGGTGATCGAAGGCGATACATCTCTCTGCAGAGTGGATGCAACAGCAGAAAGTGAGATGAGAACAATTTAAATCGGGGGCAGTAATCAGCGGCTTCACACTGACACTGGGCTTAGGAACAATTGCAAGCTATTGAGTGGTATATCGAACCTCATTGCTAAATAGTATGTGAGCGCTGGTGCACAGCTTGCGTTACTAATAATAGATAAAAAGAACACCTGCAAGTGCCAGGAATCTAAAATACAACAGAAAAAGCTTGAAATTCACAAGTGAAAACTAGGTTAATGTTTCGAAAGTGATTTTTTTTTCCTTTTTGCTATTAATAACGTCAATTTCAGTTATGGTAGGGTAGAATTTGAGGAACAAATACAGACCTGGGAGCAGAATGTCAGAAATATAAAAATAGACTTTGAAAGTGTTTTAATTTTCACTGTGGGCATTTTGTGAATTTTAAACTTTTGAGATTTGGATTAGGAATTTATAATTGTAGTCGAACCATAAATAAATCTTTAATTGAAGTTTTTTTTATCGCATTTCAAATTATGGATTTTACCACCGAGAATCTTTGTAGTGTATTGCATGTTAAATAATTATCTTGGTGCTCCGGAGCAGAATTTCATACGGATAAAACAAGGCAAGTGTAACCATATAAAACTGAAATAAGCTCATCAAAAAAAAACTTTGCAATGAGCCGCTGTAAATTAGGAATTTACCATATCGGCAGATTCAGTAATCAGTTTGGATTATTGGAAGACTATATTGAACTTAATTTGATGCAGATGAATGGAAAATCAATAGACTTCTTAAGCATGCTTGAGCAAGCACAAGAACAAATTGAACGTATTTGTGGTGAAATAAATTTCTCTGACACCATGCTCTCTTTGCTTCTCATCCTCTTAAAGATTAACAAGCACTGTAGCGTTTTTCAGAACGAACATTTGTGTAGGATCTTGAGTGCCTCATAGTTTTGAACTTGTAATATTAAAAGTGCTTGCTGTAAATTTGTGGGTTTATATTAGTTGCTATATGAAGACAGCTTTCACAGCAATCTTAAAAAAAAACATTATACACAAAGGTGAAGAGGGAAAATTTGCAAGGATACGAGGAAAGGAGCGGAGGAGTGGGACTGATTAGGTAGCAATCTTCGAAAGCACAGACACGATGGGCCGAATGACCTACGTCTGTGCTGTAATAATATTCTATGATTCTATGAAAGTATTTTGAACATCATGATTTTCATCAATCAACCTTTCTGTTGTTGACCATCTTAGAATTTACCTCATTGTTTATTTAAAGGAAGAATGTTGGGACAATGACTGGACATATAAACTTGTTTAATTAATGTGATCCTTTATTTTGAAAGAAATCCCACTTGTGGTGATTTGTGTGGAGGAGAGCTGTTTATTTGTACCTTTGTCCAAACACCAGCTTAGTTCACTTGGGCAACAATGCAAGTTGTTGTTGTAATACCATCCTGAATACTGCATAATTAGAAATAACAGAAGTATCTTCCTTAAAGTTCTTCATTTTTTTTCCATTATATTTTTTCACCCTGGAAGCTCTGAATGGAGATATCATTTTGTTTTCTTGAGAAGCGATCAATCAGGTATAACATTTTTGATAAAATGACAACTGTGTCTGTCCTCACTGGGCAGGTGTTGTACCAAGCAAATCTGTAACCAGCTCCACTTCCCTTTTTAAGTTGAATGTAACCTTCTGAAATGTCAATGAAGTTTACATTTGATACTGAACTGTTTACTGTAGGCCTTGTCCTTTTGCCTTCATCATTTCCTCAAACGATGCCCTTTGACAGCTTTAAATGAAAGAAATGCCAGCTATATGATTGTCTGTATTGCAATTATATGTTCCTGCTCCTTCCTTGAAGCCAAGTAATTGACTTATTATAACTGTCCTGTCGTGAGGGAGGATCTATAGAGGTTGCCTAGGTTTTGTGTGTGAGCAGTTATGGTGACTGATAATTTCATTTCAATCGCTGTGTGTGTGCTTCTACCTGCAGGTGTTTTGGCTCTAATACACAGCATCTGTGTCCAAAATTAAAGTAACATTGCTGAAATAAATATCTCCGTTACTTTTACCTATTCTGGAAACCAAATTCTGAAAACGATGTGTCTTCAGTGTAAGGTTTCACTGATTGTAATGATTATTCAGATGCTGTGCAACTCCTTGTAATGAATGTTGATTTTCTACCTTCCCAGTAGCTTTCTAGGCCTTGCGGCATTGTTGTTTTTGTAACTTTAGGAACTTCACAGCATTTAAAAACGCGCATCTACGGGAGAGCCTAGATCAAGGCACGTCACTAGCTGTTTGTGGGATATTGCTTTGCTCAAATTGCTGTTGCTTTCCCCACAAAACTCACACTCACTCCGCTTTACAGTGTAACATGTGAAACGCTTTATGACATCCTCCCAGCGTAAAGGGCGCATTTCGAAATGGAAGGAATATTACTATTATTATTATTATCACAATGCAGCAGAAGTCACGGAGACTAAGACACTGCTGACTTGTATCCCAGTCTGAAAGAATTAGTTGATGTTAGGTGGGGCAGTAATTGTGGTACTAAAATTGTTTTGGGGGTTTGTGTTTCCTTTTTCACCGTCCAGTGAACCCTGTTGGAAAGTACGCAAATGTAGATGATGTGCGAGGACAAAACGGGGTTAGTTGTGATTCCCCCCCCCCCCTTTGAAAACCCCACCAATCTGAATGCATCTGTGATGTACTGTTCTCTTTATCGCCTTTGTATGAAGCAAAGTGTTGACCCCAAATTGGTTACACTAGGTGTTGAATAAGTCTGAACATTAATGTTACGAACCAACTGTTAACAACTGCGTTTAATCAGATAATAGGGTCAAAGTGCTTCACCGAATTGCATCAGATGGGAACTATGCCACGGCAGACGCAGAAGGTTATATAAATTCTTACTCCCAATTCTCAGGGTGCCTAGTTCATGCAAACCTAATCAGTAGCAATGGAAAGGGATCACATTGCTCGCTTAATGTAATGCAAATGAGACTCTGATTATTGCCTTTGTTTTTAAATATTTACATGTGTCGGTTCAGAAATTGATCTGTTGCAGTGTTGCTCCAGTCCAGACTATTTGTATAGACAAGCAATTTTCCTATTAAAAACGTGTTGGGAATTAATCTTTGTGGTGGCTATGTTCCAGTTTAAACACAGGCTTTTGTAGATGTTAACTGATGCGTGTTTTCATTTTCAAACCTCAGCCTCTCTCATGCCCTACAATTATGTTTACATTCCTGAAGTTTAAAGTTAAAAGATCTCGTGAGATTTTGTGTGTCAAACGGATTGTTTTTTGAGATGTGTATGAAGGGATTTTCTTTTTTCCCCCCAAGCAGAGTTGAAAATCCAGAATTATGCAGCAGGTTGACCAGCTGTGTTAATCTCTGCTCCTCATCTATGATCTGCCAGTCAGTATAATAGCCAATATTATTTGTACAAGAAGACCTGTTTTTGTGGACCTTTTCAACAAGAGAAATCCACTGGCAATAAAAGTGAATAGGAAGTGAAGCGGAGAACATATCTTCGTTAGAAAGGTGATAGGCGTAGAGAGAACTAACCACCAGGTCGCATGGTAAAACCACCAGCTACTGTACAAAGCAGTTTCAAAAAGGAACTGGAAAGTAAAGCGATGGAAGCGTGATTAAATAATGGGATAAAAGGAACGTTTGGGAAGTTAGACAGGTTGGCGAGCAGCGTGATGGTCTCCTACCAAAACAGCTTGATGTGATGAGAGGCAAAGATTATTATTATTTTTATTATTGCCTCAAACTGATTATCTAAATATGATCTGATTCGACTGAAAACATATTGTTAAGAATCTCAGGGATAAAATTGGAGCAGACCAATGCCTGCTGAGTGGTGGGAACGGGCAAGTTGGTAAGTTTTAGTAGTTCCCATAAGTCAACGCCAATGGATTGTGGTTAATTGTACCCATCATTAATACATTTACAGCTTGATCCTAATAGGTGAACATGAGTCAGTTGGTTCCAACTCAAAACTGTATTCTTCTGAATTCGTGAAGAACTGGTACAACATTAATGTGTGTGTTTTTGACCCAGGTATCTGCACGTCATCCCGTTCTTCACCTGGATCCTGGTGCTGGGTATTATCACAGCTCAAGTTGTTCTCCAGCCAATTATGTCCATTTTGACGCTTGTGAAAGGATCGTTTTTAATCCTCACAGTGAGTATTATAAGCTATGGACTATTTTCCCTCTTTCTGTGCATGTACATCAGATACAGCCCCATCTGGAAAGCAAAAAATATACATCAAACCTCCTCTTACTGTATCGTCACTGTGTTACTTACTGTGTTGCCCACAGGACACGGGGAATTGAATTAAAGAAGTTTTCTTGTTGTTTGATCTATTACCTTTTCCTATTTGTTCTATATGTCACTTAACTAATATTTCCCAGTTATGTATTCATCATGGTTTTTTTTTAGAAAATGCACAATGTTTTACTCTGACTGGTATGCAGTGTCACAGTAAGGGGCAAGGCCTTAATTGTTAATGTCCACAGATTAGGTCGTGGATTGAGTGGAATTTACCAAACGATTCCACTTTGTACATGGACCAGACATACAAAATTCAACAGGAAATGTGCTAGTGTGTGTGGGGGGAGAATGCTGATTGACAATGCTGTGCACTTGTATTGCAAATTCGCATTCTGAGCATACATCGCCAAGTTAGCACCATTCCCACCACAATTATCCCCCCCTCCCTTTTTCTCAGAAATTCGTTCTGGTATTTTTTTCAGAAAGGCAAATAACAGCTGAGGATATTGTAAGACAGTGTTTTTAGGTTTTGCTGGTTTCACTGATCTCAGTATTCGCGTTAATAATAAATAATCCCTGCACTTGATATCGCGCCTCTCACATCTGGAAACCTTCGCCTTGTGTAACGGTGTATCTTGTTGGCATTAGCAGAAGATGAGCAGTATAATAATAAGCCTTGCATTTGATACAGCACTTTTCACATCTTCTAGATGTCTCAAAGCGCTTCACCGTATAGACTTTAAAGTGAATTGACTGTATGTTTGTGGGCGAAACGCGGCAGCCAATTGCGCACAGCAGCGTCCCACAAACAGTCGTGGATTGAGTGAACAAATTATTATTGTGTTTTTTTTTCTTGAGCGATTATTATTAGGTGTGTGGAGTAAGGAAACTTGTCCAACGTTTGGCCCTGCCTGGGAATCAAACCCAGGTCTCTCGCTTGCGAGGCGAGTGCTCTCACCACTGAGCTCCAGGACTCCACCAGGAGAAATTCACTTCTCTTTTGGAATAGTACTGCCGTGGGATCTTCTAAAACACAATTTTCCCAGATTACACTGGATTACACATTGGGTGTGCCTGATTTCTGTAGAACATTGCAGGAACATTTTGTAACCGTCAAATCTGCTTAAAATTACTCTGTTAGTTTTAATGACCCAAATTTTGAGTGAACTGCAGACAACAAGTTGGTCTGATGTGTAGATGATGCAGCCGTTCGGCATTCGTATCAAGGAAAACTTCTGGTCCATGTAGTTCTGTCCAAGATAATGTATTCTTGTCAAATCCTAAAATTATATTTTTCAACGGTAGGTTTCTTGAAAGACAACTGTGTTCTTCATTATTGTGAGTTTTGAGAAGACGGATCTAAAAGATGGCACTTACAAATGAATCGCACATTCGTACTTTCCATTTAGGATTTTATTGCTCACCTTGTTGAAAAACGTAATCCCAGATGTTTTCAGCAATATAGATCACTAAAATTTAATACAGTCTTAAAACTTTGGATGAAGTCTACACTTTCTATCACATTTTTGTATGGTTTCTTTGATTTAGCAGAGGGATACATTGCTTTAGACTGCTTTTGAATTCCCTACCACATCAATCAAATTGTTTAGAATTCTCCCTCCTTATCAAGATACCATTAGTACCTTGGGACGTCCTCCCGACGTGAAAGGCGCTCTATAAATGGAATCTTGTTGTTGTTGTTGTACCTTTGAACTAATTGAGAATAACTTTTTTTTACTCGAAGCATCATTTAATTTGGCATTTTAATCCTCTTGGATAAAATATTTAAGTTTACTTACCTTTTAATGTAAGCCCTCAAACTCAAACTACCATTTGATTTTTTTTTTAAAAAACTCAGTGTTGGGAGTGCTACCAACTGAGCCAGTCTGATAACTGGAATCCAATCAATGCCATGTAATACTTTGTGTTTGAAGCTTGCCTTATATTAATTATCTGTAAGGGATTTTCCTCAGATTTCTCTCCCATTATTCATAATCCATTGAGTTTACTGTGTCTTTCAATTGCTTTTCCAGTTAACACAGCATTCAGAGCGTGTCATATCTTCAAAAATATCAAGAAATATTTATTGGTAAACTTGTTATCTCCTAAATTGACTAATCTTTTCCTTAAAAGGATTTGGTCATAATGTACTTGTATTGATTTCACTAAATTCATTTTTCAGCCTATTTAACTGAATTTAATGACATATGAGACACCATAACTGGGTTAAGAGATTTTTTTTTAGAATATAATGAAAACCATGGCCCTTTCAGTGACTACCAGAGTTTAGCTACATCTCTACATCTGGCGTAGATTAATCTAAATTGAATAATCTGGGACAGCCAACATCTTTGCTTCACTTCACTTCAATGTCTTCAACCACAAATCGCTCACCAGGCACTTTTATGGGGTGGGGGGGCAATGAAAGTTTCAAATGTTCTTGTGAAGTCAGAAAACTTTTGAAACTTGGCCCAAATCTAACTCTTAACACCAACGTAGATGTAGCCGTGTGGAGAACCGTGAAAACAAGGTCATCTCTTAGAGCGAAAGCTACTCATTTGTTAGATTCCTCTAAACATTTTGAAAGGATTTCAAGAACATTGTCGCTGTCACCCAAAAAAATCCAACTGTCACATCAAGTTAAAAGATCACAAGATGTGTTCGCTATCAAACATCCGGATACTGAGCCTGAGGAAGTCCCATCAGAGCCTGATGGTTTCTAGGATTAGTCCACAGTCACTTCAGGTGCTGAATATATTCCTCCTTCAAGAACAATGATAATGATGGCTCAAAGCATTAAAACACGCAAGTATTTAATTTCAAAACTCGTCATTCCAGCCTTTGTCAATCTGGCTGTTGCCACATCCAACGCACATTTGCTTTGGCGCCTCATTGATCCAGACTCATGGCCTTAGCTTCTGACAGCACTAACAGCAGCACAGGTATGTTTTTAATGTGAGTTTCACCGGGATAAACATTTCTGTTCCTCAGCCACAAATGGGATTACAAAGACTGTGGTAAGCAAAGTCTGGTTTGAACTCAGTGTAGGATGTTGCAGGAAAGAACTATTCACATGCTCACTTGTTAAATAACGGGAGAATTGGTTTGTAGGATGCTAAAATGTCTTGTACCTAATTAATCATCAAAAATAATGGTAGTACACTTTATAAAAGTGGAACCAATATTGTGTGAATCTACATCGTTTATGGCAGGTATGAGAAATACTCTGTGTTCTTGTAAATTCTGATTAGTTATTTCCTCCAGTTACAGATCCTTCTGGAAAATAGCCTTGAGTTCCGTTGTTCCATGTGAGCAATCAGATGATTGCTGTGCAGATGATCAATTATAAGACGTCTGTGAAAGTCATGTCATTGTAATGATGATTAAATACTGAAAGATATGGAATGTGTGTGTGTACATAAAATCTAACCCAACAAGACTAAGATATTTGAACCATCCACAACTGGAAACTGTGTGGTTTATTAATGAACACAGAAACATAAAATAGTTATTCTGATTTTTTAAAAAAAAGCTTTGAAACGTAGACTTCTTTCTTTGACAATCTCCTGATTCAAGGCCGCAATGATGCACTGCAGGAGCCATGTACGGTTCTAAATGGCCAAACAGTGAAAGCTTTTACTGACAGCTGTGATTGTTTGAGAAATGGTAAATAACTCTTTAAAGTGCAAACAAAAATTGCAATGCCATTTTAACAATTTCATCAAATTTCAAAGGGGAACACAGTCAGAAACACAAGGACATCTGACAGCACTGTCACTCATTACTAAAGTGAAAAGTTTTGTGAGAACTTTTGGGGGCAAAGACTAGGGGGTGCGAGAAGCAGTATTAATTTCAAGGCACTGTATTTGTCTTCACCTCAGCACCTGAGCATTTCATCAAGCTTTTCAGCAAGTACATGGTAGCATCTTTTAATTACAGTCACTGGAGTCTGATCTCAACGACTGTCTGAATGTGGCAAAAACAACATACAACTGAAGCTTCTGATAAACCAAGCAAAGTCCCTGTTATCTTTCCTTTAAGAATCATGTCGGTGGTAATAATAGTAGTAGCCACAATCCACACGGTAGCAGGTGGAACCTTCGTGGAAGTGGATAGATTTCTGATCATTTAGGTCTAGGACAACATCAAAGCCGTCATACTCAGCAGCAGAATTAATTAAGTCTTGGCGAACATGCCTTTCACTCCACCTGATCATGGCATTGGATGCTGGTCAACTCCGTATCATGAAAAAATCAAGTTCAGACGAATGCCAGTAATATTTAGTGAGCAGTCAGTTTATCCTCTGGTAGAAAGTGCTTCATTATTCATGTTCACAACAGAGCTTTACCATTCTAGGCATGTCTTTAATAACCACATCAGCAGAACAAAGTTAGGATTTATTAACAAAGCTGCCATGTTACAGGGTGAACAGCAAAAGCATTTGTACTGTTTAACATTTACATTAATCTTCTTGCGTTTTGTCGACTACTTGCTATACGCAGAAAAAGAGGTGCATATTTAGGACACTTTTTCATGTCAAAACATCTCGGCACATTCTTGTCAATTGTCGTGACTTTTTTAATAATAATACTTGCATCTGATACAGCGCCTTATCACGTCTTCTCGACATCTGAAAGTACTTCACAGAATATACTGTAAAGTGAACTGACTGTATATTTTGAGGGCAAAATAAGCAAAAAAGTAGATATTTGTACCAAATGGCCATGATGTGAATGGCCAATTCTGAGAATTGTTGGCCCAAATCCAGGAAATTTGTTGTGTAAAGTGATGCTTAACATCTACATGAGTAGCCAGGATTTTCGTTTACCATCTCAGTCAAAAGATAATAATAACAATAATAATAATAATGCCTGTATTTGACATAACAGCTCATTACATCTTTGAGACGTCTCAAAGCGCTTCACAGAATATACTGTAAAGTGAATTGACTGTACATTGTGGGCAGAACATGGCAGCCAGTAGCAAACAGCAGCGTCCCATAAACAGTTGTGGATTGAGTGACCAAATTATTGCTGAATAGTTTGTTTATTTGTTTGTTTACATGGCTAACGTGTCCCCTTGGTCCCATTTTAAAAAAAAAGTCTAATCATGCTGTGTTATTTCACAAACATCCCTACTGGTATATATAGAGTAAGAATCAAAGTCAATCAGTTTCACACTGTAAACATTGGATGTTGTCAACCCTTAACATTGGTTTGTTTCATAATCTATGTCTAAACCTACTTAGGAGAGACTTTCATGCAAACATGTTCCCTTTTTCTCTTCCCAAAGTAATGCTTCAGAATGTTCACACTTGGATTTGTGCCACCTTCTAAGTAAATGCAAAAGCCTTATGATCTGTTGGGCACAGTTAAAAAGCTGACAGGTCTGTCATTAGTTCTGCAAGGAAATTTAGTTTCTTACGCATAGCTGTTCACAGAATTGTGCTTAGTTTCACAGTTCCTTTGAAATATGGAGACCAGATCAATTGGTGCATGATGCTCTGTGAAAAGTTCAATCTGAATAATAGAATATAATGCTTATGTTCCCATCACTCTTTAGTGAGACAACACAGTCCATTCCACTGACACATGTATTGATGGCCATCATTTTTCTTATTGATCCTACGCTGATGATATGAGAGCAATGGATTTCTACTCTTTTAGGTCTATGCCACATTTCAAAGAGGTGTTATACAGAGTAGAAACTCATTTAAAAATCAGCCTGATGTAGCGGTGGTGGGACCGTAGGGTGATAAGATTGGGTGGGCCGAAGGGCCTTTGTCTTCATCCAGAGTAATCTTGTGATCTTGTCAAACCACATGAGCACATAATAATAATAATAATAATAATAATAATAATAATAATAATCCTTGCATTTGATATAGAGCTTTATCATGTACTTGAGGTGTCCCACAAACGGTTGTGGATCGAGTGACCACATTATCGTTTTTAAAAAAAAAGAGTTTTTTTTAGGGGATTATTACTCCCGGAAAGCGATCCAATCAATAAACACATTAGTTTATTCCAGGTCTTGAATTTGTGTAATGTAATTTGTGTACAATGTTCACACCACTGTATATCACATCTTATCTCTATTTTGCTATCATATGACATCAAATTATTCCGTGTAACTAATTTTCTCATCACCAGTGTAGTTCAATTAAATTGTTTGAGAACTCGATTTAACTGAGAAAGCGTTACGTTGCCAAGATGGTGTGCAAGAAATTGACCTGCCCATGAGTTTGAACATCATCTTGTGTGTAATTGGACAAATAGTTCTTCAAAGGCTATTCATTTGTAAACGATATCCAGAAAGATCACCTTTCCGTGCACCAACTAGCTTCTAGTTGATTATCACAGGTTTCATCTTCTTACTGTTCATTGCAAAATCATCACATTATGTAGAAATCCCTACAGGGAAATCAGATAACACTAATTCTGCTAAGCAGTGGGTTTGGCCTAACAATGACCTAATTTATCTGTTTTCTTTGAACTCACTAGATGGTACGGTGGATGCTATTCAGTTCTGATTAATGAAGTCAGGCAATAAAACTAGGAACCTAGGGATTCGTAATTGCATTTCCCACCTTTTGGAAAGGAAGTGGCTGTTTTTCAGATTTGTTTCTGAGGTCCTCTTGTAAGTACAGTAATTGAAACAGAAAAATCGGTATGTTTCTCAAATCCCACACGGTGTTAATCAACAACAAGTCATTGGGAAACAGCGACAAGGTGGGGTGTGATTCCGAGCTCGTCAATTATCAACCTTGGCATTCTGTGGATATTACTTTGCGCTTGACAGTAATTTACAAGCCTACATGGTGTTCTTGTAAGAAAGGGAAAATTTGATTCCTCCCCCATGTCTGTAAATTCGTCATTAAACAGAGAACAAGATCCCAACAATGCTAAGGTTGTTATATGTACTGGTCAGTAGAGAACATTCCCATTGTGCCTATGTTTACTGGTGTTGTCCACCAAATGCTGAGATGTTAAAATACACCTAGGATTTCACCATAGAGTGAGTTTCCAAGCTCAGGCTTCCTAAGAAATTCAATTGTAGCATTCACATGACGCTGCAACAACAACAACAAGATTTCATTTATAGAGCACCTTTCACATCGGGAGGACGTCCCAAGGTGCTGGACAGTTGGGTTGGGACCCGAGCAGGGGGAAATGGTCAGGGTGAGGGGAGGGAATGGAGGGAGCGAGGAGGGGGTAGAGAGTCGAGAAGGGAGCCGAAGGCACGGGCTGCAGTTAATGTGTCCTGAGGTGGTAGCATTTCAACTCTGGAATGATATTAATTGGGAAAGAAAAAGAAACAGCATCAAATAATGATTCTCCTGCCTGGCTGCTACACAGCTCTGATCCTCCCCTTCATACTTTGATACACTCTTGTCTGATTTCCCTCCACTAATCCATCTAATTTCACTTGTGTGTTTGATCTCCTGACACTCCACTTGCAATCTTTATTAACTCTAGTGCCTCCGTCATGTTCAAGGCTTTTCATTTCTCACTGATGCCTCTGATGCCTGGAAAGCCACGTTCCTGCCTTTGACACCGGCCCAAAACAGCATGGTCAAACCACCAATGTGATTTATCAGACTTGCTCTTCTATGCTACAGCGCTGCTCCCATTGCTCTGATGGTCCGAATCATTAGGCTGCTGTGTCAGCTTGTTTGGCACATGAGGTCGGAGATGAGGCAGGCACTAACTGTGCCAGTGTGAACAGACACATCCAAACAAACAGAGCAGAGCTCGTACCAGTGAACATATTCTTTCAATTTGGTTACCTGAGAACGTATTCTCTCACCTAAATCTACAGAAGGGTTAATAAAGATCAGGCAGTGAGGAGATGGTTGATTGCGTCCATTGCTGGGCAACTGTATAATGGCAAGCCCTTTCAATTTTGATCATTGTGCTAAAGGGTAAATCCATTAAATTTAAGCTTTCTTTGATCCGTGAAGTGAAGAATTACACTGATTCTTTACATTTCATTCCCTCTGGCAGGCCAATCATTTAAATGTTTCTGCCTCACCTGTTTTCAAGGTCATTCAGTATTTTGGTGTTCAAAGGCTGACTCCCTTTCTGAAATCTTAATTTTCTTATTTACTTCATGTCAATTCTCTGGGTCAAAGAGCTAACTTTCTTCCTCCTTCAGGCCTGCTCCTCTTCGACCAACAGTGCTTCAGCCACCCTCCTACCTGCACCCCTCCTGATCCCAATCCCCAGAGATCCAAATCCCTGACTGTCCAGTGCCTTGGGACGTCCTCCTGACGTGAAAGGTGCTGTGTGAATGTCATTTGCTATTGTTAATGTTGTTGCATCTACCACTAGTCAGTTTATTGCTATGGTTTTTAAAGAGGTAATGTCTCAATTAATTATTTGCATCAATATATTGCAAACCTCTCCTTGCCTACGGATGAAGAAAAGCCACAAATCACTTTTGCCGTCAGGTTCACTGCAATTTACACTGGTGTTTTTTTTAATAAAAGAAAAGATTTTTCAAACGCGTCATTAGGATAACTATCAGTGATTCATTTCCAGCAAATGTTTTTCTGAATCTGAGACTTTTTATTGCGAAACCCAGAGATAAATTGCCAGCGCAAAACCTGCAGTTGCTCGAATCTAAAATGCTAAAATTGTGACGTTTTCTTTCGAGTCCTTAAAATGCACAGTGAGCCAAAACAATTGCAATGTTTCAGTGTTCGGCATATAATCAGACTCCTGTAATAAGGCTTTAGAATTGATCTGGTTTGTGCCAGGGATTTCTGACCTGCGTGAATAGCATTATATCAATACAACTTGTTGTTGTATGTATGGGGGTTGAATGCTATTTGTTGTTTGGTGTGACTTTACAAAGTGCACAACATTTGATATCCATCCTTATAAAACCTCAAAGAACCACACAATAATTGTTCTAGTACAGGTACAGCGACATAAGCCATGCCAATGCCTCCCATTGCAGATTAAAACAAAGCATGTCCAGCCTTGTCACAATTAAATGTGTTTGCGAGCTAATATACAATATACAATGCTTTCCTGTCTTAAAGTTCCCCTCAGTAGTTTTCAGCATTCATTGCAATGTCTATGCCGGGCATCACTTGCACCAAAACCAATACTTACATCTAATTCTGATGTGCCTGTGACATGCTTTCCTCTCCAGAGAAAATTTGTTGAGCACACAGATTGTGAATTTATGGATTTTCGAATCCCATCTACAGCTTTGAGGAAGAGCAAACTCTGTTAATCCAGTCCAAGTTATGGTAAATTTCATGAAGCGTTGGATTTGTTTCTCAAGAATGTTGTTCAGTATTGTGATTCTCACCATGTTGTTGCGACAATTCTGATTGTCCATGTTTTTTAAAAAAATGTAAGTACCTTTTGTAAGGAAACCAATGCACAGTTATTGTGTGTTATGTGCTCCTTGTGTGACGCATACCAAGTTTTAGGTTTGACTCTAGGTTGAATATCAGTGTTGATATGATGGATCATGCTTGCTTTGTTGTGAGTCAATCGTATATTAGCCTAAAATTCATTCAGGCGATGCATTCCGCTCAACTCAATGGTAGAAAGCAATGGCAATGCACAGCTCAGATTTAATACATCTGACCATTGTATGACTTATAAACTCTTCTCACATTTCCCCCATTTTCTCAATTCCCATTCACTCCATCCCAGCAGCACAGAAATCATTGTCTTGTTTGCGTGTGTGTGTGTGTCAGCCAGTTCAGGTGGTAGCACGCTCTCCACTAAGTCAGAAGGCTATGGGATATTGTTCCATGAACACATTGTTTTCTGAGAAAAACAAATTCCCAGTCTATACATTCTCTGAATTTTTTAAAGGTCTAAAAATAAACCTTCTGTGCATCTATATTTCAAAACTAGACCTTGCCCAGTAGCAAAACTCAGAAACACACTAAAGGAATATGACATGTTTCAGAAGCATCCAGAGTAGCTGCCAGTTAAAGGTAGTAAACACTGTGCCACAAGTGGCTGAATAAGAAGGTCACAGTTACATTAATGGTAGATGGGGTTTTATGCTGTGTTTATATTACAGTATTTGTACTGAATTGTACTGTGATTGCTTTCCCCTGTGGTCCCATGAGAGAACACAATGGTTCCATCGACAGAAATCTGACATCAAGTACGTGTGTGTTTACATCCTAGTGCAGCAGTATGCAGAACAGCAAGTATAAATAGGGCTTCCTCTTTCACATGGTGATGCTGTTGAGAGTGAAACGGCATTTCCCCCAGCAATTAGAAACACAGCCATAGAAGCATTCAGTGTGGATTTTGAAGCAGGAAGCCATGCCTCATTAATTTGGCCTCAGGACATGCCTGTAAAGTGCTGAGAGATAATATAGATGTAGAAGGGGATGTGTGGCCTGGACTATGAGCGCAGAACTAGATGGCGCAGGTTTCAATATTAGCAAGGCTCAAATCAGTCCAGAGAGAATAAGGATTGATTTCCCCGACAGCATGTTGGATATGTGGGATTAGTTGATACTTTGCTGTTTAACTCCTTCCTATATTTTAAGAACAGTGATAAATATCTGATTGTTAGTGGGACTGAGCGCAGTGGTGATATGTAAGGCGAGATGTTCAACCACATGATGGTTACAGAGCCGCGGAACATGGAGACTGTTCGATTTGATGAATGAAGATTACGAACAATGTACCTTACCTCTGCGTTCATCAAATGGAAACTTTTTGGAAACTATTTTTGTAAATTTTTTGCTGCAGAAGAATTTACCTGCGATTGCATTAGTCCTGCAGTTTTGGGAGCACTTTCATTCATGCGACACAGAGTTGTCAAAGGTGATCCTTGCTTGGTTGGCTTCCATCTACCCTCTTTTCCATTTCCCGCCATGTACTACAATAATACTAATAATATAAGTACTATAATAATCCTTCCATTTGATACAGCGCCTTTTCACTTCTTTGAGACGTCTCAAAGCGCTTCACAGGACACACTGTAAAGTGAATTGACTGTACTTTGTGGGCAGAACATGGCAGCCAGTAGCACACAGCAGCCTCCCACAAACAGTCGTGGATTGAGTGACCAAATTATTATTTATTTTTGAAGGGATTGTTACCCCCAGAAAAGCGATCCGCCAATCAATTAACAACCGGGTTCCTATTTATTACTGGCAAACAGAGGCGTGTGGAGTAAGGAAACTTGCCCACCGATTCGCCTTGGCTGGGAATCGAACCAAGTCCTCTCGCTTGTGAGGCGAGTGTTCTAGTAGAGTTCTAGAGTCTAATTTGTTTTGCTGAAAGATTGTTTGTTTGGCAGCGAGATTTATTTTCATTCACTTGTCTGAAATTAGAGAGTTGACAGTTTTTTTTAAAAATGCCGATGCCGAAAATTCCTGTATGGATTTTAACCACGTTTGAGTTACGTACCATATGTAGATGATGGAATGCATCTGCTTCACATGACTTGTTAGCTGTTTCCTGTTGGACTATAGGTATACTCCATGAATTATTCTGTGACATACTTCTCTTCTGCATGTAGTGAATGATGCTTTGGAGCATTGTCATTTCCAGTTACTCAAACGTATTTTTTTCTGTCCAGCATTCTGTTCTCTGAGATTGCCAAGCAATGCTTTGAAGAGCAAACTTTATATTCATTTCCATTCACAAAACCTGTCCCATCTAGTGCTGAAAGGAAATCCAACAATATTAGAAGGAAAACTACAACAGGACACATCTATCATTTCAATGGGTTTTCTGTTCCAACACACCATTATCATAATGTGTGCGGTAGCATTTATACATCAATGAGCTCCACTTGTGTTACAGCAACAATCTGCATTAATATAGCGCCCTTCATGTGGGGTAGTGACTCAGAGCGCTTATTAGTGGAGTGGTTTGACATTGACCTGGGGAGGAAGGGGAGGTGAGATGCGATCTGAAGTACTATTGCTTAGTAGAGCAATGTCAGTATTAATCTACAGAGTGAGAAGCAGAAATGTGAATTAACATAACATAACTTGTAGGAGTAGGCTATTCGGCCCTTCGAGCCTGCCCCGCCATTCACTCATGGCTGATCTTCTAATCTAACTCCAGCTAATAATCTGACCCTGCCTTATCCCCATATCCCTCAATCCCTTTTGCAATAAGAAATCTATCTATCTCAGTCTTGTATCAGTAAGTAGATGTGCTTGTTGCATTGTCTGTTCAGTAATAACAACAACAACAACAACAAGATTCCATTTATAGAGCGCCTTTCACGTCAGGAGGACGTCCCAAGGCGCTGCACAGTTGGGTCATGACCCGAGCAGGGGGGAAATGGTCAGGGTGAGGGGAGGGAAGGGAGGGAGAGAGGAGGGGGGAAATGGTCAGGGTGAGGGGAGGGAAGGGAGGGAGCGAGGAGGAGGAAGAGAGTCGAGAGGGGAGCTGAAGGCACGGTCAAAGAGAAAGGTTTTGAGACCGGCCTTGAAGGAGGAAAGGGAGGAAGCGGCGAAGGCACTGGGGGATGGAGTTCCAGAGCTGGGGCTGAGAGGCTGAAGGCCCGACCACCGATAGTAGGGCGGTTGGGGCGGGGGACGTGGAGCAGACCGGAGCCAGAGGAACGGAGGGTACGGGCAGGTAGGTAGGGGGATAGTAGGTTGGAGAGGTAGGAGGGAGCAAGGCCGTGAATGGCCTTGTAGGTGAGGATGAGGATCTTGAAATTAATCCTCTGGGGGATGGGGAGCCAGTGGAGGCGAGCGAGGGTGGGAGTGATAATCAGCAAGAATAATCAGCAAGCTTATTGTCACCAGTTATTTCAGTTGTTCCTAGGGAAACACTTGTATCTTCACTGGTGCGTGTGTTCTGTTGCTGGTCCAAAGTGTTCTTTCTCATGTTATTTTTTAAGGTCAGTGATTTTAAGTTAATGCAGGACTGTGCACTTCAGTTGTTTCTGAATCAGTCCAATTTCTCATTGGTACTGCCATGCCCTAAATTGGTTTAGGTGGAAGGGCATTAATGAATCTGTTTGACTTGTGAAATATTAAAGATTCTGTAGATAAAATCCCTAGTCAGTAACAACCGAACAAGTGCATTTTAATGCGTAAAAACTGCTAATAATGGGCATAATTGATGTATAGTTACTTCATACCATAGTTTCTCAGAATGGACACTGCACAGTACAGGATAGGACTTCAGTGCAGTACAGGAAAGCTCTACACTGTCAGAGGTTATGTGTTTCATGTGCAATATTAAATCCAAAGTCCTATTTGCCTATTCAAATTGATGTTGAAGGTTTTTCATGGCAACGTTCAAAATGAAAAGATAACTTCTCTCGGTATCGTGTCTATCAGATATTCCTCCAGATAAATTGCTCTTTCACTTCATAACTGTTTGTGGGGACCTTCCTGTGTGCACAAAGTTGCCATCTTTGTCTGCAAATATGATCTGTCATTTGACCATTATTTTAGAGAGACGGTGAGAAAGCTGATGGGAGGAAGATCACAGGATTGCATACATGAACCTTGTGATGCTTCAAACCATCAATGACTGTAGAGAAATTCTGGCTAACCGTGAGTGAGTAAATGATTAGCAGAGATGAGAGATCACCTTATATTCAACAAATCATTTATTTTATTCTGCCCAGAAGTGTGAGAGTGGCTGAGAAGGTTGAAAGCATTTTTCAAGTCTTCGCCTTTGTGGAGAATGAATAAATGATGAGGTGAATGTGAGGTGATCAGTTTGATTCAGAAAACTGGGTTTTATTGGGGACAACGTTACCAGTGGAGGAGGTTTGAACATTCTGTTGGAGATCAGAAGAGATGTCAATAAATAGAGAATGAACCACAATAGGTGAATTAACAACAACAGGATTACATTTGTATAGTGCCTTTCACGTCAGGAGGACGTCCCAAGGTGCTGAAATTAATAGAGAACCACACAAGGCTGAGCCAATCCTGAGTGTTGGCGTGACTGATGAGACTGACAAGAGCCGAAGGCCACAATGTGTTCGATTGAAAGGGATGGAAGAGATCAAGATTCAATGACTCAGTAATGCGAAGGGTAAAGGTTTACGTGAGGAATGGATTCATCAGCAAAAGAGTGGATAGAACTGGATGATGAGTGGAAGAGGTAATCGATGCGAGTGCAAAAGACTGTCTGAGTTGGTGAGAAAAGAGTTGGAGAGTAAAATATCACCTAAAACCATAGGTGCAACAATTAGCAGTGAAACCAGTTAGTTAGGAAATTAACTTTGATGGAAGACCATAAGACGGTCCCTTCATTAAAAGTGCAAAGTTCAAGACACTGTTAAATATTTCATAGGCACCCAGTGCAATCATTGATGAATCACCAAAGTGCAGCGTTATATTCACGGCAAACGTCTAAAGGGTTGGACAGTCCTAAATGGACAGGTTATGTGAAAATCTGCGTGTAAATTCCATTGATACCATTATCAAGAGCGGATTACCAGGAGGATGTTACAGAATATAGTGTACTGTAAAGTAGAGTGACTGCTCTGTAGGGGAAGTTGGACAAACATCAGTGACCACAATAATAGACGATCTTTTGTTCACCTTGAATTCTACTCTAAAAGGGAGATTGGATGGCCGATTAGATCTGCATAGTCATTTAACCTTTGAACCCAGGTTGATTGTAACTAGACTGGTAGAATGAAAAATGTCTTCTCTGCAATCGTTGTAAGGGTACTAAGTGCAGTGAATTTGGATATGAGTTTGAATTCTCAATCTATTTCCAAATGAATGTGTACCTAAAGCACAAAACTAATCATAAATTCATCACTAAATGGTTCATTTGGAGAGGTTGGCTACAAGGCATGAGGAATGGAACTGGATTACTGATGTAGTAGCGAGTGCTTTCTGATGTGGAGGTTAAGCACATTGTTGAATGGAGAACAGAGTGGTTTATCCTGTGTCTAACCTCTGTCACACTTGAGAGTGCTTTCTTCTGACACTGAGTGCATAAGGCAGATAAATGTTCGATTCATTTGCACTAACTTCCTTCACCTTTATAAGCACTGAAATTGCTGTCCACGTTGAAGAAGGAGTGCAGGCTTCGGAAATACTCTCTAAAGAAATCAAAGCATTAATCATGCCATGAATACAAGAGAGAAAAATGCCACAGTCTTGCCAGTGTTATTTTAATATCAAAATCACAAAAAGAATGGGTAGTTTCAAAGGAAAATTGGTTGCTGAAGTTTCTTAGCTTTCCAGCACTTTGAGACGTCCTCCCAAGGTGAAAGGCATTTTTCAAATGTAATCTGTCATTGCACACTTCCACTATTGTAGTGATTACATTTACACCACAGTCTTTTCAGTTACAATACAGAATCACATTTGTATAGCGCCTTTCGTGCAGGAGAACGTTCATTCAAATAAAAATACTACAGTACATTCCAGAGGATTTTATACTGAGAGATTGCAGCATCTGTTGAAACACAAAATGACTCCAGCGACAATATGACAATAATTGTTTTTTGAGCATCAGTTTCAGAGCAGACACTATCCTAGTGAATCCAACAATTTAGCTTGTTTGAATACTCACCGACAATGAGGCAATGTCGCCTTGGAAGATTTATAATTTGTTCGGAATGATCTACAGCACCAGACAATGGGATCTGACTATGAAAATATTATGATTTGTGACATCGGAAGCTTTGCTTATAATAATCATCGATGCTCAAAAAAAGTAGCACCAGGGGAATTACTGTTGAACAATAAAGATGGAAATCTCTTGCAAGAGAGAAAGATTTAACTCCGAGCAATTATTTTAACAAAATAAATGAAATAATCCCAGATAGTAGACAAGGATTACTGTACAAAACATCCACTCTCAGAATTATTCAAAATTACTCGTGGCATAACTTTCAACTGGTTTGCAGCAGATTTTCAGTAACAAAACTGTTAATGAACACCTGCTGTGATGGACCGTTAGCGCCTCTCAATGGCAGAGTTTACTCCTTGCTCTTTACTCAATCTCTCTTTTTTATGAAAATGATTGCTTTGCATTTTAATATTTTTAATAACTTCTCAACCCTAGTTTTACAGATGTGGTTCCTCTTTAGTTCCCTTTCCCTCACTTCCCTCCCCTCTTTTCCATCCACTATTTTTTTTCATCCAAAACGACTGGGACAGTCTACTCTTGAACATCTGAAAAATGTCTTGTAATTAACTGCATGAAAGAGTGTGGCAGCAGTTAAACAATCCTTGCATTTGATACCGCGCCTTATCACGTCTTCAAGACGTCTCAAAGCGCTTCACAGAATATACTGTAAAGTATAGTGACTGTATATTTTGTGGGCGAAACGCAGCAGCCAATTGCGCACAGCATTTGGTTCCCTCAGTACTGCAGGGTGATGCTGTACGGGAAATAAATAAAGAATAGAAATTCTCCTTCAGTCATTCTGTAATGTAGCACACTGGATCATCAGTCACTTTCACTCTCTGCTACAGTACCGTGTGTGCAGTCGTCTATCACTCTGTAAGATACAAGAAAATACTCTTCAGCTCACATGAGAAGAGAACTTACATCCACTTACATTAAAATGCTTCAACTATTACCGGGGTGAATTAACACACTTCTCTTTACTCTGTGACCCGTGCTGCTTGTGTTTGGCACAAACTAATGAGATGAGAGTTTTTTCTATGTCCCCCTCGTGAAATGAGCTAGGGATAGTCTCAAAAGCCCGGGTGGATAAGGTCTGCAACACACAACCGCCCACAGCTTGGGACACAGTTGACAATCTCATTCAGAGAAGCGATAAAGATAGCTAGTGTGGAAAATTGAAAATATACACATGGTGAAACAGGCTGATGTTGGGGGTCTGAGACATAATGTTGTGGAGAAGCACTTTATGACAATAAGTTACCCAAGCAGGAGATGGTCCCATTTGGGCAAATGGAAGTTCACTGTTCCATCCTCCACCCACCCCCCCCCCCACCAACACTCTTGACAAAAAGAATGAAATGCAGCACAGAGGATTTTCTAAGGCAGGAAGATTACAAACCCAAACTGCATTTATTCTACTACAGAGCCATCGTGTTTATTAAGTGCTTAATAATTTGGTCACTCAATCCATGACTGTTTGTGGGGACGCTGCTGTGAGCAATTGGCTGCCGTGTTTCGCCCACAAAATGCACAATCAATTCACTTTACAGTATATCCTGTGAAGAGCTTTGAGACGTCTCGAAGACAAGATAAGGCGATGTGTCAAATGCGAGGATTATTATTATTGTTAGTTTGGCTAATGATGTTTTCCTTAAATGCGCATTAGACAGACAAAATGGGTGAGGAGTGAAAGTCGATGTTATAGATACAGTGACTCTCTAGGTTACAGAAATGTTATCACTGTAAATCTTTTAAACACTTAAACAAGTTTCAGTGCTGGAAACAAGATTTCCCAACGATAGTAGTAATGTTTATAATTTACCTCTATGTAGTAAATGAGATGTTGCATTTAAGCAGCATAAATACTGTTTGCAGTGTTCGTTCAACAAGCAATATTGTTTTTGCACCAATGGACTAAAAACATCAATTTAGCCAATTATTCTGGAGAAGAATGCTTGCAATTGACTTGAGGTACGTTGCGAATTCCAAAGCATTACACTGTGTTACAAACATGCTTGGAATTGGATCAAGTCTTAATCAACATTCTGGAGATCAAAGTTTTGTTCGAAAGACAGCAACTCCAGAAATGCAGTATTGTTTTCGGGTGGATGTCTGACGCATGTGGAAACCCGTCACCGTGCTTAAGAGTATCCAAACCAAACTGAGAATTTCATCCATCCCACCTACACACGGCAATCCCAGAGATATTTTGTTGGATTGTTACCTAATTCCAGAAAGTATGAGAGGATGTTGTGGGTGACCTCAGGCACCGGATGCCCAGGTACGGACTGTAGAAACTCCAGATGTCACAGGTGAGTTCTGAATGCCAACAACAAGCTGCAGCCAATGTGGGTGAGAAAAGATTGTTGGTTTCCCACCATGACTGGTGAGGAGATTGACTAGAAAGCCAATCTATCTGGTCTGCAAATTCAGCTCAGTCCAACTCTCTGATGCTACTCAGGGTGATCATGTCTGTGCATCTGGGTGTTCCGAGAACAAACAATGAAGTGGACATTGACAATGATGTGACGAAGCAGGTGCAGACCATTCTCCAGCAGGTCCTGGCACAGTTGTGAGGTTGTCAGAGCAACAGCATCTGTCTGAGACGTTCTAGTCTGTTGCTGTGGACACTTTGCCTTTTGGGCCATTTATGGCACAGAAAAGCCGCAGTGAAAGAACAACTAAAGCTGATTCTACTCAGAGCAATTGCAGATGATGGTAAATACACAGGAGTCATTCCGGAAAGAGCAAAGTTCCTCAAAAAGCCTTCACCAATTTATCTGTAGTCTTGTTAACTCAACTCACTTCTATTTTCAAATGGTGTCATGGGATCTTTAACATTCATGTGAAGAGACAGGAAAGGATATCTCATCTAAAGAACCGTACCAACAACACTGCCAGAGCAGTAAAATCCCAACATGTGACTTTGATCCTACAAATTCCTGATCAAAAAATCAAGAGTTCCAACTAACTGAACCAAATTGCTAGGTGACACCTTACACTATTTGGCTGCTCTTATGGCACATCAATGCTGTGCCCCAACCACGTTTTAAGTGGATAAAATGCTACTTGTTAATGTTTAATGGTTTTTAATTGATTGCTCTCATTGTGTGTCAGAAAAAAAATCTTGTTTCTGTAGATAATCTTTAATTCCTTACGATGCTGCAATTTGAATTTGTTTCAAAACCCAGGAATGCAGTAGATTCAATACACTGTTTAATTAATAGTACCAATATCTTTGATAGAAGTCATTAGGAATTTTATTTTACTAATGAAATAGCAAGGCTTGCATCCAAATAGCTATCAAATAAATTGTTGTACATTTATTGGTAGCTACTGTCATAATAGGCTGTCCATGTATAACGTAAGTCTTTATAATTACTCAGCTATAAATTTTGGAGAATTCTGCCAGATATAGTGGTGGGTTCACAGATGAAGCATTCGATGGCCTTTTCTTGTCCTTGAATTTTCTGATGTCCTGACGCCGATCCAAACTACAGCACTGCAACTCACTCAGTTCAACAGTCATTGTGACCCAAATTTGAAAGGGTGTAAAATTGATATATTATGGTTGAAGCAAGAGCCGATTTCAGAGAGCCACCAGCCTGCATAGTAACCGACATACAGTGTTTTTAATGGATTGTCTTACTCTGACACATGTCAGATCCCTCTGTCCTGTCCTTTGGATGAAACATTAAACCACGTCCCAGTCTGCCTGTTCACGTGGACATTAAAGATCCCATGACATTCTTTGACAAGAGGAGCAGGTGTCCTGGCCAACGATCCCCCAAATAAAATCGGTTATTCATGTTATTGGCTGCTTGTGAGGCATTGAGGTCTCCAAATGAGCAGCAGCTATTACCTACATATACCCTCCCAATGTACTTCACAGGATATCAGAGGAAGTGCTCTCAAGCATCCTCTCTGTATATCAAATGCAAGGATTATTATTATTTTATTAAGGCATCACATTCTTAACAGTCACATGAGTATGTAAAAAAAAGGTTTCTTCTACCCTTTCCCTCTTTTCGTTAATAATCTAAAGAGACAACAAATAATTTAATGTGCCACAACTTATTCTGCAGCTGCAGGCTGGTGGGAAGCTTCTTTTAACACTGAACATTTATGTATTACATACCCTTCACATCACACTCGCTGTTTCAGCCGATGGAAATTGCATTTTATATTGGATGAATGAGGTTTTTTTTGCAATTATAAAAAAAACTTTCATAGGAGCATAGGAATTAGGAGCAGTAGGAAGCCATTCGGCCCCTCGAGCCTTCCCCGCCATTCAATAAGATCACGGCTAATCTTCTAACCTAACTCCATCTGCCCGCCTTATCCCGATATCCCTTAATCCCTGTATCCTTTAGTTATCTCATTACCTCGATATTATGTGAAGTGTATCTTCGCTTGATACAATGTGGAACATGCTTCCCCAGTACCTTAAACAAATCAGTGGGCAGTGTTGATTTGTTAAACCTTTTTCACCGTGACATCTTTACAAACTGCACGCACTATTGATTGTAAAAACAGGATCTTACCACTAAACACAGATCCATTGTGTCTAATTGCTGCAATAAGTGTTCAGAAAAATGCCGTTGGTATTTTCTCTTTTGTGTTCAAGTGCTGCCATTTATCTTATCCCATTTTGGCTCTTCGTGTTTTCCAATAAAAATCTATTAGACATCAAACTTTCTTCACAGTGCGATGTGTCTGAGGAGAGTTTAGGAACACAGGAACATGAGGAGGTCATTCAGCTCCACAGGTCCTGTTGAGATAGTTGTGTGATAATCTTTGCATTTGATACAGCACCTGATCCCATCGTCAAAACATCTCTAAGCTCTTCACTTTACTAAATGTAAACTGTTGTTGCTGTGTATTTGCAGGTGATCTCACCAACCAATTTGCACCCACCTGAACAGGCAGTCGGGATGTTACCTGTCTGTTTTATTAGATTATGGAAATTCTTTTAATCCCAGTTCACAATCTTTTTCCTATCCCGGTTGTTAGTTGATTGGCAGATCACTTCCCCGGGAGTTAATATTCCCTTCAAAACAATAAATACATTTTTAAAAATAATAATAATTTGGTCAGGCAATCCACGGCTGTTTGTGGGACGCTGCTGTGCGCAATCGGCTACTGCGTTTCACCTACAAAATACAATCAATCTACAGTATATTCTGTGAAGCGCTTTGAGACGTCTCAAAGACATGATAAGGCGCTGTGTCAAAGGCAAGGGTTAGTATTATTGGTTGTTGGAAACGACTGTTTCACAATTTCTTTTTCATGAAATTGATTGAATTAAATTTCCTTAAAAATGTAATGAAAATGTTTTGCAATTAGGGAAAATGAAAAGCATAATTAGCGGTACTGAGTGTTTAGTTGAATATGTGGAACTGTATGTGGACTCTACTTTTATTAATCATTCATAAGCATACAAAATTGAGGTGACTTAATTAACTAAGCTAGTGCTTTCATTGTCTGAATTTATTTCCTCTGGAGGCCTCACTGCTGAATTCATCTTAGAAAGAAAAGAACAGAAATCTCTCATTATCAGCGATTAGCTTCACAGGCTAGTTGGATTTCAGTCTACAATAACAATTTCAGCAACAACTTGCGTTCATATAGGTCCTTAATAATAATAATAATCCTTGTATTTGATATAGCGCTTTTCACGTCAGGAGGACGTCCCAAAGCGCTTCACAGAATATACTGTAAAGTGAATTGACCGTATATTTGTGGGCGAAACGCGGCAGCCAATTGCGCACAGCAGCGTCTGTCCCACAAACAGTCGTGGATTGAAAATGACCAATTTATTATTGTTTTTTTTCTTGAGGGATTATTATTAGGCTGTGTGTGGAGTAAGGAAACTTGCCCAAGGTTTCGCCCTGCCGGGAATTGAACTCAGGTCTCTCACTTGCAAAGCGAGTGCTCTAACCACTGAGCTACAGGACTCTTATCTAAAGTTGCTTACCAACTCTATATTTTCCACTTCACGTGTGTTTAATATCTGAGAGCCTAGAGTTTGCATTGTAAAGAATGGAAATGTCGTACGTCACGGGAATCATCCAAAGATGCCGTCCCCAACAACGTCATTTAGGCACCACGTTGTGCATCATATGGGTTGAAGCAGATTCTCTCTGTACAAGACCACACAGAAGAACCACCAGTTGTAATAAAAATGATATTTCCATTGGTATGAAATCACAGTGCAAAACAGCTTCATTATTTGCGGGTTGGGAAACAGACCAAAAATCCCCTTTGGCTATGTATTTTTGAAACTCGATCACAATTCCTATTAATAGAACCATGCAATATAAAATATATTTCTTACTCCCTTGGTATTATCTACTTATTTTTTGATGAGGACAAATGTAATGAGGTATAGCTGTCTACATCTGAAATTTAACTGTGCGTGTAGGTGGGATGCATGGAAATCTCAGTTTGGTTTGGATAGTGTTAAGCGCGGTGATGGGTTTCCGCATGTGTTAGACACCCAATAAATAACTTGGCATAATTCAACGTTCTTAAAATGAAGGGGCTTTAGCTCTCAGCTCGTCTTTAGGAGATAGTAATGGCATGTGACAGTCCTCACAGCTTGACTGCTGTATGCTTTCCAAACATCTGTCTTCAAATCCCATCTAAAAATTTACCTCGTCGACTGCATCTGTGGTCACTTCCCCTTCCTCCTTCTCTCTTGCCCCCCCCATCCCTCTGGCCCCCTTCTTTACAAAGTGCTCTGAGGCATTATCTGATGTGAAGGGAGCTATACAGTTATTGTTTTCTTCTTACCAATTGCATTAACCGTAATATGTGTGTGTGTATATATATATATTTTACAAACCACGTCAAATGAAATTGAAGGGCAACTATTGATTTGGTCAGTCATTAGCCTGAGTGCAGCAAAGAGCTATTCCAAGATCATCACTTTGTTGTATTACAACTCAACTCATTCTATTTCCCACATTGGCATATATAATAGAGAAATTATCTGGCTCTGTTCAAAAGACACTAAGATGGCCTTTTTATGTAGCATGTCACAACAGCATTGTAAAAACAATTGACAATATTGCTGTATTTTAGAGTGTCAGATTTCCACACTGCCCTGTTTTACTCACAAGTGCCTCTTGAAACTCAGAAGTGTCGTTTACTGGAAGAGGCAAACAGCAGTAAGTCTTGAACTGATTGATATCTTCTGGTTTAAAGGCTAAGCTTCCCAACCTACTGTGCTGCCACTTGAGACTCACTCAAGACTTTGATGAATAGTTTCATCCTTATTTTTGATATATCAACAATATAAGTAATCAGAATCAGTTTTCAGGTTACAACACACAGTTTTTTGTTGGTAATCTTCATCCGGTTTTACTCACTGTGAATTCTGTACGATGGATGCACTTTCTAGCCTTTTCTCACTCTTCTAGTCTCGGTCCTGTTTGCCTTTTGGCTTTAGTTTCACACCATTTGGTATGAGCTGATAATCAAACATGGTTGGAACATGCAGTTCGAGGTCCAGGGCCAATGGATTTCTAGAGCTCCTGTTTAACTCAGTTGAATTTCAGAATTAAAATAAAATGTGTTGTATTATAGCTGGCAAAAGCAAACTCAGAACCCTCTCTGCCATATGCCCTTCAGTTTGTCACATCTCTCAACGCTTTTGTTATTGCCATCTTTTACAATGAGTTTAGGTTTTTCTTTTAAACCACCGCGCCTTTGGTCAACCTTGCTCCCCCTTACCCCGGCTCGGCCCTGGGATCCGTTACTGTAAAACGCTCTGAGACGCCGTCCGGCATGGAGGGCACTATATAAATCCAAGTTGTTGTTATATTCAGAAAGGATGGCTTCAACAACACTTACTAGAGTATGAATTAGTGACATTAAATAACAGTATCATATCATCACATGCACTTCTGCAAGATATTGTACAATTAAAACCCTGTTAAATTTGACATAAGTAGATTAAATATAAAATTAGAGGTAAAATAAGGTTTTACACTACTTCTGATATTCAACCCCTGAATACTCATGAAAAATGGTGTATGTTTAAATATGCAGGTGTGTGATTGAATACGCATATGTTTATAAAGTGAGTTAAAGCTGCCCTTATAAATTCCACATTTAAAATGTTAACAATAATAACAATAATCCTTGCATTTACTATAGCACGTTGTTGAGAAGTCTCAAAGTGCTTCACAGAATATATACAGAATATAAAGAGCACGAGAGCAATGAGTATATCATGCCAATTAGGTGTTATTGAAGTTGATGGAAGGTGTTTGTCTGATTGTGGGAGGCTAGTAAAGAATTTGTCTCATCGGGCTGTAAGATTGGTGCCCAAGGCTTTGCTGGGGATGTGGATATGGAGGAGCAGGTGAGAGAGGGAGCCAGCAGCCAGAGTTGATCATGGTATAAAGAGGCTCAACCCCAGGCAGCAGATGTACACAAGCAGAGTCAGTACCTGCGACTGACAGAGGAGCAGAGTTTGACGATCTGGCAGCCGGTTCACACAGCTGACATGAAGCTGTGCCATCTGCTGTGTGTGGCAATGAAAACAGCCACTGCACTCAATTCTTATACAGTGGGATGACCTGGTACACTGTGGCTGCCAGCGACACCGAGATAGCTCACTCGTGCCCTGTACAGTACATCCACGTAAGTCAAACCACCGCCAGGTGAGGATCTACCATCAATTCTACAACGTACCAAAGGTGCAAAGTTCATAAATTATACAAGAAAGGAATCCAGCAGCAACATCAATAGAAAAGACTGTGCACATGCAATCTAGCCAATTGCGCAATGTCTTCATCGAAAAGAAAATGCATTCTTGTGCTCAATATGTGTGTATGTGTGAGGTTTAAGATTGCGATAATGGTGTGTGTACCAGTGATTCACATAATCAAGAAAGGTTTAAAAAGTCATAAAAGTTAATTGACTCTTTTTTCACATGATGAAAAATATTTTTTCCTTTGAATGCCACTGATTAGAACAGATTCCAATTAAAACCGTATTGATGGTCTCTAATTGAAAGATGTACGTCTCACGCAGTAATTCTGTTTTGATTTTAAGCTTCATCAGTCATAATTAAGAGGAGTTACGAAATTGGATAATGTTCGCACATCATTTTATCTTAGTGTGAAAGGTTATTCTAATATATTTGATATAAAGGAAAACAAATCCGAGTAAACACATATGTTGAATTGGTAATAATTGTGAATATCTTCATTTTTATGAAGATTAATGATGATTTAAAAAGGGAAAAGATTAACTAACCTTACGCGCCATTCAGACAATGGCAGGGACTTGCCTAAACTTGCCAAACCTTTGACTAACTCTTTACTGACTAGTTCCAACTACTTCCCTTTCTGTTTTTTGAACCGGCTAAAAATAAAGGTTCCCATGTGTACTTCAGAACGGAGAGAAATGTTTAATTTCTTACTCATGATATCTTACATACTCATATGATATAATAAGGTGGTAGTTAATTAAAACTATTGATTCCAAACCAGTCTTGTTCTCTTGTATTGACTAACTTTGTAGCAGATTGAGTTGGATCAGAATTAGCGTGTATAAATATAATACAAGGATTATATTATTACATTATTGTAAAAAAAATTGGAATAGGTCTGGATCAATTGAGGTCAATATGGTGAAAATAGCAGTCTTTGTGTTTTACGATGAAAACAATCTGAAACAAACCTAAACTATGAGGATTAGGTGTCTGTTATTACTTACAGCGTAAAATGTAATTGAACAGGCAGGAGCGTGAAAAATGAATGATAACCGTTCATCTCCAATGAAGAATAAACCAATGTGGACAAGGATCAGCTTGTCAGTGACGGGTGTAACAGTAACATTGTCAAATGTTAATAACTTAACTCTTTGTTAAGAGTTAAGTTATTAACTTAATATATAATGCATTATATTGCAACCCACAGCACAGCTGAACTTGCATTGGTGCTGAAAGCCCGATCAAAGAGGAAAATCATGAGACGAGCCTTGAAAGAGGCAAGAGGTGAGGTAGAGAGATTGTGGGATGGCATTTCACAGGGTGGGGGCAGTTAATGTTGAGAGATAAGCACTGGTGTAGTCTGGGTACAAGTTAGCCCTCTGCCATGTTGCAGTCGTTGCTTTCCATGGATATTAATCAGGTAGGAGTTTCAGCAGCAACCATACCCTGATTGATCCTATAATTATTGCCTGACATATCCCGCGTAATAAAAAATAGTGCAGTCATCTCTCTTGCATTTAAATTGTCTGACCTGCAAAGGTTGATTGGAATTCTTGCACTCGCTCTAACATCCTCCCTGAGATCCCCCAACTCTTCTTGGGGTCTTCACCAGTAACATGCGCTGTGTTAAGATCCACTGTGCATTTTGCCATCACATTCAAGTTTGTTCGGCGAAGACAAGGGAGAAGGAAAAAAAGGTTTTGCCATTGAAAATTCAGTGATTTTTTTTTAAATCAAAAGAAGAGACTGTCAGACAGACAGATGCATCACAATCTGAGTGAAAAGCTTAACGTACTCAGAAACAGTTTTCAAAATCAGCCGCAGTTTCTTCTTCTCGGGCAACAGAGATTTTTCGTTTGAAAGAAAACGAAGAGACAAAGAAAACGCCTGATCACAGTTTGTGGTTTCAGTCTTAATGGCTGTTTGCCTGGGAACTGTAGGCACTGGGTGATCGACTTGACAGCTTCCCTCAGACAGATTTGATTGACAACTATAAAACCCATCAACTGTTCGAAAACTCAGGCTGACTAAAAGCTACAGAAGACCACACTATCTGCCCTCACACTTCAAACAAAAATTCCGTTCTCTACAAAAATCCTTTCTCATCTATCGTACACGGGTTTCTTCATGGTTGTCAAGTTGGAGCAGCGCAGGGGAAGAACTCACACCGTTTTAGCATTACAGAATCGCTCCAGTCTACAAAGAGAGAACTTCTCAAATGAGGGATTGATTTTTTTTTCCTCATTTGTGTCTCGCTGCTGTTAGAATAATATTAATAATAATAATAATAATCTTTGCATTTGATATAGCGCCTTATCACCTCTTCGAGACCTCTCAAAGCACTTCACAGGATATACTGTAAAGTGTAGTGATCTTGTGTGGGCGAATACACCCAGTTGATTTGTTAATACAGCACAAAATACAAAAATATAAATACTTTTTGAATGGCAAGGTTTGATTAGTGAGGAACGTGACTCACCTCTAACACAGCACAATAACAAATGTCCATTTTTTACGCTCCCGTTCACTTGCACTTACACTTGTCTAATAACAACCATCTAATCCTCACTGTTTAGGTATGTTTCAAATTGTTTTCATCTTAAAACACAAAGGCTGCTATTTGCACGAATTTGACCTCATTTGATCCAAATCTAATTCAGAAAAAAATTACAATATTGTCATAAGATAATCCTTGTATTATATTTATACTTGCTAATTCTGATCCAACTCAATATGCTACAAAGCCTACCTGCGTTGCTAGATACTTATCCACTTTAATTGATTTAGTTTGTTCCACTGAAGTCGACTAAACCAAAGAGATTAAGCTCTTTCTGTAATACCTTGTGTAATCAGTGACCACAGCTGATGCTTTGTTCCGCGCAAATGAAAACCTTTGTGCATCCCCGAAGACTACAAATGATAATTGGATCATACATGAAGTTGAAATTGTCTTTCCTGTTCAATTAGATCAAACAGATTATTATTATTATTAAAATGTTACAGAAGTAGAATGGGTTCTTCGTACATTTGGATAATTCTTCTTGAAATCTTGCAACTATGTGGAACACTAGTTAAAAGCAAAAGTAGAGAGTGTGGTTCCTCGTCAATGCGGCAGATGATATTCCTCTGGGTATTCGAAAACGTGCACAAAGTACATGGTGCACATCTTTCTACGAGTTGAAGCTTAATTCGGCATTTAGTGTACTCATTTGGCAGCAAATACTTCTTCATTCCCAAACAGAAAAACAAGTCGATCTGAAGGCTTCATTTATAGATTTATTGCTATGAATAAGGGCCCCAAAAACGCCTCAAACTCTCGACTTCAACTTGCTGCTTATTTCCTAGCACAAATAGCTCTTTTGATTTTTGACTGACATTGGNAAAAAAAGATCCATTGGAAATTCTTGGACCTTCCCATGAATTTATATTGCAAGAGTACAAATCATTATACTGCACATTTCACAATGAATCGCAGCTGAAATTGAGCGTTTAGATAACCAAGGAAACAAATGAGCTGCATTGTTAAAGAGATGTAAGCCAAGACATTGTAAACATGTTCTCCAAGTTCCTGGATCTTTGGTTTATTGTCTTGCCAATTACCCTCCATGACTCTTGAATAGATCACTGCCTTGAAGAATGTACTGCGTTGATTTCATGGTTAAAAATCTATAGAAAATTGTAAGACTTGTCAGGATGACTGATATCAACCATACGCTTGATTGCTGAAAGAAGAAAGTGTTGGATTTTTGATGGCATTGATACTCACTGATATTATCAATGGAACATCAGACAGACACACTGCCAAATGGTGTACTAAATGTTTCTTATTTTGTAATCAATCAATTATAGGCATCTTATACTCGCACGAGTCCTTTGTGCAAAAAATAGAAAATAGAAGATTTTGATTGCATTATATTGCCAAAGTAACAGTGGTTAATGCGCTTGTCTCGCAAGCGAGAGGACCTTGGTTCGATTCCTGGGCCGGACAAAACCTCACTCAAATTTCCTTGCACCACACGCCTCTGTTCACCTCGAGGTAAGTAGGAACCCAGCTGTTAGTCGATTGGTGGATCGCTTTCGGGGGGTAATAATCCCTTAAAAAAAACAAAGTTTGGTCACTCAATCTATGACTGTTTGTGGGACACTCACTGCTGTGAGCAATTGGCTGCCACGTTTCACCCACAAATATACAGTCAATTCACTTTACAATGCATTTGGTGAAGCATTTTAAGCCGCATCAATGATGTGATAAGGTGCTGTATCAAATCAAGTATTATCATGATTATTATTATTAATCCTTTTGTTTTCAATGTTGTTCCCTGCGTGTAGGTAATTGTCACCTTTGTTGTGGGCTCAGAAGTTCATCAAGAAATAAGCAATGATTTCTCCAGCATTGGCACTCCCTTCCTGATGGGGACTGTCGCACTGGGTAAGTGATTTCATTTCCAAGTTTCTAATTTTATTTGATATCAGGAGTGACTATATATGGGAGCAAAAATCCCAAATTTTGCAAAATGCCACAATTGTTTTAATCTTCGGGCTTTTGAATGGAAGAGTAGTCTACAGTATTTGATAAAGAAATAGGTTTTGAATATATCCACAGAATCCTCCCTTATGTTAATTTCAAGGCATTTTTTTAAACACATAATTTATCTTAATTGCCAAAGTAATTTTAGGGTGTCTCGAGACTGTATTCAGGGTGATCGGTACTGAAACACATCTGGAAGCTATGTAATTAGATGTTTTGTCAGTTGAAGCTAAAATCAAGATGTGTGCTATCATTAATGCTCATTTTGTACAACAACGTTGGCTAAATTGCACCATCATGAACACTTGTGCTGTGTTTCTACTGCGGCTTGACACCCTGCAGTATAGCAATATGGAGAGAGTGTTTGGTTTATATCTTCACATTCCACATACCGTATTGATTTGACTCAGAAACAAAAGAGCACCACATTTTGGGATTCTATGTGTGCACACCTTAGCGCAATTCACAGCATCACAAAATCACCAGAGTTCGTAGAAGATTTGTTTCACAGGGAGTCCAACTTCCTTGAAATTCTATAAAATAAGCAGTTGGAAAAGATCGTTTCAATAATGGTGATTTGATTGTAGAAAACACAACTGCGGTTTATTCTCCAATTGTCAAAACAGATTCCTTAACAGCAAACAAACTCGTGGGCCTGAAACTTATACCTGCGTTCTTCACCTTACAGCTTCCAGTAACAGTCAGAACATACAAAGCAATAATAATAATCCTTAATAATAATCCTTGCATTTGATATAGCGCTTTTCACGTCGGGAGGACGCCCCAAAGCGCTTCACAGAACACACTGTAAAGTGAATTGACTGTATATTTGTGGGCGAACGCGGCAGCCAATTGCGCACAGCAATGTCCCACAAACAGTCGTAGATTGAAAATGACCAATTTTTTTTTATTATTGTTTTTGGTTTTGGAGGGATTATTATTAGGCTCTGTGTGGAGTAAGGAAACTTGCCCGAGGTTTCACCCTGCCGGGAATTGAACTCAGATCTCTCGCTTGCAAAGCGAGTGCTCTAACCACTGAGCTACAGGACTCCACAATGTCACAAAGCAAGTCAAGGGTGTCTGAGGATGACTTTGCCTCAAGCTAAAACCCACCATTAATGACTGATTGTGAAGGTTTCTAGTTTGAATGGACAATGCAGTTTGGCTCAATATTTCTTTCTTGCAACACAGTGATCCCAGAAATAATGATTCTGTGGGGGTAGGGAGACTCGCAGAGCTATTCAGTTGGGAAATGCAGGTGAAACCAATGTCAGTCACAGCTACTGACACTGATGAGATCTAATGACTACCTTTGAATCCATCACAGTCATTTGTTACCTTGGAGAAAATTCCCAAAGCAGTCTTCTCAGGCAGGTGAAGAGCAGAGTGGAGCTAATACGTACAGAAGGTGACCAACAAATGCCTTTTAGTGCTTGTTTCACATTGTGTTTCTCGCAGCACAGAAAGTACAAGTACTGTATTGTACTGGCTCATAGACTGAACTTACAACTCGATGAATGTTCAAACACTGCCCATTATAAAATATAAACTGTACAGCACCACAGATTTATGAGGCAATTGTACAACCTCACGAAGCACAGATCTGCCATCTAGTATCTCCCAAACAACTTTATTTTTGCTAATCATCAGTATCTAGACCAACTGCCACACTTGTGCTATTTTTCTTAAAGATAAAGTCATCTTCAATTAAAAGTTGGCCTGGGCAAGGAGGGCAACTATGGTTGCGATTTTCTTTTCAAGATGCCTTTTTGTTTTAGGAGATTCGCAGTGGTGCAATAAGAATATGCATTGCACTAGCAGAAGCTGATCTTAATAATAATAAAAAAAATCTTGCATTTGATACAGCGCCTTATCCCATCTTCAAGACGTTTCAAAGCGCTTCACAGAATTTACCGTGAGGTGAATTGATTTGTGATTTTGTGGTCCAAACGAGGCAGCCAATTTCACTTCACGCAAATCCCAATTGCCAAATCAAGTCTATTTGTTCACGATTTCTCAACAGTTTATTTCCTTGCTTGCGTCAAAGCAATCAATTACAGTTGTTGAAAGAAGTACTTTTAGGAATGTTTCGGTCCTGGGCACCAGGGTGCAGAGGTTATTGATCAATTCATGTTGAGCATGAGGCAACATGGTGAAGTCAATTTATGTGATTATATCACAGCATAAATACTTTGTGAAGTTGCAGCAAATAGATCACGTGTTATTTAGTTAACCGTTTGACATGGATATTTAATTTTACCCATGAAAGAGCTTTTAAATTGCATTTCAGTATCTTCCTTGTGGAATTTCACAAGTGCATTTCCCAGAACGAAGCTTTGTGCTGGCTCTGTGCTCGTAGACAGACGGACAGAAAGCAGAGAAATGTGTTTAATGGCTTCTGCTCCTTTTCACTCATAGAGATTGATTCTTGTTCAGTCATACAGAAAAAAGCTTTGGAAGGAAAACAACAACAACCTGCATTTATTCAGCGCTTTTCATGCAGGATAGCGTCTCGGAGTGCTGCTCCCAGGGGAAAATTCAGTTACAGTACTTCAGTTTCTCGCTTTGCTTGGATGCCCAGACCATCCATCTGGAAAGTGAAGTAGTGGAGGGTTATTTATTTGATAACATTTAAAAACAAAGCGAATAAATGTAAAGAATTTGTATAGTAATCTGAAAAGAGTGGATAAGAACTGAGATCAGGAACGATTTGTTTACACATAGGGTTGGGTGGATGTGGAATCCTGTGCCCCAGAAAGCTGTTGAGGCTGATCAGACGGGATGTTTAAAAGAGAGGTAGACACCAGTTGTGTTGGGGGGACGTATATATTTCAAAAATGGTTCCTCATGCTTCCCCCTGACTCTGGAAGACACATTAACAATAATATTAATGTTCATTAATTGCACCTGCTTCTCAAAACCCAATCAGAAATCATCACAAAGGATGTTAGGCTTCAGTTTGTTAAATGCGAGTTAAAGTCTGGAATTATTTACACCTGTTCCTCCAGTAATGGATTCTATGTCGTGTTTCACGTTGAGCACCAGCTGGCTCGGAATTTCTCCAAACTCAGATCCTTTCTGAAACTCAGATGTCTGGAATCCAGGACGGCCCCAGATGTTAGTACATCAACAATGGCAATGTCGGTGAATAGCCCTCTAGAGCTGCTTAGTGACACACCCAGAGCTCGTGTCAACACAGTTGTTTCCCGCAGAGCTGGGAGAGCTCAAATGGTGGATATCCAGGGCTGAAACAAGTGAGATTAAGGCTGTATTCTAAACTGGATCCCAGTTCAGTGATGTTAGATTTATACGATTACCAAGTTGCTGTTGAAGTTGTTTTGTTCTTGACTTAGCTGGGCCTCACCAGCACTAGTAGTGATGAGGGTGCAATATCAAGGAAGAAAAAATCTTTTTTTAACGACTGTGGAAACCCTAAAGGTTTGAGCTCAGCTTAGCTCCAATGCTCCCTGTGGTAAGGTTTGTTGAACCTCCGTTGACAAATGTCCAGTCACACAGGATACCTGAGGTCCGCTATTGTCTGTGGAGACATTGGCACCAGTAGAAAGGAAAAAGGAGCCAATGCCTTCAACAGAGGCGACAACGGGAGACAAAATTATAATGGAAAAATATATAGCTGATTATGAAGCAGGGGGAGTGCCATCGGAAGGCAAAAGAAATTAATCTTTGCTTGTCCTTTAAATGAGAACTCCACATTAAACAACAATTAATATCCAAGGTCCCGCAATGCAGTTATTCTTTCACCTTTGATGGCCCTCCAGTGGCAGATATTGTGACCAAAGCATTGTACTTTGTTGTCTTTCACTGTGTTGCCTTTTGCCTGGAAGACAAATGTGAAAAACATATTTGACGTCACCCCTGTGAATATTCTATCCCAATTATACCTTAAAAGAAAGGCAATTTTAATCACTCCTGCTGTTATTCATAAATCAATCTCCCCATTGCTTCAATATTCTGCGGATATTAAAAAAAGAAGCATCCTGAAAGAAACAAGAGTTGTGGAAAAAAGAAAGTTCGCCACATAATGTGTATCCAAATATTCGCCAGTGCCTGCTTGCTTTCTGTAAAGGAAAAAGGGCAGATGAATATTATCACAAAGCATATTTCAAAATAAAGACAACCCCCTGGGAAATACAGATTGACCGGTAAGGTTTTACTAAAGCAGAAATGCCTTGCTGTAGAACAAAATAGTCAAAAGCTCGGGATGTAGGACGCGAGAAAAATGCTGCAGATAATTAAATATCGAATTGCTCTAACATTTTTATGACCAGTAAATCGTGAATCCACACAGCTCTCAAAAAGTCATTATAGGTTCCTGTGCACAATATATTTTGGAATGAAGGACATGAACTGCAAACCGCAATGTGAAATTATGACCATGCAAAGAAATATTAGGAATATGGCACATACAAAACAAGCAAAACCCAAGACTGATCTTAGGAATAACAAATTACCGATGATTTGCTTTGCGGTGCCTGCTCCCAGTTCAATATTCAGGAAGTACTACGCCAGTTTGAGATCCAGAAAATAGGATAGGCAGGCACATAGCCTTTGGAAGATCAGTCAAGAAAGCCAAAACAAGAAACACCAAAAACGTGCAGCACGGGGTGTCTGAAAACAAATAACAGTAAAACGAGCAGAAACACAGACAAGAAGATTTCAACATTTGGAAAGGCAGCTTCCTTCAACGGTAAATGATCGTTAGTGCCCACTGAGGAGCCAAACACGTTGTATTTTGGACACTACTGTTATCTACGGAATGTCCTCACACAAGGAGCACACCTTCACACACCTTCATGATGGATATTTGCATCTCTTGTCATTCTTCCAGAAAACTTGCACATTGCCATCCTCTTTCTGGTGCACGTGACAGAAGTTTGACCAAGGTTGTTCTAGTAGGACATCAATTGAATAAGAACCCTAAAATAAGCCGCATCAAACCTTTAATGTAAGTACATTTAAATGCATGCCAGCATTAGCAGCCAGGAACACAAGTGATATGAGTTTGCTGCCCAGATCAGTATCAGCGACATGGGTCTGATAAAAGCATCTCATTCAAGCTCATTTTATAATTAGACGACCCAACATGATAGCGATTCCCAGTCTGATTTTAGATCATTCTCAAATTAACTTATCTCTGTGGGATGCACAGAAAATTATATATCTTTTTAAAAACCCTTCCACGGAGGGAAACTTATTTTGAAAATGCCCTCTCGCCCCCCCTCCCACATTGTGCTTTTCCCTTTAAAACCCAGTGAATGCTTCTGGTGAGAATTGAGATAATGAAAAGTAAATCGAGATTAAAGCTTCACACAGCCTGTTCAACCAGTGATTGCCCATCTAGACGTGTCTTATTAAAACATCCAGACTATACTTGTATAAACAATCTGGATAGTTATTGCTTTCGGATCAGGCTCAGAAAATGAAGGTTTGACCTTTAGAATCACAGTAGATGGTTTCTATAGTAACTCAGAAACCAGTTTCTATGAGGTTTGTTATTTGAATATTTTCCTATTTTATGGCCATTGTTTATAAGACTGTGTGGTGGATATTGAAGGCTTCAATCATAGGAGCGAATCAATGTTTTTTTCAATTAAGAATGAATATTACAAAATATCAGCTATTCTCAGGAACAATTTAATTGGAAAATATCTTTAAAGAACATCTGTATAAAAGTAAGCTTAATCTTTTTACTGGCACAATCTGAATATGTAGAATTAAAATGAAATGGGCACAATTTTCCAACCGAACGCAGTTAGGAATACTGTTCAATTACTTTCTACAACAGACACCATGTACCTAAGTTTAACATCTGATCTGAACAAAAATGCATCCAACAGTGCTCTCCCAACACTGCACTGGTGCGTCCGCTTAGTATGTGAACTCAACGTTCCTAACATGAGACTGGAACCCACAACCTTTAGACCTAAAGGTGAGAGCCACATTCAGTCACCCGCCTGACCCAAATATACATATATATATATATATACTGGAAAAAAATAAATGGTTGAACTTGGTCTTTTAAAGTCTCACAACAACATATCCTGAAGCTTTAGCTGAATATCTGTTCAAATGTCTTACGTGCTTTTCATGCTTTCCCGGAAAATATACATTTTGCAACTTGAACCGATTATCTTGCAACCAATTTTGTCAGCCTTATCGTTTTAAAGGAAAAAGATGCCAAACATCCCTCTATTGAGGTTCACATAGATTGTACAATACAGAAGCTATCTACTCTGTCCATAGATTTTTCATTTAATGTTTTAGAAATTAAATTACATTAGGGAGTTTTTGAAGCTAACAAAGATGTGGATTCTCAATGAAACTGTGCGACCATAAATAAATGAAACAAAATTGATATCTATTAATGCCCTTGATTTCTCTTTTTTTCAGGAGGAGTTGTAAATGTGATGCCAATGTTATTTTCTGAGATTTCACAGAACAGATGCCAGGTAACATAGTACTTTTATTTCACATAGATTCATTGCAATATTTTTCTCACTTGGATATCATTTGGATATCCTTGATGCTTCATTATATATTTAAACACAGCATTTTTGTATGTTAGTTCGGCAGAAAGAATATATCTTAATTAATAACCTGTCCGTAATAGCTCAATGGTAATCATTGGAAACCTGAAGCGACGGAAATAAATCCCTTCATTCTTATATTATTTGGTAAAAGAGAAGTGTCTTACTTACTCAGAATAAACTGGTATTGATTTGTACAAAGCATTTACTAGAAAATAGTGTCAAATATACAGAACTTCAAAGTTAAGCCAAATTCTGGATGGTATAAATTGCTAAATAAACAAATTCTAGACCCAGGTAGAATTTCCTCCCAGTCTAGGAGTCTAGAAAACAAAAAAAGCTAAAATCTCAGATCAGAATTTGAAATAATAACGTACATTGACATGTTGGAATAATTGCCTGAATTAAGGATTCCTAGACTCCGGGTTTTAAATAATTAATGACCATTTACTTGGATTTCCAAATGATTGTATGAATGAATTGTGACGTCCTCCTGACGTGAAAGGCGCTGCACAAGTCTAATTTGATGCTGTTGTTGAATTCTTTAGTCACTTTGTATCAGCTAAGACAGCATAATAATGTGTTGACTATAAGTTGTTGACTTTGTTATATTAAAGATTTTATTAAATCGCTGTGTGTTCTGTTGGCTCCTCATGTACTGTACACTTTACGTCAAGTTTTGTTTCTTCTCTTGCTGAAGGTTTTGTGGTTCCGGCGAGCTATCATCGGAGGACTTACAACTTGTGCAATCCTCAATATTTTTTGGTAAGCCGTCAAATGTACTTTTGTGGTAAAGATTACTAATTTATTATTGAATCAATTACAGTTTTTAAAGCAGTCTAGCATGCCACAGGAGCCTCCAAGAGCAATATCAAACTCTGAGACAAGAGTGCAACTAACTGAGCCAGACTGTCAACTGCGGGAAATTTACGAGTTGGGCTGATAAAATGTTTCATCAGTTTACCACCCACGGTTCAGTCTAGGCATTTAGACAGGTATCAATGCCTGTTCACAAATTCCAACATTGGTTTAACATAATGGTAAATCTGCTGCACTAAAACCCACGAAAAAAAATCAACCTAGCCAATTATCAGAGCAAATTGCAATTAACTTTAGTTGTGGCTGCACATTCCAAATCATTATCTGGCACACTCTACTGATGGTGCAAGTCACCACATTAGCCTAATTCAATATCAGCAGAATAAAATCGATATGATTAATGACTTTTTAATATCTGTCTGAATAAGTCTGTTAACATAAGTTCATATACCACACTGACATATCTGAGCACACCGTGAATTAGTACTGGTGAGTTTTGCTCGTGATATTGAGTGCTGCAATATGTGTATCACAGATATACAGTATTCGTGTGTTATTCATGATAACATTGAGGGCAGAATCTACAGCATAAAAGAAGCAAAGATTGAGCTGAAGCATCAAATCCCTTAGTTCAGCTACTTCTTTGCTGATATCTGTTTTGAGTGTTACATCTTAATTGACATAAACAAAGAAGCTGTGAGTCAGTCTACGAAGCATTTTATTTTCTAAATAGAAACAAAAGAGATTGGAGCTTGAGTTGTCCCTGAAACTGGATGAAACACAACCTCTTTGCATCGAATTGTTTTGTTTTTTGTGCAAAACAATAAGAAGGCGGAAAACACTTTTGTATTCAACCAGGAATTCACAAGAAAAAATGTAAACGTTGCGTAAGTATCATTGGTATGAAAATGCAAAATATTCCTCTCAAATAACAAGGACCTAAAATGTGTTCAAGGAAAAAGGGGTGTGAAGCAAAGACATGCCAGAAGAAGTTTATTTCTTTTATTCGTGAATATTTTTAAACAGCAACATGTCACAGACATGCTTTGGTAAAATGCATTTAGGAATTGTTGGCAATTTAGTAGGATTTCATGTTAGAAAAAAATAATCAAAAGGCAATTGTCAAAGTCAATGTCAATGAAGGCTCAACCAAATACTTAGGAGGAAATAGAAAATAAAACATTTCAGAGTACAAACTTGTTTAGTAAATGACTGAGTTTTGTGTTAGAGGTTGCTACAGTACAATATAAAAGTGTGTGAAATAATCACTGCACTCAAGAGGTTTGAAAGGTATGACTGTCCGATAGAAATATTGTAAATTTGCAAATTGAAGAAAGCAGAATGAAGTTAAATGGGAAACATTTAAGGTGAAAGGCGAGTTAGCAAGGGAGTGTAGGATGTGGTTTTCCACTGAAACAAAGAAATCATGGAGACATCCACCTCGAAATTGAAAGCAATTTTGAAGATTGCAACTGAACTCTTCGGAAGGATTGTTGCCTGAAGTTGTAAGGAATGTGCAGTGACTGCCTTCGTCAGCTTAAATTTCAATTAGTAAAATTGACCAATTATTTTCTTGCATTAGTCTATTCTGTAAAAGTTCCTTCAGAATAGGCAACTACCTCATTACTCTAACAACAAATATTGCAAAGTAAAACGCTTTACGAGTCATTTTGTCACTCAAAATGCAAAAGTGCTTTAAGTATCGGGTCGTGTGATCAAACTTATGACAAGACAAAATAGAGTTGCAAATAAATTGATTATAATGTCCATCCCCCCCCCCCTTACCAGTAAGCAGCTAATCGGTGCAGAATAACATGTGAGATGCAGAATTCAACAATGTTGTCAGGAAACAGTGACTGCATTGATTACAGTGAACACGTGTGACATCGCTTTGCTGGTACCAATGAAAACGAGGATGCAATTTGCTGTGAACAGACTGAATTAAAATTTTCATCTCATAGTCAAATGAATTTTTTACGGAATGTAATTGATTGGACCAAAATTGCAGACTCAAATATTTGCTTAGCATTTTCAGTGTTTAATTATTATGCTAAGCCGCTGGAAATAAACTAAAGTGTTTGACTTTATCCCACGGTGGGTATGTAGCACTCTGGAAACTCAGTTGACCTGATATTGGTGATCTTCTCATGACGGGTTTACACTGAGAGTTTAAGGACTCAAAGATGCTATCCTGTATGAGGGGCACCATATACATGCAAGTTGTTGTTGTGTTTCACAGTGATTGGTTAAATTGACAAGCCTTGGAAGTGTGAGCACGGCTCAGGAGAAACCACTTATGTTGCCTTCATTGATTTCTGTAAGATTGAGTGTCACGTGGTCAAGGAAGCCAATGGAATATAACCTGGAAATCCTCTGAGAGGTGAACTTCAGACTCTAAGCTTTCTGTGATGGTCGATAAGAGAGCGCTTTAATATTGTTTTTGAAGACTTACTGTTTATTCATGTTTATTTATGCTGATTTGAAGGTGTATTAAATTGTGAACTTTTATGTAAATTCAAAACGTTACATGAGAGCTGGCTTATCCACTTAACGTTACTTTTTACTGGTAATGTTGTTTTTTTTATCCCCTGAAATTACCCTAGGGCCATATTTTCCAGGATTTTGCATTTTGCACTATATAAAGAATATAATGACATGAATTCTGACCGACAGTATAATTAAGGGGCACTTGAGAATTTTTGTAACAAACATGTTGTGTCAGTAACTATATCTGCCGTGTAGTTTTGCATAATGTATTGCGGTGTTAACTCCCGGTGGTTTTCAGACAAGTTAAAACTCATCTGAGCAATGCCATTTCAATGAAGAAATGTAAGAATGACGGTGGAAATAGCATGGGTAGCAGGAGGTTTAGTATCGCTAAGGACAGGAACAATGGACAGAAGAAAGTATAATGACAGAATTAAATTGCCTCTAATTGAGAGGGAATATACATCAGACTTGCACTTTCGTCACTTTGTCAACTGCAGTTCTGCAGTTTTCACCCTTGGTGTTTTTGGCTCCTTCCAAGTGTCCTTATTAATTATTCAAGCCTTTACTGTGTCCATGATGCAAATATTGATAAAGCAAATGACTGTTTGATTGGCCATGGAGGCACATCAATCTGGTCAGTTCCCTTGAAGCCACTGTCAGCAAGTGGCAAATCAGCATTTCCTGATATTACCAGATTACCATCTATTCTGGATGCTGTTGACTGCAGGTGTGTGGAGATGGATGCACTTGTGTTTCAATGATATTCATGCCTCGATTAAAAGTAGATTCACAATATGAACGACCAAATAATATTTGCCAAATGGAACACTCCACAACTGCAAGGCACATATCTACCATCTCGCGAATATTATTGCTAATTCGCTTCATTATGCAGCTGCACGAGTTCTAATATTGTATTTATTTGCTTCCTCAATTTTTCAGAAACTGATTTTTTTAATATAATTTCAAACCTTTAGGACATTTTTGCAATATTCTGTTGGTGATACGATCAATTGCCTTTGGAGTAATTCACACATTATAGGCTTGGTACAGATTAGGTCATCTCATTAAAGTATAGAGCGTAGAAATTGGCCAGTTAAATAAGACTATTGCCCCTGAGCTCTTGTTTATATTAAACAGAAGCAATTAAATATATTAATTCAAGATTCAAATAAGCCAAACATTAAAAAATTGCAGTTAGAGACAACGTCAATTTGATTCAATTTATTATAATTCCGTGCATCTGTTAATTCCAGAAAGGAAATGAGCGAGAAAGGAAGAAAATGCTTGTTATTTATATAGTCCCTCATGAAGCTGAAATATCTTAATTATTACCAAGTGTAGTGTCTGTATTTGTAGGCAAACGTTGCAGCCAACAAGGGCTCACAAACAGCCATGAGATGAATGAATACTTGAAGGCTGCCTTGCTACAGATCTTCTAAGGTAGTCTTATGAATCTTTTAAGTCTTATGAAAACCAGGATGATGTCTGTGTCATCATAGAAATGATCTAATCCTATTACAGATCTGGAGACGTAATAACAATTTACACTCGACAGATTCCGAGCAGTCTATTAACATTCCCTCTTAACCTGCTAAAGACCTTCAGATAAATTATGAAAACGCAGTTTTTTTTACGCAAGTTTAAATTTATTCAGGTAGATGCAGTAGGCTATTGATGATATTGATTCGTTTCCATTGATGTTTTAGGTCGTATATCTCAAACAGAAATTAAATTCTTTCTCAGCCCCCCCCCCCCATCTCCCCACCCGTCACCACAAGGGAGCAGGGAACAACATTTAGATCCTACCATTGTAGATCTGAACCTCAAAGTTTCTAAATCCAGATTCTTCAGTTATTCATTTAAAATAAATCCATAGGAAAGTGTGGAGATCATGACCTTCTTAGATGTGCACAGACATTCACAACTACGAGCTATTTCACGAGGGAAAACAGATAGATAGCTACCACTATAATGATAGATGGACCATTAATGTGGATTAATGAACGTCAGAAGAAGGACCACACTATCTCACTGGAAAAGAACGGAGAATGTCGTTAACTGCCCCAAACAGCAGTTAGTTTATTAATGGTGTAAAAGGCTGGTTATTTGAGGCTGTATTTCTGCTGCTTGTTTCACTGTAAGTTGCCATGAAACATGCTGTGTAAACTGGGATTCAGTTAGATTTACTTTGCTGCAGTATTAATGCAATGCCAGGCAATCAATAGTGTCTCTGCTTCCCATTGTATGCCCCTTGAAAGAAGATCTTGTAGGGTTAAATGAAGGGCCCCAGAACTTTCCGCACACCGTGAAAACAATCACGCAACCGGAATTTTTAATAATATTAAAACCTAACAGCTAACATCATTCAGTTGTTGGAAGCAAAGTCGCTTCACTTGCAGAAGTGTAAACAAAGCTTAAGAACATGAGAAATGCTGACGGGCAGTCTACTGGACCAAGCACTGTAACACTGAATAATCTTGTTTCAAAGTTCTGTTTAAATATTGGGACGCTGCTGTGTGCAATTGGCTGCCGCGTTTCACCACAAAACACACGGTCAATTCACATTACAGTATATTCTGTGAAACGCTTTGAGGTGTCTCGAAGATGTGATAAGGCGCTGTATCAAATGTGAGGATTATTATATTAGCTGCAGTACAGACCATTCCATCAATTCAGTTCCAGACTCCCCCACCAACCTCCTAAAAATAGCATTAAATAACGTTAACTGTATAGAATAAATGGAGTATCCAAGGGAGCGGAGGATTCCTGGCACAGATATTGATTATATTAACCTGCAACATTATTACCAAACATTTTTATAGCAATCATTGATTTATCCGGGAGGAAGATTTTCCTGATGTTTCTTGCAGCTGCACTGTCTCTGAACTTTAATCTCCGTACTCATTCATCAGAAGATAATGGCTTCCTTCCTCGATGTTGAGAGGCATTTAACAACAAAAAAAGGAGGTTTTCTGATTTCATAGCTAGAACAATTTGACCTGGGATGGTTTTCTGAAATGGGTTCAGCTTTCAATGGCATTATTGTGTCTAGATGGTGTACTCACATAACACAGTGCAATGGGTATGTTCAGTAGGTGGGGGTCAGCTGTAATAACTGTTGTTTGCACCAGTTACAAAACCCTTTTAACCCTGAGCACAAAAGTCCTTTCAAGCACAAGTTGTACATATAGAAAGGCTTGCCTCACAGAACACCATCTTACTGTAGCCACAATCTGCTCATCAGCTGCTATTTCAGTTGGAAGCAAAATGTGTTTTTTTTTCTTTCAATTAATTTAAAAAAAGGAATCAGATTAAATCACCTTCTTAAAACTGTGTTTCGGGAGTCTTAAAACTTCTTAAAACAGCCCCAACTTCACAACACACCTTTATTTCAGTTTCAAAAACCAATGCATCTATAAAAGTACTTCTTCCTTGTTGGAATTCTAAACCTGCTTCAATCTTACTTCTGAGCAAACTATTTGAAACAATGGCCTCCAACTATGTAAATGCCGTTGCTTTCACAAGCCTTGTGCAACAACGTGGTGCCAGGAGAGTGATTTAAACTTTCTTTTCTAATTATTGCATCTGATTAGGACCATGAAAAAAAAACGCTGACTTTCAGAGCTCTGTGCTTGGCACAGCTTGCCACACGTGGAGGGCACTGACATTGGATATTTGTTTCTAAGGCCATTAGAGAAATGACGGACTCTTTAATTATGTTAAATTACGTTCAAAGTTCTTGAGCAGATAAATGGATGAAGTCCCTGGAACATTCAGCAGATCATGGCAGAGGAAGGCCAATTTCATTTGCACCTGCTCCAGGCCATCACAGTGCGCTTCAGGTCCTTAAGCCTATTACAACAGCCAATTTGCACACAGCAATGCAGTGTTCCACAAACAGCCATGAAGTGAGAGACCAATTCTATCTGGGGGATTGTTGATTGACCAGTTCACTGAGGAAGAGAGAGAGAGAGAGCGAGAGAGAAACTCCCTTCTCTTTTTGAGTAGTGCCACGAGAACTTTAACATCCACCTCACACCACAAGAACAAGTCAGTTTAATATCTTACCGAAGGATGGCACCTCCAATAAAATACAGCACTCCCCCAGCACTGTGCTGAGCACAGAGCAAGCTATTATCAATGTACGTCAGCGACTCTTTCCTGCACTTGTTTTAAACTTTCAGAGCCCGATAGATTTTCTGTTGCTACTGTCAGCTGTGACTTGAAAGGCTGCCATTTTAATCAGACAGACAGCACCTGAGACATAGCCCTCTTGTTTCTAGTAATGAAGGATGCGGTGGACATTGGAAGGCTTTTCCTATTGTAACCACATTACCGGCAGCTTCTGAATCATTCCTTTCCAGCTTCACTTCAGAATAATTTAAGTCGGTCTTGTAGAGGTACTCAGCTGATGCCAAGGATTTATATCTCGTCAGGTGTTCCCTGATGTTAAATACAGATTATAATTAGATCCAGTGGTGTTTTTTCCCTATCCTCGTATTAGGTTGAGTTTTTTTTTATTTAAACAGAGCACAGATAAATAGAGCAGCTTGTTTTTATGATGGGAGGTCAATTGGATGGTTTTATATTATAATAGTTTCGTTAAATGAAAGGCTTCTTTGCGTAAGTGTGACAGATGAGTCCTGTGACTTAAATTAATTCAAATAAGTGCAACCAGTATTCTCATTCTCTTACCTACTTACACTTGCACAGAAAACAGAAAATTGCAGGTTTTTATTGTACTATATTGTATTGTATTCAATTACCTTTTAATTTGCTTTCCAACCACAGGAATGTGTTAAACACTGTTGTAATTAGTTTGTAAGTATTTTTAAGCATGAGCATGCAGAACAAAGCACCTCTTCTGTTTGCTTCCAATTTGTAGAGTCTTGAATTGAATTTCACTTGCCAATAATTTATCTGCACACATCTGGTCTGCCCCCACCCCCTCCCCGATATCACAGCTCCCTCCCTCCTTGGTGTCAAATGCAAATTGAACTATTTTGGCATAAAGAGCCACAAGTAGGTTGGTGGTAGTTTGGGGACCCCAGACGGTATGTTTCGATACTTCTGAAGTTTAACCAAATAAAAACCGCAGAACTTATTATAGAGTTCCCACTTTCCCCCCAGATGTTTCCTCATCGAATTCCATAGCTACATAATCGTTTAAGGTTAGATTTACACCTCTGCCCATTCAAAATAGTTTGTGCACGACCCACTCTCGGTCAGCAGACAAATTGCACTATCTACAGAGAAGAGTTTTAAATAGAAATCCTGGCAACCAAATTTACATTTATCCGGGAGGCAAGGTTCTGATTTAATTACTTAATTACTTTCTGTAAAAAACTCTGCAATGTTTGATAAAGCAACAAATGCCTACCATCCATTTAGTGAACACCACTAAAATCCAATATGTATATAAATGCAATATTTAAGGAGAAAGGGAAATCTAGAGGGAGTGCTTTCTGTTCAAATTACTATCCTAGATGTGCTGTGGAATGAAAAAAAGGCAATTCAGCCAAGTGCTCACTACATCAACAGCAACTCTCATTTTCACATGCAATATACATGTTCTCACTGTGCCAGGAAATAAATCTAATTGCAGTTTCCAATTTTTCAAGTCAAAATGTAGCTACTTCAGCTTTTTAAGCAGCAATTCCAATAGTAAAAAAAATTATAATAATTATAATAATAATCCTTGCATTTGATAAAGCGCCTTATCATGTCTTTGAGACGTCTCAAAGCGCTTCACAGAATATACTGTAAATTGAATTGACTGTGTATTTTGTGGGCGAAACGTGGCAGCCAATTGCGCACAGCAGCGTCCCCACAAACAGTGGTAGATTGAGAGACCAAATTATTATTATTTATTTATTTTGAAGGGATTATTATCCCTAATATATATTAATATTATTAATATAGCAAATGTTCACCAATCATGTCATCTTAATTAATTATCTAGAATGTTGGAAAATCTTAAAATAGGGACTAACAGGGTATGATCATGGCAAGTGCAGTAATCTCCTGGAAGGTGAGTAATTGATTTTGTTTATGCTGAGTGCAACCCATTCAAGCTATCCAAATTAATGATGGGAACAAAATATTCATTTGAAACATTTGTCATGTACTTAGAGACATAAAAGTCATTGTTTCAGAACTAAAGAAGTATTTTTGCACCTTGTTTTACAAAATATAGATGTGTTAAACAAAATAAGTGAACCACTTATATTAATAATAATCTTTACATTTGATATATGCGCCAGACTATAGAAAAAGGGACTTTAAATTGATTAAGGGAGGAGGGATATATGTATTTATAAATAGATTCATCTATTTATCCATTTGATCTATTCCAACAAAAAACAACAATGGGAATATTGTTTATTGTTAAGAAGTAAGCTTAGAGTGTAATTAGTTTTGATCAAATAAACCATACTTTAAGGAAGCAGAGAAGGCCAAGATTTTCTTATTATCTTTGAGTTATGGAGACAATCTTAATAGGAAATTCTCGAATGATAAACTGAGCAAAAACAGGCAATGGAGACATGCCTTCCTTCAGCTCTGATGACATGGACAGGAGGGTTTTTGATGGGAGATCAGTTGGACACCTGCCTATTCACACGCCCACATCTCATAACAGCGTGGCCTCAGGAGGCTGTTTGGTTTTATGAAATGTGGCTGTGCATCTCGAACAAGAACACAGCCTCAGCACAAACACGGACGGCCTGTCCGCAATGATTGCACGTGGTTCTCCACCCTGAACAAAACAAGAAAAATATCATCCAAAATATCAAATATCATCAAAGCTCTTCCTCATCCGGCCTTTTAGATCAGCTCAATTACACCTCCCAGCTTCGTGCTGAATCCCATCTTTAAGCGCTCTGAGCCGCTCCCCTGCGTGGAGGGCACCACATTAAGTGCAAGTTGTTGTTTTTGTTGAATGCCGCGCCACGTTTCCTCTCTTTACGACAAAAGCAACCACTTGCGTGTCTGTCGCGCCCTCCACAATGCGCAGCATCCCGGAGAGCTTGTAAATACCCGGAACGCACAGTGTGCCAGACTGTTCTGATTCTGGAAACAAAAGGAGCCGGACTTCTCCAGCAGAAAAAAACAAGACAGGTTCTGTCTGAGGTCGAGTTGTCCCATCTCACGCAGGTTTTAGCCACTGTCTTAACGTTTTTTTGTCTGAGAATGCAAGGGCTTCTGTTCCCCTCACACCCTCGCGGCTTCCTAATATGGCCGTACACAGCTCTGCTCGATTCGATGTCTCAGGGTCACAGATCACCAATTGGCTCAGCAGCTGTTTGTTGAACGCACGGCTGGACGCAGGACACTGCTGCGCTGTCGTTCCAGGGGGAAATCTACCCCGGCCTGAATCCTTCAATACCTCGGCCACCTGAAATTCAACCTCTTGTGGTCAGGACCGCATTACAGGCACAAAACACGTAATGCTAAGGGATTAATGCTCCACATGGCAGTACATTCTGTGCATGTTGATGCAGTTAACGGGACCCCCTATAGTAAGCTCATAGGGTCAAATGCATTGCAACATGAAGCATCAAATGCTCGGTAAAACGTATTCCATGAGTAATTTGCAATGCAGATCAGAACTTCATTTAAACTAAGTTCTGATCAACAACAACAACAACAACAACAACAACAAGATTCCATTTATAGAGCGCCTTTCACGTCAGGAGGACGTCCCAAGGCGCTGCACAGTTGGGTCATGACCCGAGCAGGGGGGAAATGGTCAGGGTGAGGGGAGGGAAGGGAGGAGAGAGGAGGGGGGAAATGGTCAGGGTGAGGGGAGGGAAGGGAGGGAGCGAGGAGGAGGAAGAGAGTCGAGAGGGGAGCTGAAGGCACGGTCAAAGAGAAGCTATGAAGCAATAAGCAATTGCTGTTTGGGTTTAAAGACAGAGGACAGCGAGGACAGCGATCTTAATCAAAATTACAAAAGCCATTTATTGCAAATGAAGCGCCATGAGCCACTGATGAGTGTACAACCACTTTTAATATTACTTTTTATATTTACTTTTTATTGTGTTTGAAGGGAAAAAATTTAAATGTTTCAAACAACAGCCAACAGCCCTGAGATTGGTATCAAAATGGGACAGTGATCGTGAAGATTACCTTCAGAGTTAAGTCTGTTGATGGTGATTATGATTTGTAATTACCTCTTGATTCAATCCTGTAATATAATTAAATTGCCAGTCTTAAAAAGAAGAATGAATACAAATCTCTGCAGTTCTCAAGGGAGAAGCATCATGACTATCTAATTATTCTTGTTTCTGTAGTGATACAGTTTAGTACCCTGACCCTAATTAAATATGCCATTAAAAGACAGTAGTGAGGAATCAGGGATCTGACCTTGGTTTAAATATTTCATTTGATTAATATCGAACAAGGTCCATCAAACACAGAGCCAAAACTACTCAAATTGTGATTTCCCGATACAAATCAATAGGAAAGCTGATAAAATACAGTCACCACAAAGTTTAATATTAAAATAAAATGGACTGCTACATTCCAGGTCTGCATTATCGTACATAAACCATTGTATGAAGCTCCTTCACATTATAGTTTGGCACAGTTAATGATAATGTTCATTGATTCCTGGTTCTCAAGGACACAAGTCTTAATGAGTGAACTTTATTGTCACATTTATCATTTGGAGTTGTTCAGTGGCTGTGATGTGATGGGACACAATTCACCGCATTTGGCAACTTGTTGAGCATTAAACATGAGAATAACATACTTCCTAGTTTGTTGTTTTACTCAGGTTATAGTCAGGGTTAGCTTTGGAAGAGTTATTTATGAGACCAACTCATTAATAATAATATATACAGTTTATTTTAAAATCTAACATCTTGATATGGGATTTCTGCACATTCTTCGATGAAAAATAAACATATTTCTGCCTTTTATTTTTCCAAAACAATTTTAGCTTGATAAAGGAATTTTTTTCATAATGTGACTCTCTCCCTCTCTCTCTCTCTCTCTCTCTCTCTGTCTCTCTCTCTCCACATGAAGGTGTTGGGCTGTATTGAACATTGTTCCTCAGACATCCACAAGAAAAGTTTTACTTGATGGAAGTGTGAACACCAGTAGCCATATACCTCCTGCCTATAGAGTCATCTACTTCAATATATCCTTGGAGGAGTAAGTAATCCACACCATTTATCTTCTCATTACACGTACTTATGATTGACTATTGCCTGCAGTTAGTGATGATTATTTTACACAAGAGGACACAAGAGAGAGGCTGATTTGATCTCTTCCTTCCAGAATAACTCCCCTAATGTTTCCCATATTAACATCAAACCTTCGTCACCATATCTCTCCTGTGATCTTGTGTGAATGAGGCATTAAGTGCCTCTGTGACCACTTCAATTATTTTCTCAGATTTGTTTGCATTATCCGCTTTTGCTTTTTTTCCTTGACTTCTCTGTGTCATTTGTGTTTGGAACAATCGTTCAATTATCTAATCAACGAGATATTGTTCCTCTCATCTCAGTAACATAATGAGCTTGACTGAAGAAACATTCTCTGTGATCAAAACGGTTCAACACTACTAGGAATTGTGATTAAGGATTAACAATGCAGTCCAAGAGGGAAGACAGTAAATGTTTGAGATAATTAGGAAGTGACCCCTTGGGTTATTGTGTTTTTTCTTCGCCATTGCCATAATGCGATCACATTTGCAAATTAAAATTTAGACGAGTACAGTTTTTGCTCTGGGCTTAGGGAGATCTCGAAATGTTTCTATACGTAAACAAAACTACTCTCGTCTTTAGAGCCTGTGCCAAGTGTGCATCAAGAGCAAGAATCACAACAGATTTGATTGAATACAACAGAAAAATACTAAAATCGGGTCTAATTACGACTGCAGAGGAGACAGGAGGGAATGGATAAACGATTTTTTCTGCATATTGATTGTTACACTTTCCTTTAGGCAGTCTCTCCTTTTCCATCCACCCATTGAAACACAATAATAATAATAATCCTTGTGTTTGATGTAGCGGCTCATCCTATCTTCGAGACGTCTCAAAGTGCTTCACAGAATACACTGTAAAGTGAATTGATATTGCATATAGAAATTTTATAACACAAGGTTGCAGCGAGATGGAGCACAGTGCTGCTGAAGCTGCCGATAGGAACATTAAACACTGTCATTCATGAAGACCCGCATCCGGGTTTTCTCAGTCCATGAAAGAATAGTGACATGCAGGAACTATGAAGACAGACACTGACGGAATCGAATACAGGAGAAACACTGGGGTGAAATTAGTCACTTTAAAGGTGTCTGTTGTGATAATTAACGCCACGCAATGCACTATCACCACAGCTGATCATCACAAGGTGGAATTTGCAATTGTTTGCAATCGGTTGAAAGAAATGCAAACCCCAAAACTGCAATCCTGTTAAAAAATTTTTTGTGTCTGCAAAAAAAACTTCCTGTATCATTCATTCCCAAAGGGCAAATAGATGTGTGACTAGAAATCTTCCAGAATTTTATATTTCACAGCAGTGGCCCTCACTCACTGTTCAAGCTGTAGTACAACAATGCCATCTGCAGAACATTTAGAAAAAGGATACACAGGAATTATTTTATTTGAAAAATGACGACACGTGGTACATAATACAGTCTAAAATAAAATGATTCTGTTTTGTCGTACGAGGCAGTGGATCACAGGGCTGAAAATGTCTTTTATGTCGTGAATTCTGATCCCGGGCAAATTGCCACTACCTGCTTCTTGGTGCCAAGCTTGTCTCGCTATCAGAATTAATCAAAATAAAACATTTACCTGAACTTTTAAGAAAGCTTTGAACAAAGTCTCTTTGGATAGCAGGTTACCGGGAGGGTGATTGAGACCAGCAGATATGACTCATTTAAAAAACAGAAGCTTGCGGGTCGATGGGAAGGATGAAATTAAATGGGCAGAAGGATCTTCTTCATCTAACCCAGTCTTGTGATCTTGTGAAATCCCATCCGGAAAGTTTCATGATTAAAACCTTTCCTGTGGTCATGTTACTGTTTTTTTTGCTTGGGGCTAATTTGATTCTAGCTCTGTTGCTATTTCTATTGTAAGCGAGTTGTTCCCTCGATACACGTCGCAGATGGTTTACCTTCTTTCGACAGTTGTTGAAAGCTATACGTGTGGCACGGGTTGACAGAATGTCCCTCTACCTCCGTCGCCAGAAATGTGAAGCGCATCAGTTGCCATTTGCTCTGATATCGGAGGAGCGTGTTCTAGGTTTTGTACCATTAAAACACTGGCCGGCTGGCCAAACCGTTACATTCAAAACTGGACTTCACATTGTTTGGGCTGTTTGCCATTTTTCACAAAAGGCAAAAGTACTGCAGATGCCGAAAATCTTAAATAAAAACAAGTAGCTGGGAACCCTCACTCCCCAGGTCAGGCAGCATCTATGGAGAGAGGAAAGTGAGTCAAGTTCCAGGTCGATGACCTTTTGTCGGAACCATTTTTTACTGTTTGTTACCCGCCAGCCAAACAGTGGAAAGCATTTGAATGGCATGAACATGGCTTAGTTTCAATCAGCGAATAACTAAAGTGGTGTTAATAGGATTAATTGCTGATTAGTTCATTTTCATCCTTCAATGGTCAGTGTCAATGAAAAATCTACCCAAACAACAGGGGAAAGAAATAACCTGACCTCAAGTCTCACCGATTCCCTGACTCCTGTTAAAGATGCTGAGACTTCACTCATTTATACCTAAAGACGATAATGAAAGTGAAAACAGTTGTTGCATGATACACTTTGGATTCTTGCACAGCTTATTGACGGTTCCCAGCGACAATCCCTTTTCAAGGTTAGGGTGAGGGCTAGGGTACCTGTCCTAGTAATTTTGTTTGTAAGGACTCTTTTGCGAACCCTCTAATTCTCCGCAGACATTTGATCCATCTCAAGACCCTCCTCTTCGGCCATGCATTCGATTACCCTCCTTCCCCCCACCCCTGCCCTCCACTTTCCCCAATCCCAAACCCCAGCTCGGGTCCATAATACTGACTGTCCAGCGCCTTGGGAAGTCCTCCTGACATGAAAGGCGCTTTACACATGTCATTTTGTGGTGGTGGTGGTGGCGGTTGGTCTCGTGATGCTTTTGGTTTGTTTTCAAACAGTGATTTGTCACAATGTTCTTCATTTACAAGGTCTCATGACGATGCTTTCATGTCTTGAAGCAATGCCTTGTGGTGGCCCCGTTATTTACAAAGATTCACTGCTAAGCTGTCATCTCTCGGAGGGATTTCACCCTAGCATGATTGTCAGTTCCCAGTGACTCATTGCAAGCCTCTCATTGCTCACTGACTTACTCCAGTGCTGTCATTACTCACCGCAGTCCATCCACACACTGCGGCTCTGTGCAGCGATGTCCCCTTCTCTGATTTCTCTCTTGCAGACATGACACTTCTTTCTTGCAATATTCATGACGAAACAGTGAATTCTTACAGAGATTCGGCTCCACGTTACCGTGAATGTTACCGTATCTTTTTGAAGCTCGCACTTGTCAAGCATTGTGATCCAAAAATCTACGACATTGCCCCAGTTTACAGCTACGGCAACCTGTAACTTTGCTCAATCGCACATATCATTTTACACAATACAATTCAACACAATTTACATTTATATAACTACTTAATCTTCACCGCAGCCCATTGCAGAATGCAGTAGCATTCGGGATTGCTTTGTCTAGCATGACTGCACACTCTATGGGTGTCGAGGTAGTTTGGTGGAGTATTGTTACGCTGTGAGTATCCTGCATTAAAGGTGGTGAGTTACAACAATTCTACCAGTGACATGCTGCTCAACAGGCAGCAGAATAATAATAATAATCCTTGTATCTGATACAGCGCCTTATCAGGCCTTTGAGACGCCTCAAAGCGCTTCACAGGATACACTGTAAAATGAATTGACTGTATATTTTGTGGGCGAAACGCGGCAGCCAATTGCTTACAGCATCGTACTCACAAACAGTCATGGATTGAGTGACCAAATTATTATTTTTTAAAATGTGTTTATTTTATTTGAAGGATTATTACCCCCGGAAAAGTGATCCGCCAATTGACTAGCAACTGGGTTCCTACTTACTGCTGGGAAAACAGAGGTGTGTGGAGTAAGGAAATGTGCCTGTATTTTTCACTCTGCCTGGAAATCGAACCCAGGTCCGCGCGAGTGCAAGATGGATGGGAGTGGGAGAAGCAACACACTCCAGATATGCATATTGCACAGGCTTTTCTCTTCCTGTTGGTCTATTGAACACCACAGTGTCATCAGAGAGACAGTCTTGTCACTGACTCCTTAATGATATTGAAAATACAAAACAAGCAAAGGCTGGATTTCTGGGATGTCTGTGCATCAACCTCTGGCTATATTGACAATTGTTGTCCAGAACACAAGGAGAAACTCCCTTCCCTTTTTGAATTGTGTTGCGGGATCTTTAACGTCCACCTGAACAGACAGACACGAGTTTGGTTTAACATCTCACCTGAAGAACAGCAAAGAGGAAGCTAGACCTTCACATGAGGGAGAAGGAAATAGAGGGTGCGGGAGGGAGAAAGGAATGGGTGAAGAATCATGTAGGGCATAACTTTGGTACGGATCGGTTTGGCAGAATGACTTGTTTGCATGCTGTGCATTCTGTGTAACACTTTGTAAATCCGACAATACAGCATTTGCCCCAACATTGCATTCAAACTTATGAGTCCCAATGTGGGGCTTGAACTCCATCCATAACCTTCTAAACTCAGAGGGCAAGAAGCAGAAGTCATCCTTCATGCTCCATATTATTATGGCTCAGAGCAAATTCACTGCCCACAGTACAGGCACAGATTGAGACACAGCATTCGAAACTCCGTTACTGCAATGTACACCTTCGGTGCCGGTGTTGATTTGTGACTCTGATGTACCACAGTCTTTGTCAGTGGAATGGGACAAGGACAAAGGAGCCTAAAAGGGGGAAAATAGACTAATCCTTTTAAACACTGATTGAACTTGCAGGAACAGTGCTATTTATTGATAGGTTTAGTTTTTAATTAAATAGATTCCTACAGCTTTGTCACTGTAATGTCTTTATATGGTGCAATTTTTATTTCTCAAAGCCATATTTCCAGGGGTTTGCACACAAGAGAAATGTCAGCTATTAAACTACACCACTAACAAAAGGTTAATGTATTTAATACAAATATTACATCAATGCTGTTTCATTCACTGTTCATTGAACGTGATTAATTGCCTTTTCTTCATGTTTGCCAGATCAATATCTGACCCGAATGTTTTTCTTTCAAAAGTTAAACCATGCAGTTGAAAATCTAAAGTGTTCAGCTCAAGATATCTAGAAGGAAAAGAGGAATAAATGGCCCATCAAGTCCAGTCCTGGAAGAATCACTACATTCCACCCAATATTCTGTCCACACTTCTCTTCCTTTGCTGGTTGCTGTGTCCTCCTCTTTCCTCAGCTTTCATTGGTATCAGTAAAACTTGTAAGGACAGTGTTGCTGCTTATCTGCATAGCTTTGAGTAAAACAATGAAGGAGTCATGTTTTCCACAGAGTTCTGTAGCGCAGCAAGCGAGAGGACCTGGGTTTGATTCCCAGACAGGTCGAGACATTAGGCAAGTTTCCTTACTCCACACACACACATCTGTTTACTAAGCATTAAGTAGAAACAGAGGTGTTAGTCGATTGGCGGATTGCTTTTCTGCAGGTAATAATCCCTTCAAAAAAATAATGATAATTTGGTCACTGAATCCACAACTGTTTGTGGGACGCTGCTGGGCACAATTGGCTGCCGCGTTTCGCCCACAAAATATACAGTCAATTCACTTTAAAATATATTCTGTGAAGCGCTTTGAGATGTCTCGATGTGATAAGGCGCTGTATCAAATGTGAGGATTATTATTATTTAATTGATTCTCGTGTTAGTCAGTGTGTGTCATACTCACAACAGGTGACCTCCATCTCCTTCTGGCTTTTAGTGTCACTGCACAAACATGCAAACACTGCCTCCTCCAACAATGCCTTGTGGCTTTTCAGTGGTTTTCCACTGAATGTGCAGTTGTCCTTTTAAACATCTGAAGTGGTTGGCAGCTCATGAGAATTCAAGACTTGCTTCAGTGGCTGATTCTGTTGAAGCCAGTCTCTGGGAACCATGTCTAATTTCTAGTGCAAGAACGAACCCTCTGGTGCCTTGGGTTTCAGCATTCTGTCAGGCATCGTCTGTAGGTCTTCTGCATGTGCAGCACCATTAGGATCTGTGCATGATTAGGTTCTAAAATTAGATGGTAGCCATTACCACAAGAACACAGGAGGTTACCATTGCTCCCACAGGCACTTCACTTCCCCACAAAACATGTCACAGAATTGTATTAAAAAGAACAGATTTTTTAACATTCACGACTTTCAACTAAATAAACACGATTAAACAACTTCAAGGTGCGCTGATTGTGAAAACTGTTCTTTGGCTTCAGTTAATTATTGATCAACCAAATCTGAATGCAAAACCTTAGGTACGTTTGGTTACTCCACACACCTCTGTTTACCCAGCAGTAAGTAGGAACCCGATTGTTAGTGGATCGGTGGATCACTTTCTGGGGCTATTCATTTTGATGAATGAAGTTGAATAAAATTAATTAAATCCCAAGTAAAACAAAACTCCATAATTAGTGACACGCCACGTCCGGGCAGATGAACCAAACTCAAGTTGAATTCCACCTTCACAGAAATCTGCCAAAGGAAATGAAGTTAGACGAGAGAGGTTTTATTAACAGTAAGGAATATCACCTATTAGACACTGACCAGTGACACCTATTTGCAGTTAGTAAAACTTCTGATGATCAGATACTGTTAGTTTTATCGGGACTTGTGAGCGAAACAAAGACTCTTCCACAATAGATAAGAAGGCCAGTTTTCCATTTTGTAGATCATGTGACTTGTGAACACTTTGCTCAATTAGGATGATTTGAAAGTATTAATTTTCAATATATTGGTCCTTGCATTGCTTACAGTTTTTAGAATCTCTCCCCCACACCCATACCATCCCTCTCCCACACCACCCACTCCTGTTAAGCTTTGTTTTTACATTTTTAAAAACCTTCTGCTTTATTTTCTTGCAGCTCAGAAATGGCAGGAGAAATAGCCACACTCCCTCTCACCAAGGTAAGTCCCTTTGCTACATCTTTCAGTTCCTTTACTTTTACACAGTAGCTCCTTAAGGATTCAATTACTTTTTTTAATTTAAATTTCAGACCGTAATTTCTTTTAGAACATTAGGAGCTCGCTCAGTAATATTGATGGTGTTTAGCAAACACCCGCTTGCTAATTCTGCCCAAGTCAATGTCCATTTGCCAATGTACCAATCTCTCCTGAAGTTACCAAGTCCATTCTTGGTCAGACTTTTCGCCATTGACCTGAAGAGACCCAGCCACTTCTGGTTTTATTATTGCTACCTGAGTTTCTGGCTCAGATTGTTTATAAACTGCACCGAGATAAACATTGAAGCTGGTCATTGGACATCAAGTCAATGACTGCGGAGAAGGGCTGGCTTTGCTGAGCTCCTGCTCTGGCAGAGTTTGGGTAACACGTTTCAACTCCGGGACTGAATCCATTCTTCTTGCACCTCACAGTAATCAGTAGCTAATGATTTAGATTGTTCTACTTTGCCTGACTTGTTGCCTGGAGCTTTTAGGAATTGTAGCATTTGACTTGGGCCTGGATAACAGAGTTTCTTCAAGTGATTTAACATTAGGACTTGAACCCACAGCGTTCTGACTTAGAGGCGGGGACCTACCAAGTGTGCCGCAAGTTGTCTGTGTTTGTGTAACACCTTTGACATAGGAAAGTGTCTGAAAGCGCTTTGCAGAGGCAGAATGGTAAACAAGGGGAAAAATATGACATTTAAGTTATTTTCTGTTGTTTTCACTTTAAATTAACAACATGTTAGAGCTTCCTGTGAAAAAAATATACAAAACAATAACCAATAAAACGCTCAAATAATGAGCTGTTGTGCGTGCAAGATGACTTTTTTTGAAAATCATGAGATTATCATGCATGGAGTAACCCTGATAAACTTATATTTTTAAAAGCTTTTTCAGTCATTTAGTGCGTGGAATTAGATTGCCTACATATGATTTATGCATGCTTTTTCATATTTAGTTAACTGGATTTCTTTTTAATACCATGTCAGGTGTGAAACCGTTAATATATTATTCTTGAGCACCCCGCAGCTTCTTATTCAGTGCAGATAAAAGGCATCAAGTGCAATTTGGTTATGAATAATTCATTCTCTGAGCCAGTCTCTCTAAAGGTGCATATTATTTTTCTCAGCAGCATCTTTTCATTTTAGATGTAACGGTAAAAACAAAGGGCAGCCTCATAATTAGGAGGTAATAGAGTATGTTATTCACATCCATTGTGGACGTTTAAATGTAGTTAAATTACACAAATCAGTTTTCAGCCATCGTGCTTTTAGTGTGGTGAAAACTGGGCTTTATAAGGCAAGGATTACTATTATTATTATTATTATTATATGTGTGCTACCACCTTCAATCAGTGCTCACTTTGTCCAAATCAAGCCCAAGCGTACTTCACAAATGCATTTCTTCTGCCTTCTCTTTGGTAAGAAAAATGTTATTGTCAAACAAAAGTAAATCCAAGGAGATATTTCAACCACGACCACCACCAACCAAGTCACATTTATATAGCACTTTTTATGTCAGAAAGACGTGCCAAGGTGTTTGCACGAGATATAAACAATATAAACACGCATGCAATGTAACACAGCTCACTGTCACAGGTTTGATGTTTGAGGTTAGTTACTTGTGTGCTGTGGTATTGAGAGAGGTGTGTAATGCTGTGTTCAGGCTGGTGGAAGAGAAGCAAATATAATTTCTAACAACATCAAAGTATGGAGCGAGGAAGCCGAACATAATGATATATGTTCTGCTCTCAGAGGAACAACAACAACAAGATGACATGTCTTTAGTACCTTTCACGTCGGGAGAATGTCCCAAGGCGCTGGACAGTCAGTGTTTCAGACATGAGCTGGGGGTCAGGATTGGGGAGGGTGGAGGGCAGAGGTTTGGGGGGAAGGAGGATGACCGAAGGAACGGTCGAAGAGGAGGTAGTTAAACAACTGAAAATTGGATATTTATTTCAATGCAGTAACATTGAAAGAATCCCTTGAAAGCTGTCAGACTTTAACGTGACCACAGCAGTAGGGATCAAGTGCAGTTTAATGATAACCCTTGCATTTGATATTATGTCTCAAAGGATGTCTCAAAGCATTTCAGACTACTTATTGTAGTGTAGTGACTGTGTATTTTGCAGGCAAATGTGAAAGCCAATTTGCACAAGCATTGTCCCACAGACAGACAAGAAGTGAGGGACCAGTTTAATCTGGGGACGTTGGAGAAACTCCTTTCTCTTTCCTAAATAGTGCCTTGGGATCTTTTAACATCTTCCTGCACCGGCAGCCGGGCCCTCAGTTTAACATTTCATCCAAACCACAGCATCTTCGCCACCGCAGCCCGTCCCCAAGTACAGTGTTTGGGGATAATAGTAAAGAGCCTTATCACATGGTTGAGGCATCTCAAAGCGATTCACAGCATGTAGTGCAAAGTGGATTCTCTGTGTATTTTGCATTGCAAAACTAGAGCATATCAGCTCAAAGTAATGACCTGAGTTACCACCTTCAGATTCAGAGGTGAGAGGGCCAGGTGAGATCTCTAGGGGGTGAGAGGTCAACCAAACTGAGCCAGGCGGACACTTCACATTGTTTTTACAATTTCTATTGCATTTTTTCACAGGAATTCATCTCAAACGTAAGATGGGTTGTTGTGAAAAGCCCACTATATGTATATATATATAATTGCAGCTTTAAACATACAAACATGTGACCCCACCCAGCCACGTTTAGAAAGTATTCCAACACAAACTCTGTAGCCTCAAGTGAAACAAATGACAAATTTCGGAATAATTATTTCAAGCCGTAACAAAATCAAACAAAAACCAATGGAAGTGACAGTTCTCGTCTCAGTCTGTTGTTAACTGACTGCCTGTCAAAAACAAAAGCACACAGGAGAGAGCCAGCCATGATAGTGTAGTAGTAGATAGAGCTGCAGATTAAGGACTGGAGGCTTCAACCCTGGTCCATACTGAGTTTGCCGGTGTCAATCAGAACCTGTGAGGATGTTAAATTGGCCTCAGCTTTCCCAGGTTATAGAGGGTCCAACAGGGCTAACCTTGGTGCTCCTCTTCAGCACCTTCTTCTGGCTGTGTGTGTGTGTGTGTGTGTGTGCAGCAGATACAATTTGCGTCCCAACATATCATCACAGATTATTTGCTTAACAGCACAAAATGACCTACAACAGTGTCTTTAACTGCTTTATCCAGATCCTAGTTTTGCATCAATTAATGCAGCTTTGTATTTAAACACGAAAGCCCCGCCATTAGTGAACAGTAATTACATTAAGTAGTAATGTAAAATTTTATGGTCAAAGTGTTTTCGTGGTCAATGAGCCATTCATAAGGAGTATGCAAATGATGATATTATGCAAATATATAGCTTTGCAGTCATATCAGTGAATTCTGCGGCAATTAATGAGAACGATTACATGAAAATAATCTTGTTGAAACCATTAGAAGATGTCAGGCACATCTCCATATTGTTTGACTTTTCGACAGAAAAACATCTTTCCCCCCAAAAAATTAATCCGGATCATTACCTGTTCTGAAGGATTTAGAGCCTGGCACAGATGGACATGGTGGGAACTATATGAAAAATCTCTTATTTACCAGTACAGTAACTTTAAAACATCTAATTGGATTTTAAAGCTGCCTTCGAAAGCAATTACTCATCAGTGGGGGGTTGACACATACCGATGGTTATAATGAGAAAACCCCAATTATAAACCAGTAAAGAAAAAAAAATCATTATTTTTAGTGATTACTTAAGCGCTCTGAGACGCCGTCCGGCGTGGAGGGCGCTATATAAATCCAAGTTGTTGTTGTTGTTGATTGGCACGCAGTAATCCTCAATAGATGATAATCCTGACTGGGCATATCTGACGGGATGTTTCTCCCCCAGCAATGTGCAATGTAAAGGTGTATCTTGGAGCAGTGAAGTGAAATCCTTTGTGAAACAAACACACCATTTTAGACCAATAAATGGTTATTGTTGACGGTGCTGGGGGCTGGTGATGTGAGAGATAAACCCAATTACTTGAGCAGTATTGCATATTCTGAATTGTATCATCGCATTTGAAGCAACCGTTAATAATCTGTGTCAGCACACAATAGTCAGGTTTGAAATTGTGCTGATATCCTTCATAATGTACCGGTTAAATTATACGTGGAGGCGGGGAACTCATGAGTACCACAAACTTTCACGCAAGTTAATCCAAACTGCAATAAGTGTAAAGAGCATGTAAAGAACTCACTCCTCTTGTGGTTTAAGGACCCGTTCTGAAATGAGGCATTTACATTGAGAAATGAATTGATCCCTGAGTTCAACTCAGCTGCACCCGATACGATGGACAAATGAGCTGCTTCCTTCTTGTCAATGTCCAACCTCTACACAAAACTAGTAATGCTGCCAGAAACCAGAGGACCAGAGTGTTCAGAGGTGGCAGATGTCCCCAGGTACCATTGCAGTTTCTACCCAAGGAGGTGAAGAATCAAAAGACTGGAAAAGTCCGTTCTGCATTGGATCTCAGATTGAAAACCTGGCCTAAAGTGGAGAAGAGAGGACCTGGGAGATTCAAGTAAGGAAATGTCTTTCACTTCAAAAGTGTAGAAAAGTAAAATACAAAATATACAGAATTACATTTGCACAGCGCCTTTCACTTCGGGAGGATGTCCCAAAGCACTGGAAATATATTATTCTTATTCTTATGTTATATCAGAAATATTATAGCCAAGTAACTCTCTATTTACACCTGCAAATTAATATCCATATCTTCATTTCGACCTGGGGTAGATCCTGTCACTTTAAAAAGATAATATTGTGAGGAGCACAGAATCTTTTACACATAGTCCATACCACAGTAATTCTGCTCATAAAGAAATAGGTGTCGCATTTGATCGATTATAAGAATTTCAAATTGTTTCTTTGTAGTGTTTTATACTCTGTTGTTAAACTAAATTGTTGTTATTAAACTAAATTGTTGTTATTTTCTTTTGTTCACAGAGTTACAGATTTAAGGCTAAAGCTTGACAACTGAAGAATCCTAGACAGTGAAATGCTGTGGAGAAGGGAAGGAGAGGACGGGATAATGGCTCCTTAACTCCCAAAGAAACCTCTTCAACTCCCACGGAAACCTCTTCAACTCCCACATGAGCCCTGAATGGCAACATCTCTAAGCGGTAAACTGAGAGGATGGCCAGGAACTTGACAGTGCTCAGACGATCGGATAATATGCCGCTATAACTTCTATATGTCATTGTGCGTCTTTGAGTGTCACGAGGCAGCACACTCAATTGGATGTTTGTTTAATAACAGAAAGCAGCCATCTCTCTCCCCTCAGCAGCCCAGTGGCAGGATGTTGACGCCACGCAAAGCACTTGTGTGGTGCGGATGATAATGTAAAATTCTCCGACTTGCCCTTCACACCCCAGTGATGGCACTGTTGAGGATTTGCTTTCTATTTCTTTGGGCTTTTCCGCAGTGTATTGTTTGCTCTGGTCACAGGCTGGCAGGTCTATGGTATGAGAATTTGATCCCTGCTTCCCCCCCCACCTCCCACTCATCCTCTTGTACCTCATAATTGCCCTCATTCAGGATGTTTATAGCCTCAAGCAAGGATCCAGCGAGGCAAAAAAGGAAAATAACACATATCTCAGTATAAACAGGACGTCATTAGATTATCGTCTATGGTGTAAACATGCAGGAGTCCTGTAGCTCAGTGGTTAGAGCACTCGCCTCGCAAGCTAGAGACCTGGGTTCGATTCCTGGCAGGGCGAAACGTTGGACGAGTTTCCTTACTCCACACACACACCTGATAATAATCCTTCAAGAAAACAATAACAGCAATAATAATTTGGTCACTCAATCCATGACTGTGTGTGTGACGCTGCTGTGCGCAATTGGCTGCCGCGTTTCGCCCACAAAATACACAGTCAATTCACTTTATAGTATATTCTGTGAAGTGCTTTGTGACTCTCGAAGACGTGATAAGGGGCTGTATCAAATGCAAGGATTATTATTATGCAATGAAAATGCAGAAGGACTGTTGGAAACATCAGAGGCACAGGAATATTTACGTAATTCAAGTGCATCTGACAAATGTGGACACAGCGTTTTATTCATAGGAATGAATGACTTTAAAAACTCTGAGAGATGTGCAACCAACAGATTAAAATAGACATTACACACCATGCTTTCAGACTGTTTATATAGTACTTATATAGTCTGGTGGGTGTTTAAACTGACAGTAAATCACATTCCTCAGACTGTTCAGAGGAAACATTTCATGGCTGTTTGTATAACTTTGCTATAAGCTAATTGGCTGCAAATATACAGTCACTACAATTCACAGTAAATCCCTGCGAAGCCCTTTGAGACGTCTCAACAATGTGATAAGGAGCTGAATCAAACAAAGCAGATTATCATTTTTATGTATCATGTCCCTGGGAGAGAGTGATACTATATATAAGGCAATAAGTTGTTGTATTTAAGCTGTACGTAAAATAAAACACAGTACTTGCCCATAAAATACACACAATAAATCGTGTAAAGTGCTTTGAGACATTCTAACATGAAAGGCGCTATATCAAACGTAAGGATTATTACTGTTATTATTATCACATTGTAGGATTGGGTCAATTTTGTTTAATCCCATGAATTGATTTTCATACCAATGATCGGACTCGCAACATGGAGTCACAGAACAAACACTGCTGCTTGTGTTTTACTTTGAGATCGGCCACTTTGCCAGCAGAGCAAGAGAGAATTCAAACGTAAGATTTTTGTTTTGAAAAAACCTTTAAAACCTCGCTTCTAAAGCCGTCCCATTTATTGATTTACTGATTTATTAATTTCTAATCGATTTCATAAGGGAGAATATTCCGCGGGTAGTTTTGCTGAGCAAAGAACGACAGTGTTTGACTTCTTGTCACTCAGACTTTCTGCGGTACATTTGATACAGAACAAATCAGGATCAAAATAAGCTTTAATAGTTAAGTGCAATATTATAGATTATTTTGAATTAATATATTTTCCACCATGTCAATATTTTATTACCGCACAGTTTGAAACGTACTGATTTTACATGCAAGAATATGTTATGGCCTTCACTTCAAAGAGGTTCATGTTTTATTTACCAAAAAGGACAAGAAGCTAAATGAATGTAGCCTCAACACTGTGGGGTGAAAAGTATTCTGGTAACTAGAATTAATGAGTTGAAAAATAATATGGACCTAAGGCAAGATGTACATTTCCCTGTGGACAGCAGGAAGCCGCTATAAAATATGTATGCACATCAGTCCTTTTATTTATTGTACTCCACTTTAGTCAGCTCAGTGTGTTTGCCTTTTTAAGTCATTCATATTTTTGTTGTAACAATAATCGAATAAGTAATATGTGTATTTAACGTGTGAGCTCAATGTGCACATATGTACATATACATGCGCACCCAGACACACACATACACTCACACATGTACACACACACACACCCAGACACACACACTCACATACACACACACACATGTGCACGCACACACACACAAGACAGATGGTGGAATCCTGGAAACAAACCACTGTTCACAAAGCACTTTGAATTTACTGTTTATGGTGCTTTGGGTAGTCTGAAATCTGAATTCTTTTATAGTAAAATACACACCTATGTGTGCAATTGTGCTCTTAATCTTATAGTTACATATTTCATGTTTCAAACGTTGGCATGTCGTGCTTCGAGGGCATAAAAGAGATCTGTGGGCAGTTGTTTTTTATGGTGGTCTATAATCCATCGTCATATTGTCCTAATGGAAAGCCAGTTGCCTTCGAAAGTATAGCACTTTGAAAAAATAGTGTTCAAATCATTGGAGGAACATTTCAAATGAGTTGTTAGTCCATCAGGACATTTGCAATTTCATACCTTTCTGTGGCGTTCAATTTGCCGGGTCATATTTTGCGGAGAGAGAGAAAGAGAGAAAGAGAGAGAGTCTCTGCTCTATTGACTCCCCATTTAGCACTTGACCCAAGAGGGGTACAAAGTCTCCTCAATACATTACGGCTTGAAGACAAGTCCACATGAGCACCGGCATCTCCTAAACTGGTTTAAACCTCACAACCAAGGCAGCTGACGTGGGCTAAAGGAATGGTGTGCACTTTGAGATGTTTTTCCGACATGAAAGGCACTGCATCAAATTATTATTATGACTAATAGTGGTGTTACGTTGTTGGTGTAAAAGGAGGAAATACAAATCTCATCAGTGAAACAAAAAGTAATCTGATTTGTTGTTCTCAGTCCCGTTTGTTTAGAACGTGATAAGGCGCTATATCAAATGCAAGGATTATTATTATTATTATTATTTTTACACCTTTCCTCAGTATTTATTGTTTATTGTTTTATGAGAAGTTGAACAATGTTCTTTCACCTTTCCATTCGTAGGAACATAGGAACAGGAGTAGGCCATTCAGCCCTTCGAGCCTGTTCTGTCATTTAATTAGATCACGGCTGATCATTCAAACACCATTTTTAATACCAGAGAAAAAAGAAAGTCTTAATGATTGTTTTCAATATTCGGTGGCAGTGCTGTTACTTTGAAGAATATTTGACATATTTAATATCTTTAATAATTAATTTCCATACGAGTTGCCTTTCCACTCTGCTGCCTTTATACTTAATTGTTTACCAGCACAGTCGCTGTTTATTGCCTCTCAGCTAAATGTGTTTCTGTGCTCTCAGGGATCTGTGTCCATTATAGTTAACAGCATGATCTTCCTAATCTAATACAGATCTGTAAATTAGCACATCACTGGCAGAGACCAAAGCCAAAAAGGTCGCCTGGTGATGAATGTCACTGACAAATAAACTCCATTACAAAAAGCTATTATGTCGAGTTCTGAGCTAATCCATTGCTAGCTCAGCTAGAGTGAGTGAGTGAGTGAGTGAGGGAGTGAGGGAGGGAGGGAGGGAGTGAGTGAGTGAGGGAGGGAGGGAGGGAGGGATTTCCTCACAGTTTTTCTCCCTGAATAATAATAATCCTTGCATTTGATATTGTGCCTTATCATATCATCGAGATGCCGCGTTTCACCCACAAAATACACAGTCAGTTCACTTTACAGTGTATCCTGTGAAGCGCTTTAGACGTCTCGAAGACACGATAAGGCGCTGTATCAAATGCAAGGATTATTATTGTTATCCAGCGCCTTATCAGGAAGTTGAACTTTCTCAAAGCGCTTCACAAGATACACTGTAGAGTGAACTGACTGTTATTTTGTGATTCTTATAAATTTTTCCTCCGTTCGAGTCCCACACATGGCAGCAGTAAGCCTTCACCCTGCTTTATTTCATCCCTGTTCTCGAATATCTACGATTTGCCACTAGAATTAGCCAACACAGGAAGCCAGGCACTGAGAGCTAACCCATTATTTTGCCGTTTGCAAATGATATCACCCTCCCTGATTATAGTTCATCTTATTACTGCCGCACTGCATGCAGCGATGCTGATCAGCAAAGATAATAGGTTATTATGAAAAAAAATGTCTTCGGCATTCCATTGATGCATTTGTTAATCAACTACAGTCGATGAGAAATGTTAGGTTTTAATAAAATACATAAACGCTTCCAACATTTAATGAAAATGGGATAAAATTTGCGGCGTTTCATCGCACATTCCCGGTGCTAATTAATGTCTTGTGATAATAACACCCAGGGATAGATTATGAAACTCTCACCCATTAAACTGTGAGAACTGTAACATTGGCAGCCAAATCCATAGCTAACTTAAAATTCCAAGCCACATTCCAGTCAGTTCACGTGTGGACACACAAGTTAACTCAGGAAGTTAACCATAATTAACCATAGGCTCCCGCAAACCCCTATGATTTACTCTTTTTTTTTCTCTTTCTTTTCTCTTTATAGACAGACATCCCCACACACACGCCCCCACACACAGGCCCACACACACACACCCCCCACACACACACAGACCCACACGCGCACACCCCCACAGACACACACACATAGACATACACACCCACACACAGACGCACACACACACCGTTACTGGTTTGGCACACAGGAAAGGTTGTGGTGCATCAGCAATATAACCGCTGTGAATAGTGCAATTTGCTTTGAGCGGAAACCAGAATATGTGCCTGAAATATCCAGTATCCCGTCGTGGGTTAACCTCAGCAGTCATGATAGAACTCGCCCACAAAATATACAGTCACTACACTTTACAGTAGATTCTGTGAAGCCCTTTGCGATGCCTCAAAGCCATGATAAGGAACTATATTAAATGCAAGGATTATTATTAGGATTATTATAACTCAGAGCCAATGTAGCACTGGCTGTGAATATTGTTTTCCCATGAATGTATTAAGGTTTGATTTGCCCCGTTGTGAAACAACACTAATAGATGAATGCTAAATTGAGTTTATGCTTAGGGTGCAGATTTTGTTTTCTATCCATCATCTTATGTCTAGTTTCTTGTTTATTGTTGCATTTTTAATGCAAAATGACAGAGAAGCGCTCAGCATGTTAAATGTTTTCTGCACGGATTGTTTGCTGCTTATTTGAGTAAATATTAAATACATTCAAACTCTATAGCCAGAATTGATTACCATCGAACTGCTGAGAGCACCACACTTTCTTTTTGGTTCAAAAACGATAAATATGGGTGCTTTAGATCAGAAGCAATAATTAAGTAATCTTTCTTATTGAAGTGACACCCCCTTCAGGAAGCGTTTTGATGAAACAAAACTCATTTCACAATTTATACTCTCAAACATCTTATCTCTCACAGTCTCCTTTCTCCTGAAATCCTGGAACATCGCTTTCCGGAGGTAATAATTCCTTCAAAAAAAAGTATTATAATTTGGTCACTCAATCCCTGACTGTTTGTGGAACGCTGTTGTGTGCAGTTGGCTGCCTTGTTTCGCCCACAAAATATACAGTCAGTTCACTTTCCAGTATATTCTGTGAAAGCGCTTTGAGACGCCTCAACAACGTGATAAGGCGCTGTATCCATAACAAGGATTATTATTATTATGACCTATTATAGGATTATAAATCAACAGAATTTGAAACGCCCAAGCTCAGCATTACTATTTCTTCCTGATCTGTTTTTCTGCTCACTTTTTCCAACCTCGCTGTTCTCTTGCAAAAGTTTATTTAACTGTGGAGAACGTGGAATGGTGAGCTCGGCTTGTCGGCTTCTAGTTCACTGAGCAAAGTAGTACAGGAAGATTTCCAAATGTTGATCATGTTTCAATTGGTCCTTCAGCCGGCGGTGTTACAAGCACTCAATCACTCAGCCATTGCTTACAGAAGTTATCAGTTTCGGCCCTAGTTTTATGAGCCTGCATATCTACCATTATAAAAGGTAATTAATTTTATATTGGAGAGGCTGCAAGCATGCTTGCATTATTGATGAGATCTGGTATTGTTATGTGAAACCTGTAAACCCACAATTGTGGTGTGAATTATTGTCATCTTTTGGTGCACGAATGATACGTATCATAGAACACCTTCTTCAGCTGATTGCAGCTACAAGGGACTCATTACTTAACACGTGAAGATTGGCTGTGTACTTGTGTTTAATGCCATCGCATCAATCACTATAATTTTTATCTGAAAAATGATGACAGCAATGATAAGTCCTGCTGCTATTTACAGAATAGTATGTGCAACGTGAAACTCTACTGAACATATCTAATTAGCTGGCGAGGAGACGGGAGATTTGTTAATAATATTGTCAACAACAAGCAAGAAACAGCAGGTTTAAGCTCCTCGGTTCCAAATATGTCTCTCCTGCCACTAGGAACGCCTTCCAGTGTTGCAGTCTGAGCACTTACATGCGACTTATATCAATGTACCACAGAGATTGGCAAAATTTAACAGCTCAGTATGTAGATCAACAGCAATCCTTTCCCGTCCTTTGTCTCACACAAGCAGAACAATCCAAATGTTTATTTTTCGGGGGGTTTATTCTATACTGTTATCGGTGCTGAATATATCCTCGCAGCCACATAAAGTCAGAGTAATGGTGGACAGTGTTGACAGCCGCAGCAGCAACCTGCTTTAGCTTAGCATCAGTCTCCAGTGCCCCAAACAGAGCCCATTAAGTAGGTGGTTCGATGGTGATGTACTTTACACCAGAGCTGTCACCAGCATCGACGCCTCCATATTTTTCTGGATTTAATTCTTTTATGGATCCTGTCACATTGTGTTCTACTTTCTTTCAAGTAATTTGCCCAAAATAATGCGCCATTCAATAAACATCAGTGAAGTTACGTACGGGTCAGAATGGTCTGTTTTGAATTCAGCTCAATTTAGACTTGATGTGTCAGAGATTGTCCCCCATTGATAACAATTTTGAAATTGACCTTCCTTGAATGTTCATACATTTTACCCAAATTCCACATCACTGCAGTATCTCTTAGACTGTCGGGAATTTGTACAGATACGAGCAAGAGATCTCAGAATCCCTTTATTTGAGTTTCATTTCAAGGAGAGTTTTGAAGTCTGTTTAATTTCAGTGCTCACTTTCAATGCAAGTTTCATCTTTTCCCGAACTGGCAGGTAATATTAAACTGGCATCGCTTTCCATTTCATCCACTACCTGGTGACATGTTGTCAGGTAATATTCCGAGAGTAAAATTCAGATGAGAAACATGTAACCAACAATGACAGTCTTCTTGTGGATTGAAAATTTACACTTTGAAAGAGGAACTTTGAAACAGGAGAATGCTGAAAGGTCTGTGCCATCTGTTTCCGTCTCTTTGTGGGTAAATACTTAACCAGACTGTGTACCTCCTGCTGACTATAGCAATAAACTAGCAGTAACGACAGTCTGCCTTGTTCTCATCACACACATAAGGTTGAACACTCAGGAAAAGTCTCGATGTTCAAATATGTTGAGGTTAACATTATGTTGAGGTTTACTGCGTCCACCGTAATGATCACTCCTCACTTAGCATTTATAATGTGTAACCAAAGGTGTGACTTTGAAGACTAATAAAACGACAGCCCATAGGAACAGGAATAGGCCGTTCGGCTCCACTCCACTTTAAGGTCAGGGTTGATCTAGAATGTAATACCGTTTGCCTGCTTTTACTCCGTATCCCTTCTTCCTCTCACCCCCTGCCCCTACCCTCCCATATCCTTTATTCCCTGCTCCCTGTTGTACGACTTTTGGATTCATTTTTATCAGAGGTTTATTTTCCCAGTCTACATCTCAGGGATAGAGGTTAGAGAAACGACGCGTGTCTTCGGTAGCTTTATGGCCTAGGAATGATTTCTGTTGTGAGAAACACCAGCTGATTAGTTTTGAAGGATAAGTTAGGTTGCCAATCTCAAGCAGATGTGCTCCATGGGTAATCACACAATCATCTGATTCTATTTGTGGGCAAACGTGGCAACCAATTTATACCAGCAAAGGTTCCCCGAACAGCCATGAAGTTAATCTGGTGGATTGTTGACCGGAATACTGGGAAAAACAACTCCATTCTCTTTTCGAACAGTGTCATGAGATTTTTAACATCCACTTGAAAAAGGCAGAGTTGGTTCAATGTGTCGTCCAAAGTACAGTAGAGTATGGAGTACAGTGACATTGATAGTAAAACATGGAGTACAGTGACATAGAATGTTTCAAAAGGCTCTATTTGGCCCAGATGATTGCTCTTCGGGCTACACCAGGCACTGACAATAGCAAATGCGCCTCTAGACTGTTTGGTGTTTTTATTCAATTTAATCCTAACTTTGTGCTGGCTAACATCAGCTAAGTGGATCTTGCAGCAAGTCATAAATCACATAGAGTAGAAAATTGTGGCAACTATCTCAGCTGCTGTTGGAGAAGTGGAGGAGTTCACTGTTCAATACGACCCTGGGTGGAACAGTTCACTCCCGAGACAGCTTCTTCCTGAAATATGCTTTTATTTGTCAGCCTCTCACACAGTACAAGAGCTCTCCACACAGAGGAAACATCACCTCGGCGAGACCTCTTCTTGCTCTTTTCTGAACAAAGATTATTTTGAAGTATTTAGGGTCGTTCAGTTCCTGGAACAACTGGAAGCTCCCTCCCATTATAGACTCGGGGAAATGGATCTTGCCCCCACAGATGATATTGTTTGCAGATTGTCAGGATAATTCTAAAAGGCAACAACAGTTCATTAACTATGAACTCTAGAGAGATAGCAGTCAAGCGCACCGCTGAGCGTCACAAAATAATTCAATATCAAAATAAATAACGGTGGCAAACATCATTTCTTATTATCTAACCCCAAATGACCCTTGCAGAAAGATTAATCGCAAAGAGTGAAACTACTGTTTAAGACCTGACTCTACACAGAGATCATTGTACTCTGAGACACTATCCGACTTGAATATTTCACCCAATTATTATTTTTCAAATGAATACAAATGCACGCTATCAACGCAGACTATCTAAGCTAGACTGTTTAAATATCAAACATAATCTTGTCCTCAGTAAAAATCTTCCTTCACTTAACATTGCACTTGTCACAGTTTCAAAGCATTTTAATTCATTTGTTTTCTAACCAGAATGCGCACTTTGAATTTGTTCATTGCTGTGGAAAATATAGTATATAATTATGTCATTAAACAGAGCAATTCTGTTTACATCAATTCTGATGTAAGTCAAATCCTCCCGACGTGAAAGGCTCTATATAAGTGCAGTTGATTGTTGTTGTTGCTGTTGTTCAAAGGCTGCATCCAAATGTTTAGTTCGGGCTGAATATTACAGGTTTGTGAAAAGTTTGTTCCCTCGTCCCTGTCTCCCAACACTATTAGAGAACAGCAATTGAAAAACAAACCACAAACCTACAATTTGCACTACAGACTCTTATCAGTTGCACAATTTTCGAACAAGTTATTTCTGAGGCAAATTGTGTCCATCGATGGAAGGAATGTCTCCAGAGAAACAAAATGCTCTTCCACTTTCACTTTCCATCTGTTTATGAGCGCCAAACACTCCCCGGACACTTATAGTTACATGTCAGTCAAAAACCTTCCCTTCCTTTACTGCACTGACACAAACACTGTACGGTCTCTCTCGCCCAAGTCATTTCCACATCATGCTGCAAACTCAGGGGTGGTGGTGGGGTGGGTGGGGGCGCTGGGGGGGGATGGGGTGTATGGGGACATTGGCTGCCGCATTCGCCCACAAAACACACAGTCACTCCATTTTAAAGTATATTCCATAAAGCACTGTGGGGGGAACTTCCTGACATGAAAGGCCCGATACTCAATGTTAGGATTTTTATTATTAATATTATTATTATAATTTTTTTATCCTATTTCAAATTCATCCTGCAATGCACTCACTCCCTGTGGTTAATATGTCTGTGCTTTTCATGCTGTTAGACTGGTGCAAACACCAGATGCAAATCCATTGTCCCACCTGTGAGGAAGAAATAGAACATTGTTATAGAACAGAAGGAGCCCCTCTTGGGAAGAGCTCATTAAGTTTTCCCGTCTGTGTCTGTACGTTCTGAATGTCATCACTGATGTTGCCTTCACATAGCATTTCACAAACCGCCCAATCTCCCTTTCTCTCGGTGAGTTTGACCTAAATATAAGTCGGAAACTTCTACACATTCTTCTACACAGTGCAGCTTTTACATTAGCAACACATTCAATAAAATGGAATAAAACCATCCTGAACCGTCTCAGGCCAAACCTGTCAAACGTTTGGCTTCAAGGGGACATGTACTTTACTAAAATGTCATGTAATGTTATACCAATGGTTCTACGGTTCTTGGTGGAAGATGACTAGTTTCTCTTGGTAAGTTATCAGTTACCAACCAAGTAAATCATCAGGACTTTGAGCTCGCAGTCTAGGCTGATACTCGCGGTCTAGGCCGATACTCACGGTCTAGGCCGATACTCACAGTCTAGGCTGATACTCACGGTCTAGGCTGATACTCACGGTCTAGGCTGATACTCGCTGTCTAGGCCGATACTCACAGTCTAGGCTGATACTCACGGTCTAGGCTGATACTCACGGTCTAGGCTGATACTCACAGTCTAGGCTGATACTCACGGTCTAGGCCGATACTCACAGTCTAGGCCGATACTCACAGTCTAGGCCGATACTCACAGTCTAGGCTGATACTCACGGTCTAGGCTGATACTCACAGTCTAGGCTGATACTCCAATGCATAGTCAGAGATGCTGGTCCTTCGAACGAGATGTTAAACTTTGGTCCCGTCTGCTGTTTCTTAAATGATTCCAGGTCCTGGGCCTCTGGTACCCATTAAATACTATCCCATTATTTATTCCATGAGTAAATAAATACTCCCTGATGTCTGTCCCAAAGTTGCCTTTGTTACACCTGATCCTGTGTCCACTTGTCCTGTCTCCTGGTGTTTATAAGAATAATAATACTGGCATTTGATACAGCGCCTAATCATGTCTTCGATGAGTCTCAAAGCGCTTCACAGAATATACTGCAAAGTGTAGTGACTGTGTATTTTGTGGGTGAAATGCGGCAGCCAATTGCACACAGCAGTGTCCCACAAACAGTCGTGGATTGAGTGACCAATTTTTTTTTGAAGGATTTGTTACCCCCCGAAAGCAATCCACTGATCAACTAAAAACCGGGTTCCTACTGACTGCTGTTAAACAGAAGCGTTTGGAGTAAGGAAACTTGCCCAACGTTTCACCCTTCCCAGAAATCCTCTCGCTTTGTGAGGTGAGTGCTCTAACCCCTGAGCTACAGGCTCTAAACTGCTGTTCAAAGCAGTGTATCTTGTCATTGTTTTTAGTTAGAAGTAAACGTTTGTTGGTGGAGCAGCCGGTTCAGGAGGGACTGATTCCTGGTGCCACCAAACTAACCAAGCCTTCCGCTCAGGCAGAGCTGGTACAGTTTAAACCAGACATTCCCTGTCAGCACTTTAATGCTAATAGCATTAAAACAGACAAACTGCTCCGACGGTGCATTCAAGGCCTGGAAGCCCTGAGCATGAAGAATGACTTTAATCTTTTGTTTGTTTAAGAATGTCATAGTTGAGAACTAAAATTATTTTGCTGCCTAATATTGCCCAGATTGGCAAAGACTGGCAATGAAGCAGAAAGCCCAGTGTGCCTACTTTCTTATCACTTATTTTTCTGATCACTTTCCCTCAATGGAGATGAATTTAAAAATTGATTGCTTACATAGACAGATTGCTGTGGGCTCCACACGCACTTATGTCCTTAACCTTGAGACCATTGTCTTAACGTTTAAGATGAAGAATCTTAGAAAATACTTAATTTGTAGGCAAATGCAACAATTTATAATAATAATAATAATCCTTGCATTTGATACAGCGCCTTATCACGTCGTTGAGACGTCTCAAAGCGTTTTACAGGATATACTGTAAAGTGAATTGTGTGTTTTGTGGGCGAAACGTTGACTACAAATGCAACAAATACGACTGTTAAGTAGACTTGACAGTGAATCCTGGGGAAGTGCTTTGAGCTGTTTTGATGATGTGATAAATTGCTGTTATCAAATACAAGAAAAAATATTATTGTCAGGTACACTATTTTGACCTTTGCTCAGTGATTTTTCAGCAGGACATTTGAACTTATCGTTTAAACTAAGAAAGACATAACTGTGGTAGGAACTTTGCTTTTTTTGAATAAAGATTGCGTATCGCAATCTTACTCCACTAAGTGGGTGAAGGGCAGTATCAATGTGCAGTGATCAATACTTGATCAATGGAAGTAACTGGGATGTTCAAACCGGTTGGTTCTTCAAACCTAATGTTCAAAGGTGTAATGATGGAAGGTTGGCTCGTTGATGATCAGTTGCAACACCTGACAATATTGATTTGTGGCAGAGTTCATATGTATCTTTCTGCGACTATTGACCACTGTATATTAAATATGAGGTTTGTACAGATCTTTGCCTCAGGATGAGCAGCTAATGACTCCCCATCAGCCAGGAGAGGTGTGATTTAATTTAGAACCAGTGAAGTGTACAAGCTTTCCTCAGAGGGAGCTGAGAACACCCATCTCAATCCTCTCACTGTGCTCCCACACCGGCAATGCATTCAGAGCATTGTCAAACCCCGGCATTAGTTAGCTTCGCTCCTGTTCGGTGCTCGTGCATCTTGTTTTCTGGGCTGACGAGTCGGCCTCAAAACGTTTCCCTTCAAACCACAACTCGGTGTTTGAGTAGTGCCCACAGTGACGTCAGGCTAACTGCGGGTGTCAGCCTGGCTCAGTCGGTAGCACTGCGGCAAGAGGTTGCGGGTTCAAACCCCACGTCGGGATTTAGAGCTCACAGTCGAGGCTGACATGTCAGTGCAGTACTGTGGAGCGCGACACTGATAGAGGCGGCATCCTTTAGATGAGAACAAAGTTAAACAAAGGTCCTGTCTGCCATTCCAGGTGGATGTTAATTAATCACTCGGTTCATCATCAAGTCATATCTATCGTTTGGCAGCCAATTCCGCTCTACATTCACCAGCTTCCTCAGATTGCTTGGCTTTGTGCTCACAACCTTTAGGCCTTTCACAGAGCACAAGCTGTTAGGAGTGAACCTTGATCTTCTCTGTGCCCTTTGGTGTAATGATTATCTTGTTTCTTTCAATTTGTCAAAGGCACAAATACTTTCATGTGTTTTAGAAGTTTCACCAACAGTCACCACCGTTTCCCTTTGACGGCTCCACTCCAAACCATACGCAATCTGAACACTTGAAATGTTCAAAAAGATAACAATGTCTTAATTTATATTTCTTCCTTTTATCAAATGGATAACAGTGTACGTAGTGACCTTTAACTTGATAATAGCAATAATGCCATCATCTATTTTTTGCTTAGATTCAATAGTTATATATCTACCACCAATCAATCAGAAAGGCACACACAGAAAAAAAACACAATTAAATATTCACTTGTTTTGCTTTGGTACCGTTTGTGTTGTTTACAATATACTTCACTTCCCACAGCATCAGATGTGAAAAAAATCACCAAATGGTAACCATAACAACATAGATACAGGAGTCAACACTCAGATACAGTACTAACTGAAAATATAGAAATCTTTGGCCCAGCAAAGAAATATTAGTTCCCGGTGTATTAGGAGATGTTTAATTACTTAATCAGCCGAAAGATAATGCAGATCATGATAAGCTGTTTTATTTTGCATTGAACAGTAGATCCAGAGGGCAGGGCCTGCGATTGAGAGGGCCGTTGTTTTGAACAACGTGGGATTTAAACTCACAACCTTCTGCTACTGAGCCAGGCCGACACACACATAATATGAGCTGTTGCCTAAGAGATGTGGCCTTGCTGACTGCTGCAAAGCACACAAAGATCACGGGGAATTGTGCTTAGGTCTCAGGCATTTTCTAAGGCCAGTGAATGTTCCAGCAACTCTTTCTTCTGAACTCTAATCTCCCTCCTCTGTGCAGAGCTGTGCCCAGACCAGCTCAGGGTGAGAAGATAAGAGTGGATCTTTCTTATAGGTTCTCAGTGAGAAGGTGTTAAGATCAAATTGATCTCACACTTGAAGTGTGCAGATAAATCAATAATAAAGCTGCAAAATGTGGCCCTAGAAAAAAAAGATCAGCCTGAAGTTCTGTATTTCTGCCAGGGACGCTGCGGAGATTAGAAGGATGTGTGAGAGCCTTCTGGTAGCTTAGTGTTCAAAACAATCTAACTGTCTCAAAGTAAATATGTGATATTTTGCTTTAAAAGCAGTCACCGGGAGTGACAATTATCCTAGTCTGGATTGTCACCTAATCCATATCCACCACTGTATTACAATTCAATTACAAATATGTCGGTCAGTATCAAGTTGCCAAACTAGTCCATTATATCAGAGCCAAATAGATTCGGGTGTTTCTGCACATACACAAACACACACACACACACACAGACACACACACAAACACACACACAGACACACACACAAACACACACACAGACACACACACAAACACAAACACACAAACACACACAGACACACACACAAACACACACAAACACACACACACACACACAGACACACACACAAACACACACACAAACACACACACAGACACACACACAAACACAAACACACAAACACACACAGACACACACACAAACACACACAAACACACACACACACACAGACACACACACAAACACAAACACACAAACACACACAGACACACACACAAACACACACACACACACCCACAAACACACACAGACACACAAACATACACACAAACACACACACAGACACACCCACAAACACACACACACACAGACACACACACAAACATACACACAAACACACACACAGACACACACACAAACACACACAAACACAAACACACACACACACACACAAACACACACACACACCCAACCCCCACAACTGAAATAGATTTTGTTCCCATTGCAAAAAAAAACAATAGTGATTTTCTAATCGATCGGATGTTAATGATGCGTGTACATAGCAGGTGTTTGAAATTATATTTCAAATGATTAATTTTCTCTTGTTGCAAATTTATTAAGCAAAATCTTGTGTCGGATCCTATAAATCATCCGGTGTTGAATCTTTGTGACCTATTTACATTTCCAAGTGCGTCTCCTTTGATCGTCTGAATAAAAGGAGCAGTGCATGACTGCCCCCTACTGTACACTTCGGGGCTTGCAGGTGAGATCACAGCCGGAGCACAACTGGCGCGCGAGTATTTTACAATGCCTCGCGCCGAATGTGGTGGAAAAACTGACCTTTATTTCATTGCCTTTCCACAAGGTCAGCATAGCCAGTAAAGTTATTTTATTTACCTCTACGGCTGTGGGGATTGGCGGCGCAGCTGTGTTATTTACTCTTTACTCGTCGGCTTCAGATCGGACGGGGTTTATCTTGGGGGGTTTTCCCCCCCCCCCTTTCGAAAGCGCATGTGCCAAAGAGCATGTTTCAGTGTTGGCCTTTGAAGCAGTAATATTAATGTTAAACACAATATAAATTAAATGATGGGCTCTTCCAAGTGATAAATCCGTTTGCTGTGTTGAAATATGAGTTGTCAGAATGTCTTTGTACAGTTTCTCAGTCTTTTACAGTTGTTTCTCTCTCTCTCGCACCACCACCACACCCCCCCACCCCCCCCACCCACACAAACACACAACCACCCCCACTCACCCCCCCACATACCCTCACATCACCATCCCCACACACACACACACCCCCACACCACCCACTCACCCCCCACCCACCCCCTTCTGATCCTGACTGTAACCTTCTTGCTTGCTGTTGAAATAAAAGCTTATTATATTGCCTTTTAATTTATATCTTGTCGAGACATCTCTTTTCTTCTGTCGCCTCTTCCTCCTACAATCTCCTTGTTAAAATTTAGGTTCCCTTCCCCGAACCACTATCTCTTCATTTATCTTCATTTCCTTCAAATGTCAGAGGTATCCGGCACAATAACAGAACAAGAATTAAAATGTAATCAGTTAAATTGGCCTAATCAGTCAGATTAAATTGTTTGCCCAGCCAGTACCGTTAAACACTTTGGAACACCTCGACATGAAAGGCACAGCACAAATGTCAATTTGTATTGTATTACAATAATAAACAATAATTATCCTGGCATTTGATACAGCGCCTCATTACGTCTTTGAGACGTCTCAAAGCGCTTCACAGGATATACTGTAAAGTGAATTGACTGTAGATTTTGTGGGCGAAAAATATTTTGTGGTATTATCTTAGATATGGATATTCCCCTTCTTCCCCCACAGTAATAAAACATTTAACCTCAGACATTTTTAACCTTTCGCACTGAACGTGAAATATTATTTGCCTCCCATCTCATGCTCACATTGTAATCTCGTTTTGTAGGCAGCGGTTCAGAATGAAGTAGAACAAAACTGTGATCTATCTTTCTTTGTGGGAAAGGATTGAGGGATGATTGAGTATCAAACTCAAAGAAAATTATGTTATAATGAGCCGTGACAGAGAAACACTCTAAATAATTCGGATCTGGCTTGCAATATGAGACAAAAATCAGTGGTAATTTGAGATTTCTGTTGTAAATAAATGCTTCTATAAACAGGAACTCAACAGAGTAGCCACCTTCTGCTTTGCTCCTGTGGGACAGACTGTATATGACATAGCTTTGTTTTCCTTTGCATATCTGCAAGAAATTTACTATCTTGGTTCTGATGCTTCCAACTTAGAAGTTGCATGTGTAATGTAATTGTGAAATGCGTGCTCGAGAGGCCGAAGTTATCTCACTTCATAGAAAATACAGCAAATAATAATAATAATCCTTGCATTTGATATAGCGCTTTTCACGACTTCCAGACGTCTCAAAGCTCTTCACAGATTATACTGTAAAGTGAATTGACTGTATATTTGTGGGCGAAAGGACAATTGAGATATATAAGAGCACAGGAGGAAAAGGAGACACTTGTAACATCAAGTCCATTCCCTCCTTAGACCACGTACAGCCCTGATCTGGTATGAACTCTACCTGACCATTAAATTGCCCCAGGATAATTCTGCAATTATCTCTTCTTAACCCCAAAGGTAAATTGAGAAAAACTTTCAGAATATCCGACATGACGTCCCACATTATTCAGCCTTGACCAGGTCTCCTTTGACATGACATTTCCAGGGCCCTCCAGCTCGGAAACCATCGTATTCTTACTGAATAGTCATTCCTCTCTCTCTTTACTTCACTTGACTTCTCCCTGTATTCCTCAGTCAAAATCCTGACATGTCTAACACCTATTCAGATGTTGTAAACTGGATCCATTAAATAGATTTTATATTTGCTAATGAATCTCCCCTTTGCCAGACTCCAGATATATATGTTTGCTGTATATATGGTGACAAAGTTAATAAATACATTGGGTGCAAGGTGTTCTGTGTTCCCAGGAAAGTTCAGATGTTTACTCCTATTTGCTGTCTCTGTTGAGTGTGGGGCGCGTGAGCGACGGATGACGAGATAATGGCCTCTAGAAAGGGAATTGGATAGGTCCTTGAAAAGGAAACATTTGCAAGGATGTGGGGAAGGAGTGGGACTGATTGAGTAGCTCCACCAAAGAGCCAGCGCAGGCACGATGGGCCAAATGTGGAGTGGAGTCCTGTAGCTCAGTGGTTAGAGCACTCGCTTTGCAAGCGAGAGACCTGAGTTCAATTCCAGGCAGAGGGCGAAACCTTGGGCAAGTTTCCTTACTCCACACAGAGCCTAATAATAATCCCTCCAAAACCAAAAACAATAATAAATTGGTCATTTTCAATCTACGACTGTTTGTGGGACATTGCTGTGCGCCATTGGCTGCCGCGTTCGCCCACAAATTCACTTTACAGTGTGTTCTGTGAAGCGCTTTGGGACGTCCTCCCGACGTGAAAAGCGCTATATCAAATGCAAGGATTATTATTATTATAAATGGCCTCTTTCTGTGTTGTAATATTCAGTGATTCTATGTTGTTGGATATGAAACGCTGCTGTTCACCCACTCTCACTGCCACAAGGCTCAAGCAGCGCCATTGTGATCTACATTGGGTAAAGGAGAAGCAATGGTGCCCCTCAGAGGTGATGCTAAATGCCAGATTTCTGCCCAACACATGATCTGCTCACACGTACGTGTCAGAGGATTGTGTCTGTCAGTTTGCCATTTTGAATGAGGTTCAATTGCCCTTTAAAGCGTTTCTGACACACGGTTCATGATGTTGAACTCTGCGTCCTCCCAACATGAAAAGCGCTATATAAATGTAATTGTGTTGTTGTTGTTGAGTCCGTGAAGGATAATTTGAAGGGACGTTGTTTCATAATGTCATCGCAGAAAGTGATCACATCACTGGACAAAAGAAAATCATATCCATAGTGTCCGCAGTAATGTGTGTGTATCTGCTGCTCACAGTACCCATTAGGATCAGAAATGTTACTGCAGCAGATCACAGGACAGTCGGTAAGTCAACATGACACGACAGCGTTTCACACAAGAACTCATTCGAAATAGGTCATGGCAAACACAGAAATCAACCAGTGGGAAAATCATTACTATTGTCTGGTGACGAAACCCCCTAAAACATCAACTCCCTGACCATCCAATAGCGTCTTTGGTTTATGAGAGTTCGAGTCCGGCTGGAGGGGCTGATTACTCTTTGTACAGAGAGAAATTTACTGAAACATTTTTCTCTTCATCATCTTGTATGTGCAGATCTGCGATGATGGATTCCCTTCCTCCAGCGAGGCTCCTGTGATGTGTGTGTGTGTGTTTATGTTCGACTTCAGAAAACTGGTGATATTGCAAATACTGATGCGATTTTTTTCAGGCGCCAGATGCGCTTGAGTGAGTTCTGTCTCTGTGGCCGTATCTGTGAGGCCCGACGGCACAGCGTTTGCTTTGCAATATTCACAAACACAATTTGCTGCCGTCGATATTGAAATTCACTAAGTTCCGAGTCGACAAAGTGCAGAGACCAAAACACACAGGCAGGAGAGCTTTCCACTGGCAGGACCTCAAGTTAGGTTCACATGTGGGGCAACAAAATGCTTGGATCCTCAAAGGGTTCTCGAAGGAAACACGTAATCCCGTATTCCCAGAGTCTCTAGACAGCTCTTTGCATAAACCCAGTAGCTGCTGGAATTCTTGTAGATCAGGGACAGATCAGAACTCCTCACTCGGACCCTTTCCCCAACAAGTGCTGCTGTGAATGAGAAATCTCTTCAGTGAACGTGCTTGTCCTATTAGGTGCAACTTGTGAAATCCCAAACTCACTCTCCACCCCCAGGTCTCGACTTCTTTTTCTCTGAAACCTCAGCTCTCCGGTGGCAAGACAGACCCGAGAGAAACCCTGTAAAATTAGCTCAGGAAATTCCCAACTCCACAAGTGGGCAAAGGCCAAAGAAAGATTGTCGGTCAAAACGCCAGCGGAAAATGGACCACAGTCTCGGCTCAGTCTTTACTGCTTCCCATCCATAGCCAGCCACACACACACGGGAGAGACTCTTAATGTACAAGAGACTTGTTCTCCTTACAGTATAATTACACATTCAAGAAAAAAACTCTAATCGGAAATTCTAATTAGTACTTAGCACAGCGTCAGTTACTGCATTTCCTGCTGGATTTCAAATCTCCATCTTAAAGTGATAACATAAAGGACCAGACCGCATTCACAGATAATTTTTCTTCTATTTTTATGCTAACAGCTGTGGGCCCTTTTCACTTTAAAATGGATACAGCCATGTCCTTGGGTCTCCTCTCGAGAACAGGTCACGTTATTCTGTTGGCATCTGCACCTCACTCTCCAACCAAATAATAGTAATAGTCCTTGCATTCGATACAGTGCCTTATCACACCGTTGAGATGTCTCAAAGCGTTTCACAGAATATGCTGTCAAGTGTTTTTTGACTGTGTATTTTATGGGAATAACAAGGCAGCCAGTTTGCACACAGCAATCCTACAAACAGGGATGGAGCAAGTTGGAAGATTGTCAGAAACTCTCTTCTCTTTTCGAATAGCACCACAGGATCAGCATCCACCTGAACAGGCAGACGGGACCTCAGTTTAATGTCAGGGGTAACATGACCTCGAGAGAGGAGACCCAAGGACATGGCTATATCCATTTTAAAGTGAAAAGGGCCCACAGCTGTTAGCATCAAAATAGAAGAAAACTGATCTTGTGAATGTGGTCTGGCCCTTTATGTTATCACTTTAAGATGGAGATTTGAAATCCAGCTGGAGATGCAGTAACCTCATCTGAAAGACGGTGTATCCAGCACTGCATTGGATCATCAGCTTAGACAATGTGATTCCCAAGTCCAGACTTGGGGCTTGAACCCACAAGCATCTGGAACGACTCTCTTTGTCTGACGTCACCAGAGTTTGGCCGACAATTACAACCATCAAAAGGCTGTCTGCACCTGCACCGACCGTACTGTGATTGGGCAACGCAAAGGCTTGGGACCCGTTGCATATTCTGTCAGGGCTGAGGTAGGGAGAAAGTGTTTGAACAAATGACTCAATTGCTATGGCTGCTATTGAGAGTTTGCTAATGGTTGTGGCTGTGATAGTTTGACTTGGCAATGACAATATAACAGCTTTTAGCAGCTCACTCCACATGGTCTGAGCTGCAGTCATCTCTCCAGCTGCTATGGGGCTGCTCTGTGATGTCCCACAGGAGGTCAGCTTGTTCCACAACAGCTGATGGGATTTCCCTTTATAAAGACATAAGCAATCAACACATGGTAAGTTGCCTCTGGCATCAGATCATTACTGATTATAATAGTATTCAACACACACACAAACACACATTACCCATCTAGGTTCAGAAATCTAAACCACAGTATAATTTACTTTCTCCTTGCTGAGTGTTATTAGGTATGAATGCTCCGCCCAGCACTTAGATAACTTTCAATGGTGCAAAAACAAGCAAACATCAACCCTACTGTATACTGTGTTTGTAAGAGTTGTTTCACTTGTCAGACATGTAAACATTCATCTGTTTCCTTTTCAGATTATAATGGAACAGTACAGTAGGTTTGCCTGGGTAGCCTGGCTCACAGAGATCTTCATCGCTGTCAGCATTACTGTTTCCTTCCTCGTGCTTGGATCTACAATGAAACATACATGTACGTAACTCTTGCCAAAGATTGTTAACCATTGTAACCAGCTAAGCTATCCATTTAATAATTACTGCATGACTATGAGCATTAACTCACCTGATTTTATTTGATTTAAATAGATGGCCTGACTTCCCGATTAATCTTTGTAATATTATTTTCTTGCTTGCACAGACATCTAAAATGAATGAGTAAATGTAAATTGTAAATGAGTAAATGTTTGACGAATTGCCCGAATATTCAAGTTGAAGACATTTTGATGCATTTTGCAAATTCAAGCTTAATGAATCTGAAGCAAATCGGGATCTAACAAACAAAGAAACACAACAATAAATTAATATGGTAACAAAAACAATAAGCAAGATTTCAATAAATCTAAACATGAAAACATTTTGTAGGGGAACATTACTCTGTGCAAATTGGCTCCTGCATTTCGCCTGCAAAATCACAGTCACATTTTACATTAACTCCTGTGAAGCACAGTGGTATGGCTTCCTCACGTGAAAGGCTGTATATCAAATGTAAGGATTATTATTATTGTTATTATTAATACAAACAGACTTTTGTTACCCTAAGATTTAGTAAGTGGGTGAATTAAAAATGTATACATAGAAAACAAATCCACTGTGAAGTGCGCGTGTGCATGTGTGTGTATTGTGCGTGTGTGCGTGCGTGCATGTGTGTGTATTGCGTGTGCGCGTGCGTGCATGTGTGTGTATTGTGTGTGTGCGTGCGTGCATGTGTGTGTATTGTGTGTGTGCGTGCGTGCATGTGTGTGTATTGCGTGTGTGCGTGCATGTGTGTGTATTGCGTGTGTGCGTGTGTGCATGTGTATTTGTGCGCGTGTGTCTGCGCATTTGTGGATGTTAGGGGTGGGACCATGCAGCCAGAGAGAAAAAGCCAGACACTGTGGACCAAATGATCTGATGAAAAAATTCCTTCAGCTCATTTGATTTCATTCCCTCCGGTCTCCCAGCCCAGTTGGCCTCCCATTTCAGCACCAAGCTGTCTCTGAAAATAAATCCATTGCTTTTTGCCTTAAACTGGCAACTCGTTCCAGCTGTTGATTACCTTTTGCGTCAGAAGCAAACAACGAAATTGAAAGGTTTAAATGAATCAAAAAATCCGGAGTGAACCTCAAACAATTCAGATACATCCTCTGACCCAGAGAAAATGATTGCTCCCTTGGCAGCCTGTTAGGGTGATGGAGCATGTGATCAAGCATCAAAGCTGAGGTCCTGATGTCAAACACATGGCTGTGGGGAAGAGCAAACATTGACCATGAGACAGGAGGGAGAGTTACCTCGGGCTGTCATTGCAAACACACACTTGCTACTCACGTGGGTAGGTCACACCCAGATTGTTGTGTGTCATAACAGCGAGGACTGGGGAGAAACTAAACAAGTTGCTTATTTAGCATTATTATCATCTACATGAAACCTACGCCAGGTTACTCCTTGTATAAACCTCTTTACAGTATATTCTGTGAAACGCTTTTGAGACGTCTCAAACGACACGATAAGGCGCTGTATCAAATGTAAGGATTATTATTATTATATTATTATACACGTAAAGCAATATCTTACCCAGTTTGAAGCATTTACTTGCGGTTATTTGACATGCTGTAGATGTCAGGTTCTGACAATTCCATACCCACACACTACACTCACTGTGCTTCACACGACTCTCAATCAGTAAAATAATGTACAAAGGGACGTATGCGTTGTTTGCTGAACAAAATAAGTTGCTTAAACATAGGAACAGGAAGTTTCAGGTCAGTTGAGCTTGTTCCCCTAGTTTATTATATCTCAGCAGTACTTTTAACCCCATTTCTTGCCTTTTCTCTGTATCCCTTAATCTCCAATTTCTGTATCTATCCACCTGCCTCTTAAAGATCCCGATTGATTCTACCTGTATTAGATCTATCTCTAGTATTCCCATGTATAGGTGGAATTCTTAACTTGGTTTGGATATTCTTAAGCAACGGTGATGGGTTTCCACATGTGTCAGACAAAAAAAAAACTGTATTAGAAACTGCAGATTTATTTTACCTTCGCTGTTCATTATCTGTTTTATTGTTAGAACGTTTGATCCTCGTTGGCTTGTGTCTCTGAGATTGAACTACATTATCATTGCACCAATTCAGTGCCTTTGTCCTGTGCTGATATGGTGCATCAGAATATCAATAATCCTGAAATAAATGCTCCAAAAATTGAACAGCATACATTCCGAAAACCATCCTAACTCTTAATCGTATTTTAAATACAACTACGGGCAATGACTTTGTTTCCCTTTAAACTTCTCTACACAAATTAGTCCGGAAACTCGATAGCTCTTGAGCTTGAGCTACCAGAAGGTTCATTTATAAGTCCCTGCTATAATTTTGCAGTGAGGGAAATTGATCCATTGCGGGTTCTAAATGACTTGGTGCTAAAAGAGGAACACGGGTGTAGTGTGCAGCATGATGATTAACTGAGCAATCATATAAACATAAAGCAGGAAATGAGAGAGGCCATTCAGCCCTCACAGTCCAGTCCAGTCCTTCCACAAGTTCACAAACTCTTAGCTGAGTGGCCAGGAGACACCATTATATCCAAGATACCCAAAGGTGTCAGTCAGTCACACGACCTGAGCTGAAACCGTATAGAATCCATATTGTCGCATAAGATTAGACCACCAGGAATCTATACATCGAAATCCTATAAATCTGGGGTTCCAACCGTTTGGCTGCTGAGGCCGGATTTGGGAAACATCTGTGGGCCCCTTAAGCAATATTTTATCCTGATTGGATTGAGAAAAACACATGCCTATTGCCAGAATGTTCGCCAGTGAGTCGAATTAGAATCCCCCCCCCCCCCCAATGCATTAAGCGCTTTTAAAAAAAAGAGAACTTGATAAGAAATATTACTTTATCTTCCCTCTTGGCTCACAGAAAGGTTACCCTGAATGCTCTGAGTAAGATCTTATAACCTCATCTTGTCAAGAATTCAATTAGGATTTTAAAGAGAGTGAGTGTCACCGTAAGGACTTCCTGCAACTCCCAACAGTGCATGTTAATGCAACTCACCTCACAAGTGTCCAGCTCAATAACTCAACCAAGTCAGTTTTCTCATTAAGCTTTCTGCACGCTTTCTCTAACCTTGTGGAAGGCGTTGACTCATGCTGGAGTCTGGTACAGTACACCAGTCACCAACACTCACATTCTGAGCCCAACGTGTGTTAACGTGGAAGATTGTGAACATCTGGAACTCAAGCCCATCACAAAACTCTCTGCCTCTTTCACCATAGCTTGATTGCTTTATGGAGCTTGTACTATTAAATCGAGGTTAGAGACATCACGTTGAAAATGAACTCTCTGTATGAAGTAATTAAGTGTGTTAGCTAATTCTGTAATTACTGGAAACCCACGCTTCCTTAATATGATTTAACACGACTGAATATCACCTTTGTTGCCAGTCACCAAATAAGATTAAATGAACCAATTAGCACTTTATGAGAAGAAGCCCCGATAAGTATGACACTAATGTTTTCTGTCTGCTTTGGGTAGTTGATTCATTCCGAGATATTTCACTCAGTATAAGTCACGCTCAATAAGAATGTTAATCATCTTCCTCACTGGTGCATCATCTCCTATTTATACTGGTCAAAGTGATTAAACATCATTTCCAGGGATATACACATTATGTATATTTCCTGCTCCAAATCTGCTTTTATCAGTTGCTGAGGAGCGCTTTGCAAATGTCATCTTAAGAACATGCTCCAGGCTTGACAAAGCCATGTTAGGTTTTTAATTTTTTAAGGATTATTGAGTGCGACTGACTCGCCAATAGCACTAACACACGTAAGGGTAGCTCTGCTCCCAACAAATTTATTTGGCGCCATTTCTAGCTTGTAACCTGAATTAATGTGTAGCATTCACATTTATAAATGTTCAAATTGATTCAAATTGATTTCCTGGTAAAGCCATCTATCATTAATAATTATTATACAAATTATGATATGAATAATTATTATTAACAATAATAATTTGGTCACTCAATCTACGACTGTTTGTGGGACGCTGCTGTGCACAGTTGGCTGCCACGTTTCGTCCACAAAACACACAGTCAATTAACTTTACAGAATATCCTGTGAAGCACTTTGAGACGTCTCAAAGACCTGATAAGGCGCTGTATCAAATGCAAGAATTATTAATATTAGCATTTCCATTTCATGCAATAAGTGCGGTTTACAATGGGACATTAGCAGTGACTGTTCACTGTACACTCACAGCTAATTACAGAATTCAAACTCTTGTTTGTCAAAAATAATATACATGCAACATAAAATCTCCCCTGGTATTAGTGCAGACACTGACCTTGTACTTGTCTGTTTGTCGTTTCTGTTTCACTAACAGGTACTCAATGATGCATCTATACACCAGAGTCCAAAAAACACTTACTAGGAGTCCTGTAGTTAGTTTCAGTGCTAATTTGATGTGAATGATTTACAATTATAACAGTACAACTCGAGAAAGCACTGCTCTTTATGAACACAATTGTTAAACAGACGTATCATGAATTTTGTTCCAGTTAAATATTTTAGAACCAAAATCCCACTCTATGTCACGTCTTTTTCTCTCTAGTGTAGGGTTGTTTTCAGCCGCTTTTTAAACAGTGCTGCAATCTTTGTCCAAATTCATCACTGCGTTGAGACTGAAAAATACAATACATAGAGTGTTGTTAATATTGTCCCTCTAGTGGACCATTTGATTGGGTACAACTATTTATAGCTGTTTATAACGATAAAGTCTCAAAGACGTGATAAGGCACTATATCAAAAGCAAGGATTATCATTATTATTAATTTAACCGTTGTTTTTGATATAGCGTCGTTCACATTGAGAGGACGTCTGAAAACGCTTCGCAGGATTTACTGTAAAGTGTAGTGACTGTATATTTTGTGGTCGAATCGCGGCAGCCAATTGCGCACAACAGTGTACCACAAACAGTCGTGGATTGAAATGACCAATTTATTATTGTTTTGTTTTTGGAGGGATTATTATTAGGCTCTGTGTGGAGTAAGGAAACTTGCCCAAGGTTTCGCCCTCTGCCTGGAAAGGTGAAGGTGAATGACAGCCAATTTGTGTGCAGTATTGTCCAGCAAACAGCCACAAAGTGAATGACTAATTGTGTCCGGGCAGAACACTGGGAGAAACTCCCTTCTGTGTTAACGCTTGTGAAAGTTCTCTTACACCACGTGAGCTCAGGGCAACATTCTGGGTATCCAGCTTTTGTTATATGACACAGATCGGCACTAAAACGGAGATCCGAGTCAAAGAAACCATAAGGATTCAACAATTAGAATGGTTATAAAACAGGAAGAAACTATTAATAAAATACATAATTATAGGAGTACCATGGTCGGGCGGGAATACTAATTAATGTTTGACCTACACACAAAACCTTGTTAAATTTTACCACTCTCGTGTAACCACATCGTTATCACATTAGCATTCTGCATTAATAATATTCCTTGCATTTGATACAGCGCCTTTTCACGTCTTCAAGTGAATTGACTGTATATTTTGTGGGCGAAACATGGCAGCCAATTGCTGCGGACAGCAGTGTCCCACAGACAGACGTGGATTGAGTGACTAATTTGCTTATTATACCACCAACCGTGCAAGTGATGATTGAAAGTATTGAATATTTGTTAAAATCAGAGTTTTCCAATCTTATGACTTTCCCTTGCAGTGGAAGGTTGGGTGGATTCATTCTGGAGCAGGAGGTGTGACAGTGCCTCTGAATACTGCCCCCGGCTCCATAAGATGTGGAGTTTGAAAAGGTACAAGACAAGATATTTTACTTCTGCTCCTGCATAATCTCGCCATCACTTTCCATTCCATCGGGTGATCAGTGGGAAAGGAAATGCCCCTCTTGCAGCTTGTACTGAGCTTTTATATTGTGGCTACAAATATATAATTCATTTGAACAAGCAGGATAGATAGCCAACACGTAATACAAGCTATACCATGTACAAAATACTGAAGATCAATGCTTGTGCAGTCAGTCAGACATGACATTTGTCCTTCATTTTTTCCCCCTGAAATATGATTCCAATTTTAAAAAGCGGATAAAAAGGCAATTTGTGGGGGAATTTTCTTTCATCAAACCAAGTACTGAAAAACAAAAGATCGTTTGAAATCAGATAGTGGGAGAGGGAAGAGGGATAGTGGTGGCATTTTGTTCAAAGAAAACTCATGGTTTATGATGGAAAAAATGTGATGCTCCCTTTCTGGGTAATAATAATAATAATAATCCTTACATTTGATATAGCGCTTTTCACGTTGGGAGGACGTCCCAAAGCGCTTCACAGAACACACTGTAAAGTGAATTGACTGTATATTTGTGGGCGAACGCGGCAGCCAATTGCGCACAGCAATGTCCCACAAACAGTCGGGGATTGAAAATGACCAATTTATTATTGTTTTTGGTTTTGGAGGGAATATTATTAGGCTCTGTGTGGAGTAAGGAAACTTGCCCAAGGTTTCGCCCTCTGCCTGGAATTGAACTCAGGTCTCTCGCTTGTAAAGTGAGTGCTCTAACCACTGAGCTACAGAGTCCTGTCCTTTCATTACAGGGTAATGAAAGGACAGGAGCTTTACCAGAATTCATGATGAAAATGAAGGTCAGTGATTTCATGATCATTTGCTGATGCTCAGAGTAATGATCAGTGGTTTCGACCACAAAATACAGTCAATTCACTTTACAGTATATTCTGTGAAGCACTTTGAGACGTCTCAAAGACGTGAAAAGGTAATTTGTGGGGAAATCAAAATCAAGGTTTATTATTATTGTTATTATTTTAAAATAGAAACTGAAGGTTTTGAATAACCTTGAGAAAAGGGAAAACGCGCCATCAACACTGTGGGCGGACACACAGAAAGCTGAGACGAGGCTGTTAATACAGAGATTAGAATATTGCTCATGTTTTGTTTGTTGAAAAGGTCAGAAAGCGCAATTCTGGGAATTACAGACCGCTTGCTCTGACAACTTTAATGGAAATAAAGCATTGATGTTGACTAAAAAGGGAAGCAATTCGAGACAATTTGACAAGAGTAAAAAGTCAATAATTCCAAACCAGCGCAGGTTTGTTAAAGTCAAGTTATCCTGACACATTCTCTGGAGATGCAGCGTAACTGATGGATCACAGTAATGGGCCGACGTTGTATGTTTAGCAGATCCCGGAGCAGGATTAAGTACTGTGCTGTGCTGTGTCACAGAGCCATCATATGCCAAACACAGCCGTTAAATAGCGAGTCACAGAGCTGGGGTGTATTTTTAGCTTTTAGTGATTCAACAGTAATAAACGTTCAAGGACAGAACTTGTTAAAACTTACCATTAAAGTCTGTAAGTAACCCACGTTTACTGGTTCAGTTCTTTACAGCAGCCTGCACTGCTGTAAATCTGTTAGATTGACTGTAATGTGGATAGATTTATGGTCCACTATACAGAAGTGGCTACACAAATATACTGAGGAAATCCTTCTCCCGCCTTCCACTCACATCGGAAAAGCCTGCGGGGACACCTTCGATTGCTGGAAAACAGCCCCATTTGGGATTGCGAGTCTATAAGGAAATCTCCACTCACCGTTATAGCGTTCGAACGGTGGCTTTGTTTCCGGGTGTCATTTGTGTTTCACGCGCTCTCTCTGCACATCTTGGAAACGAGGTAATTAACAGCAACCACTCTGTCCATTTACAGTATGACAAAGATGTGTGTCAGTCTGTTGGCCTTCACCGTTATTTTTACTGTGGCTGTGTCTGATTCAAAGGTAGGTTTCACTCTTTCTCTAAATAGACTGAAACGTCATTGCAAGTTGACATATATTGGTTTGAATTATACCTGCAATGTTAGTAAATAAATGCGTGATGTACAGTAAAGTAATATCAGCCAAATTTTCAATTTAAATTGCCTTTAGATTTTTTTCCAAAAATGCTGTCCTTTTTTTAAACGAGACATGAAATGCTCGACTCGTGTTCTTTATTGTTTTCATGTGATACAGGCGGCTGTTAGTCACAGTCAGGATGTCCCAGTCACCGTGTGGTCTGAACCTCTTGGTTTTATAAATTGACATTGGGTGTAAAACGTGTATCTTTGCCAACTTTTTAGCTTCACTATTGACAAAGAAACGGCAACACTGAAACTGGATGTGAGAGGAGCAGGTGAACTGGTTTGTCCAATCTCGGAAGTGCAGAAATTTCCTCAAATTTTGAACATTTAGTTCAGTTCACAAAGTGAATCAGCTTTTCTGCTGGGTTCAGATTTCCTTTATTTCCGTTCCTGGTTGTATTTCCTTTGTGCTGTGTCCTGTTTATCTCACTGTCTCTGTGGGAGAGCGAGGGAGACTGTGTGCTGGCCTGAGGGTTGGCTCCAGCTGAATCGACCCTGTCCCATCCAATTTATACACAGCGGGTACTTAAACTGAACCCAACAGACAAATCTCTGGCTGAGCTCCAGCTTTTACGTCCATTGTGGGTTCACAATTCTTGACATGTTTTTTAACAAATTTTAACAAACAGCCAAAATTTCACCTATGACCTGACACAACCAAACCGGTGGGAGGGGGAGTGGGGGGGGGGATAAATGTACAGCCACAAAATGAATGTTTTATTGCTTTCTACAGGGATTTGTTGTGGTGCTTGATAAAGTTGCATCATTCGCTTTAAACCTTGAAGCTGGTTTATTTATTTTCCTAATGCTGCGGAATTGCCAGTCAGAGCCATACAAGTAAGTGCTGATACTTTCATCTTTTCATACCGTCAGTTCAAGAGACAGTTGATGAACTGTTGTTTGTGTTTCAGACATTAAACATTCTTTTCTGAGCATTCTTGACTGACAAAAGATCTGTAATAATTTCATAGCATAGCCCATGGCGTTAAAAAGCAGAAGGTGACTTAAAGACACGTATCGGAGACATGAAATGGAGTTAAAAACATTTAAAACTTTTTAAAACCTTATAAAAGGAATATTTCAAAAGCTCTGGGGCGCTAGCCTGCTTAAGGGGTGCTATATAAATACAAGTTGTTGTTGTTGAATATTGTGGGGTTAGTTGTGTGTGTGCTTTTTTATATAAAAATAACTCAAGTGACTTGCCATTATTAACTGGATTACTTTACTCATTTCAGACATATCATCGTGCCTTTGACCACAAGCCCCAGAGTATTTTCATTACACTGGCTTCTCCCAATTTATTTCCTCTTTGCTGTGGGTTATGACATTGAGGAGTCATTGGTTCTGATGGCCCAGAGTTGGACTCACACACATTTAATATCAGCCAATGCTACAGCAAACCCATAGCCATAGGTCTTAAAAGACTGGGTTGTCAGATGTATCTTTGTGTTGAGACATTAAGCTATATGAAATGCTTTTGCATTTCAGGAAGATCTTTAATAAGAGTGACAATTTCAGGTAATGTGATGTGTTTGGAGGCTAAACATCTTTTCAGTCACATCAAGTTCAAAAATAATTGATATGCTACTGTTTTTAATGTAAAAATGTGTACATTTACACCATAGGAAATGCAAGCAGTATCAAACTATTTTACTGTTCCTGAACTTAGTTCAGCTGTCAAGGGTCAAATTAATTGTAGAACAACGCAATTTTTCTGTACGTATTTGGGAAGAAGTCTGAAATCACTTTACAGGATTTACGGTAAAGTATAATGAATATGTTGTAGGCAAACGTGATAACCAATAATGCACACAGCAATGTTCCATAAACAGCATGAAGCAAATGTTCAATTTTATGTAGGGGATTCAAGGCCAGGACACTGGGAAAAACTCCTCTATCTTACCGTTTTAGCAGATCATTTATACCATACCATAAATTTACTTCCCACACACACTGTTGGAATTTATCTCAATTACCCTGAAATCTAGCCATAGATATTAATGCCTTATGCAAATGTACAGCTCCATGAAAATATAGATAAGACCAAAGTGTATTTAGTGCTAGCTAACACATCAAATTAATGTGAATTGGGACTTTGTGGAAAAACAAGAGTTGCTATGAGATTGCAGTGCAATGAGAATTCAATTAAATCTGCATAATGGCATGAAGTACCAACTCTGCACCTACACGTAATCGAGGAGGAACCCAAATAAATTATGTATCAAATTTATAAGAAATTGCCTTTGAATTCAGCCAAAAATGGCATTTTCATGTCGGAAGGACATCCCAAGGCGCTGGACAGTGACGGGTTTGCACCCAAGCTGGGAGTTGCAGGATGACTGAAGGCAGTCAGGGAAACATCTTGAGATGGGCCTTGAAGGAGGAGCGGCTCATTTCCAATCAATGCCATTGTATCTCACTGGAGAAAGTCAGGTCTTACCTTTACACATCTACAGATTTTACTCATATAACTGTACTAGGCTAAGACTATTCCATAGTGACTGCCAGTTGTTATCATCCCTAGAATTAACAGGGAGGTAAATTAACAAAGGTTTGACCTTTACTATAAAAATGGATGACACTGAAACTGACTTTTGCATGAAGTGATTGTGTGGCACCTGCAGATATCGCAAAAGGAGCGCAAGTTAAAATTATGGATGCATGGTTGAGCTAACCAGGGGCAATATGGACGTTTTGACTTGAAAGGAGGCCTTTAATCTTCAAAGCTTCTGGGTGATTTCAGATGAAAAGAGTAAAACAGCAGAATTCAAAAATAATGATTGCTAATTAATTTCTAAAAAAAATTAAACCCTTTTGGGAAAAGGCTTAAGCATTGTGGATGTGAGATTTGGCTGTGAATGAAGTTACTTGCATGCATCACTATTAACACCCCCTGTCAATCCTTCTGTGGCTCAAAAATGTTAGCTTCCACTATCTATGTATAATTAACAGCAATAATTGCTCCCCTCGCAGTGGCAGCTGAATAGAATGTTACAAACCTTACTGATTTCCAGGCAATATTCCTTGAAATGCCCACAAATCACATCAATAACTGGATGGGAACCAAATAACTGGACTGCCTATAAACTGTTATTTTAAGACGATGTGCTTCCTGAACAGGGTTGAAATGTTCATGAATTTAGAATCCACCTGTTGCATACACCATACAATTAAAATGTGCTAAATCCTACTGATTAAATAAAAAGTAATATTTAACCCACATGATACTTGTGTTTTTTTCCAACACATATGAAGGAGCTGGTTGAAGTGATCACGAACAAAAAAGTATAGTTTCCAAAAGACCACGATAATGTAATATCAAAATATATTTTATTCTGGACCTCTTTCAGATCTGATGCAAATTATGGTCGTCAGATCAGTACAATGCAAAGGGAAGCTGCAACAGAGGATGTGCCTTGGTGGTCATACGTGTGGGGGGGGAGGTGATGGAAGGGGAGGGCGAGGGCCAAGGGCAAATCATTAATGTGATGTGGAACCCAAATACATTATCAGATGATATTTACATGGTCCAGGACAGCATGGTACATCAAAATCAGTTTTTTTTTAAAACAGGTACAAATAAAACAGAACAATAGAGTTCAAAGAGTAGAAAAAAACCTTTCATGGCCTGGTTTACAGGTTCACAATTTTTTTTAAATCTTAATTTGTGAGAACTGTAGAAATGATGCAAACATGTTAAATCCAGTGCTTAGAGAGTTGGTGTGCGATCGATCTCCCGCAGCACTGAATGCACCAAACGCCGTGTTCACCAACCTAAACACTTCACTCGCTCCAACTCTCCGGTTTCATTTGCAGCCCCTCCGAAATAAACACAGCACTTGCAATCGAACAGGTGAGCAACAGTTACGTCAGTGATGTATATCCAATCAATATTGGTTTAAACAAAGGGAAAGGACGACAGTTTTTAATTACTCTCACTTCAGGTAGTTCAAAAAAAATCTATTTTTTTAAAATTGTCATCACAATGGTTTCTGTTCAGTTCTCAGTCCCAAAGTCCCAGCAGAAGATATGAGCAAGAGCCTCTGATCGTCAAAGTCTATGTGCACTTACCACCAGTAAAGTGATTAGGAACAAACCTGCTGATCAGCAGAAGTGTGGAATTATCCAGGTCATATCTGGCTGATGTGAAACAACAATTACCATCTCAGATAATTCCCCCCCCCCCCGTTCTCACACACGGGCAGTTCAAACACTGCCCAATGTTTTTCCATGGGTACCCGCCTGCCCTTAAGCCTAGCAGTGGTAACTCCCAACCATTCATGACGCACAAAATGAAATCAGGTAAAGGCCACCTCAACATCACTCTGGCAATTTAAAATAAAAATAAAAAATGGCAGGACACCAGCCACATCAAGAGAACAGCAACTCTGCCGCTGTTGTCTGTAAAACATCGTTCTGGTCTTGTTTTCTCCAGGACTGGACACCCCACCAAAGGTACAATGGTTTGCAGGAGCCTAAGGACTCACTGCTACTAAAAATAAAACGTCAGCATTTATTTTCTTGCAACCCAGCCAGAAAATACTGGGCAACAAACCCTTCTCCTGCAAACCTTACGCCACCCACTGCAAACATCCACCAGCAATGCAGTCAGTGTACATGTTAACTGCATCAGTTTTTATATAGGAGAGGACTCGTTACTTTAAGGTCAACTTCACAACAAACTTAGCAAGAAAGGGTAACATTTTGAGAATGATAAAGCCTGTCACCGGGATATGGTGAAACCTACTCGTATAGGATCATAAACAACTGATGGGTTTCCATTTATAAGTGAGACAAGACAAACCTGTTCAATTATTCGCCTATCTACACATACCAGAAAGGCCATAATAGATGTCTAAAAGCCATTCTGATCTTACTGGTCCAGAAGGATATCCATGGGGAAGGGAAACCTGTGTCTGTAGTAGTTCTTGGTTTACAGAACGTTATCTGGAAGCCGTCCCAAATGACTTCACTTGAATGACACTGTCGAGGCAAAATCGTCTTCCAACAACAAAACCATTACTTTTGTTACAAAAATTTTCTTTCCAAGTGTCAAAATAAGAGCCCAGGTGATGATATGAAATAATTGCAACAACCTTGTTCCTGTAACCTGTTACTGTATGGGACATGGGAAGCAGAAGAATACCTTTGTTAAACTGACTTTATATAATGCATTACATCCACGAATTTGAAACCTCAAACATCTTTTCTTCATGTGAAAAAGTAATCGAGTTTCTTTTAGCAGAAATATTTAGCCACTTCACTGTCTGAAGAAGGGTCCCCTGAGGTTTAAAAGCCCAGATATTCTATACTTTATAGAATAACATACTTTATTCTAAAAAAAAAGCTATTGCAAGTTTAACACCTGTCCTTCACTGCACACAGGAAGTGCAAGTGTGTCAGAGAGCTGAGCTGAGATGAACCCATGTCTGAGGAAATTAGGTTTTAAAAGCAAGTCAACTCTTGCCTTAGCATCAACATAAAATATATGCCTGCATGATTTCTGCCTAACGGCAGGGGTGGGGGTGAGGGGGTGGTATCTCATTGCACTGGGATAGGATTTAAAACCTTTGCTTACGAGATATCAGTCATTAATACTGGAATACTGAAATTGATGCTTGTAGCTCTACCAAAGAAAGTAGAACAGCAAAAATCTTGTGTCCAGAAGTTATTTTTCAAAATTCTATATAAGCTGCTCTAACAATAGTGCACAAATCCAACCATACGCAAACTATGGTCTTAAAGCAAAGAGGAGCGTCCATCCAGTCCTGCAGCGATTCTCTGTCCTTGTGCCCATTTGTTCACTTATTATAAATCGGCAGAATCATGTCCCCATTGAAAAACTACTAATTTTTTTGCCACATCACCTGTAAAACCACGCTTGTTTATCTATGACTGATGTACAATGAAAACTAATTTTAATTCAAGTTTTGGAGCGGTTGGTTCGATGTTTTCCCACATATTGAACTTTGTGATTAAGAAAATGTACCCCCCAAAAAATCATACCAAACACACGGTTATCTTACTCACTGTATCCATAAAAAAAAGTTTGTTCTAATTGTGTGTTCTGTAAATGTAAGATGGGACGGGCGGGCTGGGGGGGTGGGTGGGGAAGAGCAAGAAAAGAAGGAACAGTCACTCTCCTACTTCATGCAACTGTAAACTAAAGTGGTAAAAACAATGTTTAAAACAAGGGAACAAACTATTTGCTGCTGATTTAAAGAAGCTGATATGTGCACACAAATCTGCTGAACTGCCGACAAGATAATTCGTTCTACATTGACTCTGGACCAAAAAAAGATATTTTGTCCTCCGCTACCTTGCGCTTCTGGTACACATATGGTCTTGTGTGTGTGTGAAGTCTTAAAGTTATTTTAAATCTTCAGGAAAGGTTGAATTTTCTTTGTGAGGTGGAGCTCCCAGCATTAAGCAGTCCGGGGTGTTTTTCACATCAGGGCTCAGTTGTCCCATCCTGGGCTCTGCTTTCTGGACTGTTTTGGCTGTAGTGGACTGGCCATGGTTCAAGTGAGACTGTAGCAGTACATGGGGCAGGGACAGTCATTTTGGCTATGTACACATTCATAGTCGGTCCATGGCTTCCAGCTAGCAGCGTTATTTCCGCAGATCTAACACACAAACCTTTTAATATGAAACAGAAATATTTTGTCAATTTACTGTGTGACTTTATTTATCTCTATTAAACATGCATACTTCCATTAATAGGATTCAGATTTAGTTAGCCTCACCATCAATATACCATTTTAAAAAGAAACACACATTATGCAGTAAGGCTGAGTAAGGAAGACACATTATAAGGCTGAGTAAGAGCTCAGAGTGTAAACCCCAAAGCTAATGAAATAGAACATTCTATTATTTCTTTATGCTTAACAACGTCCTCACACAATGACGAGGAACAATTTTATGTCCTCCATTTCAATTAGCTAAAAATAAACAGGTTCTCCTAAACTACCGGTTGAAATAAATCTAGACATAGCAATAATGTGAGTACATTGATTTACGTTTTTAAAGTGAAATTCGGGAACAGATGCTATCAGTAGGTGGAGACACAGTCTGAATTGTGTGAATGTACAAGTCACATGATGTGAGATGTAGAAGGAGCTTTCTCATTTTTCAGGTGAAATAACACAAAAGAAACCTAGAAAAGGCTGCTTGGACCAAAACTCCACTTTTCCTTCAAAACCACTAAACTTTCCCTAGAATGAACTTCCCTCCAACATTTTCCCATCCTTTCAATTCATAGATAGTAAACACAACTTTAATACTCAGTGCCCTCTCTTTTTAACATTGTGTGGAACTTTTTTATTAAAGAAAGGCATTTGTAGTCTTAAAACTAATTAATCTGGCAATGGAGTATACTTGTATCTGATTTAGCACCTTTTGAGCGAGGATGATGTCAAAGCACTTCACAGGAGTTGCTGTGAAGTGACTATTTTGTAGGCAAACGTGGTAGACAACTTGCAACCAGCAAAGCCACACAAAGGGGAATGAATTGAGTGGCCATTTGTCATTGGGTGGGAGGGGCGGAGGGGGAGGGGTGAAATAGGAGGTGAAAGAGTGAAGAGATATTTGTCCAGGGCACAGAGAGATACTCCATCTCTTTTCGAATAGTGCCATGGGATTTTTAACATCCGTATAAACAGGCTGGCAGGACTCTGGTTCAATGTTAGCCATTATCTCTCATTTTGTTAACTCTCCCTGGCTCATAAAAACAGATGCATCAAGTGCTGAGAATGATACTTACTGAACCATCTGATGCACTCGCACCCACTTTATCCCCTGCTGCATTCCAGCACACTTCAAAGATCCCTCCTGTTCCCCTGTAGCTATGGACAAGAGCACCTGTCTGTAAACAAAAACAATTCTTGACGTCAGATTAATCATCAAAAATCTAGCGGGATGTAATGAGATAGCTGCTGTGTAGTAATAATAATAATAATAATAATAATCCTTGCATTTGATATAGCGCTTTTCATGTCAGGAGGACATCCCAAAGCGCTTCACAGAACACACTGTAAAGTGAATTGACTGTATATTTGTGAGCAAACGCGGCAGCCAATTGTGCACAGCAATGTCCCACAAACAGTCGTAGATTGAAAATGACCAATTTATTATTGTTTTTTTTTGGTTTTTTGGAGGGATTATTATTAATGCCATGATACATGCTTCAACTGAAACAGGCAGAAGCAGATAAATAACCTCAGCATAACAAACAATAGTCGATCTTTATAACACATACCTGCGTGTTCCAGATGTGAACACACTTGTCAAAAGAACCACTAGCCAGATATCTGCCATCCGGACTAAACGCTACACTGTACACAGGTTCCTGGTGTTTGGTCAAAGTGTGGATACAGATACCTCGGTCCACATCCCATAGCCGCACAGTGGAGTCAAATGATGCACTGCAAGAGCAAACATCAGAGATCACAGGAATAATAGGGGCCACGCTTTACAGGTCAACAACAAGCAACATATGTGCGTTTATTTCAGATGTTTGGCAGAAAATAATGTGATCATTACACAGCATAAAGCAATAATCTATACAAACTGCAGCCTGGAAGCTAAATGTAAACTTCACTGCTTTAGTCAACCTTACCTTGCTAGCATAAGGTTGGCGTTAGGATTGTTAGTACCAGGTCCTGTTGGACTCCACTTAATGGTGTATATTTCCTTGTTGTGCGCTTGTAAATCATGGACACACGTATCTTGCTTCATACTCCAGATCTACAGTAAAGAACAAAACTACATCAAATCCCAACATAAGAAAATATTAATCTCTGCAAACATAGATTATTACACTTCTGCATTCAATGGTGTATTTGAAAAATACATGAACATAACGTTAATTCAAAGACTCCACGGTAACTAATAAAGACGCGAACTGCAAACACATTCAAATTTTTAAAAATGCAGAGATGAAAGGCCAGTGGGGCCCCCATCAATCTTCTACTTTCCAATAAAATTTAGTCTTTACTGCCATAGAATGGCCTCGATCCCACTTATTTGCTGACGTAAAGTTACAACATAGCTCTGTGAATAAGGTAGTCTTGCAGTTAATCTTGCAAACATTCAAAGCATTATAACCAGCGTTACTCAATTCTAATCATGAGTGTTTAAAATGTATTATTTCCATTAAAAAAATTGCTACGTTTCTAGTAAAAATATCACTTTTATTGCAAAAGTTCCTTATAAAGAAATTGATCACAAATACCACTAAAGAGAAAATAAAACAGATGTACCTTTAAGGTCATGTCATCAGAACAGGATGCAAGTAGATTCCCAGTTGGATCCCACTTGATTGCATTCACTTCATTCTGGAAACAGTTGAGTTATTAAAACAAAATTAGCCAGTTTCTTAATGTCTAATGCAAGTTAATGGGAGTTGTTGAGTTTTTCTTTGAAAATATCTCATTAGTAGAATATGAGCATTATGTCTTCAGGTACAGGAAGAGCGGTATTCAGAATTAGTCACACGTTTGTGCTGCATTGATTCACATATATTAACTGAGCTGAAACGTAAACTGTTGATCAATAAATAATTCATAAAATAATTAATAAAAGATGACCAAGGTGGCACATCCAAGACATCACTCAACTATTCTTAAAATTAGTTTTCTTTTAAAAAACAATCCTTCTAAAATTTACATTTTGCAATGATCTCAAATCTGCCCCCTCTGAAAACATACAAAGATTATGGGAAATCCTCAAAAAGCAGCTGAAATGCAGTGATAAACGAAGGCCTATTTTCATAAAAGTAGCCTAGCACACTTGGTGACCCAACTGTGCAGCGCCTTGGGACGTCCTCCTGACGTGAAAGGCGCTCTATAAATGGAATCTTGTTGTTGTTGTTGTTGTTGGTAAGCTTAGGGATTTCTTTCTATTTAAATAAACTAAATATTCAAACACATCGCAGCCAAAGGCAGCCCGAGTGATGCATGCTCAGTTTAGAGAAGAGTAATTTAGCACAGGCAGAAACAAAACCTGGGTTCTTTCTGTCCTGCATTGCTCAGTGCATTATGTCATGCATTTTTTCACTAGGCATCGAGGAACTCCAGTGGTTAGTGATTCTAAATAAAGGCTTTACCGTGTGTCCCTGGAATGTCTTGATGGGCCTGTCCGCACCTAATTTACAGACATGGATACACATGTCTGTACTGCAAGAAGCAAACGTGTTGTTGGTTTGCCAGTCAACATCTAGGGCCGGGGCTGAAAGCAGAGCAGAACAGAGTTGAGTTGCTCACGAGCATCGCCTATTATTCCCAGAGCAGAAATGTACTTTTGCAGCATCGTATTACACAAGCATCGCACAATTTCAAAATGCTGATGTTTTCAAAAGTATCAGGGAGCAAAGCTTGCAGTAAATAAACTAAAGTAGGAGTGCCACTTCCAAATGCTAGACATTATGCGGTGATTGAACATTGGATGTTGCCCTTCTGTATGCACTGTTCATATAGAGGTATGCTTCAACTTTGTAACGTGCTCAGTTAATAAACTTAAAAAAAAGTAAACATTTTGTCTCCATAATAGATGCCATATGTACGTATTAGGTAACCGTTTGGTAGATGATAAGAGATCATTTTGATTAAAACCCAATTGTGGCCTTCGGAAGCCACTCTACAATTTAGTTCGAAAAATGGTAAATAAAAATGCAGAAGGGGACACGTACTATTGACAACTGATGTATTCATGGCCAATATATAACGCCAGACAATCCATTAGCACCTCCAGCAGCAAAGCAGCTAATTAAGACACAGAAATGGCATTAGCTGGAGGCTGATAAGCTTTGCTGTCACCAAACGGCAGTTAGCATTGTAAGTTACTAAACAGCCGGTTGATCGTGATTTTAAATGGTCCCTTTCCTTACCAAATTGACTCAAAAGTACCATATAAATGAGAGACAATAAACTAGACATAATAAACATGGCATAAGTGAAGTTCTTATTAGAGCTGTGCAGTTATAATGCTATTAAACTAGTTGAGAATGAATGAATCTAATTACATTTTACAAAAGGCATTAGTTCAATTAGTCAAGATTCTGGGTTGCTAAGTTGTATAAGAATTTAAAAAATAAGTGATGAAATTTATTATTGAATTAAATTGCACTAGATAAACTTCGAAGCTCAATTTCCCTCATGTGGCTATTCAGCTGCTAAAGGATATTAAAGACAATTCCCTCAAGAATCTGATACCCATCAACATCAGAACAATGAACATGACTGAAATATGTAAAGCAACATAAAAGCCACTGTTAACTTCACAGGAGACACGACTTTACAAAAACAGCTGGGCAGCATGAAATCAATCCATTGAACATTTTCAAAATGTGTTATACCTTTAAAAAGCCTACCTTGCTCCAAGTTTAAACAAAGGCACTGAACAGACCAGAATAATTAACTGCTAATATCTATCTAAGTTAAAATTCCACAGTAAATCAGTGCATTTTTTAAAAAAATTCTGATAGATTGAGTATAAAATAACTAAGGATCTGCCGCTTTTCTTATTACTCTTAACATCTCCTTGACATAATTGATAATCACACTATTCGTCAATGGAATAAACTGGATAGGTCCCAAGATTCTTTGCTTTGGTCTAACCCTGTGCAAGGGATGATATTATGACTACCGTTACTGCAATATCTTCCATGAGCAACTAATTCCATTCTGCTTCACATCCAAAATACATAATATGTTGCAGCTGCAAATGGCCTCTAAGTTTATCATGAATGAATCTTTTGACAGTGGTTTCAACCCTCCAAAAATATTTATGCATCGACAGCTGCTTTAAGGCAGGAAGGATGATGGGAAACCCAAGTCATAGAAAATTTAGGTAAAATTCAAAACATTGCATTTGTATATAAATATCTGAAATTGGAAATAGAAATATTTTCATAAAACTGCCCGTAAAGGTCAAATGCCACAATGTTCTCAGTTTCTAACACTTTATGCAGACAATTTAAAACAATGTATTAAACAGAGAAGGAATAAAAGACTGCAAAGCTTCTTGTAAAAAGAATTCTAATTCTATTTTATTACATAGCTTCAAATTATGTCAAAGCCATTTAAAAGATTTTACCCGAGTGGAAGGGGAATTGCTGTTTGGCCTCTCCAGTATGTGCATCCCAAATAATTGTCGTCTACGGGTGAAAATAAAATTGTTTAGTCTCACAGTAACGGATGCATTCATTCTTCAAGATTTTATTTCAACTGCTTCAAAACCCAGGCTCTTACCTTGTCCACTCCCGCACTAAGGATAAAGTTTCCTTTTTTATTCCATTTTAATGCAAATATCGGCCCTTTATGTTGACCCAACGTACTGGCAAGGTTACCTTAAAAGGGACAGAAAAACGATCATTAATTAATGATAAAATGTCAGTAATTCTGCATGTTTAACCTAAATATTTTGCATTTCCTTGTGGCAACTAGATTTGATACACGTACGAAGAATTGCTACTCTTATTGGAAACGTTCAAGACTATAAATCCTTGTCTCGAAATTGTGAAATTAACAAGTAGAGAAATAAATATGAACTGTATATAGTAGAGAAACCACAAATTCACTCACCATCTTTTGTCCATATCCTTGCAAACCCATCATAAGACCCTGTTGCTAGAAGTGTGCCTTCACTCTAAGAAAGGGGGAGGATAATTAACCAAATTTGCTTGGAACATACATCGCAGAGACAAATTTTGCTCACTCAACATAAGGTTTGTGTGTATTAACTGAGGAAGGTAAAAGAATCCCCTAGCACTTTAAATAACTAATTCCACGGTGTTGTCACTTTAGCGACAGCGAACGCAAACACATTGGTTTTGATGAAGAACCCACGCAATGATTTTTTAAAAATAAATAAGACACAGAAGTTGCTTTGTGAGTTACTAATTATTGGCAACATGTGGCTATTTATACATCTACCGTTAGGTTTAAGGTGGGCAAGTGCATACAGGTAAATAAATGCAAGCAACAGAATCGTAGAATATTACAGCACAGAAGGAGGCCATTCGGCCCATCGTGCCTGTGCCGGCTCTTTGAAAGGCCTACCATTCCCCCGCTCTTTCCCCCATATGCTCGAAAATGTTTCCTTTTCAAGTACCTATTCAATTCCCCCTTGAAAATTGTTATTGAATCTGTTTCCACTACCCTTTCAGGCAGTGCATTCCAGATACAACAATAACAACAAGATTGCATTTATAGAGCGCTTTTCATGTCGGGAGGACGTCCCAAGGCGCTGGACAGTTGGGTCGGGACCCGAGCATTGGGGGGAAATGGTCAGGGTGAGGGGAGGGAGCGAGGAGGGGGTAGAGAGTCGAGCTGAAGGCACAGTCAAAGAGAAAGGTCTTGAGACCGGCCTTGAAGGAGGAGAGGGAGGAAGCGGTGAAGGCACTGGGGATGGAGTTCCAGAGCCTCGGGGCTGAAGGCCCGACCACCGATGGTAGGGCGGTTGGGGCGGGGGATGTGGAGCAGACCGGAGCCAGAGGAACGGAGGGTACGGGCAGGTAGGTAGGGGGATAGTAGGTCGGAGAGGTAGGCGGGAGCGAGGCCGTGAATGGCCTTGTAGGTGAGGATGAGGATAGTAACAATGCTGTGTAGTAAAATGTCTCCTCATCTCCCCTCTTGTTCTTTTTGCCAATTATCTTAAATCTATGTGCCCTAGGAGTAGGAGCGCAAGCGAAGAAAGAAAGAGAACAGAAATGGATCCATTAGAATTCTCTATCAAAGCAGATTCCTTTGTTTTTCCCCCCAAAATGTTGACGACACATTCACTCACATTCCAATCTAAAGACGTAACATCTTTGTTGCTCGGTACATCTTGCCCTCCTTCTCTGATGCAGTGTCTGAGTACGAGTTGGGTGGGGCCACCAGTGCTGTTTTCACTCAGATTCCAGATGCGAGCTGTCGAATCTCCAGATCTGGATAACGAGAATAAAAATTACATTTAAACATAAAGCCACAAATTTCAATTGAAATGCTAAGTCTCAAATCATTCAAAAGATTCAAGTTTGAAGTCAGGCAAACAGAGGCCATGAAATATATATGTTTAAATTATATAAATCTGATTATGGAAATGTCTAGCTTTGTATCTATAGTGGAGTCCTGTAGCTCAGTTCAGTGGTTGGAGCACTCGCAAGCGAGAGACCTGGGTTTGATTCCCAGGCAGGGCGAAACCTTGGGCAAGTTTTCTTACTCCACACGCCTAATAATAATCCCTCAAAAAAACACAATAATAAATTGGTCATTTTCAATCCACGATTGTTTGTGGGACACTGCTGTGCGCAATTGGCTGCCGTGTTTCGACCACAAATATACAGTCAATTCACTTTACAATCAATTCTGTGAAGCGCTTTGAGACATCGAGATGTGAAAAGTGCTATATCAAATGCAAGGATTATTATTATTATTAATTATATGAACCTTGTTTTGTCGAAGCCATGATTAAGCTTTTTAAAAAGATTGGCTTCCCCCATCTGAGCACCGACAGTTTATGACAGCACATCCACTGTTGGTGAACGCACTCACCCAGATGCCAAGAGATCACTGACAGGATTCCACGCACATATGAAGACTTCTGATTCGTGGCCACGCAAAACCATAGCTTTGTTGGGTGGAATTTCCACATCAATGTCAACTTCCATCATGTCTGTATGGTTATCTGTTATCACATTAATGAAGAACACTGAAATACGTCGAGTAAATCACAAGGAAAATGCATCAAATCAGCACCAATAATAACATTCCGTAAAATTTATTCTGAGAGGTTACGAGCCGAGCGATTGTAAATTCTCAGGATACCAGCAGATCAAAGCTAGGTTCAAAAGTATAACATCAAACAGAATCAAAAATAGATGTTTGCCCAAACCATAAAGTATGACTGAATTGGGGCAATCATTAATAGTAACCTGCGTTATTGCGCATTGCGGTAAGCTTCATCATAAAAGAACATTCCTTTTCTTTCTTTTTAAGAACTAAAAATTGGTCAAGCTTGATTTATTTCAAATGTGGGACAAAAATGCAATTTGATCTCTCAGCTCTTAGGAACTTCAGAAAAATATATTTTCTTAGGGAAATAGCCAGATAGTTTTGGCCTGACTCGTGGGGAAACAAGTGGTTCAGCATGGAACATTTTCGCATCCATACAGAGGTTGGAAATGCCTTTACATCCTACACCGTGAAATACAATGCAGATCCCACAAATATTTGAGTAAATATATAAACAACTGTTTCCCTTTTACAAATTGTGTCATGTGAAAAGCCTAGGGTGGAGGAAAGAAAGCAAAATACATTGACTGGAGGAAACGTGCCTCAAAGGAACAGGTCAAATCCAGCACATACCTAGTTTATGCCGCTTGATTTTAATGACCTGACAGGTAAAAGCAACAAGATAAAACTCTTTCATCAGTCAGTTTACCTTCATCGTACATGGTGTTTTGAATTCTTGTGATTTGTTAATCTGACCACTAAATAGTCTGAAATACGTAATATAAAATGTGGTTTGAGTTAAACGCAAACTGTGCTGGAGCTCTTCTTCCAACATCACAAGACACGGGTAGTCTCAGAAGCACCTCAGTTCATCCCCGCTGCAGACTGAACATCCAATCCATTTGGCTACCAACTGGCCCCAGGACATTTCATGGGAAGTCTAGGTTTGAAGGGTCCTTTTTATTAGTATTTAGATTGCCACTTGGCCCACTCTTAAACAGTTCAATAAATAACATCCAAATTTATGCAAGTGGTAAGCTAAAACTTCATTGTGAAGCAGGAAATATCAATTAAGCTTCCCATTGCACATCAGATGAGGTCTTTGATCCCAGCAGTAGAGATGCAGTACAATAATATTGCATATGGCACATTTACAGATGTTAGCTCCTCGGATTTCAAGAGAAACCAGAGTATTCGAGTACATGTGGTGAGCAAAATCCTGTGCCAAATATATGAAATGTTAACAGCTCGAGTCTACAGGCTTGAGGAACGAAACACACTGTTTTTGTGATAAAGACAGTTTCAAAACATGTCACTGAGATATCGTGATGCACTTTGGAATATGGGGTCTTCACTCAGTTCCAGTGTTTGACATGTTCCTAAGTAGCTCTTTGATGGGATTTTTTTTAATACTAAATTTCAATTTAAAAAACTTGAAAAAAAATATTCACAAGACAAACTAATTCCCCTTTTATGACAACAATGCAGTTTTCAGAAACCTAAAGTAATCTGCATTGAACTGCATTACGGACTTGCAATAGGAAAATCTAAAAAGGCGCTGTTTGGCATTTGTAAACTCACTGGTGACTGTGTGTCCACCATTCTCCTCTCCGTTTGCAGTATTCTCCCCGTTCTTCGCTGCTCCTTGTTGATTGACTGCTGTAACAGTGGGGGCAGCTGTAGCAGCTTGCTGCTGTTGTAGCTTATCCCTGTACGCTTGTTGTCTCGTCTGCACCACATCAGGCATTACAGCATCAATTAAAGAGAGCGATTCAATCGGCCTCCCGTCAAACAGTGTGCCATCCTACAACAGAAATCCAATGATTCAGAATAAACAGTTTACACTGGCGTGGGATTAGATGAAGAAACATACAACAAAAATGTCTAATTAGAAATCAAAGTAATCTGTGGGGGTTTACATGATAAAAGAAACTATTTTCTCATCTCTAAAGAAAATGCAGCCAAAATATATACATTCGCAGAATTGAATGACTTCGGCGAGATTCTCTGCCTTTCCCACTCCCAATGTATGTTTTAGTCAGAGATATTTTGCTTAAATTCAAAGGGCTTTGAACACAAAATGCCACAGGTTTGTGCTGAATCACCAATGTGTGGTGTGGAGATTGAGACAGAAAGGATTAGATAAGAAAGGAATGTGGATATTACAAAATTGGCCTTTGCCTTCCCAGTTCCCCATCCCGTACATCTCTCGATCATGTTGGATACGAACCTCATTGATGCTGACTTCAGCCTCCACATATTGTAAACCTTTCTGTATGATGGAGATCAGAGCTGCTGGAGGCACCAGGGCACCATTTATATTGGATTGACTGATGTGACTTTCTATACCAAATGTGAACGCTGAATGTGAAAAACCTTTGTGAAAACAAAAGAAAAAAGGATAAATTCTAAAGCTTTGGGGAGGGAAAGGGAGATAAACATACATTACCCAGTGAAGAAAAATATATGCACCAAAACCAGGACTAGGAATTAGTGCAAACACATTTAAACTCAACCATGATTAAAACAAACTATGAACCAGCAGATACAATGCTGTGTGCAACTGGCTGCCGTGTTTCGCCCTCAAAATACGCAATCACTACACTTTACAGTATATTCTGAGTCGTCTCAACAACATAAGGCGCTGATTCAGATGCAAGGATTATTATGTCATTACAATTCAACACAGAGCTGTAGGGTGCCACATTCATAAAGATGACAAATCAATTCCCAATTACTTCAAAACTACTTTCTCTCAAAAGTGGCTATTAACCGGGTGCCGTGGATTATCACAGCAGAGACTGCCCATTTGAATCGGACGGAATGTTTAGAATTTTGACCTTTAAAGACGATATATAAATGCATCTGCAAAAAGAAGAGAAGCATGAGGAGAATAGCAACAAGTCTAATTTTTTTTAAAAAATTTGAAATGGTAAATTGGACCAAGAGAATAAATAGAAGAAAAAACAAGAATAAAATAAGTGTTCTGTATCTCAATGCCCATTTTTTAAGAATATGGAATCAATATACGTACCAGACTCCTGTAAATATCTATATACCAGGAAGTTGACCTCATCACTGCTTATACTCATCTTTGGTCCCACTCAAAACCATGAGGTCACTCGAGGGTAAGCCTATTAAACAGACAGACAGACAGACACACAACACAGAATGAGGGAAAGAGAGAAAATTGGAATGAGTCACAATATTTTCAGATCATATGCTAAATGTACAAGTGGTAACGGTTCCCCCCAATAAAGAAAATGTGGTTTAACAACCACAGGTTGACAGTTATATTTCACCTTACTGTTCGCAACAAGAGTTCTTTAATTAGCCACACTAGAAACATCTATAAATTCAGGGCTAAAAGCAAAAGTAATGCAGGCTCTCCCCCCCCCGAAATCTGCTGAACACCATTCTCTTTGCTGCCCAATACAGATATGCTGAAAAACATATTTTAATTTCCTGACTGAGAAGGTAAATCAGTTTTAATTACCCATCACTCTGTGCTTCAAAAGCAATGTGACGTTGTAAACCTATGTTGCGTTCACTTCTGACACAATTTATAATGTTGAATTTTTCACCCAAAGCTCAAAAAAGAAATGCCCATTCTAATTTTTTTAACCTCTTATTTTTGCTCCTTCATAGCTATCCCTTGCCTTCTCATACAGCACACAACAGTCCTTATAAAGCATATAGGTAACCTACCGGTCCATGTGGGAGTAGGCATCAGCAAGCGAGGGAAGGGAAGACAATGAGTGACTGCCCTACTTGGCCAGGTTTCACTGCCTGGCCAGGTCTCATCATACTGAGTTGCAATGTTGATAAACCAAATAAAATGTTTTTAATCATCCCTGAAAATTAGCTGTAGGAAAACAAATGACTGAACAAGCGAGCACTTTTCAAATGTTTTCAGTCTTTCAAAAAAAAGGTATTTCTAAAACGGTTAGAATAGAAAATAAACACTCACAAAGAAACAGGCCTTTTCCTTGAACTAATAAATGTTGGAAATAATATCATAATCTTTTGTCAACTGCAATTAATGGGAGTATAAAAAAACTGAAAAGATTTGCTTTGTAGTGCTATGCTGTCTCATTTTCGTAACCTTTCGAAACTAAACTCAGATATGTTGAATCTGCAGTTGACAAGTATGCAAGACTTTCATCTCCTCACTTCTGGGGCCTTTGATCTTCAAAGGAAATACATTTTCACGCACTCGACAATTTCATCTATGATCTTGGCTGGTTTGCAAAACAATTATTGTTCCAATTTGATTTGTCGCAAATAGATCAGCACCGCAACATGAAACCATTTACTTTATCAAAAAACAAAAAAACTGCTGAACAGAAAATTGTTGTCTTTAGTTTTGGACAAGAAAAGGCAATGTTCTGCTGATTAATATTGCATCCAACAGGTTAGCCACTTAGGAAACTGTCTTTTCAGGCCCTTCGGAAGGAGAGGAGAGAAAGAACACAAATGGGAACTTGTCCCCAGAAGCAGAGAGGACACTCACACAAAAGGGAATTGGGTCAGAAAGTGAAATCACAAGAGTGATTCAGCTGGCCATCACGCTCATAAGCAAAACACAGGCTGGTTGGAACTGACATTTAATCAACACTCTTAAAGAACATTCTTTTTATTCAGGCATCATAGAAATATAAAGCAGTGGGTTAAAGTGCTTACAAATAGATGCCTGCGACCCCCAAATATCACCTACTTAAGATTATTATACACCTCGGGATAGATTCTTCATCATTTTTGAACTTGATTAAAAATAAGCAGTTTCCACTCAACAGTTTTTTTGCCTTTCCTTTACTGTTAATAGATCCTAAATTAAGTAAATTTAAATTCCTTACAATATTTCTCTATTTGCCTGATGTTGAAGTGGAAATAACTGTAAATCAAACTGCACACAAGAGCAGTAAACAAAGCAGTGCGTACCAGGGAAGGCTGTGATACTGTGGGCAACTCAGAGACAACGCTGCTCCTGACAACAAACAGCGACTGGCGTTACCAACAGAGACAGCCTTGTGTGAACGGCTCAGCCTGACCTTAGAGGCCAGCAATGTGTTTTGCGTGCACGGCTCTGTTTGTTGTTATGGTTACTGTGGAATCACCTCTGCAATATAAACAATTCAGTTTCTAAACCGAGCCTGATGCCTAGAGTGGTCCCACAATACGTTCGCGCTTGCAACAGTAAGAACAGCGCCACACAAATGGGAGGCATTGACAGGCTTTTCTTGCCGTGGGTAGATACACCCTGCCCTGCTGTACGGCACTTTACAATCTGACCCAAGTGCAGCACAGAAACAAAAATAGCCATATCTGAAGTTTAGAATGGCACCAGATTGAGATATTTTCTGACTTCTACTGAGATGGAACCTGTCAACACCACCTTCCCCCTCCCCGACACACAACACCAATCAGTCTTAAACCCTCCCCCATCACAGCATAGCTGCCTGGAGCACCATACATGCATAAAAACCCACCACAGATCATGTTAAAATGAACGGATGTAAGTTAGCCGAATGGCTCAAGCCAGGCACCGCATAAGAAACTGTTTGATAGCCAATGATTACAGTTGCATCACTGTGCACAGCCTGGAAGGAAGATGCAATTTATTCTCACCTTTGATGAATCGTCTAATGACACATTCTGAGGCACTTCCCTTGGGCAACTTCTTGTTAAAGACAGATTAACGGCAGACTACACGACAAGGAAGAGCAAGGTCACTTTAGGTCACTGGGCAAGTAACACAGCTGGAAAAAAACACAAAAGAAAGAAACTCGGTTATAAATGGACCAGCTTTGCTCTTAAACAGTTTGATAAGGTAGAACAAAATGACAGAGCTCATACCCAATTTGCATTTGCTCTGAATCATAAAGTACTCTAATAAAACCAATGATCACAAGGCTGTATTTTGAGGACATTCAATTAAATGGAAAAAAGTTATCCTGACCTTGTGTAAATAACTGGTGAGGCCAATGTTGTGATAGTGCACACAGTCTTGTATAACTTATCTTCAAAAGGACATTGAAGCATTGGGAAGGATTTAAGAAAAGAGAAACAATAATGATTCACAGGCTTCGGGTACCAGATTAAGGGGAGAAGCTCACAATAAAAAAAATGATTTTCACTGTAAGTTGATTATCCCCAAAAAATAGATTGAGGATATAAGGGCAGATTCAGGTGAACAAATACTGCATTTGCCACAGCATTCCATGATGCTTGGAGAGAGACGAGGGGAGTGGGGTGGGGAGGGGGAGGAATGCTTTCTGTGAAAGATGACAAGTGATTTCAAAGTGCAAGTGTGGGGATGGAAGAGAATTGTGAAGCTTTTACTTGATTCCCTTTGGGGATTCTGTGCAGAACATCCACAGCAGATAGAAACATAGAAACAGGACTATTCAGGCCCTCAAGCCTGTTCTGCCATTTTTATAAGATCATCACTGATCTGAAATGGATGGGTGGAGGGGACAGGTAAATCCTGATTATGGTAGGTTTTGTGGGGACGTCCTCCCGGTGCGAAAGGCGCTATAGCTGTATAAAGCCAGTTTGTTGTTGTTTTGTGCGGCATGTAAAGGGAGCTGGATTCTTTAGAAATTCTCAAGTACATCATTTATCCGCGCGTTACCTGTAGAAATATCATTTACAGGTGACAATCAAGTACAAATACAATAGCAATTAAAGATTGCTATCCACCAATCAAAGGTACACTTGTTACTACCCCTTTGCACAGTACAGCCACGAGGTGGCACTGTCCATCTTCTAATTTATTTCTCAAAACAAAAGTCACAAGATCAGTTTGGGGGAAAAAATACCATAGTTTAACTGACAATAGGATTTTTTTAAAATCAAACATTTTAGAAAACAATGAAAATGAACACAATTGCCCATTAGATTTTTTTTAAATGACTTTTGGTTTTAACTACGGGTCCCAGAAACAACCAAGTCTCGCAGAGGAGAGGGCAAAAGCACACAGAGCGAATCACAGAGAGAAACTAAACGCAGGATGATCCAGTCATGCACAAAGTCAGAGAAGTTACAAATCTCATCAACATTTACAACCGCGAGGGTTTGAGCTATTATTAAGATCATATATAGAGAACACTTTCTAAACAGCGATGCCGCCAGCTATTGAAGCAGTTGAGAGACAGCAGTCATATATGTTCCCCTGCTCTTTATTCTAAATGCTGCTCTTAAAAGTAATCGTCTTCTAAGTCAATACCACTGATGCAGCGTATGAGCACAAATTGTTTGAGAGGCAATTATACAATCAAAAGGGTCAAGGAACAAAATTTCCTTAGGGCGTGAATTTAAGCTCGGAAGTGGGAAAATCTTAGCTTAAACAAACACTAGTTAAAGCACGCGTTTAAAAGTTCGCATCTGTAGGGAAAATATTTTGCCACAGCAAAATTCATGGTGCAGCTGTTCAAATAGTTGGAAGCATTGGAAGTAAACAAGAGTGACAAATTCAGGTTGGTCATGTCCAGTTGGGAGACACATGTATATAGAAAGCCAAGGAGACAGAAAAAAAGGAAACAATGAAGATCTGAGATGATAAAATAATGAAACTAAAGAGACCCACAGGATGCTTAAAAGTAAACAAACAAGTGTAACACTGACCCAAGATGTGTGTGAAAGTAAGAGAGGGGGGGAAGGAGGGGAGAAAGCGTGAAAGTTCAGGAACAAGACCAAGGCAGAGTGACTGATTTCAAGATCCTCACTCTTGTATTCAAATCCCTGCACTCCTCTGCACCCCCCGACCTCTCTGACCTCCTCTCTCCTCAAAACAGTACCCATTGCATTCGTCCCTCCGGGTCTGACCTCCTCCTCGTCCACCGAGTCCTCCGCTCCACCCTCGGCGGCCGTGCCTTCAGCAACTGCGCCCCGAGGCTCTGGAACTGCCTTCCTCACACCCTTCGCCTCGCCCCCTCCCTTCTTAATTTCTGCTGAAGACCTTTCTATTCGACCGCGCCTTTGGTCACCTTCTCTCGCCCCCCCCCCTCCCCGTTATATAAATCCAGGGCGTTATATAAATCCAAGTTGTTGTTGTTGACTGACAACAGAATGAGAAAGGAAGCCACAATGAGTTTTACAGGCAGGGCCAAACCTTGGGCAAGTTTCCTTACTCCACACAGAGCCTATTAATAATCCCTCCAAAACCCAAAAACAATAATAAATTGGTCATTTTCAATCTACGACTGTTTGTGGGACATTGCTGTGCGCAATTGGCTGCCGCGTTCGCCCACAAATATGCAGTCAATTCACTTTACAGTGTGTACTGTGAAGCGCTTTGGGACGTCCTCCAGACGTGAAAAGCACTATATCAAATGCAAGGATTATTATTATTATTTACTGAAACTTCCTGCCCAGACACATTTAATCCCTTCTCCTAGGATTGAACGTTTACCATACAGTATTTCTGTGTCAAAAATAGGACACTCGATGTCTAATAGGTAAAGTAAATCCATAACTTGTGCTAAGTTTGATCTCCACTATGTACACACACACACACACGTTGTACTTTGCAATTACATGCATAGGTAGCATTGGCAACTACTGTGATTACAATACTACATGATCAATTGCTATTGTAAACATGAGAGTTTAACTCAGAAGTTACACTCTAGTGTTTAATATGGTTCCATCTTCATAAAGGTACACAAATTAATCAACATTACTGGAGGACAATGCACACTGGGAAAATACAAAATAAATCTTGTTTATCTTAGGTATGAACGCTTTCATGATATCAGCAAGTTCAGTCCGCTTCTGTAAGCAAATAGTAGTCAGAATATTTAGGCAATAAGCAGAACCAAACTGATGTGAAAAATCCAACTGGAATCCAATATTTGATTATTTTAGAATCCACGGTTCTTTGCTGCAACCCTGGCCAGGTTACATCAGGAAGGACAAGTTAAGAAGCTTCCTGTAATGGTTCAGAACTGGGTTAAACCTGGTAAGTGAAATGCAATACATTTTCTGTTACAGCTAAAACAAGCGTTGCTTCAGGCAGCCGTCCATTCATGTTAGCAAGTGCCAAGAAAAGCAAGCTGTTAAAACAGCTCTGACAGTGCGATTTAAATTTGCAATTATTCTGTTTTGCACACTGTCCCAGACATTGCACCGTATTTGCGATTGAAAAAATAGAATGGTAGAATTTATAACCATACAACTGTATTTTGTGAATACAAATTTCCTGCCTGTGAACTACACGGTGTTAAATTATTTTGCTAAACTGATCAGAGACTGCATCAGAATACCAGCACAGCTGATCCCTGTGACCTCTGTAGCCACTTAAAATAGAAAAGTCAGTCCTTACCAACTAACTACCATGGGCACTTGTCAAAGAAGGCTATGAGTGGGGAAAAGAAAGCTCAACTTCAATCCAAAGTTTAGAAGCATTTGAGACTAATAATCAACTCTAAGCAGTTTGCCCTATAGAAGCCACGAGATGGCACTGTGGCACCAGATATAGAGATTCAGTCAGACACCAACTTCTGCAGTTTTATTCACAAGTTTGCAAGGTTCATGAATTTGATTACAACACTATGTTTGAGGAATTAATTGGGACAAATACCAGTTTATCTGCCGATTCCCACATTTGTTTGCCAGTTCACATAAATCACATACTAGAAGTTTACCGTATCCATCGTTACATGTTCTGAGAGCCTTTCTTGACAAATTGGGGTTAAGGAATTGTGTACACTTCACATTATTGGTACAAGATAAAAGAAAATTTGGATCTTGAACCCACAATCTTCTGACTCAGAGAAAACACTTAATTACATAAAGATTACTTGCAAATGTTGTGATCCGCCTTTCTTTATAGCAGCCTGGATTCTTTCTACAGTTACTCAATCGTCAATTTATGACTGATTGTTCGTGTATTAGTTAGCAGGAAAATTAGATGCTAGTTGCACCATGCTTGAATATTCAAATAAGAGGGAATTAATTCCACATATCGTGCCACCTACGCTATATCTAAAACAGAATGCACACTCTCTCCCTGGAGGACAGCGCCCTGCATTACGTAATTCCAGAGAGTAGACGCACGTAGGGAAGAGCCAGGCCTGAGCACCCCAGAGTGGGCTGTAGGATAGATATTGCTGGAGATTAACTGGCTAAAGCTGTAAAACTGGCCACTGACAGGACCATCTGGCAGGTTTCCCGCTGCTTGTCCAGCTAGGACCAGCCTACCGCTCGTTTTTGTTTTACAGGTTAATCCAGCAATCTCGAATAGTTTTCAGCAAGTCTGTTCCACGAGTGCTCTTTTCCATACATTACGCACCACTAAAACGGTTCTTAAAGGCTTTAGTGATTTATTTGTCATTGTTTTGAATATTTTGAAATCACTCGACAGGATCTGGAACGTGCAGTTCTATACACATTGCCAATTTATAGCCATCCGCCAAAATTCATGCTCGGCTATAAAGTTTCCTCTCACATGAGGATGAAGAATCAGCAACAGACAAGTATGAAAATCAGAAAAAAACGGCCGCGATAAAAGCAACTGGAGATAAATACTGCGGCAATAGTCTTACATAACAACTCTGCTCATGGAAAAAAAGAAAAAAAGTTTCATTATGTCTGTAATTTTTCCCTCAATGTACAAGTATTTATGCAAGAAAAGTCACAAGGTTGGAGGGTGGGGGTGGGGGGGGAGAAGAGGAAGAACAAGAAGTGTGATCTATAGGAAAAGTTTGAGGTGAACTGCCAAAAGTTTGGGACGACTGCCAAAAGGAACCTGCCTTGTGAAAAAAAAGTTCAGGAAACATGATGACAGCTCAAGTTTTAAAATACATCATCATTGGTCTAGACATTCTGCAATTAAGTACAATGTACAGTACCAATAACTGCAACACAGTTTTTTATTCCTCATTTGGCACATTACTACATCTGAAGATTGATTTTCTGGTGTCCAGTCTACATTACAACTATTCAGCGAAAATTGGATATGACAGTAAAACACTAAAGTCAGCTAATTTTTGTGTTTGCGGTGAGAATGTTTGAGAAGTTCACTCAAACACAGGATTCTGAAGGACAGACGACCTGCTTGGCAACTTCTAGCAATTTATCTTACCCTGACCTGCCCGCTCCCTCTGCTCTGCTCCAATCTCCACTGCCTTGTCTGCCCACCATCAGCAGTCGAGCCTTCAGCCTTTCTGCCCCCACCCCATGGATTCCATCCTGGAGCCCCTTCTCCTTTGCCCTCTCCGAGGCCCGTCTCAAGATGTTCCTCTTTGAACATGCATTAGGTCATCCTCCCATTCGGAGGGTGGCAAGTTATGCGAAGGTCTTCCGTGGTCACAAGGGAGCACAGTGCCTGGAAGACCTACACCAACATCCACTGAGTGCACAGAGCGAGCAGCTGTTAGTGTGACCAATGCCCCCCCACACCCAAACTATCAGTTTACTTGTTAAAGCTCGGTTAATTTCCAGGCAGGGCGAAACCTTGGGCAAGTTTCCTTACTCCACACGCCTAATAATAATCCCTCCAAAAAAAAAAACAATAATTAAATTGGTCATTTTCAATCTACGACTGTTTGTGGGACATTGCTGTGCGCAATTGGCTGCCGCGTTCGCCCACAAATATACAGTCAATTCACTTTACAGTGTGTTCTGTGAAGCGCTTTGGGACGTCCTCCCGACGTGAAAAGTGCTATATCAAATGCAAGGATTATTATTATTATTATTATTATTAAGTATAGGTATATCTGCCTATAAATGCGTTGAAAGCAACAAACAAAAATACTAAATTGTCTGCCTTAAAAATTACAAAATTGTTTGCATAGCAATGAGTTAGCTGTAGAACGTAAGTATCTATGATGGTGTACAAAATGCCTTCAGTTTTTTCCTGCCTAGTTTTCTTGTGTTGGTCATGCTCCACCTTGTCCAAGCGGCTACTATCCAAATGCAAGCACCGACGGTGAAAACTGGAAGGCAAATAACACCCCAGGGGTCATTACAGCCGAGCCCAATCCTGTCCACACATGTGCAGTTGCTGGACTGCAATCAGGAATCGTGCCCCATTTTCCCTTCCATGGGGAAACTGTAGCCCAGAAGCCAAACTCTGGACTGCCCTGAATTGAGATCAATTAACAGTGTAGAACAAGGGTCGTCCTAGTCTCTATTGTCCAGAGCTTCACTAGATAATCCTTGCTGAGTTCACTAGAAGAGCCCATATATCTAACTTTTTTAACGTCAAGACTATAAATCAGCCGATAGCACTTACTGTGATAATGTCGATAGCAATTCAAGCTGCTTCTGGGTTTAGATCAAGATCTGCTTGAGCTTGTTGCAACCTATGATGAAATACTGTACTTTCAATTTATATAATTTTTTTCTCATCATGTTTCAGTTAATTAGCCTGCATGAGTTTGGACAGTGACAGATGTATGCACAGAAAAAGTGTCATCAGCAAAGTAGATTACAGTATATCCTGTGAAGCGCTTTGAGATCTCTCAAAGTATCAACAAAGCACGATATCAAAAGCAAGGATTATTATTAAATACATAGAACATCCAATCCACAACAAGTAGATGTGCTCACTGCAACAAGCTACCTTAGAAAAAAGGGAGCACAGCAATTTCTTCAAAATGTTTCTGGTTTTAATATAAAATGCCATTCGGGAATCCAAAATTCAATTTTAGAATCATATTTGCTCATTCAGAGCAGGAGAAAATCTTTCACCGAAGTCAGATGGGAACACGCTGCACAAAGATTTAAGATTTAATGCACCAAGCCTCCATTACAAAACAAGCTTATTGTCGAGCCCAACACATGGACCACACAAACAGGAGGAATAGGCTGGAAACTGCAAAACAAATAAGGAAAATCTAAAAGCAGCGACAGCTACCACAACAATCAGTTACCAACTATAAAGATCAACCAGCAATGTGGCTTAACTCAAGAAGGAATGATTCTCCAATCATGACTGTGCCTGATCGCCAGTAGTACAAGTCAGGTTATTCGAGTTCATGTGAAATCCAATAGTTTACAGGCTTCTGGGCACTGATCTTCATTACAGGCGAATGCTAAAAATCTGCCTGCAGAATCCATGCGGGCTGAATGTTAACTGAAATCAATCTAGCCCTTTTGACTTAAATGCTTCAAGACTATAATCTTTAATGAACTATATCATTGTGTTGTCAAATTTCCTGCTGAAGAAATTATTTCACATCATATATTTTTTTCCATATGTGTTTCACAAGCTGCAACCTTTTTTGCCCAACCTTTCACCCGCAGTCTTACAGGTCGGTGCATTGACTTTTCACTCAATGGTGGTGTGTGGAAATCACGGCTAGTAACGGCTGGAACACAGAAGGAAAAACAACCCTCGCCTCCAAGTCAGAAGGTTGTGGGTTCAAGCTTCACGTGGGATTACACAGTCTAAGACGATACTCCAAATGCAGTTGCATTGTCAGAAGTGCCATTCTACGGATGAGACGTTAAACCTGAGGTCCCGTCTGCCTGTAAAGGAGGACGTTAAAGATCTCATGGCACTAATCGAAAAGAGAAGCAACTTTCTCCCGGTGTCGTGGCCAACAACCCCCAAAATAAAATTGGTCACTCACTCCATGGCTGTTTGTGGGACACTGCTGTGCACAATTGACTGCCGCATTTCACCCACAAAATACAGTCAATTCACTTTACAGTAGGACCGAGGCCCTCCTGATTGCTCGCGCCAGCGCCTCTGCACCTCGGGCACTGGCAGCATCAGCATCCACGGCTGCACACTCAACCTCACTCCGTCACTGCCTCACCCCTCAGGCTGCCCAAACCCTCACCCACGCATTCGTCACATCATGGCTCGATTATGGAAACTCCCTCCTAATTAGCCTTCCAAAATCTTCTCTTCACAAGCTGCAGATCATCCAAAACGCTGCAGCTTGTATACTCTCGCGCACATGGCTCAGCGACCCCATCACCCCCACCCTCGCCCAACTCCACTGGCTCCCCATCGCCCAGTGGATCGAATTCAAGATCCTCGTCCTCACTTTCAAGGCCATCCATGGCCTTGCCCCCTCCTACCTTTCTGACCTGCTGACTCCATACCATCCTGCCCGCTCACTCCGTTCATCAGGCTCCGGCCTGCTCCATGTCTCCCTGCCTCCACACTCTGGAACTCCATCCCACGGTCTCTTTGCCTCGCTTCCTCCCTCGCCTCCTTCAAGGTCGGTCTCAAGACCCTCCTCTTCAATCTTACCTTTGGTCGCCCTCCCTCCTCTCTGCCTTCCCTCACCCCTCCCCCATGCTCGGGTCCTGAACCCCTGACTGTTCAGCGCCTTGGGACGTCCTCTTGATATGAAAGGCTCTGCAGCTTGTATACTGGAGTGAGTATTTTGTTGTTGTTTTACAGCATATCCTGTGAAGCGCTTTGAGACGTCTCGAAGATGTGATAAGGCACTATATCAAATGCAAGGATTATTTATTATAAGGGTTAATATTTTTTTAAAACAGTAATACAAATCAGGCAAGATCACAGCCATTTCATTTTATCATTTATATCGTAAGATTCTATAATCCCCTTAACCATTGGGCAGCTGGGTGTAGGGTTACTTTGAACATGCTGTGAAACTTTTATTCTCTTTATTCCGAGTCTGAACTCCAAACACAAATTCACAAAGGCACAACAGCACAGTAAGAAGTCTATAGAAAATCATCCCTTCAATTTACTTTTGTTGAATACTTGGATGAAAAATAATAGGAGTACATCCATGGTATTTCTTTAAAGATAGCAATATCTGTCCATCCACCCACGCTGTTCAACCAAAAATCCACACTGGTATTTCTCCTGATACATATTTTTGCATGTACTGTTTAAAAAAAGGTGCCACATCTAAAACGAGCTGCAATAGATTCTGATTGTTTTCAAAGTCAAATACTGTAGGAAGTAAGATTGCTGGTAAAGCCTAGACTCTGCTGATATAGCTGATTGGTCAGTTATCGCTGTATATTTGGCATCCGTTCACACACAAAACAGTCAGGTGCTATATCAAATGCAAGGATTATTATTATTACTTTAAATTACCTGATGACATATTAAGTAAAGGTTCCTTCTACATTTAGCTTTATAAAACAGGTTTTATTCAGAGGGGGGGGAAGAAAGGGAGAGACATAAGTTACTAAGTTCCAAAAATCTATAATCAGATCATTATTTCTAGTATGGTCATGGAAAATCAATGACCTTTAACATATTTTTCTTAGTTTTAGGGTCATAGGATAGGAACACAGCTTTCTGGTCTTGAAACATTCTTCAGTTCCACCAACAAAAATTATTGGACAGCTGGACATTGATCTAATGTTACATCATTCCAACTCAGTTTTTATTTGGAGGAAGTCAAAATTATGAATTTCAAACTTAAATTGTAGAATGCTATCACTTTACTGTCTGGATGCATTGTCTTGAGATGAGGCATCTTAACCACTGAGAAAAGTCATGTTTGTATCTGTGTTATCAGCAACATTGCTGTGGTGAACTGAGAGACAATGAGGGAAACAGGTTCCTCCAATTGCTCAATGCCAATCAAACGGAGCCAATCACTTTTTTAAAAAATATTATTATGACAGAAATCTACAACTTATCTGATGCAAAAATAGTTTACTAAATGCTTTTAGATGGTGCTCATTAAGGCAACAGAAAATAAAATCCTTGGGTGTAACCAACAACTGAAACTTCCTTTTTGATATTTCAAGGCCAACACCCAAACACCTATTTAGATTGCTTCCTTGCACTGACTCCCAGACGTCCATTTCCCACATGAATTGAAACTAAACGTTCCGTCGCACTATAGTCCCCTCTCGCAGACAGTTGACGTAATTCTACTCCAATGATAATCTGACAAATTCTCCTGTTCCAATCACAGGGATACAAAAATCCAACAACCATAATAGATCAGAATCGGTTTACTGTACTCTTTAAATAAAGATCAAAGGAGCTGTCAGCATCTTCAAAGTTGCAACGCGTCAGGATTTGGGCACTTACAACATAAATAAGAGCAGAGTACAACCACGTGTTATTGCCTCAAACCAACATAACCAGCCAGGAGGAGATCTCACGTGTTCAAATGACTTAAAGATTCTGACATTTTTTCCCCATCATATCGAAATGGTTTAAATAATTGGTGCAAAGCTAATGTTCTGTTTAAACACCAGTCTATAAGAATAAAATAGGTTAAGACTCAAGGGCAGATTATTATCATAGTTGTTTTCTGCACTTTGCACTGAATATTAATCTTCAAAAATTAATCATGAGATCTGCAGATTCCTCGTAATTCTAACTGCACTTCCAATACAAATACTGTATTGCATAAATAAATATTTTACTGACATGTCTGCAATATTTCCAAGCCTTCATTACACAAAAAAGAAAAGTAGATGAACAGAATTTATTTTTGATGAAAGTGCTCCATTTATTTAATTTTAAAACTAGAACGTGATATGAAAGACTATGTGTAACAGTATAATTTTAAGCAGTACAAGCACTCTCCTCTTGTTTTAGATATGTTCGACAAAGTTCATACAAGTCGTATGCCTAATTCAGGTTCTCTGAAGACAATAGCAACTGTGCAATGTTTGCAATCCATTCTCACCTCCATTGACTTGATTTATGTAACTAGTCTACATCTATCTGTGGCAATTTGAAGCACGTTTGGCGTAAAATAAATGGAATTTTCCAGAAGAAAACAATCCTAATCTAGATGAATCTAATCTTGGACAAGTCACCATTTCCCATTGGAAAAAACTGGAAATAAATTACATCCTGCTAGAGATACACTGTAGATCCAGCCATTTTTACGAACCAATTGTAGTAATTGCCACCTAACTTTTGTTCTCATGCTCACCTCACTCTATAAACATTTAACCATTCCTAGCTTTTTTACACAAAACTTCAATCTTTTCTAGCATTGTCTTAAATAGTCATGATCAATTTTTATGATTAAATATTATAACCAAAAGCTGAATATTTGTATTTATTTATTTGTATAGAATTACACTTTTTTTGGCAACTTCCTTCATATTTTAACACTAAATACTGAGACTTTTTTATTGCATTGAATTCTTCCCAATTCGTCAATAATAAAATACTTGCATCTGAAAAAATCAATCATGTCAAAACATCTCAAAGCGCTTCACAAGATAAGTGAGCCACTTTCGCATGTCGCGATTGTCTATGCAGCATGTAACCTGTGCTACTAATATCACACAAAAAATACACAAACCATTTTGGATGAATTTGAGCGATTAAAGAGTATCGCTGAGAAGAAACAGCTAAAACAGGCTATTAAATATTAAAGGATCTTAGCATTGAAACAACGCAATTGCTAAAATATTACAGTAATTGCTACATGTAATATCAATCATTCCTATAGGCGTAAAAAGACCATTTCAAATAAAATGTAACTGTCCTCTTCCCAGCCTTCTAATGACAAACAAGCAGTTTCAGACAGGAGCAATCATTAGCCAACCCATTCAAGCTCATGGGAGATTCCTTCTATGCATCCATATCACCGTCGAATGATCCTTAATCCTTTTAATTTCCAGGAACTTGTCCAGTTCCCTTTAAAACCTTTTACAGTTCCTTATTCCACCACCTGGTAGTTTGCTTCACATATTTTGCACCCTTCTACCAAAAAAGTTTCAACAGCTTGTGTTCAAGAGCTATACATTAGTCGGGACTTGGGTTGCCGTGATTGTCTCTCATGGAGCACTGTGTAGTCTTCTTCTACAAGGCCGGTAAGTGTGACAGCAGTAAAGGGTCCCCCTTCGCTCTCCACGTGATCAGGCATCACTCGCCACCTCGCTCACCACGTGGAGAGGTGATTCTCTTTCCTCTTTTGGCCCCTCACTAGATAGACACCATGTACTTTCCGCTTTAGAGTAGGGAAAAGAGGAAGGCACTCGTGCCAACCTGTGCCACTTCATTGAACAACTTCAATTTCAACTGGCTTCCACAGGGAGGGGAAAGCCACTGAGCCAAGCTAAACAACCCATCAGGAACTTGCTCAATGCAAACACCGTTGGTGCACAACACAATACGGTATCCCAGGCTAATCTAAAATCATGGGAGGCTTTTTTTAAAAAAACAATTTTCTCTGTTTACAGGTCAATGCCTCCCAGATCACTCAAAAAAATGCATTAGTGGACAAAACCAATCTGGGGGAAAATTAAGTTGTTTATTCTGATCGAGGAGACCAGTCAAAAAAAACTGCCACAATCCTGATAAAATCAAATGCTAAGGCTATATCCGGCTTATTTTTGGCTGCTATTTTTCATTACCAGAAGCTTAAATCACTTTGCCTATAAATAGAGCAGCTTAATTAGAAGAAAAGAAAAGCAGTAGGGTTTATCAGATGTAAATAAAGTTTTAATGAACCAAGTGGAATCCAACTCCACGTAGTGGCATGATGTTTAGAACACAAAAATATTATGACATCTATTTTTTTAAAACAATTGTACAATAAACATGAAGCCCTGATATTACAGGACTTTGTGTTTATTCTAATTGATATTGCAGGCCCACCTTCCAGAGAAGCTAATTTATGTTGCAAAAATAACACTACCTATGTTAGGTGGTTTGTATTTCTTTGAAGAACATTAATTTTCTACGGGGGATAAACTCTTCATTAGGTTCCATGACTCCACGAACTAAATGCACAAGGTCTTCAAATCATATCCTTGGGAACTTTTATGGTGATTCCAATTTACCTGACTGACTGAAAGCTTTTCATGCCAGGACTCTTTAACTCGGGTTTACAGTGTACTTAAAACAGCACCTGACACTTTCCCTAGTATCAGACAATCATTGTACAATTAATAATCTATCCCTCAAGACGTTAATGTTGCCATCATCTCCTTGAGCAGCTTATCAGCCATGAATTGTTAAGCACATTCTTACAAGAAACAATTCAAAGTACTCTTGAAACTATTACAGCAGGGGCGGGTGGTGGGCATTCAGTGCAACAACCAACTATTGTGCAACAATCATTATTTACAGCAAACCAGTTCTAATCACAATAAAATACACACACAGAGGGACCCTGAGCAGCTAGTTGTTGCTGGCTTTCATTTGAATTATATAGGTTGCAAAGCCATTATACATGTACTTGGAGAAAATGTTTCTAAGACATTCCTGTAATGTTGTATGTTGATCCTCAGGGAGAAAGCTGTGATCGTAAAACAGGTGATGGCACAAGGGCAGGAGAAGCCGTTGATGGAAACAAAGCGCAGAGAATGAGAAGACAAGATTGAAACTGTTATAGAACTAATTATCAATTATTATCATTAAGCTAGTAGCCACTCTATGGACTCACGAGTCACATTATAATAGTTGATAAAGGTTGCACTTCTGACAAATGCAGAGCTATCGGTATAATGAATGCTTTGCTTCGAACCTTGCAGTCGGCTGGTGGTATACCCAATATCCCTCTCCGTGCAGACATGCTGTCAGAACCTAGTTTAGAATCTGGGTTTCATATTTGTACATTAAACTAAAGGAATATTGTTCATATAATTTCTACAAAACCTGTGTGGCTAACAGTACACTTTCTCCCACACATAGATAATAGAATCTATGTAATGTGAACTAACTACTCAACTGCAACTACTTTCCCACATGCCATGGCAGGCAGAACATTTGTACGCTAACGCTCAGCACCAGTGATGATTAGCCATAAACTACAGCTTCTCAAGCCCAACAACCACCCGACTTCACATTGCTCCACTCTTGACCATAAAATGAATTGACTGTATATTTTGTGGGCGAAGCAGCCAATTGCGCAAAGCAGTGTCACATAAGGTTCCACGATTGAGCACAATGAATATTGTCGTGGATTGAGTGACCAAATTATTACTGTTTTTTTTCTTGAGAGATTATTATCAGGCGTGTGGAGTAAGGAAACTTGCCCAAGGTTTCAGGTTTGAACTACCAACTACCAACCCTTCTAGAATTAATGATAAAAATACTGATTTGTATTTCTTGAAAACTTGAAATAGGTTATACCAAGCGAAGTAATCCCAACGTCTGCATTACTGAAGTTACACATCAGTATTGTTGGGGGAGGAATAAGGTTCCCCGTTGTCTCAACAACAACAACAACAAGATTCCATTTATAGAGCGCCTTTCACGTCGGGAGGACGTCCCAAAGCGCTGTACAGTTGGGTCAGGACCCGAGCAGTGGGGGGGAAATGGTTAGGGGAGGGAAGGGAGGGAGCGAGGAGGGGGTAGAGAGTCGAGAGGGGAGCGGAAGGCTCGGTCTCATTAGGTAGTAAGGAAGAACATCAAATGAACATTCTCCACACCAAGGTTATTATGTGATAAATCAAGAGCACAGAATAATATTTTTTAACTCTACTTTGACATGAACAAAGAACAGCTTGTGTTGCATGAAACAAAGACATCCCAACTAACAGGCTTCAATGTTTCCCTACCATTCTATCCAAAATCAACGATAAATCCCAATGTGTCTAAAACAAGCTTGCATCTGTTCTAAGCACCGGGTCAACATAGGGTTGCTTGAACGGGATGTCAGAATTCAGTATCACAGATTTTAAACAGGTAACAATAAATTAGAAGGCAAGCTAGAAGGCAAAAGCCAATAACTGATCTATGTAGACCACATCACAGGTTAAAATGCCAGTCTCGTCTAAACCCAAGCAGCAGAAGCTGTGCTCAATTTTATCTTAAAAAATATTGAAACAAAATAAATTGGAAGAGAATAGCACTTGTTCAAGTATGCTCAAAATAGGAAGAATATATGGTTCCTTGATTGGCTGCTTTGGAAAAACCCTCGTTCAAGTGAGCGAAACAAACCCAGAGCCTGAGGATCGATTCCCAGTCTGTGAGGCATTAATTGATCTCAGCCACGGTGGCAGCAAGGGAGTTCAAATTGCCCTCAGCATTCAAAGAATCATTAGATTTCCTGCTATTGATAACTCTTCAGTGACACCTGCTGAACAGGGTGAACGTGGGCACGAAGTGAGGACGGATCAGGCTGAGATCCGATCTCACTCTCCTCCCCTCCCCCCATCCATGACAGGAATTACCTTAAACATATTCATTGTCTGTGCTCAACAACTGAACAATTATTTGTGCAATCAGTGCACGAGTTACGTGAATAGCATAAACTAGAAGGCAATAACAGAAAAAAACAACTGGGACCTTTACAGGTAAAAGGCAAACCATATAACAACTATTTTAACTGCACCGTATTTTTACACGACCGAAAATGAAGGGTCAGTAAACAATACCTTAAAAACAACTCACTGTGCTTGAATATTTATGAGTTATCGAGACAAAATAGAGCACATTCAAAAAAATTCAGGTAATGAGGCCAGAAGTACAGATTTGTGGCTGAAGGAATTTTGCTATTCATTAAATGTAGGGTTCATACACAAATGGAATATAGTTCTTGTGTTTTTTTTAAAAAAAAGTCAAAATGTGATTTGGGGAATTATAGATTGTTATCTACAAAATATTGATTATAATGGAAACAAATCAGACATAAAGGGAGATCCAGTTATGAAGTGCCTTGAGAATGCAAGTCAGCTTTGAATTTAGGTGCCCTGTGGACTTCACCAGAATGTTTGGATGGAGGGGCAGGGAGGAATGGAAGATTAAAAAGCAGGGAATCGTATTTAGAAATTTATCGGAATATCCAGTCATGTAGATCTATAAGATTTTGCTTTGCAGAGTTAGAAATCTGAAGGCCATAATCAGACGTTGAAAGTGCTCCCTCAATGACTCAGTTCGTAAAACCACGCCCAGTATGAAACTGAATATGGATTTGCATTAGTATCCCAAATATAATTCCCAGACTTGCTGAGTTAGTTCCTCTCAGCCAAAACAGCAATAGAGATGCCCAAGCCCTGTATTAGAGAGAATAGGTTCAGAAGTGTTTACATTTGGCAAGGTTATGTTGCAATGCAAAGGGTAGAGCATTCCATTTCAAAACAGTATAACATAGACCAGTAGTAATAGGATTCTACATCGCTAAAGCTTTCCTACAATAATCAGGCTTACATTTCAGTCAATGCCCACTCATGCCATTTCCTACTGTTCCAGTCAGAAGCCAAGTATAAAAAGAAACAGATGTTGTTTATTCTGACAAAAAAAAGCTGATGAACCAATTTTTCCTACAGGATTTTTTTAAAAACAGGGATGAGGCCTGGAAACCTTATCCAATGCTCGCTCTCAAACAAAAACACAGGGAAAAGCCTTATGATATGTCGTGTTATACAGATCACAACGCTTAACGGTTTAATGAAGATTCTCTGTCATTAGCAGAGGTAGAAATTAACAGTGCAAATAAAAACCGGCAAAAGATGCAAAGGCGTCATAGTAGTAAGTTTCTATTTCTAAAATATTGTTCTTGCTATGAAAAAACGCACAGAATGAAAGCATTATGTGAAGTGCTTTGTGACGTCTCGAAGGCACTATATCAAATGCAAGAATTACTACTGCTAATTCTGCTAATGTTCATCCTTAATCAAATCTCCTCAACAAACCAGCGTCAAAACTAGGATTCAAAATAGCTTACATTACCAGTTGCCAACTTAAGCTTTTTTTAACTTGCTAGATAAAGCATTTATTTTATCAATTTTGGAGGGATTTTCTGCAGCAACTATGAAAATAGACGATTTACTATTTTACAAGCAGCTTCATAGGAACCAACGTTGGTGGCAATCTTATAACCTGTGTTTTTTCCAGCACTCTGCTGCATCTGGGTAATTTTGTGGTTCAAAGGGATTTTTTTAAAAAACAGAAAATAATTTCTCAATTTGGAGAAAACTAAAAATAAGTACAGATTTTTTTTTATCAGCTATAAATCGGAAATGGGCAATATGGTAGCACAGCTCCGTGGTAGCTAAATTATTCTTGGAAACTGATAAAAGTCGCTTCACAGAAAACCACACTGCAAGTTTCTGGTGCACCAAATATTACACTTGTATCTATAGCCAATCAGACAAGTAAAACAAGTTGACTCACCAGCTGCAGCCACTGACAATGTAAAGCTCCAGGTCTAACTCAAGATGTAATGTTCTCAGTATTCCAAAACTTTACAACACCTGTACCAAGGTAAAGAACTTGATAAATATGGATCCTATACTAAGAATCCCCTGCAATTGAAAAATAAGTTGCTAAATGTTTTGATGCAAAATTAAACAATAATAATCCTTGCATTTGATATAGCGCTTTTCACGTCTTTTAGACGTCTCAAAGCGCTCCACAGAATATACTGTACGGTAAATTGACTGCATATATTTTATGGGTGAAACGCAGCAGCCAATTGCGCACAGCAGTGGCCCAGTCGTGGATTGAATGACCAAATAATTATTATATTTTAATAATAAAGCGATCCGCCAATCGACTAACAACCGGGTTCCTACTTACTGCTAGGTAAACCGAGGCGTGTGGGGTAAGGAAACTGGCCCAACATTTCGCCCCGGCGGGAATAGAACTCAGATATCTCGCTTGCGAGGCGAGTGCTCTAACCCCTGAGCTACAGGGCTCCACAAATAAACATGTTCAAGAAACAAAATATTGAAATTAAGTCATTTTAAATCTTTCCTGCAATCATCCCATGAAACTAATTTTCCAGCGACCATGTCCTTGGAATAGCAAAGTGATACTCACAAAACAGTCAAAATTTAGAAGTTAAACATTTCAACTATTGTTACTTGTTTATGAACTGAAGCTTTATCCCATTAATTCATTACCACACAGGCATGAGCTGCATAAAGCTAACCTCTTCACTTGACTTGGGGTATTAGGTGCATGCATTGGTAGTTGTGAAAATCGTTCACATTCAACAAATCTTTCCCACCTCAAGTTATTCCGTAAAAAATTAACATTCGTCTTATGCTTCTCTACCTACACCACAAGAGCAAGGTTTCATCTTATCGCTACTGGTTGGAAACTAATTTGGAACAGCAATTTGTAAATTTAATTGTTATAGAAGCTAAAGGAGCACCATATAATTCTATCCCCGTGTGTTCAGTATTATCACAACAAGTTTAGTAACGTTTAATAATCTACTATATAGCAGTTGCACATAAAACATTCTTGCCACTACTAACCCCTTTTGCAGTGAGATTCACAGATGCGCAAGTGAATTTTGCCATATATGAAACTTCATATATAACTGATTTCGAAACTTAGTAGTTTGCAGTGCACATGCAATGCAGCACATTATCTGGACCCTACAATGACGTTGATCCAGATTATCATGAAGATACTGGATTATAATAATCATTGCGTATGATATTGTTGTTATTGATGACATAGCACCTTTCACGTTGTCAAGATGTCTCTCGCTTAAGTAGCAATGGTTTGAATTCCATTGCAATTACAATGTAAATAAGGCATCACATACTTAATTAGCAAGAACACTAAAGCTGAGCAGGTAACATACAAGAAGAGAATGGTTTTACACTGAAGCACAATTATGGTTGACTGCACAGAATGCATTAAAAACATTAAAGTACTTTTAATACAAAATATTCAAAAATAATTGCACACACCATTCACAGCAATTATTGCTTGCATAAATTAACATATGAAATGCTATTAAGCATTTTAACATGCCAAAAAATGAGGCTAAACAAAGCCTTTCCAGTTGGTAATCACCAGCCGAAACAAAATGACCAAAATAACTTTATAATAGCAAACACCGAGGTCAATCACTTCAATTCAATACTCAATCAGCAAAATCTCAGGCCTTTTATTTAAAAACAGAAATGTAGTTTTGCATTCTCCCTCCTCCTCACAAGAAACAAAATGCTGGTATCTACATTTAAAGCACTCCAATCCATTCCTCACAACTGAACATATGCACAAATTAATTTTAAATTAATCACACCGCTTAAGATCATAAGAATGGAAACGAACAAGATGAAATGTGTAGCAGTGTTCACACCTTTTCCTTTATTCAGTTACCTTTGACCCACATTAAATGATTTGGCTTTCAGGGCAGTTACAAATAATCAGGAATCCAAAGGTTACATAATGTGAACTGTGTCTGACAGTTGCTACGGCGGCAAAACAAAGCAGTGAATACCGCATAATCTTAAACTACCACAATCGTGTTTAAGGCATCACAAGCGTGATTTATCAGTGCAATTGAACGGAATCCAGTTTGGAAAAGAAAAACTTGGGGCACAGAAGAAGGAAGCAATCAACTACCCTCGTACCCCTCAATTATAACCTGAATGCCAATCCCTCATTTCCTCAATTGGGGTACCCACATCTAAAATACAAAACGTTCTCAAATAACGACTAAATAACTGTGATCGCTTGGTTCTCAGCCAACATCACATTTGAGTTATGGCTGCAGGTGGTACAACTATCCCATCTATGTAGGTCTGCATATCAGGATGAAAGCTGCAATATTTTATATGCAGTAGACACTCACCAACAAGGTCAGCAAACAGACTGAAGAATTTTGATCAAATTAGCAGGTTGGCTTGCCGAGTGAGTTTATATTATTGCTAGACACAATTACCGTCAGTAAATCTTCAAAGTGAACAGACACCCACCTCCAACAGCACAACACCCCCTTCGACAGGAATGTTAATATGAAAATAAAGTAGTTCTACTTGTGGTTTCAGCAATTTGTCAATTTCTGGATTTTTGCTCTGATTTTACGAAAACCTTGGTCACGTTGAAGATATAAACTTATCTTTGCCGACTTAAACGCTGAGCATTTCCAATGATTTTCGTGGCAGTCAAAGGCCTCATTCCGTTGGGAATAATTATCCACATTCTAATGTCTATCATCACTTTCAGTCAGGAGAACTCCACGTCAAACAGAACTGATTCTGCTGTCTGTCCAATAGATAACACAACAACTTGCACTTATATAAGCGCCCTCCATGCAGGGTAGTGTCTCAGAGCACTTAAAGATGAGCACAAAATGCAGCATATTCCAAGGCATTTTGGAATAGAGAACCTTTCAGCACAGGAGGCTGCCATTTAGCCCTTAGTATACGTATTCCTTATGTCCATTTAATTTTGTGCAACGTGAAAACATTACCACACGCACCAACTATTGATAAACATGACTAACATATGGAACTGCTCAAGTGTGCAATATATCAGTTTCAAAATCTGTTCATGACATTCATTTGAGTTTCCTCTGAATACTAACTGCCCTCCTTTGTGCACAAAGAGAATGTTTATCAAAACAATGTTCATATTTTTGTTCTATTACAACAATGGGAAAAGTAATCCTGTAATTTCAAAATTGGAAGATATTGGGTAATATTCTTACCTCCTGGAACTGCAAAATCTTTCTTTTCATGCAACTGGCTATCACTTATTTCCAATTCCTACAAGTGGTCCATTTTATATCAATGTTTACATTCTAGGGATACTTAAAATACAATTTCCTCCTGGAGAGCAGTTAATCTGCTACATACTTGGGTTACTACCTTCAAGGAATTAAATAAGCCATAAATATTTTTTTAAATTGACATTGATCCCTATGGGGAGGTTTCAGCAACAAAACTGTCTTCAATCAAGTGTACTGTGCTTTAATCAAACATTTCACTGTGTGTCCACAGTCAATTAGGAATCAAACCATGCAAGTCAAATTAAATCAAAAGGAATTAACAGCATCTTTATCACACCTCCTCCCCTCTTTCCTACCTTCCCAGCATTAATCTTAGTAAATCAAACAAATACTTAATATGCTACCCAAAGTTGTGTGTTTTACTCAAAGGGCACAATTTCAATGAAAAATTTGAAAAGGAAAAACTTAGAACTCTGTGTCACTAGTTAGTAAACTTATTGTCTGAAGTGGCACTATGCCATGCGTACCAGGAGGTTGCACTTTTGAATAGTATTGTCTGTGTAAAATAGCAGATTATAACTGTAGCAAGCATTAAACCCTGTTGCTGTAGAACTGTTTAATCAAACATATCACAAAACCATGACGTACAAAGTGCAATTGTACATTTGTGGTTCCGGAATGCAGAATCCTGGCAGAAAAGTAAGCCACAGGTGTGATCTAATGTGTATTCGGTGCTTCCAGTATACTGTAAACCAGAACAGCCAATATAAAACGTTTTGCCAAACGTTTGACAGCGAGAACAAAACACAAGGAATCCAAAGATAAACTTCATGCATATCTGTATATCTCCGTTCAGATTTAGCTGGCTAGGAAGACAAATGTATGCAAGGAAGAGAAACATAAACTTGGCAGGCTATGATGTTTATCTTTTATACTCCAAAATATCTGTACAGAACCATCTGAAAGGTGACACGTGAAAACCCATTCCATGATACAGGATACAGCAGAAATGGTACAATATACGTTAGAAGCGGAAGAAAAACATTACTACAGACAAACAGACAACATCATTCAGAGTTAAGTTATACAAACTACAGTACACAGTTAAAAAAAAACATATGAGCCCAAATTGAAGTCCTATCTCTAATAATAATAATAATCCTTGCATTTGCAGTAAATAAAATGTCTTGGTTATTATGCAACTACATAGATAACATAACCCACCTCGCCCCCTGCCTTGCCTCCTTCAAGACCAATCTCAAGACCCTCCTCTTCGACCATGCTTCCGATCACCCTGCTTTACCCCTGCCCTTCACCCTCCCCAATCCCGACCCCCAGCTCGGGTCTGAAACACTCTGACTGTCCAGCACCTTGGGACGTCCTCCCGGCGTGAAAGGCTATACACATGTAATTTGGTTGTTGTCTGAATCCTCATATTTCAGAACTTGTATATTTATGCCACATGGTAAAGAAGTAATCTTGTGAAAGATAACCTAAACATTAAAACTGATTGGATTTTTTATATACAAACATACACATTCCTTGGAAGATAATTTGATGCTGTATTAATGCAAATGAAAAATATTCTTCCTTGGATTCTGAATGGAGCATCTCAGAGAAAAAAGCGTGAGGATTATGGTAAAGCAACTTAATCAGTATAGTAAAGCAGAAAAGTGATCGTCTATTGGCATTGCAATGTACAGTAGTGCTGCATGCAATAAGTGTCCAGTGTCTGGTGGTAGTTCTGTGCTGGTACTGAATGCTTAATTGTGAAGTTGAATTAATGTTCTCCTTTCAGAATTCCTTTCTGGATTTATTCTATGAAACTGGAGGCTTCCCACCACAGCTCTATGTTACACGCCCCACAGTCGTGGTTTAATCATTTGTGACTCGATGTACAAAGGTTTGGGCCCACGTCCCAAAGCAATCCTTACCCGACATGACACGATAACTGTTACTGTTTTAGTTAAGAGGACTCAAAAAAGCTCTGAAAAAAAACTATTTTGTTTAAAAAATAAGATTTCATTTCCAACAGCAGTGATGCACATTTCAGGGTGGGGGGGGGGGTGCCAAATAGAAGCTCCTCTATATCACTTCAAACTAAAAATAAAACTTCCATCCATTGTGAAATTAACTCAAGTTTCAAAATAAGCGAGACAAAATATTGGCATCAGTTTTAACAGGTTTCTTTTTATAGGAAACCACAAATAATGCTATTTTCTGAGAGAAATAAACAAATACCACAAATCGGCAGCCCTGACAAATCAGGTTGCATACCCAGGGTACAGAAATATAAACACAATCAGCTTCTTCTTCCCAGCTCCTCTTCTCCGATTCCCTCAAACAATCTCATTAATCCCAGTTTAATCATAGGTTGTTATTCGCTGTCAAGTAAGTTACTGCAGGACAATTAACAGCAGCAATATTTAACTTTGGTTAAGTTATTTTGGAAGACGAATTCTAGCAAATACAGTGCATAAGTTTCTTATGCAGGTAATTAATACTTTAAAACTTTTTTTAGTGAAAAGTCCTCAGATCGTGTTGACTAAAATGACCATTTCTAACAGATGACCAGATGTTTCCACAAGCAAAATGATCAGTAAAGTAGTTAGATAAAAGGTAGATGTATCAATTAATCTAGAAATAATTTGAAACATACAACATTGAATTCTGCTGGAACTCATTACTTTTACTGGTCCAGATTGACGCCAACAAAACCTGCAGGGTCACACAGCGCCACCCTCACCATCACGCAATAGATCAAAGAAACCAGATGAGATAATAAAAGCTCCCCCACCACCCCCATCTGTGGACAGGTCTCCACCCCTCATCATCTGTGGACTGGCAGGATTTTAAACCTTGGCTCAGTGGGTAAAAGCATCATGTGGTGTGGCTATAAGCCATTCAGAGCAGAAAGGTCCCAGGTTCAATTCCCAGTCTGCTCTCAGGAAGCTAATCTCAGCCAGTGCATTAATGGGGAGGGAGGGGGAAGGGAAGGGAAAATCAGTCGAGCGTTCCTAACCAACTCCCTTCACAGCTAAATGATTTGTGCTGTAAAAGTGTGTGTGGAGACGATTGGGCTCAGTTTTAAATTTCGCCTGCCCCAATAGATGGAATAGTAAACATATTCACATCTTGAATCTGAATAGCGCACTGGCCAGTGTCAGCTTGGCTCAGTAGTAGGACTCTCACCTCTGAGTCAGATTATGGGTTCAAGTCCCCTATCAGATTTAAAATCACAATGTCTAAGCTGAAGCTCCAATGCAGGGCTGGGCTGTGTTGCCTCCTCTGGCACTTCAAAACACATTGGTTACAGATAGCAATCATGCAATATTTTTGATGCAACAATTCAGTGGAGTACATTTCCCCTTTAACACAATAAAAGCTGATTCAACCGCATTGTAATAAGCAGCACAACTTTTCACAAAAGTGAAAGTACATTGTAAATAATCTAAATAAAAACCACGGAGTGCATTAAAATAGTTACAAAATGTGGAGGGCAGCATCTCTTTAACAATCTAATCAATTGAAATAACAGCATAAAATGTTTTAACATTATTGGTATTTGGAAAATACTAGATCCTGCAAACTTTGAGCCCTAGTTTGTCCAACAGGTCCATGAGGAGACAGCTCACAAGCCTCAATCAAAATCCTCAACACAACATGACCAGAACGGAACTGGACATTAATCTAGTAATCAAGATTTAAAAAAGTAGGAACAGATTTATAATATACCATTAACAACCCAAACATACAACAAGACAAGCTGGATCTAAAAGCATTTCCCGTCACTCGTGCTTTGAGCATCGGAGGCAGAGACATCTAATTAAAACTCTAACAACGGGCTTAAATTAACGCATTATTGTTCGAGAAAATGTTATTTCCATATACAGGAACAGTGCAAGGTCACAGCTGTTGTCACAAGCAGGATTATATGGACTCCTGCATAAGGTCGTGGGAAGGAGATGAGACGAGAGCAAAAGTTATCTGAAATTAAACGTTGCTAATTCATGTTGGTCGGCAGGGCGAGGGTCAAATTATCAGACAGAAAATGATTTAGCTCTTCTGTTGAGCTACAGAAGCATTGTGGCCTTTTTACCTTTTACCAGCGATTTTTATTCGATGCACATCAGCAAGATCAACGCCAGCACCTCTTCCACTACATTCAGCAACATATAATTTTTGGCAACTGAAATATTAAAGAAAAACATGACCTCAATCATCCATGATTTGAGCCCAAAGGAAAACAAAAACTGATCCAAAATGAACTTGAACAGTAATAAACACTGAATAGTAAGATTTTTACTTTGCTTCCTTGAAACATCATTGAGACCAAGTTTCCAAGAATCAGGAAGATCAAAGTTATATCACCATAGCAGCTACACCATCACAATATACATAACAAAAAGATCAAGTCAGAGTCAATAAAATAAATATCCTTTCATTTGGAAGAGCAAAAGGGATCCCTCCTACAAAATAAATGCAGGAAATGTTCCCAACCCTTTTTTTTGCACTGCTACATATCTTATTTCAAAATGAACCAGTTTTGCAAAGGTGGACAGTCAGTTTCCCCAGAGTGCTGATCAGGCATTTTTAGGACAATACAGTAATCATTTAGGTTACATTGTCAGAACAATTTATTCGAAAACCAGCATATACGAATCTGGCAGAAACACCATAAAATCATTGGCACACTTCAATGGAAAATTTGATCTCCCCTAAATAAGCTTTCCTTTTCAAATTTCTCCAACTTAGATCAACTGATTTCACCAAAGGTACGTGCACAAACATTCCCTGCATTAATTTGTTTTTAGATCACCAAAGCATCTATAATAGCCAAGATTAAACATGTTCTATCCAATGCTGGCTATAAAACTACTTCATAAACAAAACATTAGAATTTCTCAAACGGAAGAGAGCTAAGCCCCTGAGGGTCAGTCTTGGGACCTACCTCCCAGTTATTGGATTATGGAATTGAGAACAGGCTGTCTAAATTTGCAAAGCATATAAAACTGAAAGCAAAGCAAATAATGAACCGTAAAACAGGAGGAGGATTTTGAGAATGAAGAATAATGAGAAACAACTTAACCAGATTCAAAAAGCTTTGATCTGGGCAGCAGTTGGCAAGTTTAATTCAATATAGACAGTTGTTTTGAAATCAGCATGGGACCAAAGAACCAACTAGTGATGGGATGTGTGTTGAGTGGAACAGTCATTCAGATTATTGATCAGAGGAAGGATTTAGGGAATAATTCCACAAAATGATTGGAACTATCAGCATGGCTACAGTGAAAAAGGTACACATTGGCACTGGCTTTTATTTGCACAGAGAAAATAAATCAAGTGATAAAGCATTTCTATATAAAGCTCTAGTTAGACCCTGTCCAGATTACTGTGTGCAATATTATGCCCAGTTTCTGGAAGAAAAGCAACATCACTTTGCAAAATATGGAGTAGAAAATATAGAGCAAATTGTAATTCTGGCTCATCAAATTGGTCAAGAACTATCAAACTAACCAAGATCAAAGTTTTGCACATTTTCACAGATTTCTTAACATTTAACAAATGGTCCCTTAACAACAACAATTAACATTCACAAAGCACCGTTCACATTGGGAGGGAGCAGTTGGTCCATAGAGGTAGGATGGGATGATGACATGGTAATATTTGAGAGCGAGGACAAGAGTTTTGAATTGGAATCACTGGGGGGATAGAGAGCCAGTGGAGCTGTGCAAGGACGGTGGAGATAGTTGGGGAGCCTCATGCAGGAGAGGTCATGGGCTGCAGTTTGTGTAAAAGAGCTGCCCAGCAACTGAGTGGGTGATTGAATAGTTGAGCCTGGAGGTGATGGAGACATGGATGAGGGTCTCATCAGCCAAAGGTGATATTACGCAATTTTTAAAAAATCATTAACATTGCTGAAGTACCTAAATGCTCACACAAGCAAAGGATTAAAAGCCACTTCCTGCACAGGAGATCCAGGCATCTATGCATACTAGGTTCCCGATTTGCATTTATGGCGCTACAATGTCTTGTAAGTCTTTATCCTCCAAAGAGCAAAGCAAGCTCAATTTTGTTATGTTCAACATTTCTGCAAAGGAAGCAACAGATGTGCTACCTGCTTTAATGTATTTGGTCAAGCTGAGAGGCATGTGATAAAAAAACTCATCTGAATTCTCTTCCACCTAGAAAATAAATAGCCTCCACCCCAGTGCTTCCATGTTCATGACTGCTCAGATCAGAAAGCGATCTGGCAATCAGGACAAAAATTGCATTTACACTCTATTTTAATGATGCTGCATTTAGTTTTCTAATGTTCCATCTACACAAATTTTAAAAAAAGTATATAAAACCCAACTAACATACTGAAAAGGCACCAACAGCAACAGAATTCATGAAAAGAAAATCCGTTAATACTACTGAAAAAATCTAAAAACAATAAAAAATAACAAATTGCATTTATATACTATTGCGCCTTTCACGACAGGAGGACATCCCAAAGCACCAAAACCGAACTTTGGGGAACAACTAAAAACTTTATAGACAAGTTAACCACAGAATTGTAATGTTTAAGCCTATTACTGAAGTGTGACTAATTGCGTGCCAGGGTGACAAAAGAACTAAATGATATTGAATCCTGATCAATTCTAGGAAGAAAAGGTCACAGGAAGGGGTTCTTCAGGGGACGAGACCCTTGTCCCAAATGGAGGTACAGAACACCCTGATGACAACAAATCAAGCAGGGACTCTTCTCCAGCCTTTCAAACATACATTTTAGATAATCGTTAAATAAACAGTAGTTGCCGTACTACCACAATCCACATTATAAATGGCTGAAAATGACGTGAACCTTGAATCAGATGTGAAATGAAGCACGGTAGCACTGTTCAATTAGTCAATGGATTAGTGGACGATTTAATGCCATCGTTTATATCTCCATCCTGTAATCCCCATCTCTCATTAGGTACCTCACCCACCTTCCAGCTCTGAAGGTTAAATTGCAAGTACTATCCAATAGGTTACAAAAAAGACTGCATCTTTTTGATTATCGTTATATTAGCCTCCCGCCAAGAAAATGCCAACCCACTAAATGATAGCATTACATTACTCGTAAAGTCTACTGATTGATGCTTCAGTTATTTCTCATTAGGCTCTTTCACAAATTAAATTCCAGTGTGCCGTACAACTGCAGGCAGCTGAGGTTTGCAAACTGAGTCAGATTTGAATGGATTCAGCTGTTACATAACTAAACTGGAATGTTAACCTCCTCAGAAGAAAAATGCAAACACAGAAATAACTAATGCAACAGTGGGAATTAGGGGTTATTTACTTTTGCCCCAGTGTTATAACAGCTTTCCCACAGGTTAACGCTTCTGCAAAACCAAAATGGTTCAAACGAACTTCAAGCATAAAATCAAGTATAAATAGCAGATTTTGAGTGGATCGTTTTCATACAGTAGTTTACAGAATACAAATGTGCTTTCAATCAGATTCAGACTTCTACATTAATAACATATTTCATCTAGTATATTTTGGAAACTATGGAACTGAACTAAGTTAAAATTAGATTTTCGCCCGCCGCGCCCCACTCCTGGATTCAAGATCACAGGGTTCATTATGTATAGAAAAGGAATTTCTATAATGTTCAGCATCAAGAAGATAGGAGTCCTGTGCATGAATCCACATAGACACTGGGCTGAATTAGCAGATCTCAGCTGATATACCAATTGGCTTCAACAGTTGAAATCAGTCACCGAGTTCCCTAGGTGGATAACTAGAGTGCATGGCTAGAGAGAGGGAAATGGACACTGGGTTAGAACAGCTCAATTGGGTTGCCCTTCCCTGCAGCCAAATAGCACAAGAGGTGCAAAAAGCCAATCCTGACACAGCTTTCCTTTCCAAAACCTTGTACAGTACCCTTAGGTCGATCTCAGCTACAACAGCTGCAATCTTCTAGTGCAACCACACACTATGCCTGAAATTATTCATCTGGATTTACCACATCTGCTTGTTCAGTTGGCTCAATCTTCAGTTGAATTTTTTTCATTATCAATGCCAAATTCTAGTTTTTAAAAACACCACAAGCTGCAATAGGCCTCCACAATAACTGGCCAAGACTTCAGCTTTTGATGACTTCATTGCAAACAAATTAAACTCAAGTTTTGTTTTCAGACAGCGTCTTGGCTCTGGAAATTGGAACAGATGTTAAAATTAAAACATACACCAGAATCGACAGCATCTGTAGCAGGTACGATCACCAAGCAGCCCATGTTTCCATCAACAAACTACCCCACCTGAACTGGAACATGTCTCGATGATAATGTTCTACACTTGCATTGGGTAAGCAAAACAAAAGTCAAACACACTAAAAATACCTTTCACACCCCTCATGTAACTATAAGTCAGTTCAAATTACATTTAATCAACAAATCTACTCTAAAGCGATGCGAGACATTATCCTTCGTGAAGGGCAATATATAAATACAAGTTGTTTTATGTCAGTTGCCCAGCTACAGCGCTTAAGATCAGAAATATTTCAGAAGTGTCGTCTTCATAACTACAGCTGCGTAGGATATACTGTAAGCACCTTCAAAAGAAGGGAGATATAAGACTTGGGACGCAACTTTTGTTTTCTAAAAAGAGGGAACATTTTCAAGCCTGGAATATAGACATGCATTATTCTCTATGAAATACATTGGATCTTTTTAGCATTGAGTATTTGGTTCCACTTACTATTTATTTGACAAAGCCTAGAAAAGGTTTGATTAAATTTTGCAGTTAACAACATGAATAAACCAAAACTATTTAAGACAGATTACATATACCCTAATAATATTGCCCCAACATTACACTTTTTAGGTGAAAGTCATCATTTCTTGAAGAAGCACAGCAAGTTATGAAAACATCACCCCAAAACAATTTATCCAACCTAGTGTCAGTATAAAGAGATGGCTGGAATTTATTTTCTTTCTGAATGTAGTATTTCTGCAGATGCTCACATTTCTGAATCATTATCTGATGACAGTGCTGCTGGCTAGTGGAAATATGATGGGGAGGGAGGAGGGGGTATAAATCTCTTTGGAGAAGCCATCTGGCTGCTTCAGTGCATCCTATTTCAACAGAAAGTAACAGCAGACCTCCAAGGAATAGGGGTCCGTCAGAACCAGTTAAAATATCGGGAAGAATCCAAATAGCACAGTTCTCCTTCACAAATCAGGATTGCTCTTGAAAAAAAATCTTCCCAGGTAAAGCAACAAATACAAACAGAAGCTGCTAAAATCCTCCACAAACCTCTTGCGGCCTTGGATTTGCAAATACCAATACTGCCATATTATGGCGCTCTATACCTCCAGTTGCAAGTAAATTTCTTTAAAATAAAACATTGTACCTTATGTCAAAGCAAAGCACTTAAATAGCAACCATTTCTACCAGCAAGATCCCCCAAAAAGCCATGAATGACACCAATTTACATTGTAAGTGGCTCTGGTTAAACTTCACTTATGGTCTAAGATTGAATAATAATCCATATTATAAACCTAACAAACTTTTTTTTCATCTATTGATACTCAATGTATGCTCCCATTATTGGATTTAAAAAAATGTATTCACTCAATCCATGACCGTTTATGGGACCCTGCTGTATGCAATTAGCTGCCGTGTTTCACCCACAAACAACAACAACAAGATTCCATTTATAGAGCGCCTTTCACGTCGGGAGGACGTCCCAAGGCGCTGTACAGTTGGGTCAGGACCCAAGCATTGGGGGGAAATGGTCAGGGTGAGGGGAGGGAAGGGAGAGAGCGAGGAGGGGGTAGAGAGTCGAGAGGAGAGCTGAAGGCTGAAGGTCAAAGAGAAAGGTTCTTGAGACCGGCCTTGAAGGAGGAAAGGGAGGAGGCGGCGAAGGCACTGGGGATGGAGTTCCAGAGCCTCGGGGCTGAGAGGCTGAAGGCCACCGATGGTCGGGCGGTTGGGGCGGGGGATGTGGAGCAGACCGGAGCCAGAGGAACGGAGGGTACGGGCAGGTACGTGGGGGGATAGTAGGTCGGAGAGGTAGGAGGGAGCAAGGCCGGGAATGGCCTTTAGGTGAGGATGAGGGTCTTGAATTCGAAATATACAAAATATACAGTCAATTCACTTCTGTGAAGTCAATTCTGTGAAGCGATTTGAGACGTCTAGATGTGAAAAGCGCTATATCAAATGCAAGGATTAATATTATTATTGACTCACTATCAAAAAAATTAATAATTTTGTCAGGCTTAACAGTAAATATTTGTACATATTTTATCCCTACAACAGTTTAGTGGTAACTTTGAAATTTGTTCAATGATGTGGAGAGTGAAAAACAGTTCAATACTTTGGAAGATTACTTTCTGGAGAAAGATGGCTGATACTAATCTGGGTCACAGACATCTGTGCTACAGAGCAGCGGGAGACTGGCACTGCCTATGTTCCCCATCTCAGCTGTGCAAGTGTGGGAAGGAGCAACAGGGTCAGGGTCATCACCACAGGGATAATATGAAATAACATTTCATCCAGGTTACTGCAAGCCATTCTACTACCACACCAGCAGCCAAAGATGCTTGGTAATAGGTCAACCAGATGGCCAAAAAACATTAAACAAAATTGGTAACTCTGCCCGCAGCTCATTTTAGTACCTGGCAGTCATTAATAGCCTTGTTACTTCCTGAATTATATATAGTAAATATATAGTAAACGGTGCTGTATAATAATCAGCCATCACAACACTTAACAAGATGTTAACGAGATGAAAAGTCGATGATTGAAGTCAAACAATGCTGCTCAAATAGCATGGTATATATTCAAATCTAGATGCATTTTTTTCCTCTGAGGCAAGGGAGGATCCACAGTCACCGGCCTGAAACGATCTGTCTTTTTTAGATATTCCAATGGCCACCAAATTAAATTTGTATCCACAATAGCCACTTTACATCTCGAAAATATAAAAGGTAATCTTTGTATTCTGCTGCCCTCTTCTCTTTTCAGTCGATAAGGTGCTCTATCAAATACAAGGATTGTTATTATCAGTAAAGCTGAGGGTATTCTAGCAGAAAACATGATAACAACCACCACCATTTATAAAGCGCCCTTCACATAGATGTTTGGGATGTAGTCACAATAAATATATTACTTTGATCTGAAAGCTTTACCAATCAGAAAACTTTTTTTTACAAACTCTTAATATTTATAATTCTCATAACTGTTCACTTTTAAAGTAATAGATACATTACTGCAATACAATTAATATCGGTCTCATGTAGTAATTTTATACCTTAAGTGGCTCCTTTTTTTAAAAAAGTGTGTGTGTGGGGGGGGGGGGGGGGGTGGGGGCCCGAGTAGGAAATCAACACCTCCAACTGTGTTGAAACTGATCCAAACAAACACCCAAATTTAACTGCAAATCCAGTTGGCCACTCCAGCTGTATCCTTGACAAATCACAGATGTTTGCAGCAGACAATCCCATTATTCCCACCAGAGCAAGATGGGTTGCCCAGACAATTAAATATTTCTTCAAATGTTTCCGGAGCCACACACACAACCCCCACATGAGGCCATTGGGTTAACCTGATCTCAAATCCTCAACTGTCCGAACTTGAGGAAATGCACAAGAATCACCCACTTCATATTTGGCCTATGTATTTTGTGGCTGTTTCGCCCACAAAATACACAATCCAAAAACAAATTTACTTTTCAGTAATTCCTGCGAAGCACTTTGCGAGACATCTCGACAACTTGAAAAGGCACAATGTCAAACGCAAGCATTATTATTATTTTATAGTACTATAATTGGATTAGATATGATGTGCAGCACACAAGTTATTTTTAAACATAAAGCTAAATCTGGGACTAAAAAGGTTAGTTTCACATCTTATCTGGACAGAATCTAACAGTTAATTTCCTTCTCAACATACAAAGTCTGCTTGTGAAACACCTGTTTTCAGTCATATGTCCTTATCTGAAACATTGCTATATAAGGAAATGCATCACAAATTAAAGTTTCCACACCAAGCCCCCCAAAGAAAACATCAGATGAACTGCAACTCTCTTAAAGAGGCCTGAAATTATCCAAAGGATTGACAAAAAATTCAGAGCTGGCTTCCTGCTGTCTATAGCATTAGTGAGTAAAAGGCCGTAAGTAGCATTAGGCCAGAAAGTGGTAAGCTCCAGTCCTGCTCCATGCTGAGTTACCAGATCTCAACCAGGCCATGAGTTGGAGGAAAACCACAATTAGTTTCAGCACCCGGGGTCAGAGAGGAGGGGAAACAGCCGGGGCTTTAAATCCTAATAGCCGGGGATCCCTCCTGGAAGGCACGGACTTGTTTCCCAAAGTCACGCTCAATGCTCACACAAAGTTGCGTCACTTGAACAGGGTACATAAGGTCACACCATGACCTTATCCCAGTGGCAAGAAAAAAACCTAAACACACCTTAAAAGGGGAAAGAGGAAAGACAAAGTGCAGTGGTTGGGGGTGGGAAAATTACATTTTATTTTGAAAAATGCAAAGCTATTAAATATCATTATTCCCACACCTCTGTTCACCTAGCAGTAAGTAGGAACCCGGTTGTTAGTCGATTGGCAGATAATAATCCCTTCAAAATAAAAAAAATTGTCATTCAATCTACAACTGTTTGTGGGACGCTGCTGTACGCAATTGGCTGCCGTGTTTCGCCCTCAAAATATCCAGTCAATTAATCTTACAGTATATTCTGTGAAACACTTTAGAGGCATCATGAAACAAGTGCTATATCAAATGCAAGGATTACTATATTATTCAGCAAGTAAAAGAAAAATGACCTGACAGGATAGTGCAGTAATGAGGTTCATTCCAGTTCACTAATAAGCGGCCTTGCACACAATATTATTATTGACCAGAAAGGATGACAAACGTAGATAGCTATGGACGATTTTAAAAACACACCAACAGCTCGTCCACGATCTGATATACCAACGATCACCAATTATGCCAGAGATAATACATGCCACTCAATTATTCATCAGTCATTCCCTTTGATGTTCGTGTTGACGTAAAAGGAACATGGATATGACATTTTATATTTGCAAATGTGGTCTGTATTAGAAACAAAACTGTAAAATTTGTGTAAACTCTGCAATTTAGTCAAAATAATAAACATTTTTTGTGATCGTGATTATGGTTTATACACCACATGAAATTTAACGGTGTAGCTTTTTTAAAAAATCACATTTGGCTGTTCGTACAGGTAGTTCCGAGTTTCAGACTAATATATTGTAGATCCCATTTTTAAAGAAAAAACTGAGGATGGATTATCTGTTGTAGAGCAACAATGGCTATATTTGACAAGTCCTTTAAATGAATTGTGCAGTAGCTTGCACTAAGAACTTTATTAATTCTATATATAAAAGTGGCCTGGTGGTTCAGTGGGTAAACACTCCCACGGTCTGCCACTGACCTGCACCCATACAAGAAGTCTGGTTCATCCACTGGTCTGTGTTGAAATAGTTAATAGCAGCTCCAGTTGTGTGAAGGCACTATAATTGGCATCAAAGTATCCAGACTAAGGAAGGGAAATAATCAATCAGCGTTCATGCTCTTGAATGCGGGACAGCAACGCTGGTCTGCTGGAAAATACACAAGCGGACATTCGGTGATGCAAGGTCAAGCTGAATTGTTTAGGCCATTCTTTCCTCCTCCACTTAAAATCAAATAACCGTGGCCTCTGCAGATTCTCTGCTGCTTCCAGGAAGAAATGTAAGCAAAGGGAGAAACCAAAAACACATCCGTATTCTCCATATCATTTAAAAATTATAGTTGACCTTTTAAGAAGTTCCGAAATACAAGTTTTTCTCTTTTTTAAAAAAAAGGAGACAGGACTAAACATGTCTGCCAATTAATTTTTAAAGATTTCCTAGAGCAGTATCTATAGTGCCCACTATGATATGGCATAGGACTCCTGCCTCTTTCCATTTTAAAACTTTAATGCCTTTCACAATGCATTTAGCTTAAAAGTGCTGCCATCAGCAGCAGAAATACAGCGAAGTAAATTAGGAAGCTCACACACCTCTGAAGGCGCCCAGAGACATCACAACCAACAATATAAAAAGGCTCACTCCAAAAGGCACAGCCACAATTTTTTCTAACAAGCTTTTAGTTTGATGATGTTCATCACAAATATAATTGAGGTCCTGATACCACAGCACTGGCGGCTCAGCAGCGATTATTTGCTTATAAACAATGAATTACAATCAGGTCTCCTCCACGGTGGTGCACAAGACAACTTGCATTTATATAGCAGAATAATAATGCCTCAATGTGCTTCATAGAAATGGTTTTGGACACCAAGCAAGCAAGATGGGGGGAGAGGGCAAGGACCATCAGCAGTGAAGTAGGAGAGGGGGGTGAGGAGGGTGGAGAGGAAGGGCACGGTGGCTGAGGGCTTGGCTGCCAAGCAGAGGGGATGGAGATCATAACAGAAGTGGAGGCTACTATGGGATTTGTTGTCAAATATAAGGGTGAGGATCTCAAAGTCAATCTGCTGGGAGAGGGGGGAAAAGAGGAGCCTGACAAGGACAGACAGGGGTGATGGGCTTGTGAAGACATCCGGGATTTTATAATTGTACAACCTAGAATGTGCACCAATAACCTTTAAACAGTGAATCAGCCAATCATATCCCCACAGCCCGGCACAGCCCATGCAGTAGCTCGTTTCTATTTCTCTCTTCTTTTGAAATAGATCAAATTGATAAAAAAATATTTTTTTTCCCTAGAAGCTTCTATCTGGTAGCTCGACCATTTTTTATCACAAATTTATTGTAGCAAATAGAAGTTACATTTGCTAAAGGTTTGATTTAATTATTGACAATATTTGTAATGCAGAGAAAGCATACTAATCTGCGGCAATAAGCCTGGGATAAGGTGACTTCTGAGTACTTTACGAGTACTTATGCTGCAGTAACTCGCCTTGTAGTTGTAAAGTAAGTTCCAGGAATGGGAAATAAGAGTATAAGAAAAGACTATTGTCCAAACTCCAGTAACCTCTGAAATCTATCTGAGTTGAGTTGGAATTACAGTAAACCTCACGTAATTGGGATCACACATTTAATATGACATATGCAAAGTATAAGTTATGTCAATACCTCTGAAGGCACCCAGAGACATCACAACCAGCAATATAAAACAGCTCACTTCAAAAGGCACAGCCACATTTTTTTCTAACAAGCTTTTAGTTTGATGATAAATATAACTGAGGTCCGATACCACAGCACTGGCAGCACAGCAGTGATTATTTGATTATAAACAACAATGAATTACAATCAGTCTCCTCCACGGTGGAGCGCAGACAACAAAACAACTTTCATTTATATATGATTTTGAGTTATGTCAAAATTGCATAAGTGATATCATACAAGACTCATGTGAAGTTATATACAAGTGAGATTTATATGACAAATACACGACTGGCTGGTGACATTAAGGCAAGGCTTCAAAATGGAAATTCTCACATCCATCATTTTCCGTAACAGCCGTAACAATTTTCACATGCTTTTCAACCTGCTTTATTATCTGTAAATGCTTGATTTGAATGTTCCCATTGCCTTCCCTATTTCATTGTATTTTTCATTGTGAATTATTTAACAGTTGAAGGGGGGAGGGGTATGGATGTTAAGAATCTACTTACTTGCCTCAATTATAAAGGGAGATATATGTAGCCTTATACTGTATATTACACAGCTGTCAGTTGCAGGAAACCGAATTAACAATTGCGTAACTCGTAGCGCAACGATTGGCAAAACTCGCACCTACCTCCAACAGAAACACAGCCCATGTGCACCCCAACGCTCAGCCCAGCACTGCTCTCAACCATAAGGCTGTGCCCAGGCATGACATGACTGCGAGAGAAACAAAACCAGAGAGAGCTGGGAACCCTCAGCAGGTCAGGCAGCATCTCTGGAGAAAGGAAAGTGAGTCAACGTTTCTGACAAAGGGTCGTGGACCCGAAACGTTGACTCACTTTCCTTTCTCCATAGATGCTGCCTGACCTGCTGAGTTGACGGTGATACTCTTTCCTCTCTCGGCCCCGTCTCAATTTGGCTGAACTCGTTCAAAGTTAACGATTTCAAACAGGGATCGCTGTACAGCAATGAGGAATGAGGACCCCAACTATTTTTTCTACCTTCATGGCCCTGACGATGTTTTTACCCGTTAGGGTCATTTCGTGAACTTCACAATTCCTTTTCACCATAATGAAAAGCCTCCCTAAAAACAACCCCGTGGATTATCAATCTCAATTAAAGCGGGCAGCTTGCATTATATCTCAGGCTAAGCTAGTAGAATACATTTAGTGTGACAAACATAAATTCCGTATTAAAGGGGGAAAAAATTCCAGCAAGGAGGAAAGAAGAGTACATCTAATGCGGAAAAAAGACAAGAACGGCTACGCTAATCTCCAGCACGGCTTTCATGTAACATTTGTTTTCTACACTGTTTCATTAGCTTTATGACAAGGACAGACTGTCCCCATTATCGCAACACGGTTCTAAGTCAGAAATGCCTTGACACGCCAACATGCACAACATTTCTAAGTTTATTTTCACGTGTGAGGGAAGGGGTGGGTCACAATGATGCCCTACTCCTGCTTCGTGTTCTGGTGACTGTCAACTGCTCAGACTTCTGCAATACAACGTTCATATGACTAGCTCTACACTCACCCTGCACAAATATTGGAACACACACTTCTAAATTGCCTCTCTAGGACTGTTCCTGGATTTGGGCAACCGCCAGATGGCTCCGAATGCATCTCATGCCCATCAGGAGGCTCGTAAGCAATTCCTGGTCCCTGCTCCCCTCCCAGTGAAGGTTCAAACCCATATTTGGATGTCTAATGACTAACTTGTGACTATCGGGAGAGAAGGGGAAGAGAAACATGGACAGCCTCACCCTGGAGAGGAACTGGATACAAGGCGATTTGCTCAGCAATAGAATATCAGAAGAGTCGATCCATACTGGCGGTTTACGATAGACCAGCCAGCCGGACTCGTTGGCAGGATTAGAAGGAGCAGCGAGCAGGAATTTTTCCCACTCAGCTCCTGTTACCTCTGCAAGCCAAAGCCCTAATGGGGAGAGTAGGGCCTGGGGAGCAAGCAGCAGGAAGCCTGTCAGACAGTGCTCACAATAGCATAATATTCAGGTTTAGCTGGTTAATCTCCAGTACACACACTCCCCGAGCCTCGGCTCCTACCAACCTCCATTCAGTACTTTCCGGAATTAGATAAGCAGGGTGCATTCCTCCGGGGAGAGAATTCACAATTCCAGACAAATGAGAAATACCTACGTGTTGGTGGCATGTGGAACTCTGCCTGGTTTGAAAACTCTTGGTGATTCCGCACGTGTCACACACGTAACCCAAAAAAAGGACAAAAAGCAATATCCGTGTTGATTTTCCAAAGAACACTGTTGTAGACAAGCCCATCTGACCCGAGTTTCAACATGCCCCTTAACGATTGTACTTGTCACCATAGATACAAGTAATAAATAATCAGATCAACAACAGCTCTGATATCAACACTTGAATATACGGTTTCAATCAGAAGTTAATAATTGCCCTTTGAATTCGTCAACAAATCCTAAATGTGTGTCTGAATACATCAAATACTCTGCAATTTACCCACTGGAATCCCAGATTTTAGAATAAAAATTAAAACGTGAGGTTTTCAGAGCTGCTCATTGCTCAACTTCACTTGCATCATTTGTGAAAGTTTCATAAGTCCTTAAGCCAGGTGGTTATTTAGATCAGGGATGGCCAATTTGCAGCCACAGCGCGGAATTATTCTACACGCCCGTAACGCAGCCAGCAAATTGTAATAATAATTATTTCATCACTCAATTGAGCGGTCACTCGACCGGTTTCACTTCACTTTACAGCATATTTTGTGAAGCGCTTTGAAACGTCACAAAGACATGGTAAGGCGCTATGTCAAATGCAAGGTTTAGTATTATTATAAAAAGGACCTCAGTTTAATGTCTCATCTCATCATCTCCCACAATGTACCACTTCATTAGACTGTCAGCCTTTGCAGTCTCACATTATTTCAATTACAACATCTATGCAAGTACAAAAGTCGCTTTCTAAAGTCATTTAATCTTGCTGGATTTGTCTTACAGATGTTGGCAACTGCAGTACCTTATCCAAGTGGTTATACTTCAACAAAGAAAAGCAAATGTTGGCAGATTATATGATAGTGAAGCAAACCCCAGCTACAATAGGCAATGCCTTTACCCACTGAAGCCATTGGTGAAACCTCAAAAGATATTGTTATAGATTCACTTTCTTCCTGACAAAGCTCTCGCCTTTTTTCAAGGGGGTTGCACCAACCAATTGCGTCACAACCAATTAATGCAATATTACATTTCCAAACAAATGATATCAAGTGTATAAAAAGGTTGAAAACTATCATTATCCAAGCACCTTATAAATAAAAAGGAAGCGCAATGTTTTGATGACATTAACTTTTTTTCTGCTTTCATTATATCATTTACTTTTCAGTTAAATGCAGCCAAATATTGTGATAGGAGCTGCATGCCGATCTCAATATGATTTATATTATTAGTCCAACTTCTTGTCCACACTGAACCTCTTGCTTATTTTAGCATAAAATCTATCTTACTGCTTTTGCACTAAACTCAGTAGAAATAATAATAATAATCGTTGCATTTGATATAGTGCTTTATCAGGTCTTCGAGACGTCTCAAAGCGCTTCACAGAATATACTGTAAAGTGAAGTGAATTGACTGTATATCTTTTAGGTGAAACACGGCAGCCAACTGCGCACAGCAGTGTCCCACAGACAACTGTGGATTGAGTAACCAATTTTTTTTTAATGAATTATTACCCCCAGAAAAGCAATTCTGCCAATCGACTAACAGCCGGGTTCCTACGTACTGCTAAGGTGAGTGGAGTAAGGAAACTTAGCCAACAATTCGCCCTACTGGGAATCGAACCCTGGTTTCTCACTTGCGAGGCGCGCGCTCCAACTACTGATATATAGGACTCCACAAGATACAAGATCATTCCAAGTCGAAAAGCAGAAAAGCGTCACATACTAACGTGCTTGAGTGAAGATGCTCAAGCTCAAGACAACAAACTTGATGAAAGCATTCAATAAAATGCAAAGGATCCCTCAGTAGACCTGAAACTATTTTTCCACCACTAATACTACTTTAGTATACAAGTATATCAATTATAAGCACTTGCGTTAACAGTGCTATGGAATCCATTTATATTCTCCATAAATCTCCCTTTATATTTCAGAGCAATTCCAAATTGAAATCCATAAACAACCCCGCATGTACAAACATACACACAGACTGTGATTTGAAAGTCATGGCTATGACTATGTTCTGGCTACCAGACCTCCTCTGATGACTCAGTACGGCAGTTAGAGAGCACAGGCTGTTCAGAATCAGAAACAAATTGCAGCTTGGGCCTTCCGAGGCAGTATTTATATAGTTTGTACCAACACTCCTTTCTCTCCCCTCAGGCACAGAGAAAAACAACCTCAATAGATGGGTCTCAACTCCACCCAGGCAAGGTTATAACGTAAGTATATCATACATCAACTTGCTGGTTCACAGGTTTATATGACAGCACTGGAGCCAATATTGGAGCGTGCGATTCAGGACGGTTGTACTCAAGACAAGTTAGTTAACTTAATTGCCAATGCAAGCCAGATTTGGTTTTCACTCAGTGATGAGGACCAGGTATCCTCTGCCTACCCCAAAGGGCTAAAGGCAATTCCCCAGCTAAGGTCAGCTATCTCAGCACAAGTCTGGGAATCAAGGCTGCGACTTTTTACCCACATGTCTTTTGTGTTACAACAGGTGGCGCTTTTATCTGCAACCTTTTGGGCGGGTACATTTTACATCTCAAATGTATTTAGGAAACTTGCAAGGATATCAAGTATCAAAACAAAATCCAAATCCATCAAACTGGTTCTCTCCAACCACCTCCAGGCACACACATGTCTTTGTACGTTCTACGAGCTCCTTGAGTCAGAGAGGACTGGACAAACAAATCCGAGTAGGAAAAAGTACGTTTCCTTCACAAAAGGCACAGTCAATTCACTTTACAGCGTATCCTGTGAAGCGCTTTGAGACGTCTCGAAAACACGATAAGGCGCTGTATCAAATGCAGCAATGATTATTATTTTCAGACAGAGGCAGTAAGCCACCCAATGCTCCCCTTGGAGCTGTTCTGTGGGAGTGAAATGCATTTTCAATTCCCCCAGCACACCTGTAATTTACAAACGTACGCAAAATCCCACACAGCAATTTATCATTTAGCACTTATGAGGCGTGCACTACATTTTAGAATTAAAATGTCACCCAAAGACCTAATGAATTAACAACAGAACCGGGATGACGTTGTATTTCACGACACCCGTACTATGGACCGACACAGAACAGTTTACGATATCAGGAGTATTGCTATTCTCTGCGATACACAAAAGCGAAACATTTTCTTGTCAATGAAATGAATTTTCGAGAGCATTTTCTTCACTTGAAAAACAGATAAGTCACTTAGCAATTGAGGACATTTCACACTTCTCAGGAAGATTCACTGGCTGACAGCCACTAGTGTTTGTCAATTTTGTTGAGTAACAAACCAGTGTGACATCCTCCCCTTGAAATCTTTCTGGGCCAACAGTTATGTGCTAAGATGCAAAAAAATTACAAAGAAAATACACTTTGCAATTGAACAATCCACAAACGCACTTTGTGCCAACATCGAGTAGCTGAACTCAAAAGATCGAGACATTTCAACTCACATACAAGCTCAAAGAAAATGGGCTCATACACGAAACCAGCATTTTAGGCCACAGGAGTGAGTTTCTAGGAGTGCATAGTCTTTAATATATACAGTATATAAATATATGATATATAATAAACGATTGTGTGCGGGACGCTGCTGTGCGCGATTGGCTGCCGCGTTTCGCCCGCAAAGTATACAGTCGATTTCACTTTACCGTATATCCTGCGAAGCGCTTTGAGACGTCTCGAAGACGCGATAAGGCGCCGTGTAGTGTACATCATCAAATGCAAGAATTATCATCATTATTATTTTATATGCACGCGCGCGCGCGCACACACACACACAACGCCCAAGTAAATCATATTTGCATTCAAAAGTAGTTGGGATTATCGTTTCCCCAGAAAATCTGGTGTCCTCAAAATAATACTTCTTCCACACAAACACACACACCGATGGCTTAAGGCTCAGCTCACATCGTCTGGTTCAACAATCAGATGATGTGAACCTTAAACATCCAAATGTGTGTGTGTGTATGTGTGTGTGTGTGTGTGTGGTACCAGCCATTTTATCGAAGTGTTGAGAAAGTGACAAACTGACTTTATATATAACTGCAGACACTGGGGGAGAAATGGAGGTTAGGAAGGGGGGGGGTGGGGTGGGGGGGGAGAAAGAGTCCCAACAAACCCAGAACGCGCCAAAAAAAAAAGAAGAAACGTGGGAGTGAGCGAGTGTGGAACCCTAATAATAAAAGAGATTAAAAAGAAACTAAAATGCCCATTGGGAGAGGGGGAGAGGGACACGAGGCCGCGCTCTGCTGCCGAGTGAAGCCTGAGCACAGAGTGCAGGCCCAGGGGCTGTGTGTGTGTGTGTGTGTGTCTGTGCTGTGTGTGTGTGTGTGTGTGTGTGTCTGTTGTGTGTCTGTGTGTGTGTGTGTGTGTCTGTGTGTGTGTGTCTGTGTGTGTGTGTCTGTGTGTGTGTGTCTGTGTGTGTGTGTCTGTGTGTGTCTGTCTGTCTGTGTGTGTGTCTGTGTGTGTGTGTGTGTCTGTCTGTCTGTGTGTGTGTCTGTGTGTGTCTGTCTGTGTGTGTGTGTGTGTGTCTGTGTGTGTGTGTGTGTCTGTGTGTGTGTGTCTGTGTGTGTGTGTGTGTGTCTTGTCTGTGTGTGTCTGTGTGTGTGTGTCTGTCTGTGTGTCTGTGTGTGTGTGTCTGTCTGTGTGTCTGTGTGTGTGTGTCTGTGTGTGTGTGTCTGTGTGTGTGTGTCTGTGTGTGTGTGTCTGTGTGTGTGTGTCTGTCTGTGTGTGTGTGTGTCTGTGTGTGTGTGTGTCTGTGTGTGTGTGTGTCTGTGTGTGTGTGTGTGTGTCTGTGTGTCTGTGTGTGTGTGTCTGTGTGTGTGTGTCTGTGTGTGTGTGTGTCTGTGTGTGTGTGTCTGTGTGTGTGTGTCTGTCTGTGTGTGTGTGTGTCTGTGTGTGTGTGTGTGTGTCTGTGTGTGTGTGTGTCTGTGTGTGTGTGTGTGTGTGTCTGTGTGTCTGCAGTATGTGGGCCTCACCTCAGCCCCACACCCCCACCCACCGCCCCCCACAGCAACCACGAGTGCGGGGGCTCCGAGCCGTGTCCCCCCCCACCCCCCGCCCTGTCCCCCCCCCCCCCCGCCTGTCCTTACCCTCTCTCTGTCTCTCTGTCTCTCGTGTTCCACCCTCTCCCCCTCATACAGCACAGAGGCCCTGACTCACTGACTGACACACGGGCCCTGTGGTGGGGGGGGGGAGGGGGGGGGAGGGGAGAGGAAGTGTGGGGGAGGGGTGTGTGGGGGGTGAATCTGAGGAGGGGGGGGGAGAGAGGGTGGGGGAGGGGGGAGTGTGGGGGGTTAATGTGAGGGAGGGGGAAGAGTGGGTGGGGGTGAGTGTGAGGGGGAGAGGGGAGGGGAGTGTGGGGGAGGGGGACGGGGACGGGGGTTAAAGACAACAAACCCGTCTCCATGCTCCCCTCGGGGGAGAGAAGGCCTCGAGGAAGCCGGGGGGGCGTATAAGGCTGTGTGTGTGTGGGGGGGGGTGGGTGGGGCTGGTGTGAGGGTGTGTGTGAGAGTGTGTGTGGGGGTGTGGGGGCAAAACAGCGTAACCCCTCACCGGTGTGGCTGTGGTGATGGCGGCTCCGGGCCTCTCCCTCACAGCAGCTCCGGGGCCGCGAAAACACCATCGAAACCTCTGGATGATCCGCGGGGGGAGAGGGGGTGTGGGGGGGGACAGGGCCACTGCCTCCCCGGGGGGTGGGGGGGGGTGAGCTGCTCTGTGGGGCTGTCCTGGGGGGGGGGGAGGGGGGGGGAGAGGTCTCCTCTTCTCTCCTCTCCTCTTCTCTCCTTTTCTCTCCTTCTCTTCTCTTCTCCTTCGCGGCAAATCCACTGTTGTTTTCTGTTCCTTTCCCTCTCTCTCCCTCTCTCTCTCTCTCTCTCCTCTCCCTCTCTCCCTCTCTCTCTCTCACACTCCCCCCTCCCGCCCCCCCCCCCTCAACAAAAAAAACAACCCTCAAACGTGAGGGGAAGAGGAGGACACAGACGGGTTACAGTGGTCTCCCGGCGGTGGGGCCCGAGCGACACTCTCTCTCCCTCTCTCTCTCTCTCCTTTCTCTCCTTCCCCTCTTCCTCTTCTCGGTCGTCTTCTCTTCAGAGCCCTTTTTTTTTAGTCCGATCGCCGCCAAACCCTCATCGCCGTCTCTCCCCCTCTCTCCTCTCCTCCTCTCCTCCTCTCGCTCCTTCCCCCCCTCTCTCTCTCTCTCCCTCTCTCTCTCTCAGTGGCGCCGTGACCCGTCCCGCGCAAATGGCTCAGCGGCAGCGCCTCAGCACAACAACAACAACAACAGCAGCTCACTGTGCGGGGGGGGGGGGCAGGGGAGAGGGGAGGGAGGAGGGGGAGGGGAGGGGAGGGGGGGAGAGGGGGGCAGGGGGAGTGAGGGGAGAGGGGGGCAGGGGGAGGGAGAGGAGGGGGGAGGGGAGAGGGGGCAGGGGAGAGGGGGGCAGGAGGAGGGAGAGGAAGGAAGGGGTAAGGGGGGGATGGGAGAGGGGGGGTCAGGGGAGGAGGGGAAAGGGGAGAGGGGAGAGGGGGCAGGGGGAGAGGTGGGGGGGGGCGGGGCGAGGGAGAGGAAGGAAGGGGTAAGGGGGGGATGGGAGAGGTGCGCCCACATTTCGCCCACAAAACACACAGTCACTACACGTTACAGTGTGTCCCGGGAAGCGCTTTGAGCCGTCTCGGAGACGTGATCGGGCGCCGGGACTATTACTGTAATACTATAACAATAATAATCGTTGCATTTGATTTAGTGCCTTTTCAGGTCTCCGAGACGTCTCAAAGCGCTTCCCGGGACACACTGTAACGTGTAGTGACTGTGTGTTTTGTGGGTGAAACGCGGCAGCCGATGACGCACAGCGACGTCCCCACAAACAGCCGTGGGTTGAGTGACTGAATTATTATTATTTTGCTTTTTGGAGGGATTATTATTATTATTTATTATTATTATTACACGCACAACCCCCCACCCATACACAACCACAGCTTCTTACACACATACCCCCCCCCCACGTAGTTTATTACATAGATTCCGCTTGCCCCCACCCCCTGGACCTCCGTGCCACAATCCCTCCGCCTCGCCCCCTCCCTCGGCTCTCTCAAGACCCTCCGCTTCGATCGCGTTTTCGATTGCGCTTTCGATCACCCTCCAACCCCTCCCCTCCCCTCCCCGCTCCCACCCCCTCCTGATCCCAACCACCAGCTCGGGCGCAGATCCCTGACTGTCCAGCGCCTCGGGACGTCCGGACACGAAAGGCGCGGAGTAAATGTGACGTGTTGTTATTACACAAACCCCCCCCCCCCCCGGAGTTTGTGATCACACACACACATTCCCCTCTCTACAGCTTGTTAACATATCCCCGTCCAGGCCGCCCCACCCCCCCGCCCCCACCACGGGAGACTTTGAACCGGAAGGATACAGCCCACCCTCCCCCCCCCCACCCCACCTCGTCTCTCCTGTTTGAGTAACCTGTTTGAGTTGTGAATTACCCTCCGGGTAAATAAACACTTCCCAGTGTCTTCCCCGAAATGACCTTTCTCCAGCCCCGAGCCGATGCCTGTGCTCTGCTGTCCCGGAGCGTCGCTGAGCTTTTGTTCTGGGTTTATTTTTCTAATTCTATTTTGAAGCTTAAAGAGTTCTTTCAAGAGCCCAATCAATCCTTCCCGCTCTCCCCGGCCCTGACTGCCCTTATGTCGCAACAACCAGAACGGTATAGAGTCCTCCAAATGCAAGCAAGTCGGACACTAATACAGCTTGAATATAGCTTCTGGAGATACGAGTACAACTGATTTAGTTAGCAATGCAGCTCCACATCCAGTTTGTGTTGGTTTTTTTTGCCGTCTCACGCTGTTTTGACAGGCTGAGTGATGAATCAACTAACGCTCCCCAGTGTCTTTCAGCTTTCCCCTTCGCAAGTTGCAATTCCTTGCATGGAGTCCGCGTGCCTCCTATTTTAATGGGTGGCTATAATCAGTAACAACGCGGAAAAGCAGTGAGATCCTACATTTCCGAGGGGCATTATCTCAGCGCATTAATGCATTTTCAATTCCAGAGCAGCCACAGAAGTATTACTCCAGAAAGCACCTCTCTACAATGTGGTATTTGGCTGACTACCAACAGCATTTACTAGTGTGTGCCCTCAATAGTACTGTATATTGCGTCAGTGACATGTTACAGCTTTATTTTTGCTACGAATACGAGAGGCCCATATCTCACACTCACCTCACTGGTACACAGATTTTCCTCACAAATGAAAGATCAGCACCACCGAACCCCAATGCAATATTAAATCTGTAGCCAATTCTTTACTGTTCGGAAGCAATAAATTTACAGCTATTGATGCGCACAGTTCAATGCCAAATCTTGCCGTATCAATCGATTTTTTTTCACATTGTATCGCATGAGAATAATCAGAACCGAGATGAATCCGTTTCGCCCGCAAAGACACAGTCACTAGCACTTTACAGTGTATCCTGTGAAGCGCTTTGAGACGTGATAAGGCGCTGTATCAAATACAAGGATTGTTATTATTAATATTATTGCGAGTGTAAGTGTAAAAGAGACGTCTAGTTTGCAGACCTCAACGACCTCAGCAAACAACATCCAAGAATGAATGTAACTGTAGGTGCAAAGTTGCATTTCTGGTGTGGTTTGACTCCCGGATTTCCCGGAATGGAATGGAAAAAGATGGACTTTGTATTTAAACATTGGTGAACGAGCGAGACAGCTTGATGCTACATTTAGGATTGCAGAAGTATAACTTAAGTTGAAATGTTTTGCATTTATTGTGATGCTTTCTTGACGTTTCCTGTAATTGATTATTATCACGATTTGCTTTTCGGATTGATTGATTCCGACCCTATGTTAAATATCAATATTAAATTTTAAAAAAAACCTCAGCCGTGGATTTTGCCCACCAAATACATGCAGTCGCAGGATAGACGCAGTCTAGTACTTGAGGTGTAGTGATGAGGTGCCAATGCGCTATATCATTATGGTATTTACCATCATTATCCCCATTGCAACGAACGTTGCGACAAAACCTTCCGCAGTGGTTCATAAAGACTGAGCAAACGTTTTGCGATTGTGCTTGGGGAGTCATTCAGACTGGAGACATTGCAGCTGAGCTTGATCCTACCCTCCAGAAATCCATCCACACACTTTCCAGCATGGATTGCTGGATAGAGATCAACATTTGGAAACCTGGTTAATGATTACTCCTCTCTAACCTAAGATACTGAGCCCAGTTGCAGTGTGGTCAATTGCTGCCCAGTCTCAGATCAGCTAACTCAGTACAGACCAGCACTGCGACGTATGGCCTTGTATGTCTAATGGTTTAGTACTATTCGGGTGGGTGTTTTTTTTACCCATTATATCATTCAGGTTACTGTATTTTCTGTTTATAACCTTCAAAAAGCAGGTTTCCACACTGTAGTTTGGCAGATTTAAAAGGAAAAAAGTGTCAAGAAGGATATTAATAATACTTTTGGTACCGGCGTACAACAGTTGAATTGCGCAGTAGCAAAATTAAACGTGATCTTGATTTCCAAGGTCACAATAACTCCACTTGCATTACCAACTGAGACTTTTAACAAAGACTGAACATATTCAATGGGAGGAGAGAAACTGAACGCAGATTCTCTGGGACAGCATTCACTGTTGTTTCTGTTTTAAAACCTACGGACTCAAAGACTAAAACTGAGATTGGAAACGGTGCTGGGTGGAAACCAGCAGATTGTGTTTTGAGGGTTCAGTATTCATGTCACC